>NC_054841.1:24056579-24667968 GCF_018345385.1 Vulpes lagopus
AATGCACATATAGAAAGTGTAGAGTGCAATGAATTTTTACAAATTGTATATTCATGTGGTGCACCCAGATCAAAAAGTAGAACATTACAGAAGTTGCAACACCCCAGAAGTCCTCTTTGTGTCCTAGAACTTTATTTATTTATTTTAATTTTTATTTGTTTATGATAGTCACAGAGAGAGAGAGAGAGAGGGAGAGAGAGAGGCAGAGACACAGGCAGAGGGAGAAGCAGGCTCCATGCACCAGGAGCCTGATGTGGGATTCGATCCCGGGTGTCCAGGATCGCGCCCTGGGCCAAAGGCAGGCGCCAAACCGCTGCGCCACCCAGGGATCCCTGTCCTAGAACTTTAAATGCTTGAGTGTTGATGTTACTCTATAGACATTTTGGAATGGGGAATGATGTAATGAATGATTGTTCAATGAATAATTTGAGCTTTGGTTTCTAAAAATACTTACTACATATTAAAGACTATGGTAAGCTTTTATCCTCTAGTTATTCTATGTGTTAGATGGTGTTATTTCCATTTTATAGATGAGGAAACTAAAATTTAGAGAAGTTAAGTAATGTGTCCAGGTTTTCCAGTTGACAAATGGTTAACAAAGGTAGTAATAATTCTTCTGTGTGATGGGGAGAATTTAGACTTGATAATCCTTGAATATAATATTTACATATAATTGTTGAACAAACTGACGTGTTTGGGTTGAAGCCACTTGATTCTTGCTGCTTCTGGATACCACAAGCCTCAGGGCAATATTAGGCCCTCTTTTCTTTGTTCTCTTAAAGCTTTATACATACCTCTATTAAGAGCATTTCTCACTTTTTATCATAATTATTTGTTTATCTCTGGTTTCTCCACTGTACTATGAGTTCCTTATCCATTCCTAAATCCTTTGTGACTGGCATAGAGTAGTTGCATCATTACCATTGAACAAATACTGAAGAAAAGAAAACATAAGCTCTGGCTACGTATAGGATGGACAAGGTGAAGGATCCAAAGATGAAGCAATGTAGTGTGGTGATTAAGAGTACAGGGTCTGGGACCTTTTTTTTTTTTTTTAAGTTAAACCCCAACAGAGCATTTGAACTCATCACCCTGAGATCAAGACCTGAGCTAAGATCAAGAGTTGGACACTCAACTAACTGAGCTACCCAGGTGCCCCAGGTCTGAGATCTTTAAAAGGGTTTGAGTCTTTTTTTCCTCGGCCACTTATATCTGTGTGATCTCCAACATCAGTTTTCTCATGTGTAAAATAGGGAGTTATAATAGGTACCCCATTAAATGAGATAATCCATGTTGAAGCTCTTAGCACAATAATGAAAGCCAAAATAGCTCATTTTAAGATTTTGAATTTAAAATAACAGGGAGAACAGTGGTGATACTGACTGAAATATGTGAGTCAGAAAGGATAGCGTAAGTGTTGATGTGTGTATAAGGTAATAGTATGATATTCAAAGGTTTAGATCTGGAGCTTGGGGCCAGTGTCAGAGCTAGAGAGAAATTTGGTGTCACCCATCTAAATCTGATTGGGTCAGGATAATTATTTGTCCTGTTTCAAGCAGAGATACTGGGTGGAGGGAGGGTACAACATCTGTATCACTTGTCTTCAGAGTATACTTTGAGATGGGATATTTTAAAAAGCAAATGATTGGGATCCCTGGGTGGTGCAGCTGTTTGGCGCCTGCCTTTGGCCCAGGGCGCGATCCTGGAGACCCGGGATCAAATCCCACGTCGGGCTTCGGTGCATGGAGCCTGCTTCTCCCTCTGCCTGTGTCTCTGCCTCTCTCTCTCTGTGTGACTATCATAAATAAATAAAAATTTTAAAAAAAAAGCTGCATTATGCAGCTGCTTTTATAAAAAATAAATAAATAAAATAAAAATAAAAAGCAAATGATTGTGTTTAACCCTAAAAGGCAGGCATTTTAAAAATATTTAAGTAGGAGCCCTTCTGGTTTCACATGACGTTCATTATTCATCCATTTCACATGAGTTTTTTGAGTGGCCAGTTGTTTGGGTGAAGGGCTGTGGATCCAAATAGATTTTGATGAATGGACTGATTTTTTTTTTTAATTTTTTTTTTTTTTTTTTTAGTTTTATTTATTTATGATAGTCACAGAGAGAGAGAGAGAGAGAGAGGCAGAGACACAGGCAGAGGGAGAAGCAGGCTCCATGCACCGGGAGCCCGACGTGGGATTCGATCCCGGGTCTCCAGGATCGCGCCCTGGGCCAAAGGCAGGCGCCAAACCGCTGCGCCACCCAGGGATCCCTTTTTTTTTTTTTTTTTAGAGAGAGAGAGTGTGTGTGCATGTGCACATGCTAGCACGGTGGTGGGGAGGGGCAGAGGGGGAGAGAGAATCTTAAATAGGCTCCGTGTCCAGTGCAGAGCCCAACTTGAGGCTTGCCCTCAGGATCCTGAAATAATGACCTGAGCCAAAAACAAGAGTTGGACAGTTAACCAACTGAGCCACCCAGGTGCCCTTCACTCACTGATTTTTAATAGGAATAAATGAGAGGCTGTATACTTAGGAGATGATTCTTGTCTTCAAATGTCTAAAGGGTTTTAAATTAGCGTGTTGTCAATTCTTTCATGTGCAGATGACAGAATCCCGACTCAGACTGCCCAAATTATTTTTTTTAATAATAAATTTATTTTCTATTGGTGTTCAGTTTACCAACATAGAGAATAACACCCAGTGCTCATCCCATCAAGTGCCCCCCTCAGTGCCCGTCACCCATTCACCCCCACCCCCCGCCCTCCTCCCCTTCCATCACCCCTAGTTCGTTTCCCAGAGTTAGGAGTCTTTATGTTCTGTCTCCCTTTCTGATATTTCCTACCCATTTCTTCTCCCTTCCCTTCTATTCCCTTTCACTATTATTTATATTCCCCAAATGAATTAGAACATACAATGTTTGTCCTTCTCCAATTGACTTACTTCACTCTGCATAATACCTTCCAGTTCCATCCATGTTGAAGCAAATGGTGGGTATTTGTCATTTCTAATGGCTGGGTAATATTCCATTGTAAACATAAACCACATCTTCTTTATCCATTCATCTTTCGATGGACACCGAGGCTCCTTCCGCAGTTTGGCTATTGTGGACATCGCTGCTAGAAACATCGGGGTGCAGGTGTCCCGGCGTTTCATTGCATCCGAATCTTTGGGGTAAATCCCCAACAGTGCAATTGCTGGGTCGTAGGGCAGATCTATTTTTAACTCTTTGAGGAACCTCCACACAGTTTTCCAGAGTGGCTGCACCAGTTCACATTCCCACCAACAGTGTAAGAGGGTTCCCTTTTCTCCGCATCCTCTCCAACATTTGTGGTTTCCTGCCTTGTTAATTTTCCCCATTCTCACTGGTGTGAGGTGGTATCTCATTGTGGTTTTGATTTGTATTTCCCTGATGGCAAGTGATGCAGAGCATTTTCTCATGTGCGTGTTGGCCATGTCTATGTCTTCCTCTGTGAGATTTCTCTTCATGTCTTTTGCCCATTTCATGATTGGATTGTTTGTTTCTTTGGTGTTGAGTTTAATAAGTTCTTTTTTTTTTTTAAGATTTATTATTTATTCATTCAGAGACAGAGAGAGAGAAGCAGGCTCCATGCCGGGAGCCCAACGTGGGACTCGATCCTGGGTCTCCAGGACCACACCCCGGGCCGCAGGAGGTGCTAAACCGCTGTGCCACCAGGGCTGCCCCAGTTTAATAAGTTCTTTATAGATCTTGGAAACTAGCCCTTTATCTGATAGGTCATTTGCAAATATCTTCTCCCATTCTGTAGGTTGTCTTTTAGTTTTGTTGACTGTATCCTTTGCTGTGCAAAGGCTTCTTATCTTGATGAAGTCCCAATAGTTCATTTTTGCTTTTGTTTCTTTTGCCTTCGTGGATGTATCTTGCAAGAAGTTACTGTGGCTGAGTTCAAAAAGGGTGTTGCCTGTGTTCTCCTCTAGGATTTTGATGGAATCTTGTCTCACATTTAGATCTTTCATCTATTTTGAGTTTATCTTTGTGTATGGTGAAAGAGAGTGGTCTAGTTTCATTCTTCTGCATGTGGATGTCCAATTTTCCCAGCACCATTTATTGAAGAGACTGTCTTTCTTCCAGTGGACAGTCTTTCCTCCTTTATCAAATATTAGTTGACCATAAAGTTCAGGGTCTACTTCTGGGTTCTCTATTCTGTTCCATTGATCTATGTGTCTGTTTTTGTGCCAGTACCACACTGTCTTGATGACCACAGCTTTGTAGTACAACCTGAAATCTGGCATTGTGATGCCCCCAGATATGGTTTTCTTTTTTAAAATTCCCCTGGCTATTAGGGGTCTTTTCTGATTCCACACAAATCTTAAAATAATTTGTTCTAACTCTCTGAAGAAAGTCCATGATATTTTGATAGGGATTGCATTAAATGAGTAAATTGCCCTGAGTAACATTTACATTTTCACAGTATTAATTCTGCCAATCCATGAGCATGGAATATTTTTCCATCTCTTTGTGTCTTCCTCAATTTCTTTCAGAAGTGTTCTATAGTTTTTAAGGTATAGATCCTTTACCTCTTTGGTTAGGTTTATTCCTAGGTATCTTATGCTTTTGGGTGCAATTGTAAATGGGATTGACTCCTTAATTTCTCTTTCTTCAGTCTCATTGTTAGTGTATAGAAATGCCATTGATTTCTGGGCATTGATTTTGTATCCTGCCATGCTGCCAAATTGCTGTATGAGTTCTGGCAATCTTGGGTTGGAGGCTTTTGGGTTTTCTATGTAGAGTATTATGTCATCGGCGAAGAGGGAGAGTTTGACTTCTTCTTTGCAGACTGCCCAAATTATAATAAAAAGTGAACCTCCTGGCCTTTGTAACAGAACAATCCAAGGTAGATCCTGACTTCAGGCCTAACTGGATCCAGAGACTCTGTGATCTCATCAGGACTAATTCTTTCTCCATCTTGGCATGGACTGCGTTCAGGACAGCTCTTCTTGAATATTGGTAAGATTGGCCCCTAATAGTATCCCTCAAAGTATCAGGTCCCTTGGAGAGGGTGACTGTTCTTCAATAAGCATAACAAAAACCTTGGAACCAAGTCACATTGAACTTATTTGAGTAATATGCCAATTTGTAAGCCAATTACTGTGGTCAGCCTAAGTCACGTATCTGTTTCTACTTCTGGAGCTCCTGACTGGCCCAGTGGTGGAGCGTGTGACTCCGTATCTTGATGTTGTGGGTTCATGCCCCATGTTGGGTGTAGATATCACTTAAAATAAAATCTTTAAAGGGATCCCTGGGTGGCGCAGCGGTTTGGCGCCTGCCCTTGGTCCAGGGCGCGATCCTGGAGACCCGGGATCGAATCCCACGTCGGGCTCCTGGTGCATGGAGCCTGCTTCTCCCTCTGCCTGTGTCTCTGCCTCTCTCTCCCTCTCTCTCTCTCTCTCTGTGACTATCAAAAATAAATAAAAATTTATTTTAAAAAATCTTTAAAAATATATAGGGACACTTGGGTGGCTCAGTGGTTGGGTGTCTGCCTTTGGCTCAGGGCGTGGCCCCAGGGTCCCAGCATCAGGTCCCACATCGGGCTCCCTGCATGGAGCTTGCTTCTCCCTCTGCCTGTGTCTCTGACTTTCTTTCTTTCTCAGTCTGTGTCTCCTATGAATAAATAAGTCTTAAAAAAAAAAAAAAAAGGAAAACCACAGTGCTGCTACTAGAAAAGAGGGAAATTGATGCTGGGTGGCAAAAATAACAGATAGCTATAATAGGAAAGACCTCTTTCCTATGTCACTCATTTCTACAGACTATTGGTTTATTTGATAGTCCAACAAAAATTTACAGAGATTTCTTGCTTGACAAAATGCAAGCATGTGTTTCTTAGTTCAGTGAAAATAATAACTAACACTGATGTAATGCTTTCTATGTAACAGGCCCTGTTTGAAGCATTTTAGATATGTTTAAGAACTAATTTAATCACCAAAATGGCTCTAAGATGTAAATGGCCCTACATGTTAATTTTTTTTTTTTTAAGATTTTATTTATTCATAAGACACACACAGAGAGGCAGAGACAAGGCAGAGGGAGAAGCAGGCTCCATGTAGGGAGCCCGATGTGGGACTCGATCCTGGGACTCCAGGACCATGCCCTGGGCCAAAGGCAGGCACCAAACTGCTGAGGCACCCAGGCGTCCCAAGCCCTATATGTTAATACCCCATTTTATTTTTTTTACTTTTTTTTTTTTAATTTTTATTTATTTATGATAGTCACAGAGAGAGAGAGAGAGAGAGAGGCATAGACATAGGCAGAGGGAGAAGCAGGTTCCATGCAGGGAGCCCAACATGGGACTCGATCCCAGGAGATCACACCCTGGGCCGAAGGCAGGCGCTAAACCGCTGAGCCACCCAGGAATCCGCACTTTTGGAACTTTATAAAATCATATTTGGTCTTTTCCTCAACCTTGACCTAGTGGTTAGGAATCAGTATAGGCTTAGCTTCTTGGGTTCAGGGTAGAGCCCAGGCTATTAGCGCTTATTTAGAAACCTACCTCCAATGCAGCCATGAGGATCAGGGTTAGGAAGAACACTCTGACAGCATTACTTTAAAAAAAATCAGGGCAGCCCAGGTAGCTCAGTGGTTTAGCGCTGCCGTCAGCCCAGGGCCTGATCTCTCTCTCTCTCTCTTTCTGTGTCTCTCATGAATAAATAAATAAAATCTTAAAAGAAATCAAAACCTTTATTGTTAAAAGGGAGAATTAGTAAGCCACACACAACAGTGTATTGTTCAGTGAATTATGATAAGGTGAACACTTTTGTAGCCATCCAAATCAAGAATCAGAACTTTGCCACTTAATCCAAAAGCCGTTCTGTATCCCCATCTCAGTCACAGCCCCCTAACCCCCTTCATTAAGTAACTATTATCCAGAGTTTTATATTATAGTCATGACATCTTTGCATTCTTTTTGTTTTATTGCTCGAGTGTCCCTAGTCACTACAGTTTAGTCTTGCCCCTAAACAAAAGTTGTTGTTTTTTTTTTTTGTTTGTTTGTTTTTAAGATTTTATTCATTTATTCATGAGAGACGCACAGAGACGCAGAGACATAGGCAGAGACAGAAGCATGCTCCATGCAGGGAGCCTGATGTGGGACTCAATCCTCGGACTCCAGGATCATGCACTGGGGTCAAAGGCAGATGCTCAACCGCTGAGCCACCCAGGCGTCCCTAAACAAAAGTTTTTATATGTGTTTTAGGTCTCCCTTAATCTTTAAGGTCTCCGTCCATCCCATCTTTTTCTTATTGTTGAAGAACCCAGACTGACCTGCAGAGTTTCCTATAGTTTGGGTTTTACTGATTGTAGATTCATGGTACAGTTAACATGTTCTTGCATCCTCTATATTTCCTGCAAGTTGGCACTGGATCCAGACGCTGGATACTACTACCTTTTTTTTTTTTTAGATTTTTACTTGAAATAATTTTAGAATTACAAAACATTTGCAAAGAGAGTACAGAGAGATCCATATACTGTTCACCTGGCTTCCTTTAATGTTTACATCTTACATAATCAAGGTATAGTCTTGGAGACTAAGAGAATAACATTGTTATAATACTGTTGAACAAACTGTAGTTGTTCAGAGTTTACCTTTTATCCCATTGTTCCTTTTTGTTCTAGCATCTGATTCAGGATGCCATATTGCATTTAGTTGTTATGTTTTCTCGTTCTTCTCCCATGGTTGAGAGTTTCTCAGCTCTTCATTGTCTTTTATGACCTTGACACTTTTGAAACATACTGGTCAGGTATTTTGTATAATGTTCCCCAGTTCCCCAGTTTGAGTTTGTTTAATGTTTTCTCATAGTTAGATTGAGATTATGGATTTTGGAGAAGAATCCCACTGAAGTGAAGTGATCCTCAATGTATTGGATTGGGTATATATCTTATTGAAAGATCTTATTACTGGTAATTTATGCTTAATCCTTTGGTTATGATAGTACCTGTCTTGTTTCTCTACTGTAAAGTTGCTATCCCTTTTTAATTCATAAATATTTGGGGGATATATGTAGGGGCTCTGTAAATATCTTGTTTCTCATTAAGTTTTTGCCCACTACTTTTTGCACTTGTGGGTTGATTTGCCTGCACCAATTATTACAATGGTGTTCTAATGTTGACTCTTCTATTTCCCTCATTCCCTCTTGATTTAGAATTGGGATTCTTCTGTAAGGAAGAGTTGTCCCTTCTTCCTTATTTATTCAGTCATTTATTTTATATCTGTATGGATTCATAGGTATTTATTTTATTCTCTGGATTATTGTCTATATTTATTTTGGTGCTCAAATTTTTCCATCTTTGGCCATTGGGACACTTTCCGGAACCACAAGATGCTTTCTTTAGGCTTATCCAGTCCTGAAATCAACCACTCCTCCAAGGAACCCTGCCTTCTTTTATTGGATGTTATTTAGAAAGCAAGATCTGGATGCTAGGTGTGTTCATTGCTATGGGAATGACACTATCTTGGGCCTTCTGGACTAGAAATATAAGGATACTACTTCTTTTGAACAAGCTGAATGCATATGCTTCTTGATATGAGAAGCTTAAAGACAATGTCTTATGCTAAATGATATGTTTTTATGATCAACCATTGGAAAAATATATCAAGATAACTAAATAAGAATTTTTGCTTCATTCAATTTATCAGTTAAGAATTTAGGCACTTTATTAGGGTGCCTGGCTGGCTCAGTCAGTAGAGCATGTGACTCTTGATCTTGGGGTTGTAAGTTCAAGCCCCATGTTGGGTATAGAGATTACTTAAAAATAAAATCGTAAGAAGTTGAGACACTTGGGACGTGTGGGTGGCTCAGTAGTTGAGCGTCTGCCTTCGGCTCAGGGTGTGATCCCAGGGTCCTAGGATTGAGTCCCACATCGGGCTCCCCATAGGGAGCCTGCTTCTCCCTCTGCCTATGTCTCTCTGCCTCTCTCTGGGTGTCTTTCATGAATAAATTACTTAAATCTTAAAAAAAAAAAAGTTGAGATACTTTAGCTGAAAAAAAAACTTATATTTTAGAATAATTGGCAATAATTAATTAGTTTTTATAGTTAACTATTCTGAAAATTTAGTTGTTGGAAAAGAATTCCATGAATCAGAAATTTTATTTAATTTCTCTGGTGTACTTTTCACAGATGTTATTTTGGGGTGTACTCTAGGAAGAAGAATGGCTTAAAGTTATGGATTCTTTGTGTTGTTGGGTTTTTTCTTTTTAAATGAGTATTTTGTTTTTTCTCCCATACAGGCATTTTATGAAACATATTTTAAAATGTTTCCAGCAAAACATTATTGGGACCTTGTTATATATGTTAGAATTTGGGGCCCCTGATTATTCTTTTATACATGGAGTAGATTCACTTTTATATTCTAGAGGGTTTTGTTACTCTATAACTCAGATGTTCCCAAATGTACTGTAGACCATTCCAAAGTTTTCAATCTTGTGCACCAAAATATGGGCATTATAAAAAGTTTATCATAAAGATCAATTTATTCCAGTGAAAATATTTTGAGTTTATGCTCTTCCTATACTTTTTAATGCTATAGATGGTGGTAGTAAACGGTAGTGTTTTGGTTTTTTTTTTAATGTTTTTTACATGAGGTTGACTCTTCCCTCAGGTCAATTATCTATTAAGTAATATGAGATCATATTTAATCATGAAGATAGCAGAGCCATATTTCAGGTACTTGCCAGAGAACACATTAACAAATTCATAGGTGTACAATATGTAGCAAAGGCATATCTGAGAGAAATTATGTTTCGGACAACTGCCTGAAAGTATACAATTTGTTCTTCTGGCTACATACTGAAGAATCTCCCTCTGGATTAAACCAGTGAAGAATGATGACCCTGGACAGCATCTTTTTGGTCCTTTGTTGAGTTGCTTTTACTGCTCTGTGGTCAGATGCTATTGGCTAAGTGGGGAGTTACCCTGTGAAGTGGCCTGATGAATCATGTCCTTGGGTCTACAGTAAAGCTATTAGTGAAGGGTTTAATAATTGTGTTACACAGCAACCTCTTTATGTGGCTCCTTGGGGGAAGTTTCTTTTTGGTCCTCATATACGGATGGGTTATAGCTGTCTTGAGCAATAGCATTTGTTTTATTTTACAGCCAGTATGTGTAACTGTGTAACTATGTTTCTTTCTAGGGTGGGTCCATGAAGTTTAAAGCCATATTTAAAACCCACTCATTATAAATATATAGTTTTTTTTTTCTTCAAATGGGCTTTGTAACTTTGGTTTTGTTTTGTGTATCTTTGAATTGGTAATTCAGTCACAGGTTTCAAAAATCAAAGGTACAGAAGACTATATGATTAAAAGGCATCTTTCCACACTTTCCTTTAACCACCCATTTGTGTTCCCTGGAGGGACCAGTTTCTTACATGTACTTCTGAGACATTGTAGGCATATATAAGCTCATACATTTTGTAGTTTCTGTTTGTCCCTTTCATATTTTTTCTTACTCTTCACTCAGTGTCTTTTAAATTTTTCCTGTTTCTTTCTAGTAATTATGAGTTAATGCTCATTGCTAATGATTCAGAAAATGAAGAAAAGGTAAAAGAAACCAAATATTTTCTATAATCTTATCAGCAGAGATGGTTACTAGATTTTTAAATTTTTTTTTAAAGATTTTATTTATTTATTCATGAGAGACACAGAGAGAGGCAGAGACACAGGCAGAGGAAGAAGCAGGCTCCACGCCGGGAGCCCAGTGTGGGACTCGATCCCGGGTCTCTAGGATTACACCCTGGGCTAAAGGCAGCACTAAACCGCTGGGCCACAGGGGCTGCCCTATTTAAAAAAAAAAAACAAAACATTTTTTTAAAGATTTTATTTATTTATTCATGAGAGACAAACAGAGAGAGGCAGAGACACAGGCAGAAGGAGAAGGAGGCTTCATGCAGGGAGCCCAATGTGGGACTCAATCCCGGGTCTCCAGGATCATGCCCTGGGCTGAAGGCAGTGCTAAAATGCTGAGCCACCGGGGCTGCCCTATATTAAAATTTTTAATATCTAAGTTTTATGCTTATTTTGAGATATTCTCATTGAATACATATATTCATTTTCTCTCAGTTAAATGGATTAAGGCTTATAAATATTTAAATAAAATTCGATCATATTGACATGCTGTGTTATGTCCTGCTTTTCATTGAAGAATATTTCACAGACATCTTTCATTCAGTAAATGATTATCTGTAATATAACTTTTAATTTTAACTCTTAACTTTGAAATAATTTTAGATTTTCAAAAGGTTGCAAAAATAGTACAAAGAATTCCTGTTTACCCTTCACTCAGCGTCTTCTAATGTTAACATCCCACATAGTACACTGACCTAAACCAGAAGATTAACATTCATACAGTATTAATATCTATTATTAGAATTTTATCAGTTGTATCACTAATGTGATCCAAGATTTTTGTGGTCCAAGATTCAGTCCAAGATCCCACATTACATTCAGTTATTATGTATCCTTAGTCTCTTCCAATCTGGGATACTTCCTCAGACTTAATATTTTCTTTCTTTTCTCTTCCTTTCTTTTAGAGAGCATAAGTAAATTGAGGGGAGGGAAAGAGGATCTCAAGCAGATTCCTTGCTGAGCACAGAGCCAGACCTGGGGCTCCATCCCACGACCCTGAGATCATGACCTGAGCCAAAATCAAGAGTCGGACTCAACCAATTGAGCCACTCAGGCGCCCCTTAATACTTTTAAAGAGCACTATCCGGTTATTTTGTCTCTTGATTTGGGTTTGCCTGGTGTTTTCTCATGATTAGATTGAAGTTATGCTTTTTTGGCAAGGATACACATTTTTGGCATAAGGACCACAGAAGTGTTTTTTTCCCTACTCAGTGAATCATTTCAGGAAGTACTTGATGTTGATAGTGTGAACTGTTCAATGTATTGCTGGTGATCTTAACTGTGGTCACACAATTAAAGTAGTGAATGCCAAGTTTGTCCACGTAAAATTATTTTCCCCTCGCAAATATGGTTTCTCATATTTTTACTCACTGATTTTAGTATCCCTGACAATCTTGTCTTTCAATATTATTACTGTGGGGTCTGCCAACTGGTGATTTTCTATTTCCATCTTTCCTTCTACATTTGATATTTATCATTCTCTGTAAGAAAGAGCTTTCTTTTCTCTTCCACTTATCTATTTATTCAGTTATTTATATCACAGTATGATTTTTAACTATAAAGTGTTTCTATCTAGGTATCTATACATACACATGTATACATATCATAATTTATCTAGGTAAATCTCTATTAATGGAAATTGGGATTATTTTTTATTTTTCAGTCTTCTGAGCACTGTAATAAACATAGTTATTTCCCTAGGATAAATTGTTGTAAGAACAATCATTTCAGTGTCAAAAGACATATACTTTAAAAGTACATATTTCCATGTAGAAAAGTTAATACACGTCAGTCAAATATGCAGCACATAAAAGTGCCCATTTCCCCACACTAGGAACAGCATTTCTCACCAGCTTCTAATTTGTCGTCATATTTTGGGGAATAGAGCAAAGTATACATAAAGGGAACACTTTTTAGAGTAGGTAGAAATTACAAGGAAATCAGAGAAAGGTCATAGTTTAACGTAAAACTTTCTCCTGAGAGTTGCCCCACAGTGGAAAGGAATGCTCTTTATGGAAAAAAGTTCCACATCATCTGAAGTGTTCAAGGTTTACAGCCACTTGCTGGGAATGAGGTAAAGGGGGTTGGACATACCGTGAGGCCCTTCTTGTTCCTGGGAGTATCTAACTCTTTGGTCTTTGGCCATCTGCATATGTCTCTGAAGTAAGAGTGAACTTGGATGTTTTTACTTTTCAGTGGTTGAAGGCCTCTCACTGTTGGACTTGGGAGTGTCTCCGTATTCTGGAGCAGTATTTCATGAAGTAAGTGTTCTTGTTTTCTTTTCTGAGTACTAAGAGTAGTTTATAGTCACAAATACCAAAGTCTAACCTCTGTTTTGTACAAATATTTGAAAAGATCTATTTTTGAAAATCATGTTTAGAAACAGACCTTTTTTAGATGTCCTCTGCATAGGAAGGAGATTTCACAATTGCAGTGGAACTGATCCAGATTAAGATTGTAATTTGAGAAAGCAGATGAGACTTCTGTAGAAGTTACCATTTTTATTGGCAAATAAATTGTAAAAAGTTCCCAGTTCACAAATACGTTGTACGCTAATTGTCATGTAATTGTTTTTTTTTTGGAACATGCTTTCTCATGAAAACTGTGTCAGCAGTGCTGGGTTTTTTCTTTTATTTTTTTTTAAAGATTTTATTTATTTATTCATGAGACACAAAGAGACAGAGAGGGGCAGAGACACAGGCAGAGGGAAAAGCCGGCTCTATGCAGAGAGCCTGACTTGGGACTCGATACCGGGTCTCCGGGATCACACCCTGGGCTGAAGGCGGCGCTAAACCACTGAGCCACCCAGGCTGCCCAACAATGCTGGTTTCTTAGAAAGTCCACAAGAACCTATTTAACCCATAACATTAGTTCTTAAAACAGTAAAATCATTCTTAGGTCACCATTATCTCTTGCTTGGGTTCCTGCAACAGCTTCTTGACAAGGCTTTCTCCATTCAGTCTTGCGCCTTTACTTTTTATTCTGCAGCCAGAGTCATCTTTCTGAAATGTGAATCTGAATGTTGTTAGTGTCCTGCTTAGTACCTTTGCTCACCACTGAATCCAAGATAAAAACCAGACAGTGGCATACAAAGCCCTGTGGGTCCTGCTTACATTAACCACATTTCTTTCTTTTTTTTTTTTTTTTAATATTTTATGTATTTATTCATGACAGACACAGAGAAAGAGAGAGAAAGAGGCAGAGACATAGGCAGAGGGAGAAGGAGGCTCCATGCAGGGAGGCCCGTGGGACTCAATCCCAGGTCTCCAGGATCACGCCTTGGGCTCAAGGCGGCACTAAACTGCTGGGCCATCAGGGCTGCCCTAACCACATTTCTTTCCACTCTCCCTTCCCCATTACGTTTTTTAAAATTTTTTCCCCTCCTCATTACTATTAGCTATATCGTTTTAAAGTAGAAGTCTTCTAATTTGAATTCTTAACCCCTCATTATTTATTTATTTATTTAACCCCTCATTTTTACAATTGTCTCCCTCACACCTACTTTGAGAACAACTTTTTTCTTTCTTTTCTTTTTTTTTTTTTTTTTTGTTCTTCTGTCTAGTTTTCTGAAAGCATTCAGCCTGGTTCTCATGAAGATAACAACTAGCTTTTGCATTCTTATTTCATTAGTTTTGTATTACTATCTAATTGAACCACAATAATAAGAACTGCTAGCAGAAACAGGGACAATTTAAGACTCTTAATAAGCACACAATTCAGTTATTGGGAACAGATGTGTGTGGGCATATGAAAGCATAGTCCACTAGCCATGAGGGCTTGGTGTGCAGTAGTTGTTAGGCAGTATGTTTTCTAGACAGAATAGGAACCCCTTGAGAGAGTTCTCACATATTTCCATTATGCCCCAATACTATAATCTCTCTTACCTATGTGTTTTTGCTCATTTTGTTGTCCCTTTATGGAGGGCTATTTTTCCCTCTTTTTGTGATTGGCTCTATTATTTAGATATTAACTTAGATTTTACCTCCTTCTAGAAGCCATTCCTCATCACCTAGACTGATTAGTTGTTCTTCCTGAACATCTTCCAGAGCATCTTGTGCTTATACTTTTAGTGGTTCATATATTACTCTTGAAATTGCCTAATACTTGTTTTACATATCATGACATATATTCCTCAGAACAAGTACTGGCAACTTTTCACTCAGTATTCCTAGTGCCTGACTCTACACCCATATATGTATTCCAATCCCTCCCTTTCTTCTCTCTTTTAATAAAGTTTTGTTAACTACATACCCAATGCCAACTACCCTGCTAGATGCTAGGGATACAAAACAAGACACAGTCCTTGGCCTCATGGTATTTATTTCTGAGAGCAACAAATAGTAAATAGTAAAAAGGAAACAGATTTCAGAGCAAAGAATATCACCATAAAGATGGTTATTTCATAATATTATTCAATTCATCAAGAGAACATAACAATCCTAATGTTTATGCACCTGATATCAGAGTTTCAGAATACATAAAGATTGACAGAACCGCAGGAGAAATAGATGAATCCACAATTATAGTCAGAGATTTCAATATCCCTCTCTCAAGGATTAATATGATAAGCAGACAGAAAATCAACAAGGATGTGGAAGCCTTGAATAGGATGTCAACCAACTTGACCTCGTTGACATTTATAGAATATTCTATTCAACAATAGCAAAATACATAATCTTTTCAAGTGTACGTGGAACATGTACAAGATAGACCATATTCTGGGTCATAAAACAAGGCCCAATGAATTTAAAAGGATTAAAATCATACAAAGTATATTCTCTGACCTCATGGAATTAAATAAAAAATTAATACCAGGAAGATGTCTGAAAAATCCCCAATTATTTGGAAACTAAGTAACATGCTCCTCAATAACCCATGGATCAAAGAAGAAATCAGAAGGGAAATTAGTATATTGAACTGAATGAAAATGAAAACACACCAATCAAAAAAAAAAAAAAAAACAGAAAACACACCAATCAAAATATGTGGGATGTCACTAAGCAGTACTTGAGGGAAACGTATAGTGCTAAATGCCTCTATTGGAAAAGAAGAAAGGTCTCAAATTGATTACCCCCATTTCTACCTTAAGAAACTAGAAAAAGAAGATAAATTTACCTCAAACTAAGCAGAATAAAAGAAATAAGATCTGAGTGGAAACAAACAAAATGAACACAATAGCAAAAAACACTGAAACACAATTAGTTCTTTGAGATGAACAATAAAATTGATAAACATTTGGGAACGAGGATATATATTCAATATCTTGGTTGACTTCATGAGTGTATACATAGGTCAAAACTTATCAAATTGTGTACTTTAAATATGTGCAGTTTATTTTATACTCATTATACTTCTATAAGCCTGAAGTTAAGAAAAAGTGGGGGCAGCCTGGGTGGCTCAGGGATTTAGTGCCGCCTTCAGCCCGGGGCCCGATCCTGGAGACCTGGGATCCAGTCCCATATTGGGCTCCCTGCATGGAGCCTGCTTCTCCCTCTTCCTGTCTCTCTCTCTCTCTCTCTCTCTGTCTCTCATGAATAAGTAAATAAAATCCAAAAAAAGAAAAAAAAAGTGGGATTTCAGTTAAATCATAAATAAGTACATGTAGAAAAATAAAACTGAGTACAGGGATAAAAAGTGATGGTCATGTATGTGTCCGTATTTTATAGTGTGTTCAAGGAAGACACGCCAAGGAAGTGAAATTTGAATAAGTGATCTAAATGAAGTTAACAAGCCATATATGATGACTTCCCTGATTTGGGAATGTGGTTGGCATTTGTGAGAAGAAGGCAAGTGTTGCTAAGGCAGAATGAGCAAAGAGGAAAATATTAAAGACAAGTTGTGAGAAGTTAGGAGTCAGATTATGTAGCAGTTTTTATAGACATGGTAGTTCAGATTATCTATTTTTAATATAATTATTTTTAATGTCTAGAATTTATAATATGAAGGTGAGAGCTTCTTCCCAGACTCAAGTTTATAAATTCTCAATTGGCTGGTGAGCCCAGTTAGGATACTTCTTGTCTGATTTAGTTTCTAGGAAGACTTTGTTCAAATCCTCAATGGTCATTTGATCAAATGGAATTATGTTCTTCATCTTCTCCAGCTCTATCATATTCCTCATTCCTGAAGAGAGACCAAAACTCAGCACAACTTTTTACATCTTTTTTCGTCAGCATCCTGGAATAGGAAGATCATTTAACTTCTCAAAGTCATTTGCCAAGCCAGCCTTTACCACACTGGCCATGTGTAAGTCTAATTGATAGCAGGTAGATTCTTAGGTAGAGTAGCCAGCTTGGTGGTAAGGGTCTCATTCCAGGACTTTAGGAAGTTAACAGTGGTCTTTTGGTCTTGGGTTATGATCTCCCTAAGGATTACTCAGTAAATGCCTTTCATTTTTATTTTTATTAATTGATTGATTGATTTAAAAGATTTTAAGTAGTCTCTGCATCCATACATCCAGCATGGGACTTGAGCTCATAACCTCAAGATCAGGAGTCGCATGTTTTACCGATTGAGCCAGCCAGGTGCCCCTAAATGACTGTTAGAACAAGTTTTTGCTCAGCCATCTTGAGATCCTTTACCAGCCCTGGTGGCCCACAGTAGCAACTGGATTTTGTTTTTACTATGCTGAGAAAATGGAGACTTTTAAACCAGGAGAGAAGTGATTATATTTATTTTACATTTAAGAAACACTGCTGTGGGGATCCCTGGGTGGCGCAGCGGTTTAGCGCCTGCCTTTGGCCCAGGGCGCGATCCTGGAGATCCGGGATCGAATCCCACGTCGGGCCCCTGGTGCATGGAGCCTGCTTCTCCCTCTGCCTGTGTCTCTGCCTCTCTCTCTCACTGTGTGCCTATCATAAGTAAATAAAAATTAAAAAAGAAAAAAGAAACACTGCTGTGGATACTGTGAGGGGAATTGACTGTAGGGGCAAGAGGTAAAGCAGGGAAAAAGATTAGGATGGATGCTTAGGCAGTAGTCTAAGCAAGATGATGGTGGCTTGTAACAGTGTGGTAACAACAAAGATGATGAAAAGTGATTAGACTCTTTAAAAAAGTACTTAGGGTAGCCGGGGTGGCTCAGCAGTTTAGCACCGCCTTTGGCCCAGGGCGTGACCCTGGGGTCCTGGGATGAGTCCCACATCGGGCTCCCTGCAGGGAGCCTGCTTCTCCCTCTGCCTGTGTTTCTGCCTCTCTCTCTGTCTCTCATGAATAAATAAATAAACTTATAGTTATAAAAACAATTAAAAATAAAATTAAAAAGTAATTAGAGGGATGCCTGGGTGGCTCAGTGGTTGGGTGTCTGCCTTCGGCTCAGGGTGTGATCCTGGAGTCCTGGGATCAAGTCCCATATCAGGCTCCCTGCATGGAGCCTGCTTCTCCCTCTGCCTATGTCTCTGCCTCTCTCTGTGTCTCTAATGAATAAATAAAATATTTTTTAAAAAGTAATTAGATTTTAGTCATATTTTTCGAATTAGACCTATTAATAGATTTTATATGAGATATGAAAGCAAGAGAGAATTCAAAGATATGATTCAAAGATAGTACATTCTTGTCCTGAACAACTGAGTGAATGGTGATATAATTTAGTGAGATGAGGCATACTGAGGGAGGAGCAGGTTTTAATGGGGTGGGAAATAAGAGTTCAGATTTCACCATATTAAGTATAAAGACATCCAAATGATGATGTTAAGCCAATTGGCTATACAAATGTGAAACTTGAGAGGTTCAGGCTGGAGATATAAAATTGGGATCTGTCAGTCTATAGATGATACTTGAAAATGGGCTTATTGTGATCATCTGGTGTGATAGCCAGCTTCCATGATGGCTCCCAAAAATTTCTAACTCTTGGTATTCACACTTGTAGTCCTCTTTTACATTGTACCAGAGTTGGCTCATGTGACCAGTAAAATATGGCAGAAATGATGGTATGTCATTTCCTAGATTAGGTTATAAAAGACCCTGTGGATTATATCTTGGACTTCTCTGTTTTGATAAGACAGAGAATAGACAACCTTTATGAGGAGTTTGGCTCTAAAGGAAGATCAAGGAAATGGTATAGTAGCTGAAGGCAGATGTATAGGAAAGACATTTTATTTTTTATTATTTTTTTAAAAGATTTTATTTATTTATTTGAGAAAGAGAGCACATGAGCAGTGAGGGGAGGGGCAGAGGGAGAGGAAGAAGCAGACCTCCCAGTAGGAAGCCCTACTTGGGGCTGAATCCCAGGGCCCCAAGATCATGACCTGAACCAGAGGCAGGCAGCCAACCGGCTGAGCCACCTAGGAACCCTGGAAAGACGTTTTAAATATGAGAATCTGAAAAAAAAAAAAAAAAGAGAGAGAGAATCTGCCCTATATTTATCACAGCATAGCCATGATAGGGAAGCAACCCAAGTGTCCAGGGATAGTTAAATGGACATGTGCACACTCAAACCTACCCATACATACACACACAGTGGAATATTATTCAGCCATTAAAAAAGAATGAGATCTTGGTATTTGCAACAACATGGATGGACCTAGAGGGCATTGTGCTAAGTGAAATAAGTCAGGCAGAGAAAGACAAATATCATATATTTTCACTTATATGTGGAATCCAAAAAAACAAAGCAGGGGGCGCCTAGGTTGCTCAGTTGGTTAAGTGACTCTTGATTGTGAGTTCAAGCTTGAAGTTGGGCTCCATGGTTGGCATGGAGCCTACTTTAAATAAATAAATAGAAAGCCTGCTTTAGATAGATAGATAGATAGATAGATAGATAGATAGATAGATAGATAGATAGATAGATAGAATAACAAGTGAATAAGCAAACAGAAAGGAGAAACAGACTCATAAATACAGAGAACAAACTGATAGTTACCAGAGTGGAAGGGTGTGTGGAGGTGGACAAAATAGGTGAAAGGGAGTGGGAGATACAGGCTTTCAGTTAAGGAATAAAAGGTACAGCATAGGAAATATAGTCAGTGGTATTGTAGTAGCATTGTATGGTGACGTGATAGCCACACTTGGGGGAAACATAGCATAATGTATAAACTTGTTGAATCACTGTGTTGTACACCTGAAACTAATGTAACACTGTGTCAACTACACTTTAATGAAAAAAACTTACGTGGGAGAACCTGGCTAGCTCAGTCAGTAGGCTCTGTTTTTTAGAGCCTACTTAAAAAACAGGAAGAAAAATAAAAACAGAGGGGGACAAATCATAAGAGACTCAAGTATAGGAAACAAACTGAGGGTTCCTGGAAGGGTGGTGGTTAGAGAGATGGAGTAATTGGGTGATGGGCATTAAGGAGGGCACTTGATGTAATGAGCACTGCAACTTGTGGATCACTAAATTCTACCCCTGAAACTAATAATACATGATGTATTAGCTAAGTTTAATTTAAATAGAATATTAAAAAAAAGAAATAACGTAAAAACTATCAAAATTTAAGAAAATAAAATACCAAAAAACCAAGAGAATCTGCATATTTAGTTGCTGATGGGAATAATCCTGTGGATAGAGAATTTATGTTGTAAGAAAGGATAATTGAATGAGCAGTATCTTTGCGGAGGCAAGAAGAAAAGGGATACAATTCATAAGGGGAGGATTTGACTTCAGCTAAGAGGAAAGGAAGTTTGTTCATTGTTAATGGGTGATAGATAGGGAATATAGATATAGATACAGGAAGTTGGTTAACTGGATAGTGGGAAAATAAGGTGGTTCTCATTTAATTGCTTTTCTCAGTAAAATAAGAAATGAGGTTGTCATTTGGAAGTGACAAGTGGGGAGGAAAGCTGAAGGTTGAGGATAGGGCAAGATGTGAAATAGTCCTTTTCAGAAAAAATATGTCAAACAAATGAATGGAAGAGCCATATCTAGTCATAATCATATAACCATTATTTAAAATGTTTCTGTGAGAAAATGCATTCTTACTCCTCACCAGTATATGGTTGGGTGTTTTTAAGTGTAAATAAGAGGGGATAATGGTATGAGATAATAATTTCTAACTACAAGAAGCCTTGTTAACTCTATACTTGTGTAAAATAACCCCTTTACCACTGAACAATTGCTTACACCAAACATAATGGGGATGACCTCAAAGTCAGAGTCCCTTGCTTCTTTCCTGATTATGAGTTAATTTTCCTGTAAGCTCAGTGTTCATAAATATAGAGATATCTATATTTCAATACAGTTTCTTTAAGTAATAAAACATAAATAAAATTATGTCAAACCAAGTGAAAAGAACACTTTGGAAGATAAAGTTCATCGTTGCTTTGCTTTTTTTTTTTCTTTTCTAGTCTACAGGCAGTTTTATTATCTAGTTCTTAGGAAAATGTAAAAGTGGAGAAGAAAAATCTGCACAGAGAAAAAGAGAATTTGGCAACCATGTTAGATTCTATGACTACCTTCGGCAGATGTTTCTATTTTCTGTGGTTAGCCAAGTACTGATTGTAAAATTGTGAGTTCATTCATATTTACTCTACCCTGATTGGGAATGGTCACTGACATGGAAACAGCATGAAGACAAATTATATTGACTGTATACTTCTCTATAATAATATATATAATTTAACTACTATGTACCGTTAGCTCATTATGGAAACCAGCCTATTTGCTGATAGGCTTTTTGAGAACTATTTGTTTTGTAATTTCGGAGACCTACTTCGTCCCATTCTAAACTATCTAAAGCATCAAAACACTTTGAAAGCAGGTTATTGGTAATCTAAATATCAAGTTACTACTTCTTACTAACAAAAATAAATGCAAAAAGAATCCATTAGTAGATAGTTATAAAAAGTTTAATTCTTTTAGAACTTTGAAAGGCAAAGTTGATGCCTTTGTTTTTGTTTTTGAAAACAGGAGGTTGGGGCAGCCTGAGTGGCTCCGTGGTTTAGCGCCACCTTCAGCCCAGGGCCTGATCCTGGAGACCCAGGATCAAGTCCCACGTCGGGCTCCCTGCATGGAGCCTGCTTCTCCCTCTGCCTGGGTCTCTGCCTCTCTCTCTCTCTCTCTCTCTGTGTGTGTGTCTCTCATGAATAAATAAATTAAATCCTTAAAAAAAAAAGAAAAGAAAACAGGAGGTAACAAGTTGATCTCAGACAGCTAACATACTGACGTTTACTGTATGTGTGTTGGACACTGTGCTAAACACTTTGTGCCCATTACCACTTACTCCTCCCAAGAACTTTGTGAAATAGGTCATATTCTTATTTTATAAATGAGGACTCTAAGGCTTAGAGAGAGAAAAGACATGGAATCTTGCTTTAAACCTGAGTTTGATCACAAATCCTTGTTCTTTCTACCACACTAGCTTGCTGTCCCTAAAAAGCCTATAGTGACCTTTGCAATATTATAGGACACATTTTTGCATGTGGTTGCCAGAGGTGCTCCTGAGTCACCAGCAAGGGCTCACTAAAACCAAGTCATGTACTATTCTTCTGGTTCTGGTAGATTGGTGAACTGGCCTATCTCAGTAAGCCAACTCTCCTGCTATCTGTTTTATGGTATTGGAAAGTATCAAGATAGCCAGGATTGAGGGACTGAGATCCTAGAGAGGAAGGTACCAAATGTGAGACTGAGAGTCTGTACTGCTTTCTCCTTAATGCATTTATCAATATGTAAGTGCCACAGGCTGAGAGCAGAGAAAGAACGGAAATTGATGGTTAAGAGGCTAAGGAACTAAGCAGAGCTATTGTCAGTCTCACAGTGCTAGAGAACTACAAATTCAAGTGCGTGGCCAACCAAAGTGGCAGGGCTCTGGTAAAGGTTTGGCAGCGGTGGTGGCTGCTGCTTCTTCTGTTTCTCCTCCTCTTCCTCCTCCTCCTCCTCCCCTTCCTTCTTCCTCCTTCTCCTCTTCCTCCTCCTTCTTCTTCTAAGATTTTATTTCTTTATTCATGAGAGACAGAGAGAGAGGGGCAGAGACATAGGCAGAGGGAGAAGCAGGCTCCCCACGGAAGCAGGCTCCCTGTGGGGAGCCTGATGTGGGACTCGATCCCAGGACTCTGGGATCACGACCTGAGCCAAAGGCAGATGCTCAGCCACTGAGCCACCCAGGTGCCCAGGTCTTGGCTTCCAGTTGGGTCCTCCGAAGGACTACACTGAATGGAGGAATAAGGGTAGACCACATATAGACTAGTCTTAACAAAAACTAAATTCAGCTTAATTTGCTAACTCTAATTAGATTAAGGTGATGCAATTCTGTTTTAATTGCTTGCCAGAAGTTTGAAGAAATCCTTTCTGGAGGAAAACACCTCATATAGGACCTCTACAATGTCCATCATTCATTCAAAAGTTACCAAGCATAGGGACAGAAAAAAATAGGCACTAAAGATTCACAGGTAATTCAGATACTGGAGTTATCAAACTTGGACTCTAAAATAACAATGGCCAGTGATTAACATGCACAAAAAATAAGTCCAAGGTAGAGAATTTATCTCTGGGAACTGGAATATAATATAATGAATCAAATGGAAATTCTAGAACTGGGAAGCATAATAGCAAATTAAGAATGCAATAGGCAAAAAAAAATAAATAAATAAATAAATAAATAAATAAGAATGCAATAGGCAAATTTAACAGATTAAACAAAGCTAAAGGAGGATTTGTGATCTGGAAGATAGATCTATATAAAATACCTAGACTAAAGCTTGGAGAGAAAAGGATAGAAAACAGAAAAAAAAGAGATCTATGAGATATAGTAAAAAGGTTTAGCATACATATAAATGGAGCTCCATGGGAGAAGACAAAATGAGACAGAAACAATATTGGAAGAGATTAGTAGTGGAAAAGTTCTTCAAAATGTATGAAATATTTCAATTCAAGAAGCTCTATAAACCCAAGCAGGATAAATTCAAAGAAAAACATACATTTTAACAAAACTGCTCAAAATCAAGGACAAATTTCAAGCAGCCAAAGGAGACATTATCTCTCAGAGATGAAGGTAAAGACATTTGCAAGCAAATAAAAACTGATAGAATTTGTTTCCAGCATTTAAAAAATTATAAAAAGGCAGGATTATGGTCTTCAACAGCATCTTGGAATATAAGAAGGAATAAGTAACAGTGAAAAAGGTAGATATGTGGGTAAATCTAAATAAATATTGGCTGTATAAAACAATAATAATGCTTTATGGGTTTAAAATACATGTAGAATTAAAGCTATAGCACCAGTAGCAGAAAAGGTTGAGAGTAGCTATATGGATTTAAGGTATTCAAAGATCCTTATATGATCTAGAAGGTAGTAAAAGTAGTCATTTATATTACATACTAATTAAAGTTAAAGACCTATTCCATAATTTGTGGGTTAATCACTGAAAGAATGGTAGCTAAGTGTATAACCAATAAGCTAATAGAGGAGAAAATGGAATAATAAAAAATAATGCAGAAGCAAGCAAGAAAAAGAAAATGGGACAAATGGAAAATAGTAAGATGGTAAACACAAATACATCAGTAATTATATTAAATGTAAATAGACTAAAAAAACTAAAAGATAACAGTTGTCAGATTAAAGAAAATAATTATTTGCTGCTTTTAAGAAACATATATATGAGGACATACAAAAAAGTAGAGTGTAAACATATAGGAAAAGATATATCGAGCAAACATTAACCCAAAGAAGCTGATGTAGATATACAGACATCGGAAAAAGAAGACTTTAAGGCAGTAAACATTATGAGAGGTAAAGAGGATTATTTTATAATGATAAATATAAGGGTTTACCCAGAAGATACAGTAATTCTACATGTAAATATATCTAACTACATAGCTTCAAAATATATAAGACAGAAATGACATAACTAAAAAGAGAAGTAGACAAATCCAGTCATGGAGATTTTTAATATACTTCTGTCAATCACCTGATACAACTAACAGACAAAAGAAATCAGTAAGGATATAGAAGATTTGAACAAATTATTAACATACTTAACCTAAGTGTTATGTATAGAATGCTGCACCCAGAAGTATTAGTATGCACATTCTTTTCCAGTGTACATGGAATATTTACCAAAATTGACCATATAATGGACCATAAAGCAAGTCACAACACATTTTAAATTATTGAAATGATAGAGTATTTCCTAAGACCACAGTAGAATTAAGCTAGAAATAAATTATAAAAATATAAAAAGAAAACTTAAAATAATTGGAAATTATACAGTATACATTTATCAAAGAAGAAATCTCAGTGAAAATCAGAGGTTTTTTAAAAAATATTTCATTTATTTATTTATGAGAGAGAGAGAGGCAGACACAGGCAGAGAGAGAAGCAGGCTCCATTCAGGGAGCCCAATGTCAGACTCGATCCTGGGATTCCAGGATCATGCCCTGGGCTGAAGGCAGATGCTCAACCACTGAGCCACCCAGGCATCCCGATAATCAGAGTATTTTGAAATGAATGATATTGAAAAGCCAACATTTCAAAACCTGTGTGATGCAGCTAAAGCCATAGTTAGTGGAACATTTATTGCTTTAAATGACTACATTAGGAAAGAAGAAAGCCTAAATATCAGTAATCTATGTATCATTAGAAAAAGAAAAAGTAGTTGTACCCAGAAGAGATTGAAGGAAGGATTATATATTGTATTATAAAGTTAGGAAATTAATGAAATAGAAAACAAAAGTATATTATTCAGAAAAGCCCAAAGTTTGTTCCTTGAAAGACTGATTAAATTGAGAAATCTTTGACAAAATTGTCTAGATAAAAGAGAGAAGGTACAAATTACCAATGTTGGGAATGAAAAAGGGAAAATCACTATAAAATAAAAATTATATATTATTAATTAAATATGGCAGTAAATTTGAAAATTTAGATGAAATGGACAAAATCTATAACTTACCTAAACTGGCAAGAAAAAATAGCAAATCTGAATAGTGTTTTATTTGTGGGTTTTTTTTTTTTTTTTTTTTTTTATTTGTGATAGAAATTGAATCTGTAATTAAAATCTTTTAAAGAGGGCAGCCCGGGTGGCTCAGCAGTTTAGCGTCACCTTCGGCCCAGAGCCTGATCCTGGAGATCCGGTATTGAGTCCCACGTCAGGCTCCCTGCATAGAGCCTGCTTCTCCCTCTGCCTGTGTCTCTGCCCCCCTCTCTCTCTCTGTCTGTCTCTCATGAATAAATAAATGAAATCTTTTTTTAAAAATCTCTTAATGAAAACTCATGCCAGGATGACTTCACAGTGAGCAAATTTCCCCCAGTATATGAGGAGGCAATAACACTAATGATATAAAACATCTCAGAGGACAAGAGGCAGTAAAAGATTTCCCAATTTATTTTATGATTTCAGTAATCTTGGTCCACTATGGAGTTTCCCTTGGTTATTCTGTATGGCTTAGATCTAAAACTTACCTCGTACTTTTAGTATGTTTACAGTTCCTCAACAGATACTTAACACATGTTGTATTTTGTCCTCTTTACTCAGTTCAGCAGATAGTCCCCATGGCAAAAAATGATCCAGTGACCCTAAATTATTCTCCCTTGTATGGACACTGGCCAACTACTACAGAACAGTATTCTTGGAAAGAGAGATTTTTGCTGAGAGAATAGCTTCTTTCCCATTCCCTACTCTGGAAACTGATAATAATAAGATTTATTTATTTATTTTTTAATAATAAGATTTAAATTAATTTATTTGTTGTTTGTTTTTCTCCTACAGACTCCATTAATAATATACCTCTTTCATTTCCTGATTGACTATGCTGAATTGGTATTTATGGTAAGTAACCTTCCATGTAAAATCAATATGTATATATCTTTAGAGTCTTCTTTCTTGTTGTTTTTGGGAAAAATTATATTTGGGGAGCTGAGGAGTTTCTGAGAGTATAAAAGCAAAAACCTATCCTTAATTTGAATTCAAGGAACTATGATAGTATTATGGAAGTACGGGGAGTAGTCTGACATCTGACCACTTCCAATTCCTTATACTTGCTTTCTGGACTATGTAGTCTCAAACTTTGTAGCACCAAGATTCTATGATTGGTTTTAATTGTGGTGCCAGTATAGAGGCACCTGAATTTCCTAAGCCAGTATAGAGGCACCTGAATTTCCTAAGCATTCTGCCAAGAGATTCCATGCAGTGGACATAGGCCTGATGAGACTCTCAGAGGCAATAACCTTCAAAGCTGAGGTGACAAGGCTGTTTTGAGAGATAGTAATTTGGAACACTTGCCTTATTATGTAGGGTTGAAAATCTGGGTCAGGTAGGAGGTGTACTGAAGTCTTCCTTAATCGTTCTAACGGCTGCTGTTTATTGAGGACTTACTTCATGCTAGGCACTTGACACATCAGGCCTGCAGAGCACTGGATATTATTCCTGTTTTACAGAAGACTTAAGTAACTTGCAGTGAAAGAACAAATGGATACACCAAGCTAACATAAACCTTGATGGGTGATAGTCCTCAAGGTTTTCTAGTCACATCTCCCTCAAGGCTTTATCTTTGGGTAGTCAAAGTGAGAGTTGAGGTTCTGCCTGACTGTAAGACTTCATTACCGAATAGGCCACCACCATCCAAAAGCTCTAGGCCCTGGCAGCATTCCATCACTCCTACACTATCATTTCTTTCTCTCGACAGATAACTGATGCACTCACTGCCATTGCCCTGTATTTTGCAATCCAAGACTTCAATAAAGTTGTGGTAAGTAGTCTGTGGGTGAGACAAAACTAGAGTTTTTGATAGTCTTCTGGCCTTTGTGATTACAAAGAATCAAAGGTCATGTACCTAAGGATCCACTGTTTAAAAATACTAAGAAGTGGAAGAGAGGCTTCTGGCCTGAAAGCCAGCCCTGGAATGGCCAAAACAAAGCAATGAAACAGCTTTCTTAACAGATACAGAAAAGTCAGTTTAATTTATGTAGCTTAATATCCATTTACCTGTGCAAGTGCAATTCGAGAGCAGTATTGAACTACAATTCTATTACTGAGGACCCTTAAAAATCTTCTTTTCATGAATGCAGCTTTTAACTGACAGTGTTATGCCTCTGAGGTAAAATTGGATTCCCAATGTAGTTTTTTTTCCCTGCAAAGAGCAATCTTATTTGGGAAATTTGGCATGTAGTAAATGCCTGTAGAAAGTATTGATGTAAACTTTAGTCTTAATCCATTTTTGGTAGCCAAGGGAAATGGCATATTGTGACCATTTTCGTTTTCCTGGGTTCTAAGAGAGTTAACAGGTTAACCATATGTACTATCCATGTAGTTATTTTAAAAATTGGCTGCAGTCCTCCTTGATTAGCTAGGAGCCACTGAGAGGATTTAGACTGGAGTAAGAGAAGGCTGCATCACATTGGTGTTGTCTGTTTATTGTTCATTTTCACTTCTGTTACCAAGTAATTGAACCAGAAGTAGCAGTCTGCATTTCTGTGGCACTGGTCATTAGTAACAAAGCTGGTGAATTCTACAATTGCGGACTTCGAAAAGATTTATAAGATATCTAGATTAGCAATTCTTAACTCGGCGTCCATTTAAGATTTAATAGGTCTATAAACCCTTGAAGTAGGGGCACCTGGCTGGCTCAGTCAGTAGAGCTTGTGACTATTCATATAAGGGTTGTGAGTTCAGGCCCTGCAGTGGGTGTAGAAAAATAGTTAAAAAAAACCCAAAACACTACATTTTAGAGACTTATCACTAAGACCCAGGGAGTGTACATCTTAAACCAGTGGAGCATTTGGGACAACATAGATAAACCTGAGGGCATTATGCAAACTGAAATAAATTAGACAAAGACAAAAACTGTATGACCTTATTTACATGTGGAATCTTAAAAGGTCAGCCTTGGGGGGGGGGTTGCCTGGGGGTTGCAGTCGATTAGGGATCTGGTTCCCAGTATTGGCTCAGGTCCTGATCTCAAGGTCGTGAGATTAAGCCCTGTGTTGGCCCACTCTCAGCACAGAGTCTGCTAAAGACTCTCTCCTCTGTCCCCTACCTCACTTTTTAAAATAAATCTTTTTTTTTTTTTAAGTCAAATTGGGGAGCCTGACTGGCTTGGTTAGTAGAGCATGCAACTCTTGATCTTGGGGTCATGAGTTCAAGTCCCACATTGAGTGTACAGTTTATGAGTCAAACTCATAGAAACAGAGTAGATTGGTGGTTGCCAGAGAGTGGGTTTGGGGGTGGGGGAATTGAGAAGATGTCAGTCAAAAGGTACAAACTTCCAGCTGTAAGAAGAGTAAGTTCTGGAGATCTAATGTATAGCATGATGACTATAGTTAATATTGTATACTTGAAAGTTGCTATAAGAGTATATCTTAAGGGTGCCTGGGTGGCTTGGTTAAGCTTCTGCTTTCAGCTCTGGTCATGGTTTCCTCATAAGCTAAGACATGCAGAGATAAATTAGCTCCACCTTGGAGACTTTTTTTTTAATTCAAAAATTTCTATTGAAATATGCATATGGAAAAGCACACAAGCATCTGTATATAAGGTGATTAATGATTACAGAGACAGTGCACCCAAGTAATACACCTTTTATTTTTAATTTTTTTATTTTTTTAAGATTTTATTTATTTATTCATGAGAGACACAGAGGCAGAGACATAGGCAGAGGGAGGAGAAGCAGGGTCTATGCAGGAGCCCAATGCAGGACTCAATCCCAGAACTCCAGGATCATGTCCTGAGCCGAAGGCAGGCAGACACTCAACCACTGAGCCACACAGGCGTCCTGGTACTATACCTTTTAGGCCACTTTTAACCTCTCCTGTGATAGCTTTAAATCTCATCATTGTTAGGGCACCTGGGTGGCTCAGTCAGTTAAGCATCTGCCTTTGGTTCAGGTCATGATCCCAGGGGTCCTGGGATAAAGTCCTGCATTGGGCTCCCAACTCAGTGGGGGAGTATGCTTCTCCCTCTATCCCCTGTTCATGCTCTCTCACACTCTCTCTCTTAAATAAAATCTTAAAAAAAAAAATCTCATCATTGTCAAGGCTGCTGAATATATCTGGAAATATTTATCTTTGAATTTTAAATGGTACTTGTTAACCTCACATATTTTTATACTTTTAATATTTTATTGGTGTGCTGCGTGTGCTCATTTTTCCTTAGACTTTTAGTCATTTTTCTGTCTCTGATACAGTGGGGATTTTTTTTTCTTTTTTTTTTTACAGTGGGGATTTTTTTTTTTTTAAATATTTTTTTCTTTATTTATTTATGATAGTCACATAGAGACAGAGAGAAGCAGAGACACAGCCAGAGGGAGAAGCAGGCTCCATGCACCGGGAGCCCGACGTGGGATTCGATCCCGGGTCTCCAGGATCGCGCCCTGGGCCAAAGGCAGGCGCCAAACCACTGCGCCACCCAGGGATCCCTACAGTGGGGATTTTTAAAAAGGATTTTTGTTGTTCTTTGGGGAGCTGAGTCAATATTGGGCCTGTGAGGTCAGGCATGATGGGGGCTTTGCTGGTGAGATTGGGGCAGACAAAAAGAGACATAGCAGAAAATCTGGGGAATGCTGACTTGACTGCCCTTCTCTCCTGCAGACTCTTCTTTCATAAAATCTGTTTCAAAGTATTTTTGGAAGATTGGAGTTACAAGGAAGTACTTTTCTTTAGTTGTCGGCACAGTGTCACTTCTGCCTTGGATCTGCACGTGCCTGTTGAGCTGCCCCCATCTCCTCCTGTAGTCGGGCTGGCTGGCTTCCAGCCTGCGGAATGGATCTGCATTCCCACCTGTCTCTCTGGCTGCTCCTGGACGAACTCCCTGTTTCCTTCCAACAGCCTTCTCTGTGGGTCTCACTCCGTCCAGGTGGCCTTCATTCTGCAGGAACTCCAGAACCCTTAACTAGCAGGGACTCCTTTCTCTACCACTGCTGCAGCTGTCTCACTAAGTGCTTTGTCTACCCAGCCAGCCCCCTCCTCTCTGATAAAAGCACTTTTGTTTGTGTATTGTTTTTTTTAATTAAACAACCTCGCCTGTGAATGGTAGCATAACTCTTAATGATGATAATTCACTGTTTAACCTGAACTCTCAGAGATGATCAAAGGGAAGTTTTTGGAGTTTGTTCAGGTGTTTTGATTAAGCCTCTATTTAAATCTGTGCAAGAAGTCTGGGCTTACCTGTATTCCTGTGATAACGCCTCAATTTTCTTTTGAACTGAAAGATGAATCTTTAAAATTTTATTTAAAAATTTCCATTGAAAAATTCTGAAACACCAAAGACATGCAAAAATATGGAAAGAATAATACATACTGTGAACTTATTTCAGCCTGAAAATAAAACATTACATAGGGCAGCTGGGTGGTTCAGTTGGTTGAGTGTCCAGCTCTTGTTTCAGCTTAGGTCATGATCTTGGGGTCATGGGATCAAGCCCTGTGTTGAGCTCTGCGCTCAGCTGGGAGTCTGCTGGAGATTCTCTCCCTCTCCCTCTGCCTCTCTCCTCAATTGTGCTCTCTCTCTCTCTCTCTAAAATAAATAAATAAAATAAAAAAATAAACATTACACATATACTTACATCTGAGACTTTCATCTCCTTGTTCTCCCTCTCACCAGTTACCACTGTTGTGGATTTAGTGTTTATCATTCCCCCACACAGCCTTAACTCTTGCTACTTTTGTATATATCCTTAAATAACATGTAGTATTTTGCATGCTTTTAACTTTGTGTAAGTTATACAAATGCAGTATGTATTTGCAGTATGTATGCAGTCCATATGTACCTTTTTCATCATTAAATCTTTAATCATGCACAGATAGTTAAGCACCTGCTACTCTGGCTCCTCTGCAGTACTCTGTTTTGTAATTGGTTGCAGCATTGATTTTATACTCTTGAAATAAGATTCTCTCACCATTAATTCAGCAAAACTACCCATTCTGGGTTCAGAGGCTTTTTCTGTCCATAGTTTGACCCATGGTTGCTTATAGGTAACTTTTTTTCATTCTGGAGCACACCCATGAACTTGTTGGGACACACCAGGGGAAGGCAAGAGCTTTCCACCCCCATCTCACTCCCTCTAGACTATCCAGCTGCCGAGCCACGCCCAGCCCTCCTCCTTCTCTTCATCATGGCTATTCCCCTACTTCCTCTGTGGAAGTGAAAAATTTGAAACAGGAGAGCTTGGAAGAAACCCCTGGATACTGTGACATTCAGGGGATCATTTCACATTGTATGAAAATATTTCACTTTACGGATGGAACTTTGGAATCCTTAGGCCACTCATGATAACTTTTTTTTTTTTTTTTAAAGATTTTATTTGAGGGACGCCTGGGTGGCTCAGTGGTTGAGCGCCTGCCTTTGGCTCAGGTTGTGATCCTGGAGTCCTGGGATTGAGTCCCACATTGGGCTCCCTGCATGGAGCCTGCTTCTCCTTCTGCCTGTGTCTCTGCCTCTCTCCCTCTCTATGTCTCTCATGAATAAATAAATAAAATCTTAAAAAAAGAAATAAGATTTTATTTAAGAGAGCATGAGCAGGGAGAGGGTGGGGGGAGGAAGAAGCAGATTCCTCACTGAGTAATGAGCCTGAGGCTGGGCTCTGTGATGTGGGGCTCGATCCTGGTACCCTGGGATCATGACCTGAGCCAAAGGCGGATGCTTAATGGACTGAGCCACCCAGTTGCCCCAAAGATAACTGTTCAGAATGGCTGAGAACATTGCTTTGCCACTCATTCATCCAGCCATTCAATAGATATTTGTTGCTTGCTCGCTGTGCCAGGTACTGGCAAATATAAACATTGTTGTGCTCTCATGGAACTCATAGTCAGTGAGGGAGACAGATATTAGATAAATAAAAAAGTTGTAACCATGAACAATACTATGGAAGAATGTGTAATAGGGAGATTTTACCTACTTGAGTGAGGGTGAGGGTGCCTTCCTGAGGAAGAAATGATTTAACTGAGATCTAAAGATGATGTGGGACATAACTAGGGAAAGAGAGGTGGTTGTTCCAGGTCAAATGCAAAGGCCTGGGAACATGAGGGTTATGGCATATTCATGGTGCCTGAACCCAGAAAGTGAGAGGTGAGGGGAGAGGTGGTTATGAGATGAGCTTGGGGAGGTAGGGCCAGACCAGGTGGGGCCATTCAGGCCATGGAAGGGCTACTGTCTTCATTCTAAAAACAATGGGAAGTAATGTGTTTTGTCATTTTTTTTCCAGTTTAAAAAGCAGAAACTCCTCCTAGAACTAGACCAGTATGCCCCAGATGTGGCCGAACTCATCCGAACCCCTATGGAAATGCGTTACATCCCTCTGAAAGTGGCCCTGTTGTAAGTATTCTTTGACAAAACAGGGCTCAGTGCCAACAAATGCAAGGAAAAATCTGATGAGACTTTCTCATGTTGTTTGTTATATTTTTGGAGATTTGCAGTCTTAGTCATCAAGTACTTGCTGTGGTTCTGTTGCACAACTGGGGTGCTGGCCAGCAAAAGAGACAGAGCCATTCTGTCTCTGTTGGGACAAAGCCTCACACAGGGACATGCACAATCAACCCCTTACAAATGCCTTTTCACTGTATGCTGATCTAGGCTCCAGCCTACTTGTAACCAGTGTTTCTTTAAAAAAAATAAATAAATAAATAAAAGAGTTCTTTAATTATATACATGGATTGAATAAAATTCTGATCTTTATGTGGCCATTATATTGAGCAGCTCCTATATTTCATGTACAATTAGTTCTCCATTTGTAGTGTAGAAAAACATAGCCAAACAGAGCTATCCCAGCTGGGTGATCAGTATGGGAGAGTGAAACTTATTGAAGCTCTGTAAAAGAATTCTTTGGGAGTGCTCAGTGCTTCCAGTAAATTTAGTTCTTTCAGGTTATTCCCATTTGTATTCTGGAGATAGGCAAATATGAATAATTATTCAGTCAGCTAATAGTCACTGAATATTAATACTATGCTTGCTTCTAGAGATATACTGTAAACAAGACAGACAAGTTTCCTTATGGAAAAACCTGACTTTAGACCTTCAGAATTAAAAGGGGCCTTGTGAGGACAGTTTATTCAACCCTCTGCTTTGTGTTGAATCTCCTATTCAGTATTCCAAATAGGTGGCTGTGCAGCTGCTTCTTGAACATCACCTGCTATTTAGAAATGGCTTTTTTCCCCCTCTCCCAACCAAACAACTTTCATACCTATGTATTTCAGAAATATTGGCAAGAACTACCTAAGAGAACTAGAGGTTTAGTAACTTTATGAATCCTTTATGGACTCATATATCTCCTGAGGATACTTTTATAATAGCAGCCATTTCTTTAAAGGTTGTGTGACAAGCCTATCTGTAATTGTTGAAAAGAAAACAGTTTCTGGGCTTTTGGCTTTAGAACTGCTAATCTTACAGCACTGGGAGGTATTGGATTTAAGGTCTTTATTGGTGAATAAGAATTATAATCTCCCCGTGAGACATTGGTATGTTTCTTCCTATCTAATAATCAGAATTATGTAACCGGTCTCCCTTTCACTCTGCCAGGAAACTCAGAGCCAGATTTGAAGCTGATTATTCAGTGCTGTAGAAGACACATCTGGTCTTTTTTACCCTGGCCCTTATTTTTTTTTTTTTTTTCTATTGACATTTTTTCTTGGTCTCGGTTTTTTATTTCTATTTCTACTTTGCTATTAGTTTTTATTATCTGTCCTCATTTGAGCTGCCTCAAATCTTTTGTGGAAACAGGATAGAAATAAATAAAATAATCCATTATAACTATATAACATTTCCCTAATCAGCATTTTAAATTCATTTCTAAATCCATTCCTTTCCACCTCAGGAAAAGACTGGATTTTTCAGCGTAATTCCTTCTCAGCGGAAGTTCAAGATGTCCTGTGAAGTTCTGTGGCAACCAGCTTATTGAATTCAGCAGATACTTACCCTGTCCTTGGGGTCTGGCTTGGTGGATACAGCTTGATTACCAAGAGGACTAACCCCAATCTGCTTTGACCTCTTGGAGAAAGGGTTGGGTGGGTAGCCTGCATCAGAGCTTAGGATCCTGATTGAGGAAAAATTACTTTCCTGGTTTTTAAAGACAAGTAAACATTCCTAAAATACAAGACTCTTTGGGAATCAGTAAAATTTTACCATTTATGAGCTCTTAAGTAATAGAAAAAAACATAGGCTTTAGAGCCAGAAAGTCCTGATTTTTTAATGAATTTATTAGCTTGTGAAACCTTGGGCAAGTTCCTTAACCACCGAGTCTCAGTTTTTCCATTAGAGGAATGGTGCTGCTAGTTTACTGGATCTCTGTGATGATATACCACAGAGTACAGAATAGGCAGTGAATGTTCAGCGTCTTGTACTCATTGGTCCCAACTCCATTTCATTCTTTTAAGAGAACTCATTTCTAAAAAGTTGCCTTCCCTTGAGTATGGTTTTAGTAAATTTCTTGAATTGCCTGCTGGTGGTGGCCAGGACTCCCTGGTCCTTTGATTTGGATTACTAATGCCAACATTTATGTTTTTCCCAGCTATCTCTTAAATCCCTACACGGTCTTGTCTTGTGTTGCCAAGTCCACCTGCGCCATCAACAACACTCTCATTGCTTTCTTCATTTTGACCACAATAAAAGGTAAGGTCCCAAAGGAAAGTGCAAAGGTCAGTCCCTGATTTGTGCAGGGTTTTATAATACTTCTTCTGTGGATTTTTTTTAAAAAAACAATCTGACATTTAAGAATTTTTAATTATGCAAGTAATACAAGATTATTATAGGAAATTTAGATAAGCTAAGAGAAAAAATTAAAAGATGCTTAAATTCTACTACTCAGAGAGTTATTGTTAACACAGTTGTAAAGAAACAGTGGAGTGCCTGTCTGGCTTGGTTGGAAGAACATACAACTCTTAATCTTGGGGTCGTGAGTTCAAGCCCCACGTTAGGTGTAGAGATTATTTTAAATAAATAAGTAAATAATTAACTAACTAAGTTTAAAAAATAAACAAAAAACTGGGAAAAGGCTTATAATGAGAATAACAGTCTCTGCCTCTCTTCCCATCCCTAGTTCAACTTTGAAAGAACTCCTTTCTGGCTTTGCTGGTATTTGCTTCCATATTTTTTTTAAAGATTTTATTTATTTATTTGAGAGAGAAAGATAGAGCACAAGCAGTGGGGAGGGGAAGAGGGAGGAGAAGCAGGCTCCCGCTGAGCAGGGAGCCCCATGAGAGGCTTGATCATAGGATCATGATCTGAGCTGAAGACAGACACTTAACTGACTAAGCCATTCAGCTGCCCATATTTCTAAGTGAGATCTCATATTGCTTTTTCATGAATTATAAATTTTAGATATTATCTATTGCATTCCCCTTATGGGAGATAAAGATTCAGCTCTTTTGTATCATCACTTCCCCTTTGCCTTATTTTCTTAGAGAAGTTATATGACAGGTTTGATTAAATCAGTAGTCAGTACCTGTATATTATGACTGTATTATTTACTGCTGGGCAAAGTAGTAACATGATTACTTTTTCTTTATTTATTTTTGTTTGTTTTTACTTACTCCTTTTGTAACAATCCTTATTTTTCCCCTAGTTCTGATAGACCTATCAAGTGCCAAATAGTTTTTTTTAAATGTTTAAATACATCAATAGTCTACTAGTTCCATTATTTTTCTGAAGACCTCTCACACATCCTCCATCCTGTCCCAGTCTGTCCTCACTGTTTTCTGGGTCTGCTGCAAAGCTATCATACTGGGACTTTCCTTTATAATTATTCCGTGTTATTATCCTTCTTTCCTGTATTCCTTCTCTCCTTCATTGACTTTTTCCCCCTCTGTTTTGCTAAAGTATATCCTCTAGTAGTTTCCTAAGAAAGGGTGTATGAAGGGCACCTGAGTGGCTTCATCAGTGGAGTGTGTGACTTTTGATCACAAAAGTAAGGGGTTGTAAGTTTGAGCCCCATATTGGGTATAGAGATTACTTAAAAATCATTTAAAAAAGGGTGTATGAGATACATATTTTGAGTCATTTTCGTCTGAAAATGTCTTTATTTTAGTTTGGCAGCAAATTAACAGTTGGGGCAAGTATAGAATTTTAGACTGGAAAAACTTTTCCTTCAGAATTTTGAAGACATTACTTCACTGTCTTCTAGCATCCTGGTTGCTATTAAGCAGTTTGATGCCATTAAATGTAATCTAATGTTTTCTAAAAGATTTGGGATCTTCTTTTTATCCTCAGTGTTTTGAAATTTTATGATGCCATGTCTTTTTTTTTTTTACGATTTTATTTATTTCTTCATGAGAGATACAGAAAGAGAGGTAGAAACGTGAGCAGAGGGAGAAGTAGGCTCCCTGTGGGGAGCCTGATGCAGGACTCCATCCCAGGACCCCAGAATCACGACCTGACGGAGGTAGACACTCAACCACTGAGCCACCCAGGTGCCCCTATGATTCCATGTCTTACACATGAGCCTTTTTCCATTTATTATGCTAGACACTTGGTAGGCCCTTTCAGTTTAGATACCAGTATCCTTTAGTTCTTGAAGGTATTCTTGTACTATTTTTCAAATTCTCTCCTGTTTTCTCTGTCCTCTTGTTTAAGGACATCTATTGGATATTGGCCTTTCTTGACTGGTCTAATCTGCATATTTTATTTTCGTGGGATTTTTCCGTCTTTTTCACCGACTTCCTCTTACTTTTGCTGGGACACATCTATATTTTTATCTTTCAACTCTTCTATTGAATTTAAAAATTTAAAAATATTTATATATCTATATTTTAAATGTTTTTATTTTTTTATATTTGTTTTTAAATTAAATTCTACACCCAGTGTGGGATTCGAACTCACAACCCTGAGATCAAGAGTTGCATGCACTACTGACTGAGCCAGCCAGGCACCCCTAATTTTCTAAACATATTTTAAAGTTCTTTTTTCATCTCCAGTTGTTTCTTTGAAGTAGCCTGTTATTATTTTTAATTAAAAGATTGTATTTATTTATTCATGAGAGACACACAGAAAGAGAGGCAGAGACACAAGCAGAGGAAGAGGCAGGCTCCTCATGGGGAGCCTGATGTGGGATTTAATCCTGGGACTGAAGGCAGATACTCAACCGCTGAGCCACCTAGGCGTCTCATGTCCTGTTATTATTTTACCATCACAGTATCCTCTCTTATCTCTCTGAATTTTTGTTGTTGTTTTTAGTTTCCATTAGTTCTATACATAGTCCCTTTGTCTTCCTGGCCCCCCCCTCCCCCAACCTTTTTCTTTTCCTGTTTGATTTGGGCTCTGTCTTTCACATGGGAGGATTTTCTCTTATTTATGATGATCCCTGGCTGGCTGGCTGTTATTTAAAACTGGCACTAATGTGTTCATTTGAGACCCTGTGAATGGGCAGAATCAGTCTCACTGTAAGGATTTCAGGCAGTGCGCTGGCCTTTTTTTCTTGTAGGTATCCCTAAATGTCATCATTTTCTTTTTCTCTGAAATGATTTTTTTCCAAAGAGGAATCCTCCAATGTCCTGCCTAAGAGTAACCAAGATGGAGTTTTGGTGGGATGGGGGGTTCATGTGACCAATTGCTAGAGTTGAGAGAGCAGGAATGGGGGATGGATGTGGTAGATTGCAATAGAGAGAGTTTATGTAATCTCATTACTTTTCAGCCCACACTTTCCCTCAGCTCATTACTATGCATAGTATCCTCTAGACCTGTGCCTCTTTAGTGAGTGTTCTCTAGAACTGTAGTCTTGAGGGGTAGAGAAGGTGGAAAGATGGTGTATGTAGGGGTAGTCACCTGGCTGCACATAGATGAGATGCGACCCGGGGTTCTTACTGGTCTGTATATAAACTTTCAGCTTGATTTCCATCTCTGTACTCCCACTTTCCATAGTACCTGATGCCTTCAAGGTGCTGAGTTTCTTAGAAACTAGCACTGTAGGGGGTGAGTTGCCCCAATATTTATTGCTGCTCCTCTCTGCAGGCCATTAAACTGTAATTTCTTCCATGTTGCTCAGTCACTTTTCCCTCTTCCATCTGCTTTATGTTTCCACTATTGTATTAAATTTTATTTTGCTATAATCTCTTCTCCTTTGTTGTTTAAGACAAATTTTATTCCTTTATTGTCATTTTAGTGAGGTTTTTGGAGGGAGAGAGGATATGCATGTGATCAATTATCTATGGTTTTTAACTGGGAGTCTAGTAGCATTTGGTGTATATATTTTCCAGACTTTTTTCCTCATTTTTCTTTCAGACTTTTAAATATTGTTCTCAATCAACTATTGCCACAAAAATGTCATTTAACAAACAATGCCAAAATTCAGTGGCTTAAAACAACTATAAACTTTTACTTGATTCATATATCTGTAAGTCAGCTAAGGATCAGCTGATCTCGGTTAGACTTGGCTAGGCAGTTTGTTGGTTTCATTTGGGCTCATTCATGCATCGGTAGCTGGCTATAGCTGGCTAATCTAGGCTGGGCTCTTCTCTACCTGTCTGTTATCCTCCTGGACCCAGGGACTAAATTAGACATGGTCTTCTCATAATGATAGCAAAGGCACAGCTGTGAGCAAGCCCAATCGGGCATGCACTTTTAAGTTTCTTGTTGCATCACATGTGCTAACATCCCATGGATCAAAACAACACATGGCTGAGCTCAGGGTGGAGACTTCATCCTGTTCACAATGGGAAGACACTGCAAAGTTATATGACAGAGTCTGGACATAAGGAGGGATGGAGAATTGGGGTCAATAATATAATCTACATATATATCAATAAACATCTAGCCATGTTTAATGGCTGCATCCTATTTCATTGTGTAGAAATGAAATGTGTAGAAATTCTTTAACCAACTTCTGTTAAATACTTAACTAATTTTTCAGTTTTCAGTTATTTAAATAATACTACAATTAATTTTCTATTGTATAGTAATTTCCATACCCACATATAGTTATTTTCTTACAGTGAAATCCTGGAAATAGAATTATTGTATCACTGGATGTGTACCCTCGTTAGGATTTCTGAAATTTGTTGCTAAATTGCCTTCAAGAATTTTACCAATTTATACTCCCATAAGAAGTATACGAGAGTCTTTATTTTGCTACATTGTTGCGAATAGTTTGTATACTCAGGAAATAAAGAATCAAAAGTTGTATGCAGAACGTTTTACGGGAGTTTACATTTTCTTTCTAGGGCAGCATGGGAATGACTTAGGTCTTCATAGACATTGTTTCTCTTGCAGTGGTTGTAGGTGGCCTTTCTGTAGGCCCTTTAATTTAACTTATCATCCATGAGGAGATATTGCATAACCTGAATTTTCTTGTTCTGAAAATGGTGGTCATTTTGTTAGAAACAACTTTGGAATAGTGAAGACTCTACTTCTGTGAATACTGCCTGCCTCAGTCCCAGTTTCCAGAGAGTCAGGCTCAGGTAGACCCATTTATCGAGGTGCCTGGCTTTCATTAAAATAATGACTCTAGGGCAGCCCCAGTGGTTCAGCGGTTTAGTGCTGCCTTCAGCCTGGGGTGTGATCCTGGAGGCCTGGGATCAAATACCGTGTCAGGCTCCCTGCATGGAGCCTGCTTCTCCCTCTGCCTGTGTCTCTGCCTCTCCCTCTCTCTCTCTCTCTCTCTCTCTCTCTCTGTCATGAATAAATAAAATAAAATAAATATAATATAATATAATATAATATAATATAATATAATATAATATATAGTAATAAAAAAATAAATAAAATACAATAAAAAATGACTGTATGCTGCAGCCTGGCAGAAAGGACTGAAATGCCTTTGGAAATGCTGCTTTGGAAATGCTGCCTTTATAATAGCCAAGACTATTTGGAAATGCTGCCTTTATAATAGCCAAGTGCAGGGACACCTGGGTGGCTTAGTCAGTTAAGAGTTCAACATTTGAGTTTGGCTCAGGTCATGATCTCTGGGTCCTGGGATCGAGCCCCATCTTGGGGCTTTGGAAATGCTCTTTGGAAATGCTGCCTTTATAATAGCCAAGTGCAGGGGCACCTGGGTGGCTTAGTCAGTTAAGAGGTCAACATTTGAGTTTGGCTGAGGTCATGATCTCTGGGTCCTGGGATCGAGCCCCATCTTGGGCTCCCTGCTCAGAGGTAAGCCTGCTTGAGGATTCTCTTTCTCTTTCTCCCTCTGCCCCTCCCCTCCCCCCATGGTCGTGCGTTTTCTCTCTCTCTGTCTCAAATAAATAAATAAATCTTTTAAAAAAAAATAACTGAATGCAAGGACACCTGGCTGGCACAGTCAGTAGAGCCTGCAACTCTTGATCTCAGGGTCATGAGTTTGAGCCCCACATTGGGTATAGAGATTACTAAGAAAAATAAATAAACTTAACTAACTAATTCATTAATTAATTTTTAAAAATAGCCAAGTGGAAAGACAGAAGACATAAGCTCTGAAGGTATATGCATTAGGAGTCTCACACAAAAATGTGAAATTTGCCATTTTAATAAAACATGTTTTGTATGTATCTTTTTTTTTAAACATTTTATTTATTTATTCATAGAGACAGAGACACAGGCAGAAGGAGAAGCAGGCATCATACAGAGAGCCTGACATGGGACTCGATCTGGGGTCCCCAGGATCACGCCTGGGCTGCAGGCGGCACTAAAACCGCTGCGCCACCGGGGCTGCCCTGTATGTATCTTTATATCAACGGAAAGGTTTTGTTTTAGGGGAAAAACATGTAAAAAAGTTGTATGTATCTCTTTTGTGGCCACATTGTTTCTGGTTCCACAGAACAAAAATCTTTTTATTATATTGATCCAGATTTCTGTTGGATGAATACAGACTTTTTTTAATGTTATATGCACAGTTTTGTTTTACTTTTTTTTTTCTAAGATTTTGTGTATTTATTAGAGAGAGAGAGAGAGAGGACAAACAAGGGTAGTGGCAGGCAGAGGGAGAGGGAGAGGCAGATTCCTTGCTGAGCAGGGAGCCTATCGCAGGGCTCAATCCAGGACCCTGGGATCATGACCGGAACCAAAGGCAGACATTTAATTGACTGAACCAAGCAGGTACTCCGATTTTGTTTTACTTTTATCACTTACTTCATGTGAATTGTGTGACATTGATCACTTGTTTGTCAGTTTCTATAAATCTAAATTTAGGTGTTTTTGTTTGTTTACTTTTAGGAGCAGTTCATGTAAGTAATTGAAATACTTGGTAAGAATAAAAGAAACAAAACAAAAAAAAAGAATAAGAATAAAAGAAACACAAATGTATAAAATACAAAATGAAAGTCTTTCATCACCCTGTTCTACCTCCACTTCCATTCCTTGGTGTATTAATTGTAGGGTCCCAGACCTTCCCTTTTCTTAGACATTGAAGGTTTTTTCCATTGTTAGCTGTAAACAGAGACCATCACAAATAATAGTCTATTAAAATCTGTTAAAATATTTGAAGAATTCTATTTTAATTGGGTCTCTGAACCACTCTAACTCTTTGGGTATATTAATAATCTCTACCAACAGAGTATACAATAAAGTTGGGTCACTTATAAAATCTGCAAGTCAGGGATGCCTGGGTAGCTCAGTGGTTGAGCATCTGCCTTTGGCTCAGGGCATGATCCCGAGGTCCTGGGATTGAGTCCCACATTGGACTCCCTGTGGGGAGCCTGCTTCTCCCTCTGCCTTTGTCTGTCTCTCTCTCTGTGTCTCTCATGAATAAATAAAATCTTTAAAGAAATAAAATAATAAAGTCTGCAAGTCATTTTTCTATATTTCACATTTGTACCACATAATTAAATTTTAACAAAATTTGTGGGCAGCCGGGTGGCTCAGCAGTTTAGCACCACCTTCAGCCCAGAGTGTGATCCTGGAGACCTGGGGTCAGGTCCCACATTGGGCTCCCTGCATGGAGTCTCCTGTTCCCTCTGTCTGTGTCTCTGCCTCTCTCTCTCTCTGTCTCTCATGAATAAATAAAATCTTTAAAAAAAATAAAATAAAATTTGTAAAGGAATAATTCACTCTTCGTTTAAAGAAGAAAACAGTTGGAGGTGCACTTAGGTGGCTCACTCAGTCAAGTATCTGCTTTCAGCTCAGGTCATGATCCCAGGGTCCTGGGATCCAGTGTGGGAAAGGGCTCCCTGCACAGTGGGGAATCTGCTTCTCCCTCTCTCTCTCTGCCCCTCCCCCCTGCTCTGCTCACTCTCAAATAAATAAGTAAAATCTTTAAAAATAATTAAAACATTGGGCTCCCTGTGAGGAGCCCACTTCTCCCTCTGTCTTTTCTCTGCCCCTCTCTCTGTGTCTCTCATGAATAAATAAATTTTAAAAAACTTTTTTTAAAAAGGGATGCCTGGGTGGCTCAGTGTTGAGTACTTGCCTTAACCTCAGGTCATGATCTCAGGTCTGGGGACTGAGTCCCATATCAGGCTCTCTACTTCTCCCTTTGCCTATGTCTCTGCCCCTCTCTCTGTCTCATGAATAAATAAATTTTAAAAAAATTTATTTAAAAAGAAGAAAACAGTTTGGAGACTTCACAAAGAAGGAATATAAATGACTAATAAAATATGGAAAAATATTCAACTCCATAGATAATTAATAAAAATAACAGGAATGGCTTATTTTTTTTCCCTTTCAAATTGGCAAAGATTTTAGAAGATAATTCTCAGTGCTGACAAAGTTGCTGTCAAATAGGCATTCTTCCACATAGTGAGTTGATTTGGAAATTAGTGAAGGCCTCTTGGGAAGCAGTTTGGCAGTAGTCTTAAAATGTTTGTACTTTTGATTTATTCTACTTTCGAGAACCTATCCAAAAGCAGTGCAGAAATACAGACAAAGCTTTATAATACAAAGGCATTAACTGCAGGATTATTTATGACTAGAAAAAATGGATAGTACTTCAAAACAGAGAGAGGCCCTCCTGCCCCTCCCCTCTACTTGCATATGCCTATGCTTGAATGCCTTGAATGCGCGTGCACATGCACATGTGCTCCGTCTCTCTCTCTCTCTCTCTCTCTCTCTCTCTTTCTCTCTCTGGAAAAAAATAAAATCTCGAAATAGAGGAATGGGTATATAAACCATGATTTGCCCACGTGCTTAAAAGTAATTCTAGGGGTGCTTGGGTAGCTCAGTCCATTAAGTGGCTGGCTCTCAATTTTGGCTCAGGTCTCTGTCTCAGGGTCCTGGGAGCAAGCTGCAGGTCAGGCTCTGAGCTCAGCGGGAATCTGCTTGAGGATTCACTCTCCCCCTCTCCCTTTGTCCTTCCCTCACTCACACTCTCTCTTTCTCTTTCAAATAAATCTTTTTTATTTTTTTAAGATTTTGTTTATTTATTCATGAGAGACACACACACACACACACAGAGAGAGAGAGAGAGAGAGAGAGGCAGACACAAGCAGAGAGAGAAGCAGGCTCCATGCAAGGAGCCCAATGCAGGACTCGATCCTGGGATTCCAGGATCACACCCGAGCCAAAGGCAGGTGTTCAACTGCTGAGCCACCCAGGCGTCCCATAAGTAAATCTTAAAAAAAAAAATAATTGCAAATTATGTGACAATACATATTTTTAAGGCAGAGTACAAGATTGTATATTTTAATAAAATATAATCTCAGCTATGTTAAAACAAGAAAAAATAGAAAATAGATTCCAAAAGCATAATACTTGTGTTTTTAGAGTAAGCTCATGTTTCTGTTTCTTTTTAGATCTATTTTTTCCCAAATTTTCTCAGTGAGTACATAATTAAAAACAAATTTACTTGATTGATAAGAAGATAGGGACAGTGAAAGTAAACTTGGCAACTCTCTCCCCAGACTTCCATGGAGCTAGTGTCCTGCAGAACAGGGTGGCCTCATTGGCTCTGTCCCCTTCTCCTGTTTGTTCTCCCTTGGCCTCCTTTGTGGCAGTCCAGGGTTGCCTGGGACACATCAAGAGCTACAGGCCAGGACAAGGCCCAAGCCATTGTATTGTGATGTCCTTTTTGTGGAGTTGGGCAGCAAACAGGTCTAAGGGCAGGATTGATGTTATTTTAGTGGAGCAGTTCGTGTTTCACTTCAAAGTTGGAACTTTTGGTCAAGGGGAAGTCTGCCTTTCAGTGGCTAATTAAAATATTCCATCCCTGTGAAATCTTCATTAGGCTATAAAAAGGAAAACAAACATTTTAATAGATAGTCCTGCTTGTTCCTGTTGATGTTTGTCAATGAGATGTTCCAACCTAGGAATTCTTGAGGTTTGCCACCTAAGGACCCTTCCAATTCTCCTTGTCCCACCAAAAGAGATGTGTGTGACAGGACTTACTTCTCAAGGAAGAAGAAGGACTCTCAGGCAGTCAAGGGTGATTAAGAGCTCACTCAGGCTACTCTAAAGTCAGACAGATCTGGTAGCTAATCCCAGCTCTTCCATTTCCTGGATGTATCACCTTAATCAAGTAATTTAACTGTTCTGGTCCTTGGGTTTCTTATCTGTAACATGGGGATTGAAACGGCCCCTAGTGCACAGAGAAAATACAAAGAACGAATGAGATGGTACATGTAACACACAGCATGGTGTGAGGGATGTACTAAGAACTCAGTAAAGTGATGCTGGTTGTTACTTTTAATAATGTCCTCTTTTTTAAAAGATTTCTCAGGATTGGTAGAGGCTCAGTGAGCCTTCTAGGGAGGACTTGGAGGTAAAAATGAGAGTCTCTTCCTGGAGCTCAGCGCTGGAAGAACAATGGCAGACCAATGGTCCTTAGGCCTGAACCTATCACTGCCACATGGGGTTCCTCTAGAGTAAAGCTCTACTCATGAAGAAAGTCATAGAGGACCCTAGGATAAAGCAGCCTGCGGTTTTATCATATCAACCTAGCTTCAAAACCTGCTAGTTTCTAGTTACCAGCTCTGTAGCCTTGGGTAAATCACAAAGCCTCAGGAGCTTCAGTATGATCACAGAGATAATGTCTGCTATATAGATTAGTAGAAGAATAAATAAGAAATATAAAATACTTAGCATGCTTTCTTAACAGAACCCATTCAACAAATAGTTGCTCAGTTTATTGTGATTTTTATGGATTGGGATTAGGAAGGTAGTGTAGTAATGTAGTTAAAGAGTGTGGGGTTTGGGGCAGCTCTGGTGGCTCAGTGGTTTAGCGCCGCCTTCAGCCCAGGGCGTGATCCTGAAGTCCTGGGATCGAGTCCCATGTCGGGCTCCCTGCATGGTGCCTGCTTTTCCCTCTGCCTGTGTCTCTGCCTCTCTGTGTGTATGTGTGTCTCATGAGTAAATAAATAAAATCTTAAAAAAAAAAAAGAGTGTGGGGTTTGGAATGAGACAGTGTGGTTTCAAATCCTATTATTATTATTAACTAGTTTTGTAATCCTGAACAAACAACCTTTCTGTCCTCCAGTTTTCTTTTCTGTAAAATGGGAATCGTAATTATGCCTACCCACTTCATGGAGTTATTGGAAGGACTTAATACATGTAAAGTGCTTACAGTGTGGCTGGAACAGAGTATGTGCTCAATAAATTATTATCATCACTGATGTAGATGGACTACTCCAAAAGAGCCTTCCCTGTTAAAAGAGCACTTGGTGAGGAAGAATAGTGGCCCAGCCCCCAGCATCAACTCCTCCTTCCCATCAATCTTGCGTGTTATTCAGCTTCCTCTTCTGAGTATCCTGTGGAACTCAGCCCTTTTCACTACGTTCCAGTCTGTCCCACCGCCTGTCCTGGTACAGGTTGCTGTATGTGACCCCTCTCTGCTCATTCCACTCACAGTCAGTATCTTGAACCATCCCCTAGAGCCCTACCTCATCTACAGTCCTGCTCTGTTCTATAGCTCTGCCACCTGCCCAGGCCCAGATTGCTTCAAAGTGTGGTTCCCAGAGGCATTGTTACCCCAGGCCTTGCCAAGGCTTGTTTTGGCCCCCACCTGGACACAAAACTCTCTCTTCCTAGAGAGTTGGAAAATATATTTGAAGCTAGATGGGTAGATAGCAGATAAATAGTAGATTATCTTATTTTGGTAAAATGCACAGTCCTCTTGGCATAGTTCATCCCAGTCAGATGAGCAGGATGCCCTAGCTCTTGTCCAGTTGAGGCTGCCATTTCAGGGATTATTTGAGATGTCATGTTTAGGCCTGTTGGTCAATGCTTTGGGATGACTGTGCAAGCTATGTCCTCTATCATCTGACCCCCATCTACCTGCTTGATGAGACTTTGTATATTATACCTTTTTATTGGAGTATGTATAACATATCTACAGAAAGCACACAGATTGTTAGTGTACAATTCCATGAATTTTCACTAAATGATGAGAAATCAGTACTCAGACTGAGAAACAGAATGTTACCAACATCCACAAGAGCCTCTTTTGTGCCCTCTTCCAGTCATTGCTCCCAACTCTTGCCCTGTTTTTACCCGTCAAGCTAATTATAACCCCCTTTACCTGCAGTGCATGGGACTGTCCCTTGCCCTCCTGCACGTGTACTCTCTGTTCCCTTAGACTGTCAGGCCTCGCCTAATCATTGTTCAAAATTTAGGTATCAGCTTCCCCTGATGGGCTAGCTTTGTACTCTCCTCCCTCCGTATTTTGCCACTGGTTCCTGGGAGCTCCCTGAGGAGGGAAGCTGTCTCAGTTACCAGTCTTCTTGGCACCTGGCACAGGCTTGGCATAGAGCAGGCACTCCAGAAATGTTTGCATATCGTATAGTTTACCTAAAATATTTGAAGTCACTTTTTACTTTTCTCTCTCTTTTTTTCTTTAAGTAGGCTCCACGCCCAGGATGGGGCTTGAATTCACCACCCCAAGATTGAGGGGTTGTATGCTGTACCAACTGAGCCAGCTGGATGCCCCACCTTTTACCTTTATCTTTCATGACCTTGCCCCAAGCACCTATCTATCATCATCCCTCTACCTTCCTAACCCATTCATCTTGCTCCTTCTAGCTTTTTTCAAAACGTATCAGCCCTAAGTCCTTGTGTGTCTCCATACTCCCCCTCTCTTGTGCTCAGTGGTGCATGTGCCCTATCCACTCCATACCTGGCCTGGCATCCCACACACCAGTCTCCTGACTGTTGTTGTACTATGTTTCTGCCACTAGACTACAGACCTCTGCCATCCAGTAGTTTACTCCACAGAACATTCTTTGTGCCCAGCCCCCTGCCACAAGCCCTCAACTTCTATTCAGCAGCTTCATTGTATTCAAGAATCCATTTCTTTTGTGCTTTGCCTGCATTTTATTACTTGTGTTTTACACTTCCTAAGATTTCCTTCCTCAAGAACTTGGTTTCAACTAGACTTATCGTGGTACTCATTAAGCAATATACACAAATATCAAATCATTATGCTATACACCTGAAACTAATACAATGTTGTATGTCAGTTATATTTCAAGAAAACAGAAACATTGGTTTTCTTTAATGTGCTTGGATTTGTCTAAGGGATTCATATGTGTCACTGAATGACACTCATTTATTCATTCACTCACTCATTTAAGCTGGAGGCTCAAAGTGAAGAGAGATTTATTGCCCTTGAGAAACTCACGGACAAATGGGGAGAGAAAGCAACATTAACAAATTAATTAAAGGACAATATCAGTATTGAATGAGGTATTGAATGAATGAAGAGAATGGGCACTACAATCATCTGATTGACTCCATTACTTAAAATTATGTATTACTTAACCTTTTGTTTCTGTACCTTAATTTCTTTACCTATAAAATGGGTAAATAAATAAATAAATAAATAAATAAATAAATTTAAAAAATGGATAGAATAAAAATGGGTAGAAAAATAGAGCTTTCACAAGGTGCTTATGATGTATACTGAGGGCTTTTTCTTTTCTCTTTTCTTTTCTTTCCTTTTTCTCTTTCTTTTTCTCTTTCTTTTTCTTTTTCTTTTTCTTTTCTTTTTTAATGAGTCCAGCACAGTTCTGGATACAGAGGATAGGTACCTGGCACCTAGTAAGTGAGACCACCATTAGCTATAATCACTATTGTTATCCTGACTGCTTAGGCTTCATAGAGTGACATTTCAATTGGCCAGTGGAGGGATGCCTGGATGGCTCAGCGGTTGAGCACCTCCGTTTGGCCCAGGGCATGATCCTAGAGTCCTGAGATCGAGTTCCACATTGGGCTCCCTGCAAGGAGCCTGCTTCTCTCTCTGCCTGTGTCTCTGCCTCTCTCTCTGTGTCTCTCAGTAATAAATAAATAAAATCTTTAAAAAAAAAATCAATTGGTCAGTGGAGAATGGGCAGGGAAGGATAGCTTGGGCAGAAGTAATGGGCTGAGAACAGACACAGGAATGAAAGCACATGGTGTTTTCAGAATCTAGGGAATGGTCCAGAGTAGCTGGGGGACAGAGTATGTATAGGAGAACACTGACAAGTGAAGCTGGATAAATAAGACCCATTAGCAAAGGGCCCTGTTTGCTGCTGGAGTTTGGACTAAACCTGCTGAATGAAATAGAACCATCAGAAGCATTTAAAGAGGGGCTTATCACAGTGTATTTGTTTTAGAAGGATCCTTCTGGTACTTCTCTAGAGAACTAGATGGGAGGAGACTAGAGAGACCATTGAGGAGGAGAAGCAACCGATGAGAGCAGGAACTGCAGTGGTGGATGTTCCATAGGTCCATCAACAGGCTGTGATGACTGCTAGAGGAAGTGTGGAGTGGGAGAGGTGAAGGATCACTACAGTAGCCTGGGAGATGTTTATGCCACTTACTGGTAGAGAAAAGCAGAAGGAACAGATTTTTCCTTCCAAATGATTTCATCTGAGGAAGGAAGACTGCTTTTTTCCTGATATTGGGAGGAGGTGTTCTGAAACTCACAAGTCCGTTCTGTGACCCTATGGGCCGTTTCTTCCCTCTTGGGCCTTATAGATAGTCAGCTGCTCCAGACAAGTAATTACTGATCTCAGGCAATTAAGGCAGGAGGTGGCTGTGTTTATTTCACTCCCTGGTGTCTCCCGGGAAAGAGAGGGGTGAAAGTCATGTATTTGTTTTGACCACATTAGTAAGAATGGATGGAGTTGGAACATTAGCCTCCTTTCCCTGCTAAAGGGCCTCTTCTTTCTCCAACCCCAGTCTCTGCAGAAAGACATGCTAAATTTAAAAGTTCTTTCCAGTTTTTTCCCTCCCTTAGCTGGTTTCCCACAAAATGTCATTCAGATTTTTGGCTTAGTCAGGGAACCTTGAACCCACCCTAGATGCTAGACTCCAAAACAGTACTTTTCCCACCACTGCCATTTCCCTGTCTCAGAATTGACCTGGTTCTGGTTCTAGGTGTCTACGGCTCAATGGGTATGTGGAGGCCTCTGCTGGTGGCACAGCTTGGCTGGCCATGATTCTGTCCCTGCTCAGTCATGTTTACAAGTATCCTGGATATAGGACATCATACCTGGCAGTAATGAGCATGATGAAACAGCTCACCCCATAGAATTCTGTCGCAGTTTTTCCTCCTTTTCCTGCCTTCCTTCTACTTTCCTTCAACCAGGAATTGTTCCTAGCTAATAAGTTTCCTTAATTTGAGGGATGGAGCCCTCAAAATTCTCTTCTCTCCACTCACTCTCCTATAAAGTAGTCATATCATAACCCTCCTCTTCCAAGGTAGGTCTTCAGTGTTTCAAGTATAGAGACTGCTTTGGTGGGCAAAAAAATCCTATGGATCATCTTCTGTTTGTTTCTGGAGCTGAGTTGGGAGAGGGTAAAACCCTTCAGACTTAGTGGAGTAACTAGTTCCTCCCTTAGTGAAATACCATTGAGAGGATATCTGTTATTTCCAGTAAACAGTTGTGTCAGGTTTGATCCGTTTGTAGTGAAATGAAATAGGCTGGGCAAAAGTTGGTTGAGGCAGGCTTTTTTTTTTTTTTTTTTAAGATTTTATTTATTTATTCATGAGAGACACACACAGAGAGAGAGGCAAAGCTAAAGGCAATGGGAGAAGCAGGCTCCGTGGGACTCGATCCCGGGTCTCCAGGATTGCGCCCTGGGCTGAAGGCGGTGCTAAACCGCTGAGCCACCCAGGCTGCCCCGAGGCAGGCTTTTAAGGGACGCACTCTTGGTCGAGGTTCCATGGCCCCCCGCAAGGGAGTGAGACCGGGGAAGTCGCGGGCTGGGGAAGTCCAGCCCAAAGGGAATACATGCAGGCTTTTTAAGGGAGGAGGGGTAAGGGGTTGTGTCTGTATGGGGTGATAGGTATTAGGGCATATTACTGGTGAAATCGGTATGGGGCGATAACTGCTTATGCCCTTATATAGGGTTTGGATAAGGTGCGGTTCAGGTTTCCCCGCATAGGTCTTATCTCCCCATGATGACGTGTCTTTGGGCGGTCTGCTGGTGGTAGAAAAGTCCCAAGGCGAAGGTGACAAGCTGGAGGGTCCGCCGCCATTTTGTTGGTGCCTCCCAATCCCCTTGATTCCGCAGGCCCAACAAGTTGACCCCACACTAATGAGAGTGATCATGAGTTCTGTCATTTTATGAAACGTTACAAGATACCAGCCTTGAACCATCAATTACACTCTCCTGATTTCTGGACCACTTTGAAACCTCTGTTGCAAATTTGGGTTCTCTAGCTTTAGTTTTAGGGTACTCTTATCTAAAACCATCTGAAAGAAAATAGCTGTTTGTTTTAAGCATTTTATTTATGAGAGACACAGAAAGGCAGAGACATAGGCAGAGGGAAAAGCAGACTCCCTGCAGGGAGCCCTCTGCGGGACTCAATCTGAGGACCCCGGGATCATGACCAGAGCCCCAGGCAGACGCTCAACCACTGAGTCACCCGGGTGCCCCAGCTATTTGGTATTTTTAAAAAAAAATCAGTTTTGGGGCACCCGGGTGGCTCAGTCAGTTGAGTGTCTGACTCTTGGTTTCTGTTCAGGTGTGGTCTCAGAATCGTGAGATGGAGCCCTGCTTCACCCAGGCTCCAGGCTCAGTGCTGAGCAGGAAGTCTGCTTGAGATTTTCTCTCTCCTTCCTCTGCCCCATCCTCTTTCCCCTCTCCCTAGCTCACGAGCACATGTGCACCTAACTCTCATTCATTCTCTCTAAAATAAATAAATAAATAAACCTTTAAAAAAGAAGAAATCAGTTTTTTTTATGACAAAAACAAAGCATGATCATTATAGAAAGTTTAGAAAATACAGAGAAGCCAGAAAAAAACAAAAACAAAAAATCCATAACCAAACCACCAAGAGAAAAATCACTATGAACTTTGAGCCTAGTCTTGTAGTCTTTTTTAAAAATTTACTTATACATTCTTTTTTAAAGAGATCATAGTGTATATATATACATATCTTTTTTTATAACTTTCAGTTAATAGGATGTTATATCTTTCCATGTCATTGCAAATTTATTATAACATTTTTAATAATTCTGTAGTGGTCCGTTTTACGTAGGGAATAGGGGCATTATTTTTAAAAATTAATATATTTTAATAATAAATACATGACCTGAAGATAGTACATAAGGAAAAGATATTATAAAATAGGGATGGGTTTCCTACCTCTGAATTGCTTAAGCAATAATTATGGGTTTCATTGATAAGTTAAATAGGACACAGATGTTAATAGACTTGATCCCTTTGTTCATCTTTAGATCAAAGTTTTGTGAAATCTTTCTTGCTCTGAAAATTTAAAGGAAGCATAATTGAAGTGTCTCAGGTTGCTAAAGGTAAATGGTTTTGACTTCCTAGGTTTCCTTTCATGGGAAGTCAAGCCAAGAAGCTCTCATTCTGTATGAGTTTGCATAGTACCCGTACACCAGGAGACATTTGGCAAAAGCTTATTTGACCAGTTATGGAAAGTCTCTTGTTTTGGGATTTGCTCAGTCTAATCCTGATTAATAAGACTGGATTATTGCATATATTTATTTCTTTTTACAGGTAGTGCCTTCCTCAGTGCTATTTTTTTAGCCTTAGCAACATACCAGTCTCTGTACCCACTCACCTTGTTTGTACCAGGACTCCTCTATCTCCTTCAGGTAAGCACTTGCTGGTCAGAAGCCAGCACTCCAGTGACATTTAATACATGGCCTGGTCATTGCCTGGGGAAAGGAAGGCATGGCTCAATAAAAGCAATGGGATGGGCTCCTTATCTCATATTTACTTGCTTCTACTCAAAAACACAAAGACACTTGACTAACTTCAAACAAAATGGACCTAGTGAACATTAAGTTCCAATTATGCATATCATTACAAATGTATAAGTGTATTTCATTTTACATGTTTGTGGTTGGAACCTACCAACTATCTTGCATTCTCCTTCTGTCATCTACTATTATATAGACCCCTCTCCGAGCTCATTTTTAAAAAACTTCTATAGGGCAGCCCGGGTGGCTCAGCAGTTCAGCGCTGCCTTCCGCCCAGGGCCTGATCCTGGAGACCTGGGATCGAGTCCCACGTCGGGTTCCTTGCATGGAGCGTGCTTCTCCCTCTGCCTGTGTCTCTGCCGTTCTCTCTCTTTCTCTCATGAATAAATAAATAAAACCTTAAAAAATCAATAAAATAAAGAAAAATTAAAAACTTCTGTATAAAAAAAAAAAAAAACTTCTGTATAACAATACTCAAAAAAAAAAAGTTCAATACTCATAAGGTTCTTGTAGGGATTAAATGTAGTGGGTGTCCCTAATGCAATGCTGGGACAATGGTAGGTGATCAATAAGTATTACTTAAAGAATACAGATTGCTGACATTTACTGAGAACCTACTATGTCCAGGACTGTACTGAACACTCTACAGGCATCATTTCATTTTCAACCTCATAAGAACGTTATGGGATAGGTCATTTTATTAGCCATGTTTTAGTCTAATATTAGCCATATTAGACACGTGAATTGCAACTGGAATGTTGGGTAGTGTAGTCACTTGGCTAAGGTGAGACAGCTGGCAGGTGACAGTGCCAAGACCTGAACTCGGGCAGCTTGATGCAAGAGCCTGCCCTCTAACTTGTCTCTCTTTTCCACCTCAGTAAGAATACACACATCTCCTCAAGAGCAGGTAACTACTTGCAGGTCTTTCATGGTCAAAATTGATTCTTAGAAAACAAGCATTTCTTGAAAGTATGCAGGGGACAGTACCACAATTCAAACCAAGAAATGTCTGATTTCAGAGCCTTTTTCTTAATTATAAACACTCTTGCTAAAACTGAGTGTATACCTCCACTTATTGAAATAGTCTGCATAGTTGTCATTTTAAGTGACTTCATAATATGTCTTCATATTTATGTACATAGTGATACATGATTATCTTGGTCTTTGCCCTTTTGGGGGAATTTGAGATGATGTACTCTCGTTGTCACTGGTATAAATAGTACAGTAATATGATTTTCTTTAAGTTATTTCCTTAAGGCATATTCCTCTAGCTGAATCATTGGACCGAAAGGTGTGAGAAGTTTCAAGGTCCTTATTATGTAATACTGGAGTGTTCACCAGAAAGCTTCAGCCAACTTGTAGTGCCACCATCAGTGTCTAGGATGCAGTGAACCAGGGGTGCCCAACTGGCTTTGTTAGTAGAGCATGTGACTCTTGATCTTGGGATTGTAAATTCAAGCCCCGTATTGGGTGTAAATATTACTTCAAAATAAGATCTTAAAAATAAAGTGCTATGAACAATTTCCTCTCAGGCTGCCAGCACTGGCTTCTCAAATTTGACTTATGATTGCTAGTCTGATACATCATTGCACTGTGAAATTTTCTTTGATTCTCTTTCCGGATTCTTGCTGAATCCAAGAATTTTTCCACATAACAATATGCTGTTTACATTTCCTTTATTACTTCATATTTATAGTTCATTTTTTAAAAGATTTTAATTATTTATTCATGAGAGACACAGAGAGAGAAGCAGACACAGACAGAAGGAGAAGCAGGCTCCCCGCAGGTTGCCAAATGCGGGACTTGATCCCAAGACCCCAGGATCACGACTTGAGCCGAAGGCAGACGCTCAACCACTGAGCCACCCAGGCATCACTATAGTTCATTCTTTTTAAAAAAATATTATTTATTTATTTATTTATTTATTTATTTATTTATTTGAGAGAGAGAGAGAGAGAAAGAGCAAGAGCATGAATAGGGTGAGGGGCAGAGGGAGAAGCACACTACTTACTGAGCAGGGAGTCTGATGTGGGGTTCAATCCTGGGACCCCAGGATCACAACCTGAGCTGAAGGCAGATGCTTAACCGACTGAGCCACCCAGGCGCCCCTTACAGTTCATTCTTTAGAAAGCCTGATCACAAAAAAAAAAAAAAAAAGAAAGAAAAGAAAAAAAAACAAAGTCTGATCACTAAGAGGAACCAGAATTTTTGTGCAACTATGTCAAGTAAATACTATTATAAATATATTTATTTGTACATATGAACTGACTAAAAATTTTTAAATGGTTTGTTAAACCAATTTGTAAACACTGCCTTTTGTAAAATCACTTTTGTTTAAAACTCAAATTTATTTCTGACATCATTGGACAGTTCAACTGAGTCATGGAATCGAGCAGCTCAGCCAGTCACCTTATTCAGTCCCTTCTCCGTGCCTCAGAATGGGGATAATATTAGTTACTGCAAAGGGTTAACACATCAGTGTACAGTCAGGCAGGTTTCTAGTTCCCTCTTTCCTTTTGCTTGAGATTCCTAAATCTTGGACCTCCTTAGATGGCTTGAGGTTCTCATTTTCTTTGAAAGAAAGTAACAGAAACCAGGGGGAAATACCTCATAAGTGTGCTTATGGATTTTTGCTTTAATGCAGCCTGACCTTCTGTCTTGTCTTTGAACTGTAAAGGTTAATCCTGTGATTTCTATACTTTCTGGAGCCTGGAGCGGCTCCAGATAATGTCTAGTAATATCATATGGTATTAGCTTGCATCAAAGGAGCCAAACCCAACCAGGTCTTTATTTCTTTTCCCTTTTCTTTTAAGATTGTTTATTTATTTACTTAAGAGAGTACACACTTGCTCACATGCAAGCACAAGCAGGCGGGGAGGGAAGGGCAGAAGGAGAGGGGTAGAGAGGATACCATGCAAACTCCATACTGCGCAGAGTCCAATGCAGAGCCCCATCTCATGATCCTGAGATCACGACCTGAGCCTAAATCAAGAACCCGATCCCCAACCAACTGAGCCACCCAGGTGCCCCCCAACCAGGTCTTTCTTAATAGTAGGTCTTTCCCCAGCCTTCTTTGGAATATTATATGGAATTTTTACATTTTACTCTCTTTCCCCAGTAACATTCTGTTGTCTCTGTTGACTCTAGGAGGGGGCCAACTCAGAGGTGGCAATGCTGTTAGCTTACCTTTTCTTTAGAACAGGTGAAAGAAAATGAGGGGCGCCTGGGCGGCTCAGTCAGTTAAGCATCTGCCTTCGGCTCAGGTCATGATCCAGGGTCCCGGGACCCAGCCCTGCATTGGGCTCCCTGCTCTGGCAGGAGTCTGCTTCTTCCTCTGCCCTTCCCCTTGCTCGTGCTCTCCCTCTCTCTCAAATAAATAAATCTTTAAAAAAAATAATAAAAAAGAACAGGTGAAAATGAGTGTGAGCACTTAATCATGCAATTGCAATTAACTTTTCTACCAGCTTTGTTGCCTCTAATATACCTATCATGTAAAATATATTTCCTGGGTCTTATCCTGATAGTCTAAGAAATTAAGTATAAACACTTTTATTAGATTTCAACTTCCTTGGGCAGCCCAGGTGGCTCAGCAGTTTAGCGCCGCCTTCAGCCCAGGGCCTGATCCTGGAGACCCAGGATCGAGTCCCACATCGGGCTCCCTGCATGGAGCCTGCTTCTGCCTCTCTCTCTCTCTCTCTCTATCTCTCATGAATAAATAAATAAAATCTTTAAAAAAAAAAAAAAGATTTCAACTTCCTTAAGAGTTTTGGTTTTTTTTCCTGGTACTGACTTTTTGCCTTTTTCACCATAATATGAGAAAGAAATGATTTCTGTACAGAAAATGCTTTCTTTTTTTTTTTTTTTTAAAGATTTAATATTTATTTGTGGGGGGGTTGGGGGGGGTGGGGACACAAGCGGGAGGGGCAGAAGGAGATAGGAAAATAACCTGACACAGACTCTGCACTGATCATACTGACATAGGGCTGAATCTCATGACCCATGAGATGATGACCTGAGCTGAAACCAAGTTTGAACATTCAACCAACTGTACCACTCAAGTGCCACTAGAAAATGCTTTTCTCCCTAGTGCTTTAGAAAATTGGGGGGGAAGAAGATAATTACACATTTTTCCCCTTTCTTATTATAGTTAGGCTTTTCTTGACCAGTCTGAGAATTCTTTTACTTCCTGAAATTTTTGTATACATTAGCAACCATATAACTTCTGGGATGTAACTACAGGTTGCCTTTTTCAGGTTGAGAGTATATAGCCCATGGACCACATCTAGCCCACAGAGGTATTTTATTTGACTGTGCTGTTTAATTATTTTAATTAGTTGTCAACATTTTAAAAACTCATTTAAGGGATCCCTGGGTGGCGCAGCGGTTTGGCGCCTGCCTTTGGCCCAGGGCGCGATCCTGGAGACCCGGGATCGAGTCCCACGTCGGGCTCCCGGTGCATGGAGCCTGCTTCTCCCTCTGCCTGTGTCTCTGCCTCTCTCTCTCTCTCTCTCTCCTGTGACTATCATACATAAAAATAAATAAATAAATAAATAAATAAATAAATAAATAAATAAATAAATAAAAACTCATTTAAAATTTTATCTTGGGATCCCTAGGTGGCACAGCGGCTTGGCGCCTGCCTTTGGCCCAGGGTGCGATCCTGGAGACCCGGGATCGAATCCCACATCGGGCTCCCGGTGCATGGAGCCTGCTTCTCCCTCTGCCTGTGTCTCTGCCTCTCTCTCTCTCTCTCTCTCTCTCTCTGTGACTATCATAAATAAAAAAAATAATAAAAATAAAAATAAAAAATAAAATTTTATCTTTCTGGCTTCTTTTGAAAAATTGGGAGATCTGTCTCCTTTAGACAAGGCATACCCTCTTCACAGTTAAGCATAGTCTCTGTGCTTCATTTCTTTATTTTTTTAAAGATTTTATTTATTTATTCATGAGAGAGGCAGAGAGAGAGAAGCAGAGACACAGGCAAAGGGAGAAGCAGGCTCCACATAGGGAACCTGATGCGGGACTCAATCCTGGGTCTCCAGGATCACACCCTGGGCCAAAGGCAGTGCTAAACTGCTGAGCCACTCGCTGTACTTCATTTCTATTACCTAACTTCATTCATTTGTTACCTGCCTGGCCTCTGGAGGAGTTTGAATATGTGTGTATATTTATGTTTAAGTCCACCAGAAGGTCTAGAAACAGTCACTGACCCAGTATCAGTAAGTATCCTTAGGGCTCAGATTGTGATCTTACAATACCATTTTTACCCATTAAAAGAAATGAGTTTCTCAGAGAAATGCCTAGTTCTAAGTTTAGGGCGGGAAATGTACAGGATAATCCTAGACTACTGTGATACCAGATAACAAGGAGGCTATGAAAGACTGCTGGGGTCATCTCAAAAGGACTCAGGATCCAACTTGAAGAGGCTCTCACTGACCAAAGAGGGACAGTTTGAGTTTCATTAGGATTAGAACTGAAATGAATTAAAACTCATATTTAAATTCAGACATTCATAATGATATTAGAAAGGTCAATTGGTAATTGATCCAATTAGGAGAATTGACAGAGAACCAATTCATTACCTTGAGAACTGGAAATAAAAGGAAAAAAATAAGCACTTATCTTGTCTTTCCTATACCATTAGGTAACCATATAGTAGGTGAGCTACTATATATTTTTGAGCTTGCAAATGAAGACAAATTGATGGGATAGCATCGTTTTGTAATACCAGTTATCTATGCATTGAGTATTAATAGCTACTAATGTGAAAAACAAACAAATCATGCCTCCTGAGAAAAGAACACACCACCACCAGAGTTTTGCCAAGGGGATCAAATCTGAAATTGATTAAGCTTCAGGATCCAGCTGCCAATTTGCAAGAAGTACTGAAGACCAAGTATATAATTAGCAAAAAAACAGACTGTGGGAAGTTCTACAGGTTAAATGCCCAGGTTCTTCAACCCATGAATCGTAGGGGGCACAAGTGGGATGGGTTGTAGGACCTGTAAATTAAGAGACTTAAAAGTTTTATTAAATTTTGAAAAAATGGGCAAGCTAAACTATAGTGTAAAGGAATACACAGTTTGATAGAAAGCCATTAAGAAATGCAAGGAAGTGGGACGCCTAGGTGGCTCAGGGGTTGAGCGTCTGCCTTTGGCTCAGGTTGTGATTGCAAGGTCCTGGAATCAAGTCCCACATCAGGCTCCCTGTGAAGTCTCCCTCTCCTGTGTCTCTGCCTCTCTCTCTCTCTCTAGGTCTCTCATGAATAAATAAATAAAATCTTTAAAAAAAGGAAGGAAGGAAGGAAGGAGGGAGGGAGGGAGGAAGGAAGGAAGAGAAAGAGAGAAAGGGAGAAAAGAAATGAAGGAAGGAAGAAAAAGAAAGAAAGAAAGAAAGAAGAAAGAAAAGAAAGAAAGAGAAAGGAAGGAAGGAAGGAAGGAAGGAAGGAAGAAGAAGAAAGAAAGAAAGAAAGAAAGAAAGAAAGAAAGAAAGAAAGAAAGAAAGAAAGAAAGAAAGAAAGAAAGAAAAAGAAATGCAAGGAAGTGAGTACTCTATAAGCCAGGATCAGTGATGACTTTGGAGGGAGGAAGAGACTGGCTGGCACAGGGCTCAGAGAGAGACTTGGGGGAGTGGTGGTACATTTCTTCCTCCTGACCTTAGAGATGTTTGTCTCATAATCATTCACTAGGTTATATATTTGTTTTATGTGGTTTTCTGTATTTTGTGTTTTATTTTACAATGAAAAGATTTTTTAAAAAATTGATCCAAAAGTTTAGGGCACCATTCTCCCAACCCTTCAACTCACATACATTTCATTTTAAGTTGGCATTTACTATTGAAGAAAAAGTAGGTAAAACGAATGCTTATCTGTTCCCTGGGAAATGTGCAATGTGGACCTCTTGATTAAATCTCGCTCTAGGGCTTATAAATAACAAGCCATCAAGGAAAGGATCACTTGAGTTTCTTTTTTAAGCATTTCAGGCGTGCTGCACTTGATGTAATGGGAGTGGTCCTGAAAGATTATTTAATCTTTAATCAGACCCAGGTTTTATAAATAGATTCAGTAAACATTCTACATGACATTATATTCTCAGGGCTCTGTTTCCTAAAGCAAATCTACTCCCAGACCAAGTTTTGTTTTGTTTTGTTTTTTTAGACCAAGTTTTAAGAACAAAATTATACCTAAAATTTAATGTCCATTTGACATCACAGATTTGCCAGGAAAAAAATCATTTTCCCACTCAAGCATCGACAGTGACATCTTAGATCCAATGAAGGACGGAGAATGTGGCAGCAAACCAAAATTTGGGGGCTGCTAACAGATTTGTGAAAAGTGAAACCTCATCTCCTGGATCTGTGCTTAGGACTCTCTTCCAAGAGTGGCCTTGAATAGTCTACCTGATTCAGTTCTTCATGGCTGCCTTTTTCACTTCCTACTTCCCTTCTTTAAATCCCATTAAGTAGGGAGGAAGGGAAAAACAAACCAAAAGAATATTTTTACTTTGGAGGGTTTTTTTCCATCCATCCCTGGACTGTGGTTTTCTCCCTCCCCCCCACCCTCCTTGCCTCCCTTCCTTCTATGCCAGATGGCAGTATTTGTCAGGAAGAGGGATCAGGATGATCAACTCTACAGGGAACTCAGAACCTTACGTGCCTTCCTCTTTGAATTTATCTGTGAAGGCCTCCTCTTTGTGGAATCATTTTCCATCCCCAAAAATATAATGTTCTCTTGAAACTTTGTTCTTTTAGAGCAGCATTGTCAATAGAACTTTTTGTGATGGTGGAAATGTTCTGTTTTTGTATATTGTCAATTGTCAAAATATAAATAAATATAAAAGAAGTAGTAGGTGCAATCGAAGTATTCAAAAGAAGTAGAATTGGTTTAAGTATTTAGAGACGCTTATTATATTTTTGTGAAAAGGAATTAAGAATCTAGGAAGGCCTGTAACTTCTTCCTTTGGAGATGGTGCCAAAGGCTTCATTCCTAATCCATCCCCCACCTAACCTTCTTTTTTTTTTTTTTTTTTTTTTTTTTTTAAGATTTTATTTATTTATTCATGAGAGACCCAGAGAGAGGCAGAGACACAGGCAGAGGGAGAAGCAGGCTGCATGCAGGGAGCCCGATGTGGGACTCCATACCCGGTCTCCAGGGTAACACCCTGGGCTGAAGGTGGTGCTAAACCGCTGTGCCACCCGGCTGCCTCCCCCACCGCCGCCCACGTCTAACATTTTTAGGAGGATTTCTGGTTGTCTGATGTGACTCCAAGGACAACAGACCCCTGCCTCTGGGATAGTAATAATATCCTTCTGCCTTGAGTGAACCTTTTTTTTTTTTTTTTTAGTTTATTTATTTATAATTTTTAGTAATCTCCACACCCATTATGGGGCTCAAACTCACAATCTCCAGATCAAGAGTCATGTGTTCATCCAACTGAGCCAGCCAGGTGCCCCAAGTGAATCTTTTTTACAATAGGTAATTGGAACAACTAAAAGGGGAGAGAGCTGGGACTTCATGGATTTTCTAGAGTGATTTGTGTGAAATGCTTTGTGCCTGCTTGCTAATGAATATTTGTTTGACAAATATTTGTTTGACAAATGAAACTTGCTTTCTTTGCAGCAAGAGTGTAGAGTGGGAGCTAACCTTCATCCACCTCAAACTTCTTTCATGACAACTGTTAAAAGAACCTGAATTGCATACTTTAAAGTAGTTAAATATATGTTGTATGGATTTCATCTAAAAAAAATCCAATATTAATATTAGCCTATTGCTCAAATTTTTCTAGCTTTGACCTAGAAAAGGGGGCTCCTTTTTTTTTTTTTTTTTTAAGGGGGCTCCTTTAAATCAGCTTTTGTGCTCCCTGCGTGGAGCCTGCTTCTCCCTCTGCCTGTGTCTCTGCCTCTCTCTCTCTCTCTCTCTCTTTGTTGCGTGCTCTCTCTCTCTTTCTCTCTGTCGCTCATGAATAAATAAATAAAATCTTAAAAAAAAATCTTAAAAAAAATAGAATTGCTAATTGCTGTGAGAAATAACCATGTCAGAAATATATCTCCTGATTACAACACGTACACATAATTCTTTTTGTCTTTAGCATTACGGTATTCTGTCAAGTTACTGTTTCTCGAAGTCACTCAGGTTGGTTCTTTCCTTCTCCCATGTGGCCCTTCAGCATAGTCCTCTTATTCATGATACAGTTAGGCTCACTTATTACTGTTTGTAGGATTTTAGATTTCCTCTACACCTTGGTAGGTTTTAAATTTTTGTTTATTTGAGGGTATGCGAAGAGACTAAGAAATATTGCTATAGTTCTAAGAAATCAGCTATACAAAAAAACTTTCAGAGAAGTACCACCCTATCTTCATCTCTACTATTGTGTTCTTTTTCATTCTTTCTCTGTCACCCTAAGTAACTATTTTTAGTTTCTGGTTTATTTTTCCTGTGTTTCTTTTGCACAAGTGAGCAGATTACATGTGTATTTTCTTCTTTCTTATATGAAGGATAGCATGCTCTAGGTACCCTTATGTGCTTTACTTTTTTTACTGTTCTTTCCTGGAAGTCACTGCAGATTGATACATAGAGATCTTTATTCTTTTTTACAGCAGTGTAATACTCCATTGTATGGCTGTACCAGAGTTTAACCCTCCCCTTTGTATGGGGATTTAGATGGTTTCTAATATTTTGTAATCACAACTAATGCTTTAATAAGTAACCTTGTATGTATATGTATTTTCATATTGTCAGAGGGGTATCTTCAAGGTAGATTTCTAGAAGTAGAATTACTGGAGCCAAAAGTAAGTATTTACATATTTTTTTTTAGGTCTTTTCAAATTTCCCTCCATAGGGATTGCACAAAATTTTTATTCCCACCAGTAATGTAGGATAGTGCCTGTTTTTCCACAGCTTTGCTAACAGAATGTGTTGTCACATTTCAAAATTTTTGCCAGTCTGATTATGAGAAATGGTATCTCGTGGGATCCCTGGGTGGCGCAGCGGTTTGGTGCCTGCCTTTGGCCCAGGGCGCGATCCTGGAGACCCAGGATCGAATCCCACATCGGGCTCTCGGTGCATGGAGCCTGCTTCTCCCTCTGCCTGTGTCTCTGCCTCTCTCTCTCTCTCTCTCTCTCTCTCTCTCTCTCTCTCTCTGTGTGTGACTATCATAAATAAATAAATAAAAAAAAAAGAAAAAAGAAATGGTATCTCAGTATTGTTTTCATTTGCATTTCTCTAAATATGAGTTAAACACCTCGTCATGTTTCTGGAGTATCTGTTCATTTTTCCTCCTCATTTTTCTGTTGTATTTAGGTCTGTTTTTCCTCAATTTTTAGGAATCCTTTATATATATCCTTTATATATTAGGAATATTAACCTGCAAATATTTCCTTCCAGTTTCTTATTTTTTTACTTAATTATGGTGTTTTTCTTTAACAGCTTTTATTTTTATCAAGATATAAGTTTACTTAAAGTATACAATTCAGTGATTTTTGGATATTCAGAGTTGTGCAGCCATGACCGCAATCAGTTCTAGAACATTTTTATCACCCCAAAGGAAATCCCATGCCCGTTAGCCTTCACTCTCTGTTTTGCACCAATGCCCCTTTCCCCTCTAGCCCTAAGCGACTAGTATTCTAAGCAACTAGTATTCTGGTTTTTTTGTCTTTATAGATTTTCCTATATTAGACATTTCATACAAATGGAATCATACAATATGTGGTCTTGTGACTGATTTCTTTCACTTAGCATGATGTTTTCAAGGTTCATCCCTGTTGTAGTGTTTATTAGTATTTCATTACTTGCATGTTTGTATTTCCATATGAATGGTTGAAATTCCATATGAATTTAATCTTCTATAATTCCATAAAATAGCTTGTTGACATTTTTATTGGGATTGCATTATTGCATTGAATTTATAAATTAAATTAGGAAGAACTGAACTCTTTATAATTTGGAATAATCCTAAGCAAGGACAGGGGATATTTGTCCATCTGTTCAAGTCCACTTTAGTGTCTTTCAGGAGTATTTAAAAATTTTCCATGAATAGGTTTTACACATTTCTTGTTAGACTTAATTCTAAGTTTTCTTTTCCTTGGTGTTATTGTAAATGTGGTTTTCTCTACCATTGTGTCCTCTAATTGTTTATTGTTAGTGCCTATGAAGGATATTTGTATGTTAATTTTATATTCTGCTACCTCACTGAATTCTTTTATTGCTTGTTATTTTTTATAAGTAGTTGTTGCATATATCTGACACTAATATGATTTCTTATTTTTAAGCTGTTTGTGTTACATGTATTAATAGCTTTTCTTATGTTGGAATAACCTTGAGTTTTTGGAATAGATCCATTCTGGTCATAACCTACCTTTATCACGTATTATTGAATTACGTTAGATAATATTTCATTTAGCATCTTTGCATTTGTGTTGGTAAGTGGTTTCGGTATCAAGCTTATATTTGCTGTGAAAAAGTTAACGTAAGATTAGAATAAATAACCTGCTTCTTGAATGTTGGTAGAGCTTTCCTGTAAAACGGACTGGGCCTGCTCTTTTCTTTATGGGAAAATTTTTCATTACTAATTCAATTTCTTAAATGTTTATAGGACCATTCAAATGTTCATTTCTTGTTGTCCCCTAATCTTTTATATCACGCTTTAGAAAAGTTGAAAGAGGGATCCCTGGGTGGCGCAGCGGTTTGGCGCCTGCCTTTGGCCCAGGGCGCGATCCTGGAGACCCGGGATCGAATCCCACATCGGGCTCCCGGTGCATGGAGCCTGCTTCTCCCTCTGCCTGTGTCTCTGCCTCTCTCTCTCTCTGTGACTATCAAAAAAAAAAAAAAATTAGAAAAGTTGAAAGACTAGTCGAAGTACCTTTTATTTAGATGACCCAGTTAACCATTTTGCCACATTTTCTATGTCTGTATCTATGTAGATATATAGATTTTGTTTTCCTAACTCATTCTCAAGGAAGTTACAAATTTATTAGAGTGTGCTATTTAGGGTTGCCTGGGTGGCTCAGTCGGTTGGGTGTCGCTGTCAGTTCAGGTTGTGATCCAGGGTCTTGGAATCGAACCCAGTGTTGGGCTCCCTGCTCAGCAGGGTGTCTGCTTCTCCCTCTCCCTCTGCCCCTCTGCCAGTTTGTGTGTACTCTTGATCTCTCAAATATTTAAAGAAAAAAAATGTGCTATTTGTATTTCCTACTTGTTTACTGATTTTTTGTCTGTTTGATCTGTCAGTTACCTGCTGATGATGGTTATGTCTGTTTTTCCTTTATAGTCCTGTCCATGTTTGTTTTATATTTTTTTATTTTTATTTTATTTTTTTAAAAGATTTTATTTATTTATTCATGGTAGACATAGAGAGAGAGGCAGAGACACAGGCAGAGGGAGAAGCAGGCTCCATGCCAGGAGCCTGACGCGGAACTCGATCCCGGGACTCCAGGATCGCGCCCTGGGCCAAAGGCAGGCGCCAAACCACTGAGCCACCCAGGGATCCCCTGTTTTATATATTTTTAGACTGTTACTAGATACATACAAGTTTAGAGCTGTTACATCTTTCTAATGAACCTTTTATCATTATGGAACACCTTTATTTCTGCAATACTTTATACATTAAAGTTTATTTTATCTGTTAACAGTATAACTAAACTAGTTTTCTTTTGGTGAGTGTTTACCTAGCATAAGTAAATCCTTTTAAGTCCTTTGATTTTCAGTTTTTCTGTGTCCTGTTCTTTGCGGAAGGGATCTTGAAGTTTAAGCTGGTAATTTCTTTCTGTCCTTGACATCCTAAATATGCCATTTTCCTTCTCTCCTAGCGGCAGTACATACCTGTGAAAGTGAAGAGCAAAGCCTTCTGGATCTTCTCTTGGGAATATGCCATGATGTACGTGGGAAGTCTAGTGGTAATCATTTGCCTCTCCTTCTTCCTCCTCACCTCCTGGGATTTCATCCCTGCAGTCTACGGCTTCATGTAAGTAATGACTTCATTAGAAAAACTCTGGAATCTAATTTGGTTTTCCCAGCTCCAGCTGGAACCAGAGGGTGAGCAACCACAGGGAGCATCTAGACACAGTAGTCCTCAAACTTCAGTGTGCACCAGAATCACCTACAAGGCTTGTTAACACCCAGATTCTGAGCCCCACTTCTAGAGGTTTTGATTAAGTAAGTTTGGGATAGGAACCAAGAATTTACATTTCTAACTAGTTTTCAGGTGATGCTAAACATCCAAGAACATACGTTAAGAACCACAGGTGTAGCGAGTACCTTCAATCTATTAAGATTAAAGAGCACTCTCTAAGAACATCTGAAACAACTACCAGCTTCTGCCTAGAAGGGTTTGGTTCAGTCCCCAACAGAAATGGATATATTCCTCTGCTGCAACAGGGTCTCTGACACTTTTAAAATAAAGCCACCTCCCATGTGTCACACTTATAGAGTAAATCAAAACAGAGTATGAATTCTGCAGACATTTTCCAATCGTCTCGGGGCTGAGGAGGATGGTCACTGCGCAGACCTCAAGGAACTCACAGCCCAGTGAGGTGGTAGAGAGTTAAGCCTGTAAGGGCTATGGAGCCTATGGAGTGGCAGGCTCCCCTTTGGGATTCTGGACTGCTGCTAATTTGTGTTAAGTCCTGACTGAGCATAATCTGTAGTTCTTCATGCTGTTCCTTAGATAGGAGTTTGTATTGCTGGTGAAAAACTTTCCCTGGCTTTTTGCTGACCCACAGATTTTGTTCTTTACCTCACTTCACAGAAAAGGAAATGTAGTCACAGTAGGAGGCAAAGACTTGTCCTGGGTGGAGGCCTTGGTCAGGGAACTCTGACCATGAGCCATTGCATATTTCTCCCTTCTCCATGGTCTATTTATTGCCCTTTTAAAATTGTGAGTTGACATCAGTTTCAACTCTGTTTTTTAAAATAAAACATATAATGTAAATTTTCAGAAGAGCCAGAATAACAACCAATACAACTAGACAAAAAGCTTTCCAGTGAAACCCTTATTTCTCAAATGAAATCTGGGATCCTAGCTGGAACCTGCTGATGCTTCCTCAAGACCCCAGAAATTATTGTGGTGTCAGGCACTGTCTCTGGTTCTTGCTGTGGGGATGCAGCGACAGAATGGGGAGCAGCAGGATCTTTGAGCTTGCTCCTCTAGGCAAATCTTTGGAATGCTCCAAATAGATATTGTTGTTTTTTTTTTTAATATTTTATTTATTTATTCATAGAGACAGAGAGAGAGAGAGAGAGAGAGAGAGAGAGAGAGGCAGAGACACAGGCAGAGGGAGAAGCAGGCTCCATGCAGGGAGCCCAACATGGGACTCGATCCTGGGTCTCCAGGATCCCGCCCTGGACTGAAGGCGGCGCTAAACCGCTGACCCACCAGGGCTGTCCAGATATTGTTTGTTTAAAACCCATTCCTCTTTTGTTACAGTCCTGGATATCTCCTACATCTAAACATATGTATTTTAGGCAGTAAAAGAGGGCCACTCTTTTGACTTCTAGCCTGTATCCTGCCTCATTTCAGATCTTTGTTGTACCCTGAAGTTTGGTTCAGCTGATGTTATAGGTTATCATTTTTGGTTTCCCTGCCTCTTGTTTTTATTAGTTACCTTTATACAGGGTGCCTAGAGAGGCCCTCACATCCCAATCTCAGTGGGGACAGCCATCCTTGGCTGCCCAGTAGTGACCAAAATCCTTAGGAGAAAAGCAGGTTAAAGCAGACTGTTTAAAATTTGGCTCTCTTTTTTCTCTCCCTTTGTTTTTTTCCTTCCAGACTTTCTGTTCCAGATCTCACTCCAAATATTGGTCTTTTTTGGTATTTCTTTGCGGAGATGTTTGAGCACTTCAGCCTCTTCTTTGTATGTGTGTTTCAGATCAACGTCTTCTTCTACACCATCCCCTTAGCCATAAAGCTAAAGTAAGTGGTTGGACCTGCTGCTTTGTCTACAGAGCCATCTATAGTCTTACAGGTGCCTTTCGTACTAGGAGCATTGCTATCAGGTTTATGCCATCTTTGCCTAGGAAACCCTGCCCTTGATGGCCTCTAATTCCAGTAGCCATAACCAGTAATAGAGTCACACCAAGTACAGGTTGCAGGGAGGGTTCTTTGGAGGATATTTCCAGAGGAGCCAGAAGATATTTCCCCTGGCTTCACTCTGAGCCCACAGTGCTACTGAACGCACTCACTATTTTGGATAAGAGGAAGGTTTTGGAGTTGGAGGGTATCTTTGGAAAAAGTGGATCTTGTTGGGTGTCCTCCATCAGTATTCCAAAGACAGTGGGGACTCAGGATGTATTATCTGGGAGGTTGGCTACCTGCAGTTCTGTTTCATCTTCTGATCAATTTCTGTCAAATGGCTTGTCTGTGGAGCTCTCTTCTCTATATAGTGTAAGAAAGCTAACATGTACTGAGCCTGGCTCCATCCCAGCCCATTTTAGGCTTTCTGAAAAGTGTTCTTACCTAACCTTTCCAGCACTTCTTGGCAGTAGGCATCATTTTATTATCATCACTTCCATTTTATAGTTGAGGAATGGACATTCAGAGAAGTGGAACCATTTTCCCAGAGACACACAGCTAGTAAGTAGTGGAGCTGGGATTCAGACCTACGTTTGTCTCCAAAATCTATACTCATCCCCCTGCACCATGCCAAACTCCTGAGAAAGATCACTAATAGTAGCCCCCGGAAGATGTTCTGTTATCCTGGCTTCAGAGAAGGAAAAACAGGCACTGACATAGATATGCATTAATGGTCCAGAGAATTTGGTTTATATTTCAAGAGCCTGAGTTCTCTGTTCTAACCTTCCTGCCAGTCTTCATAACCAATGTACCAATGTGCATGGTTCCCATTCTATAAAACTCAGAGCTCATGTCTCCTTCCCATAACATAGCCTTGGCCTAGCATCTGACAGAAAATCTTCATTGGCCTGGCAGGCTCCAGAACTCTGGCAGCCTTGCCCAGCATTGCAGGAGGTTCTGGTCTCCATAGTTTTGTGACCATATTTTCACTTACCTTTTCATAGAAATGTTGCCAACTCTTACCAGCGACCTAAAAAGCCCACAGCCAGTGATTTGGATTGTCTTTAGGAAGACACTGAGCTAGCTGGACCCTTCTAAAGCTTACAGGACTGTGAGACTTTGCCAAGCCGAGTCTGAAGCATTTGCTATGTAAAACTGCTTAAGTGTTTGGGGTGTGTACATGTTTGTCTCCACATCTCAGATTTATACCCCACTGAGTCAACTCTGACCTTTGACCTACAAGACAAGAATGCCATTTAATCCCTGAAGAAAAACTTTATGAGTTGGACATTTAGGTACTATGCAGAAATAGGCCACATGCATGTTGTTTAGGTACAGCTGAGGAGGGTATAGATCTGGCCTCTTCCTGTTGGCTTCCTTTTAGCACTTGGTCAGTTCTCAGAAGAACACTGGAAATGGAGCTCTGTTCCCACCCTTCCTGATGAGAGCCGTGATCGTGCTAAGCACTCAGGAGAACAGTACTGGTGATGTTTAAAAGTTTGGAGATAAACAGTCCCACTGCTTACTAACTTACCTACCTTCTCTGAACCTCTCTTTCCTCATCTGCAAAGTGTGGGTGACAATACTGCGTACTGAGGAGTAGCTGAAGTGTAGTAGGGATCACACATTGTAGTGCAAGGAAAGGGCCTAGGACAGAATTTGGCACATAGTGAGGGTTTAGGGAATGGTAGCCGTTATTGTTTGTTTAAGGTAACATGAACTCCAGTTCCAGTGCATAAGAGTTGAAAAGCTGCCTGCAGCAATCAGTTGTCTTTCTGGAAAGGAGCTCATCATGGCTAAGGGTCCGTAGAATCCACTGACCAAACTATCAGAGAAGAATGTCAGCAAGGAGGCACTTCCTGCCCTGGGTTTGGTTGTCAGAGGAGCCTCTGGCAAGGGAGGCTACCTGATTACTCTGACAAGCAGCCATTAGAGCCCAGTAATGAAGGTGACTTCATTTGTTTTCTTCCTCAGTGGCTCCTGGGGTAAGGCCCAGAGCTCGGATGGGGGTTGGGGGTGACAAGCTGTTTCTCTGGTGTTTACTGGGCCCTCTTCACCACCACCTCTGGACGTCTCTGGGTCCCTGCAGTTTTCTGCTGTGCTACTTGGTCTAGGCCCCCATGTCTTGTGGGCAACAGAGCCAGCCACTCCCTGAAGTCCCCTAGAGAGTATTTTTGGGTTCAAGGGTTGGGGTTAGGAGTCTCTAGGGTGAGCGTGGTCCCTGACTGATCTCTCCTTCTCTGTCTGCCTGCCCCATCCCGCCCCAGGGAGCACCCTGTCTTCTTCATGTTCATCCAGATTGCTATCATCTCCATCTTCAAGTCCTACCCAACGGTGGGGGATGTGGCCCTCTACATGGCCTTCTTCCCTGTGTGGAATCATCTCTACAGATGTGAGTACTCCTGCCTCTAAACCTCTGGTGGCAGATTTGTGTCAGCCTGGTCCCTGGATGAAACGGCCAAGGAAAAAGCAATTGATAGGCATTTGCTTGGCATCTGCTCTGCTAGCAGCACTGGGAGAGAGGCAGTGACCTGAGTGTCTGTCTGCTAGGCACCACAGACTAATGATGATAATAAAAATAAGCATTTTGGGGTGCATGGTAGCTCAGTCTTTTAAGCAGCTGCCATCAGCTCAAGTCATGATCTCAGGGTCCTGGGATTAGGCCAGGTCAGCTCCCTGCTCAGCAGGGAGTCTGCCTTTCCCTCTCCCTCTGCCCTCCCCACTCCCTGCCCCTTGCTTGAGCTCATTCACTCTCTCTCAAATAAAAAAATAAAATCTTTAAAAAAAAAATAAAATAAGCATTTTCTTAAAGATTTACTTATCTGAGAGAGTGAGAGTGGTGGGAGGGGCAGAGAGAGAATCTTAAGCAGACTCCCTGCTGAGTTCAGGGCCCACGACATGGGGCTCTACCCCATGACTCATGAGATCACAACCTGAGCTGATTCCAAGAGTCTGACATTTAACTGATGGAGCCAACCAGGTGCCACAAAATAACCACCATTTTTTGAGGACTTACTCAGTAATTACCTTGCCACTGTGGTTTTAAGAATGTTCCATGCATTAGGTCATTTTACCTTCACACCAGCCTTGGTAGGAAAATATCACCATTTTGCAGATGAGAAAACTGAGGTACAGAAAGGTAGAGCCACTTGTTCAAGGTCACATGATAGGTAAGTAGAAGGGCTGGCTGTGAGCCTCCAGGTAATGCTGTCCAGTAGGACTTTCTGTGAAGATGGAAATGTCCTATAGCTTCACAGTCCAATACAATAGTCACTGGTATGACTGAGAAACTCAATTTTTAATGGAAATTTATTTAGATTTAAGAAGTCACACACACTAGACCTTGGGCTTTGAACTATTTCCCAATACTGCACCTAAACGTCTGTAGAAGACAGATGGCAGCACTAGGCATCTGCCTGCTCTGAAGACCACTTCAGCTCTAACCATCCCCTCCTCAGAAGATGGCATAGAGTGAGCTAGTTCTGCTTCCTAGGCCCCCAGTATCTTCCTCAGTTGGGCTCTTAGCCCTCTGTGAGCGTTCTTTTCAGTGTTTGTGGGCTCCCTGAGATAGGCTTACAATTCATGTACCTCTGTGTACCCAGCACCCAGAATCAAACCTGACCCACAGCTCAGCAGGTGTTTCTGGATGGGTTTTTCAGCCTCCCTAATAAAGAGGCAGTGTTAGTGGCCCAGCCCCACTTGATTCTCTAAACTAAAACAGGAAAGGAGCTGTGGAATTTGCCTTGCCTACAGTTGGTGCCCAGCAAGATGTCAAGAATGAACTGGAGGAGGGCAGGCTTCAGAGGAAGTAAATCTTTGTTATTGTTTGGGCCTGTCTGGGTGGCAACCAGGAAGTGAAACTGACCAGATGCTAGAAGGAAACCTACCTGTAAATCGGGGCCTCTGAGCAGAGGTAAACAACAGAGTGGGTGGGCCAAGCCTGGGCTGCCCTTGCAGGTGGTGGCCTGTGGGGCAGTAAGCAGTCCAGCCTGACTGGGAGAAGGAAGTGGTATCTTCTGCCTGTGACATCTTCATTGCAGAGTTAAGAATCACCCTGTCCGGGGATCCCTGGGTGGCTCAGCGGTTTAGCGCCTGCCTTTGGCCCGGGGCGTGATCCTGGAGTCCCGGGATCGAGTCCCACGTCGGGCTCCCTGCATGGAGCCTGCTTCTCCCTCCTCCTGTGTCTCTGCCTCTCTCTCTCTCTCTCTCTCTTTCTCTCTCTCTGTCTGCCATGAATAAATGAATAAATAAATCTTTAAAAAAAAAAAAGAAGAATCACCCTGTCCAGCGGGCTGTCAACCTGGTGCCCCTCAGCAGAGTAGAGTGGTCATGAGGCCACCATACAAGTTGACATGCCCCAGATTGTGACTGAGTGGGTGTTGGGTGCATTGATCCTCTTTCCCCAAAAGTAGGGTCATTGTTTTATTAGCTATCTATCCCAAGGGGCACCTTTTGCCCTTGGTTGATCTTTCATCCCGTATTACTGAACACAGTCTGGAGCCAGAAAGACTTGAATCTGGATCCTGGCTTTCCCATTTCTAGCTATTTTTAGGAAAAATCATCTAACCATTCTGAGTCTCTTGGTTTTTAATCTGTCAAATGGGGAGAATATCTCCCATGAGTGTTTTAAGTTTGAGAAAGAAATATATGTAAAGAGCACTGCAGTTATCACCAGTAACAATCATGCAGGAGCACCTCCTGTATAGTTCCATGATCAAAGCTTCAGGCTAAGTAGTCAGAGTCCGTCAGAATCATTAGAATAAACATATTTTTCAAAACTTGAAATAAGCTATTTTTATGTCTTCTAGGGTTGAGGCAGAGAAAATAAGGATGGGGTTTCCAGAAACCTAGATGATCTAATAGATACTTTAGCTGGCTGGTTGGGCAAGCAGTTTACAGTACAGCTTAATTGAAGATCCTGCACAGAGCATTGGCTGACCCCCTCGATCACCAGCTCCTATGGCAGAGAATACTCATACTCAGGGTATCTGTTTGGGCCATGACAGCTGTGAGTCATTACATTCAGCCAGGAGCATCTCCAGCCGAGTCCTTTGGACCTATGGGTGGAGACTTTGAGAAGTCTCTAAGTCTAGGTTGGATATATTCAGACTTGTAATGTGGTTAAGAATTTAGTTTAAACATTAGTTGCCAGTGGGGACATGCCTGCTCACACATTCACCTTCTTGTTTTCCTGTCCTGGCCAATGGGGAAGAGAGGAGGTATGTGGGTGCTGCGTTGAGTGTAGGCCCCTGACGCTCTGTGGGGCTTGGGGCCAGGATGAGTCATACAGACACACAATTGCGATGTTAGGGAGCAGCCTGCTGGTAGAACCAGTGCTAGCCTGCAGTGGTCCAGCTAAAGAGCCAGTTACCAGAGGCTGAATGTGTGTGTGTGTGTGTGTGTGTGTGTGTGTGTGTGTGTGTTGTTTTGTTTTTATTGACTATTGTATAAAGGTAAAAGAATACGGATGAAAAAACATACAAATTATAGAGAATAACGATACAATAAGCACTTTTGAAGCTCCCAGGTCCCCTCTACACTCCTAGTAGGACTGGATTCTTCAAGTGGAATTTTATTTTATTTTTTAAGATTTATTTATTTGAGGAGTGCCGGAGTTACTCTGTCGGTTAAGCAGTTACCTTCAGCTCAGGTCATGATCTCAGGGTCCTAGGATGCAGCCCTGCACAGGGCTCCCCTGCTCAGCAGGGAGTCTGCCTCTCCCTCTGCCCCTCCCCACCATCACTTTGCTCTCTCACTCTGCACTCGCTCTCTGAAATAAATAAATAAAATCTTTAAGAGATAAAATATTTGAGAAAGGGAGAGAGAGAGTGAGCATTAGCAGTGGGTGTGGGGGCAGAGGGAGAAGCAGACTCCCTGCTGAGCCCGACATGGGGCTCCATCCCAGGACCCCGAGATCATGACCTGAACTGAAGGCAGCTGCTTAACTGGTGGAGCCTCCCAAGCACCCTTAGAATTTTATTTCTGAATGCCTGAGGTTCAGAGAGGGAAGGTGACTCTCCTAAAGTTTTGGTTTGTCAGTAACAGAGGCAGAGACTGGATAGGCCACCCGGTGAGCTAGTGGGAAATCTGATTCCCTCTGACCCAGTAAGTCTGATGAAGGGTGAACCTTTGGCCTCATTAGTCGCTGGTCATCTCTGACATCTCTGACACCCAGTGCCTGGAACAAGCTGTCCTGTGCCCCAGGTCCCCAGCACTGGGCATTCGGGTGCACAGCTTTAATCCTCTGCCCTGCCAGCCAACGAGGGTGAGTAGCAGCTCCCTGTTCCTGCAAAGGTCACCACAGGCCAGAAGCCAACTGGATACGAGTGATAGTTCCTCCGGGCACATGGGAATGCATCTTTGCAGCTGTCTGTAATTGCAGCCGGGAGCCACATAGGAGCCTCTTCCAGTCTCTATGCACTGTGTCACCTTCTTGTCACCCTGTCTGAAATCCAGAGTGGCTGGAGGTAAGGAACAGTGACCTACCTGGGCTGTCAGGCCACAGGCGTTTTGTTTAGGAATAATGTATATCTTTTTCAGCAAAATAATTTCCAAGGGATCAGAAAGAACTGCTAAGAGGGACATCTGACTTTTGGTTTCGGCTCAGGTCGTTATCTCAGGGTTGTGGGGTCGAGCCCAGTGTTGGGCTCTCGGCTCAGCACAAAATCTGCTTAAGAGTCTCTGCCCCTCTACCCCCAGCCCTAAAATAAATAAATAAATCTTAAAAGAAAGAAAGCAGCACAGAAATGTAAACAGTGATGTGGGAGTAGAGGAATGGCAAATAGGATTGTTCTCTCTTCAGGTTGTAACATTGTTTAATAATAGTAACTCTCAATGTATATAGCCCTTTTCCCAGACTTCTTGTGCTGGGAGGAGGGAGGTTTCCCTACAAAGTCTCAGGAATGCTTGAGTCAGGGCTTTTCCTTCTCAGCTTTGAAAACCCAGAATTGTGGAAATTTCAGTTTAGAAAAGAAGACCCTACAAGCCCTCCAGGCCAGTGTTTCCAAACTGTGGGAGTTCACAGACCACTAACTTTTTAAAAAACTGGTGACAGAGTTGCTAATTTCTTATTTTGCTGAAGACATTAAAAAAGTCCATTGCAGGGCTCCTGGGTGGCTCAGTCGGTGAAGCGTTTGCCTTCAGCTCGGTGAAGCGTCTGCCTTCAGCTCACATCATGATCCCAGAGTCCTGGGGTTGAGCCCCATGTCGGTGCCTTGCTCCGTGAGGAGCCCACTTCTCCCTCTGCCTGCCACTCTCCCTGCTGTGCTCTCTCTCTGTCAAATAAAATCTTTTTTAAAAGTCAATTGCCAGCCATTCATCTTCATTTCATAAAAGAAAGGGCTTTTTAACAACAACAACAACCAGCAACAAAGAGACACCTGGTCGGGCAGCCCGGGTGGCTCAGCGGTTTAGCACTGTGCCTTGGCCCCAGGGTGTGATCCTGGAGACCACGCCAGGCTCCCTGCATGGAGCCTGCTTCTCCCTCTGCCTGTGTCTCTGCCTCTCTCTCTCTTTTTCTCTGTGTCTCTCATGAATAAATAAATGAAATCTTTATTTTTTTAAGATTTATTTATTTTTATTTATGAGAGACACAGAGAGAGAAAGAAAGAGGCAGAGACACAGGAGGAGGGAGAAGCAGGCTCCATGCAGGGAGCCCGACGCAGGACTCGATCCCGGGACTCCTGGATCGCGCCCTGGGCCAAAGGCAGGCACCAAACCGCTGAGCCACCCAGGGATCCCCAATAAATGAAATCTTTAAAAAGAAAAGACACCTGTCATTTCTAATGAACCTTAAGTTCAAAGCATTCACCTTTATTTTATTTTTTTTTTTAAGATTTCATTTATTTATTCACCAGAGAGAGAGAGAGGCAGAGACACAGGCAGGGGGAGAAGCAGGCTCCACGCAGGGAGCCCGATGCAGGACTTGATCCCCGGACCCCAGGACCACGCCCTGGGCCAAAGGTGGCACTAAACCACTGAGCCACCCGGGCTGCCCAAAAGCATTCACCTTTAACAAGAACTCTGAACTACCTTGTTCTGACTATCGTCATAATGACCTAGAAAAGTGAAATCTCTGTAGCAGACTGGTCTGGACCTTATATTTGCCCTGGGTCTGCAACTGTAATCCTGTGGTTTGAAGCCTTGGTTGCATATTAGAATCACCAGAGAAGCAGTTCCAAACATGGATGCCTAGCCTCCACCTCTCAAGACTCTGATTTACTTAGACCAGGTGGGGCTTCCCAGGCGATGTTATTTTGCAGCCAGAATTGAGAATTGCATGTGTAATCCAGTCCCCCTTCCGATGATGAATTCCTGGTGTAGCAGTTCTGCCAATTCTACCAAGTTTGCGTACAATCAAGACAAACAACCTTAATGTTCAGGAGGTTCCCCATTTTCCGAAATCTCCTCAAACTCTGATTTGGAAAAAGGGATTTCCCGAAGGTCAGAATCAGAAAGAGGAAGGGAGCTTCTGTCATTAAGTGCCTGCTGGGACCTAGATCCATTGGTAAGTTTTTTTTTTTTTTTTAAGGCATTCTTTTCATTAGTTTATTTTAAATAATACTTATTAGTTTCTTTTAAAATACAATAAAATGGGCAGCCCAGGTGCTCAGCGGTTTAGCGCTGCCTTCAGCCCAGGGCATGGTCCTGGAGACCTAGGATCAGGTCCCACGTCGGGCTCCCTGCAAGGAGTCTGCTTCTCCCTCTGCCTGTGTCTCTGCCTCTCTCTGTGTGTCTCTCATGAATAAATAAATAAAATCTTTAATAAAATAAAAATAAAATACAATAAAGTATAAAGAAAAATAAGAATAGCATATAATCCTACTGTCAGATACCCCTTGAGTTTAAGGGGGGGGTGGGAAAGCACAGTGTGATAGGCAGAATAATGCTCCCCTTCCCACAAAGACGTCCACATCATCTCCAGAACATGTGAATATATTACTTTATGTGGCAAAAGGATCTATTTTATTTTATTTTTATCTGAGAGAGAGACTGAGATAGAGCAAAAGCAGAGAGGAGGGAGAAGCAGGCTGTCAGTGGGAAGCCCAATGCAGGGCTCCATCCCAGGACTCTGGGACAATGACCTGAGCATTAGGCAGAAGCTTAACCAACTGCCTGGGTGGCACCCTGATGTGGCAAAAGGATTTAAAGTTAAAAATGTTCAGATGGGGAGATTAGCCTGGATGCTGCAGGTGGGCCCTTAAAAAAGTAGAAGGGCTTGGAGGCAGGGTACATGTGGGAGATCTCTTCCACAGTTTTGCTGTGAACCTAAAACTGCTCTAAAAACTAAAGTCTGTTTTCTAAAAAAAAAAAAAAAAAGGTGGAAGGGAGAACAAAGGGGAGGTCAGCATGCTGCGGCATGGGAAAGACTTAGCCTGGTGTTGCTGGGGGGAGTCGGAGAGGCAAGAACCCAGGCAGCCCCTCCTCCCAGCAAAGGCAAGCAGACACCTCCCCTAGAGCCTCCCCAAAGAGCACACGGCCCTGCAGTACCTTGATTTTAGCCTACGAGACCCATCTTGGGCTTCTGACCTCCAAAACTATTAAATAAACCATATGCTGTTTAAGGCACTACGTTAGTGGTGATTTGTTACAGCAGACATAGAAAATACTCAGTAATATATCTGTGCCAGGGTTTTTTTTTTTTTTTTTTTTTAAGATTGATTTATTTATTCATGAGAGACACAGAGAGAGGCAGAGTCACAGGCTCCTCACAGGAAGAAGCAGGAGAAGCAGACTCCCCACAGGGAGCCCAATGCAGGACTCCATCCAGATACTGAGATCATGCCCTGAGCCCAAACCAGACGCTCAATGGCTGAGCCACCCAGGTGCCCCAGCCTGTCCTTTGTTTTTTTGTTTTTTTGTTTTTTTTTTTTAAGATTTTATTTATTTATTCATGAGAGAGAGAGAGGCAGAGACACAGGCAGAGGGAGAAGCAGGCTCCATGCAGGGGAGCCCGATATGGAACTCGATTCTGGGACTCTGGGATCATGTCCTGAGCCGCAGGCAAACACTCAACCGCTGAGCCACCCGCGCATCCCAGCCTCTGTCTTTTAAGGCCAAGTTTGGGCCACACTGTCCTGCTCCTTCCCCCTCCAGCTGCACTCCACCTGCCTGCCAGTACCACTCTGTGTGTCAGGTCCTCTCTGGGACTTCTGGGAGAGCTTCCTACCTGGTGAGAATCCATAATCCCTCTAGGAGTGTGAGGTATGATGTTAGACAGGGAGCATGTCAAAAGAGATTTTCAAATCATCTAAGGAAAAATGAAGGACATTTGAAGAGAAAGGCAGGGAACCTGAGACATGAATTTTAAAAATTGGAAAACATTTTTCTAAGACCCAGGGCTATGACACCATAGACTCTGGGGCACGAGGAGGAGGTGCTCTAACCTCCATGGGTTTATCCTGCTGTTCCTGTCTGCGATCCCATGTGGACCAACAGCACTCTGCTTGAGGAGTGTGGGGGAATTACCTTTGGACACTCTGAGATTGGGGAATAGAGGGCATTGTCGTGCTGAAATGCTCCCCTTGCAGAGCCCAGAGGCCTTCACAGTGTTGCCAGACCCACAATGGGAGGTACAGAGTCCAAACCTAGGACTTCCCACCAGTTTTGGCCATGGGAAGCCTTTGACTCAAGGATCTGAGGCTTGCCTCTTGGCACCCCCAGAGCCTCAGAATCTGGGAGGAGGATTCTGCCTCTGAGCTACCCCAGGCTCTTCCTGGACCTCTTCATCCTGTGGGGCCATCCTCACAAGAAAAGGTACCAAGGAGAATCAGTATTTGGCTAACTGTGACCATCTGTCTTTGCAGTCCTGAGAAACATCTTTGTCCTCACCTGTATCATCATCGTCTGCTCCCTGCTCTTCCCTGTCCTGTGGCACCTCTGGATTTATGCAGGAAGTGCCAACTCTAATTTCTTTTATGCCATCACGCTGACCTTCAACGTTGGGCAGGTAAGAGTCAAGGGCTGCATGGGGACAGGGATTCATTTTGTAGCTTCAGACATTGAGGTTCTGTAAACTGGGCATTTGGACATGAGTGAGGGGACCATTCTTTCCCTGAAATAGCTCCTAGTCCAGTAGAGAAGATTAAAGAAGAGAGCAGTAAAAAAGCTGAATTTGGTCAGCATTCATTAGGCACTGTGTGGAGCCCTTGTCACACTGAATTCTCCCAGCAAGCCTGTGAGATAGTGCTATCGCTACTTGACAAACAGCAACCAAGGCTCACCTCACACAGGTTGTCTTCTTGCCCAAGGTCGTTGGAGGAGCCAAGAACCAAATTCAGGAAAGGCTTCATTTCTGAGCTACCCTCTTTCTATAACAGCACCTGGGCTGCATGGCACTATGGTGGGTGCAGTTGGTGCTGGGTGGAGGGTAGGAGGAGGGAGAGGAGAGACTTTCCAAACTGGGACAGCAGAAGCAGACGCAGGGAGATGAGAAATAGTTCAGTCTAGCTGTTGGATAAGTCAGGGCACATATCTCGGGGTTTGGATTAGCGGATGAGAAAGCTGTAGGGGTCAGAGAATGAGAGGTACCAGCTAGGAGCTCTAATCTTCCCTTGACCCAGGAAAAGCCCCTCCCTTGGTGCCACAGAGCAGTGGTTCTCAGAATCAAGGTGAAGGGGAAGTTGTTAACGTAGATTCTCTGTTTGTGTTTTAAATCCTGTAGTTGTGACTGTCACAATTACGTGGCTTTGATTGTCCAAGAAAACAAACGGAAAACCAGATTCCTGATCCCACTCCCAAGACTGTTGAACCAATAGACAGGAAAACAGAGTCAGGAATTTGTGTTTTAAAGTTTACCCAGAGATTCTGCTACAGGTGGTCTAGCAAACTTTCCTGAATTTCCCTTAGGTCAGCTCCATCTTCCTTGTGTGAGGTCTTATGAGAATCAGTTGTACTATTTACCATTTCACTTGCCATTGGCACAGTCAGGCATTTCCTGTGCTTGATGGGAAGCCAGGCGAGCTGGAGAGACTAATGATGCCAGTGATAGTCCCCAGGGAGAGCCTTGCCTCCAAGGTTAGCTGCTAGGAAAGAAGAAGGGAGGAGTTTGGATTTTTGCAATGAGTGATGGGTCTGGTATTTCCTGCATGGACATTTCTGGACAATTAATGTCCAGCCTGGCTATTTATCTTGGTTTGTGAACAGCAGGAAGAGAGATGGAGGGCACTGTAGCCTGGGTGGGACCATCCTGGAGTCTCTGTTCTGTTATGTTCAGGTTATTCATGGTGGATGCTCAGCCCCTCCCATGTCCTCTGTAAACAGAAATGTGCAGGATTCAACTTAATATTTGAGGAACTCCAAAAGGTTGTTCTGGCCCTTCTGTCTTGCTGAAATCCTTTTAATTATCCTTTGAAAGTGATGGCTGGCATGTGAGGGCACTGGGCCCACCCTGGGCCTCTGGGGAGTTTGGCAGGCTCCACTGCAATAGTCCACAGCTTGTCGTCAGCTCATGAGTGTCAGGTGTGGATCAGGAATACAGTTGCAGTGATTATGAAGTATTCATGGAACTTGCCAGAGGACAGCTTTTTTCCCTGTGGCTGCCTTTAGGAGGGAAGGGTCTCTGTAAATGGTAGGGTAGATGTTTGCAAGAGCTCAGGGGCCACGGAAGGCAGAAGAGACAGAACTGTTGGAACACGGGGTTGCAGGTGGGAACAAAAGGCCAGGGGGAGGGAGTGTCCTAGGTAGTGGCTGAGCTGCGTAGAAAAACCAGACTGAGCCCATGGCATTGTCTTTTGCCTTTTTCTTTTAACCTCTTTTTAAAATATACTTTTAATCAGATGAGTATTCATAATACATGAATTCATTAATATTGCTGGGAAAAGAAATAAAACGAAATAGAAGCATTTGGAATGGTAAGGTCCACCAGGGTCATCTATTCTCACCCCAAGGCAGATGTCATGATTGGGATCGGTTTGGGGTGTCTTTGCAGATGCTCTCTATGCATTTACGACAGCTCTCAGTATATGTGCACACATACAGAACTTTTTTACTTATATAAAGGAACGGCCTCCTACTCTAGGTACTGTTCTTTGTCTTGATGGTCTCCTCTTCATAATGGCTCCAAGAGCCTGTGGGCAGGAGGAACTTTATTTATTTGACTAGATAGGCCCATGCTGATGGACATTGAGGTTGCTCCTGGTTATTCTGCTATAAATGGAAGAGCCTTGGGCATCCCTCCACATAATCTCATACACACATGCCAGTGTTTTCTTAGGATAGACTCCAGGTGGTGAGATTTACTGGGTCAGAGGACATGTGCATTATGCATTTAGGCAGATATTGCCACGTTGCCCTTCAAATAGATCATACCAACCTCCAGGCCTCCCAGCTGTGGTACAAGTATCTATAAGCTGGCAGTTTATGCAGACATCACACACCTGTGTCGTCAGCCACCTTGGGTCTGGGCTCTTGAGTCAGACAACTTTGTTGGGTCAAATGTTTTCTGGAAAAAAAAAAAATGTTTTCTGGGACTGCTGGTTTTGTTTGGGCTTTGTGGCTGCTGCTGCCAGGTCATTAGAGGGACATGTCACATGGGGGCACTTACCAAGGCAATCACTCAAGTCCTATCACTGTCCTGGAGCACTGACTGAGGTAGGAAGAGTGCTCTTCCTAGAGGTTATAAACCCCTGCCTTCAGGCTGTTGGGAGCCACAGAGTGCAAATATGAGACATTTAGAATTTTAGTAACTCTTAAGTGCCCCCTCCTTAAAAAGGCCTTCCATGAAGTTCCCCTGCTCCACTGTTTCCTTCTTAACCTGTTTCCTTCCTAGCACTTACCCAATTTGTAATGTTATATTATTTACTTGTTTCTCTCTCTGCCTCCCCCACTAGCCTGTGCGCCTCATGCAAGCAGAGATCTGCCCGTCCTTCCCACTTTAGGGTCCCCAGCTACCAGCTTTGTGCTTGGCATAGAGCAGTTGTTTAGCAAACGGTTGCTGAATGAATGAACCAAAGATAGCCAGGGAGAACATGACGTGATTAATGGCCCAGTGTGCAGAGTAACCACTGGAGGAATCTAGTGGGAACAAGATCACCTTTCTTGTTGTGGGTGGTCTGGGAAAGCCCTGGGGAGGAAGGAGTAGCAGCTGGGCCTGGAGAGCGAGAGATCTGGGAGGTGGGCAGGTTGGGGGCCAAGTCACCCCCACCAACCAAGGTTAGTAAGCAGCTCTGTCCCAGCCCTTCTCCCACTTCTGTCAGAACCTGGTCTCTCTGGCTGTTGAAGCCCCTACCTGTCCTCCACAGATCAAGCCAGCCCCTGCTTCTATCTGACCTACAATCAGTGCTTCCATTGAGATGTGTGGCCTTTGGGGACATGTCTTCAGTCCTACAGCTGGCATTTCTCAGCTCTTCTAGCTGGGATGATGCCTTAAAATCCCCTGGTCTTCCCTATCCCCTCCCTGAGCAAGACAGACCAGAGCTGTCCTGGGAACCAGAGAAGTATGGATTTTCAGCAGGCGTCCAGAACGTGGTCTGGTGTTGGTGAGTGCTGAATGTGGAGAACATCTTGACCCACAGATTTGAAGTCCTGCTCTGTTTGAGTTGGTCAGTGCCACTTTGTTATATGACAAGCTATTGGTAAATTCTTAGTTACACTGGCAGGTAAACCAGTGACTTAGGCTTCATCCTTTCCCCTGGGGCCATTAAGTAGTTATCAGCATGTGGCATGGATCATTTGTTAATTATAATTGGGCCTCAGAGTCAGTAACCAGGAAATGACCACAGTAAAACATCCATAGGGCTGGGGGGGGGGGTGCAGGGGAGTGGGCAAGAAAGGCTAGGGAGGAGAATTTTTTTTTTAAGATTTTATTTATTTATTCATTCATGAAAGACACACAGAGAGAAAGAGGCAAAGATACAGACAGAGGGAGAAACAGGCCCCATACAGGGAGCCCAATGTGGGACTCCATCCCTGGTCTCCAGGATCACGTCCTGGTCCAAAGGTGGCGCTAAACCGCTGAGCCACCCGGGCTGCTGCCGAGAAGGAGGAATTGAGATAGATTGGTTGGTTTTACTTCCTCACTGTGTGACCTTCAGCAAGTGACTTCTCTGGGTTGTAGTTTTCTTGAAACCAGGATACCCCAGCCTCCCTGGGTGTTGAGAGGACTGGGCCTGTGTGGGTCCTGTTACCATTATTCATATGTTGGTGTGAGAAGTAGCACCAGTGATCTGCTCTTCAGATAGCCAGAGCAAATCCCCAGGGAAACATTAGACCAGTAAACTGATGGAAGAAGAACAAACGTCTTCTTTTTTTTTTTTTTAAACTCTTTTTCTCCCGCAGGTCAGTGACCACCAGCAGAAGAAAATTAGTTGTCAAAGATTTTACATATAAACCAAAAGTAATATGTTTAGGGACACCTTGGTGGCACAGTTAAGTGTCTGACTCTCAATCTCAGCTCAGGTTTTGATCTCAGGGTCATGAGTTCAAGCCCCACATTGGGCTCCATGCTGGGTGTGGAGCCTATTTAACAAAAAAAAAAGTGTTTAAATTTAGTTTTTTTAAAAGAGTAAGATTAAACATTACCCTCACCCCAATTCATCTTAGAAACAGGGAACATGAGGAAATCTCTCCCTAAAATTATAATTAATAGCGACTCATGTTTAAAGAGTGCCTACTAGGGCCCAAGCCCATATGATCCCTTTAATCTTCTGGATCATGTGCTTGTGTGGCATTCTGAACCTTTCCTTGTATATTCACGTATACTTGTGTGCTCCTAGAGAAGAATTTTATTTGTGTGTGTGTTTTATTGTTGGCATCATGATGAAACATCATGATGGTTGGAACATCATGATTTACTAAAACATCTTGGTGATTTTTCCTTGTTCGTGTAGGAAGGAAGTTCCTCATCAGTTGACACAGTTGCTTCCCTCCTGACAGCCCTATAAGCTGTTTTCCCTTGTTTTTTATAATAAGGAATTCACTTAGTCTTTGTACAGCCCTTTGAAGGAGGCACTAGGATGCTGCTCTCCTGGTATCAGTGAAGAAGCAGAGATTTGGAAGTCCCCAAACCTAAGGGGTATGTTTATTCATGCTCTTGTTTCTCATGTCCTCTCGCTAGACCCAAGGTTCCATGAGGGCAGCCCCAGGTCTGTCTTGCTCAGGACCATATCCCCAGCACCAAGAATATTCAGTGACTGTTCATTGAAGAATAAACAGAATAAGCTGGGATCCAAAACCACATTTTATGACCAGTGATCCCATATAATCCTGTATACCCTAACCTCCCAGTTCTAACATCTGTTTAGGACAGAGCTGGGCCTGTGGCAGGTTCTGCTGGATTCCTAGGGAGCCAGAGCCCACTTCCGTTTTCCTCTGTGGCTGACCCTGAGAGCCCCACTCCTATTCTGTGTCCGTGTCCAAAACAGATTCCCACTGTCCAAAACAGTGTCCCAGCTGGTCTGTAAATACTCCATGAGCTGCTGCCTCATCTCTGTGAGGTGCTGAGTCCAAACCCTTCTCCTTGTAGTGTAGACCCTGTAGCTGGCCTTGATTTGGCCATTCTGCTCTCTGTCTCCAGGGAGATCTGGAGCCCTGGGGTCTAGACACTAGCCCTCTTGTGTTGAGTCCTGCTCAGGACTTATGTATTTACTCCACAAATGAAAGCACAATCCTATCTCCTGGAATTACCTCTCAGTTGGTCTGGTGTCATTCTGGGGAATGGGACCACGAGGAAATAAGTTTTGGGGGACATGTTAGGCTGATCATCAGTGGTTGAATGGTAACCCCCATTTGTGGACAGCCGGGGCCCATTTCAAATCGAATTCCATGGGTTTGTGTGGTCCTGATGGCAAGATCCCAGGTCTGTGTGTGGGTAGAAGTGTTCCTCCTGACAAGAGGGGCCTGTGGCCCAGGCTGGAGCCCTTGCCCTCGTCCAGTGGGGTGTGTTTTGCTTTCCTCACTGGTGACATTTTGCTAGGTCTTCGTTCATTCCTTTGTCCTCAAACTTTTAACTTAGTACTCAGCATCCCAAGCGTGGCTCTCACAGGCCCTTCCCTATCTACAAGAGTGACAGGAAAAGCCTGAGCTAAATATAGGGGGGCAAGGCCAGCAGAAAGCCTGGGCTTTGGAGGTCTGGCCTTTGCAGTGACTCTGAGCTCCATCTGTCCTGGCTCACTGGCCTTAGGCAAGTCCTTGGGCCTAATTAATTTATTTGCATATATTGGGTGCCTGCTATGTGCCAGGCACTCTGCTAGCAGAATGTGAATGAGACACAGCGCTGCTTCCTAGGAGTCCAAGGTCTGAGGGAAAGAAAGAAAAGAAACCAGGCAGGGCCAGGGCAGCCTGGTGGTGCTATGAATGGAGTAAAAAGGCTGGGGTGTATAAGGAAGCTTCTGTGGGAAGCAGCCCATACATGGGGCAGGGGTGGGTAGCAGCTAACCAGGCTCTCTGTGGTGGGACCTGTGGGGAAGAGAGTGTGAGTGAGCGAGTACAGAAGGCCATCCTGCAATAGCATGAGCCTTGTCAGGCTAAGGACCAGGCTGAGCCTGTGGGTTTTGGCTGAAGATAACTGTGATTCCACTCCTGCTTGGAAAACCTCACCATGCAAGGAGGGTAAGAGGTGAGGGGTGTGAGCCAGAATCTGGAACATGGGGAGGCTGTTGAAACCTGGCAAGTGGTGATAGCAGCCTCCGTTTCTTTCACCTAGGATGGCTGTGAGGACTCAGGCATGGGGGGGGGAAGCTTTTGTGAATTGAAAAGTGCCACATAGATGACAATTACCATCATACTGACTTTAATCTTGTGTTGTGACCTTCCAGGGGTCCAGTGATTTTTTTGCATTATTTTGTATCTTTAGAGCTAGAGGGTAGAGCTCTGTTTCTCCACCATTACCTTCCCTATGTGTCCATTCAGGCCTGAGTAGGGTCCATGCCAAAGCCCATCCAGCTCCGCAAGTCGACTGTCAGCCCCCTCCTGCTCCCACATTCTGAGATCTGAGGCAGCCTGGGCAGAGGGAGCTGTGCTTTGATTGCCCATGGAGACAACCACATGAGCTCCCCAAGTGCAGGTTGGCTGTCAAGCATCAGCATCTCCAGCCCAATCAAGAGACCTGGGGAACTGGAACATGCCTATGGTGACAGCACCTGCTTCTCTGGGAAGCTGTAGCCAAGGGGCCTTGCTGGTTAAGACTGCTGTTCTGAGCCCCCGGCTTCTAGACCCACTGAATTAACAGCCTTCACTGGCTCAGATGTCTTTGATACTTATTTTGCCTTTTACCCAAAAATCTCTATCTTCTTGGCCAAGGGATAGGGCTGGGACTTGAGAGCACAGCCTCAACAGGGGTGTTAGTGTAGACCACGGTTACTGTGAGCTCATAACAGGACCCACATGTATGGGTGCAGTCCTTTCACCCCTCCCAGAATCCTTAACTGGGAGGGGACGTGGGGGCAATGGAGAAGAACTAGGGTTTGGGCTTCAGGCAGCACTAGCATTGCAGCCTAAAGTTTCCCTAACCCCCGTGTGACCCTGGGGAAGACCCTTGACCTTGGAGTTTGCTCATTTGTAAGTGGGGCTTATAAGCCCTACCCCAGAATGTTGTGAAGATTCAATGACAATGATAATGGGTTTTTTTTTGTAATTGAGGCATAGCTGACAACACAGTGTGACATTGGTTTCAGGTATACAACTTACTGATTCCACAACTCTGTTATGCTGTGCTCACCACAAGTGTAGCTGCCCTCTGTCCCCTGCAACACTGTTACAGTACCATTGCCTGTATTCTCTGCACTGTGCCTTCCATCCCCCTTGTTCATAACGGGAAGCCTGTACTTCCCACTCTCCTTTACCCATTTTGCCCACCCTAATGATGCTCTTTTGGTAAAGGGCCTGGCCCAGGGCAGCTACCTGGGAGTTGTTGGTTTCCCCCTCTCTCCACTCTCCTCTCCTGTAGTGGAGCATCTTCTGTCCATTTTACTCCACATGTGAAGCACTGCTCCCTGTCCCTGGCCATCCTTTTATCAACTGCCTCATTAAATCTTCATTGTGGCCCAGAAGGTAGTCCTGCAACCCTCCTGGCTACTAGTGGGAGAAATGTGGTCTTGACTGAGCCCTCACTGTGGTAACACTGAGAGGGTGGGGACCAGCAGACCTCTCCCAGAGCACCAGCCCTTTCCTGGGCTTGGGGTCACAGAGCTGGAGCAGATGCCACCCCATTTGGTTGTGACTTCATCCCAGGGGTGACATAACTGAGCATGAGGTTAGGGAAGACTCTAGGGCAGGAGATGCAGATGATGCCTCTCTAGGGCTAAGTAGGAGCCCTTTGTGGGAAGGGCCATTCCAGCTACCGAGCTGAGCATGAGCAGAGGCGGTGGGGTGTGGCCATGTGCTGTTTGCAGGAACAGGCTGTTCAGGGATCCTGGGGTGTGTGGATGTGGTGCAGGGCAGAGTGGGGCACTAGACACTTCTGAGCAGGCAAGTGAAGGATTCATGTGTGTTTGTGTGTGTGAGAGAGAGACTGAGAGAGAGAGAGAGACCCTGAGAGACTGCCAGAGAGACACCGAGAGATTAAGAGGGGCCAGGAGGGGGACACCTGGGTGGCTCAGTGGTTGAGTGTCTGCCTTCAGGTTGTGATCCTAGGGTCCTGGACCAAGTCCCGCATTGCGCTCCCCACAGGCAGCCTGCTTCTCCCTCTGCCTATGTCTCTGCCTCTCTCTTTGTGTCTCTCATGAATAAATAAATAAAATCTTAAAAAAAAAAAAATGGGAGCCAGGATGATACAGGAGGCCTTCCATCAAGAGGTGGCAACGGGAGGAGACAAGGAGACTGAGTTGGAAGTCTGAAGAAGGAGATTAGCAGAACGTGGTGGTTGATTGCAGGAGAGATGAGGAGTCCAGCCATTGTCCTGAGGGCAGCTCTAAAAAATGGGCTGCTCTTCAGGTCTCTGAAAACACAGAGGAACTGAGCAAGGGCTAGGGGAACCACCATTGTGAGTAAACTGGTTTATAACTCACTTTTCAAATAAGGAAAATGCAGCTTAGGGTAGGGAAAGTGACTTACATAGGGCCACACAGCCACTAACTCACCCATGCTCTTTCTACTGTTCCTTGCCTAACTTCCACTGCCCAGACTGGGCAGAAGCGCTCTTGGTCTGCAGCTGCTGTGTGGCCTGAATCCCATGGTCTCTGGGAAATCCCTTCTCCTCAGCCCAAATGGAAAGCTTCAAGGTCAGAAGAGGTTGCCTCGGTCAGCCTACTACCACCCGGGGGCATCTCTCTGAAAAAGCCAAGCCTCCAGGCCAACCTGGTGTCCACAAGATGCCTTCTCTGTGGAGGCAGGGGCAGGACACCCAATCAGGACTAGTGACCTTTGGTTCCAGATAGACCAAGCCAGCACACAGGGCTCTTTCCCTCCATGCCACCCTCTCCTGACACTTTATCATGAAAATTTTCACAGACACAGCAAAGTTGAAAAATTTAACATTGAACACCCAGGACCCAAGCCAGCAGACCACATTACATTTAAGTGTCCTGTCTCCCCGATGTTCTGTGCCCCCTTTCTCACTCTGTCCTAATTTCTCATGACCTGGACAGTCTTGAGGAGCACTGACCAGGTATCCTGTAGAGTGTCCCTCCTTTGGGTTTGTCCCATGCTTTTCTATAAGACTGGGATTTGGAAAAAAATTAAAAAAAAAAAAGACTGGGGTTTGGATTTTTTGAAAGCTCAGCCAGTACATGCTAGCCACCTGATTTCATGCTGTTACCCTTCATCATTTGTTCAAGACCGTGTTTGTGGGACTTCTCCAGTAGAGAACTACTATTTTCTCCTTCCCTGCTCTGTTCTTTGGAAATGAGTTACCAAGTCTGGCCCACTCAGGCAGGGGTAGAGGGCAGACAAGAATTAGGTTCAAAAAAAAAAAAAAAAAGAATTAGGTTCCATCTCCTGGAGGAGGGCATGTCTGCATAAGTTATTTGGAATTCCTCTGTAAGGATTCCAAAAGGAATCCTCTCATTTATTTATTTATTCAGTCATTTATTGGCTGGTTGCTTTTAATTGATTTTTCAGTCAATGATATATGCATACATAATTTGCAATATTAAGGATTATAAGGAAAAAGAATAGCTCTCTAAGGCCTTAGATATTTGTTTTGGTTCTTCTAAATAACGTGTGCTAAAAAAAAAAAAACAAAAACAAAAACGTGTGCTCTACTGTTTGTATCTCTTCATTTTTTTTTCCATTTTATATTGGATTGAGCTATATGAACTTTCCAATACTCAACCATTTTTGATCTGCAAAAATGGCCGTTTTATATGGTTCAACCTAATCCCTAGTATTTTGATTTTCTAATCCTTGTGCAGCTGATTGTGTATAACACTGAAGTCGGTTCGTTTTGTTTTATTGTGAATTGTGACTTTGCATTTCACCCTCACCAGACCTGGCTTGGGGGTTAGCCCCCACCAGCCCAGCCACAGCTTCAGGCTCCCCATCCCCAGACCGGACACCTCGGGTCTGGGTGAAAAAGGGGCTACAGGCTATGAGGTCAGCCTTTGCTGTGGTAACTGAGCCCGCAGCTATGAGGAAAGGCCTCAGGCTTCCTGGGCTATCTGCTCCACTGATAGCCTCTGCTGCAAGTTCTCTGCCTCACTTTGCAGGGTCCTGGCCACTAGGCCAGCTCTCCTGGCATAGTCTTAGGTCAACTACTGGACGCTCTGTGCCTCAGTTTCCTCATCTGTTAGAGACCATCAGCTTGCCAGATGGGCTCCTCTGGTGATAAAATGGCAGGACCTGGTCCTGAGGCCAGCCCTGGTGTTTGTCCTTAGCTCTTGTTTCAAGCGCCTCCATGTTCTATTTGCCCACAGCATGAGGCTGCCCAGGACAGGGGTTTCTGAGGATCAGAGGCCAAGATCCCAGACTCAGCTCAACCTCTGACCTGCTCTGTAGGCTCTAGCCAGGTGCTCCCCACCACTGCTCTGGGCTTCCATCTTCTCATCTGTGCAACAGGTGGTTGGTGCTGATGGTCTAAGAGGCCTCTAAGTGGCTGAGACCTGGGGAGCCCCTCCTGCCCCAGGCACTGGAGGTCTTAGCATGTGATGGGATTATAAAATGGCGCAAGTCCATGTTCAGCTCTGGGCCTCTGTGATAGGGATGGTAGCCTGAGCTTCTAGGTAGGGCCTTTTTGATTCTGTGGCCCATATAGGAATGGCAGACTGAGCTGGGCATGAATACCAGAGTGTCAGAACCCCTTGGGGACCCTTCCCAGTCCAGGGGAGGAGCCACAGTTATCAGGCAGTCATGCAGATGAAAGAAAAACTAATTTGAGATTAATGGGGCCAAGACCCAACCTGGGGGGTATGGGAGGGCTTCTCTAAGGAAATGATCCTTCCTGAGACCTAAAGGGTAAGCAGATGGTGACTGGATGAAAGGGAAGAGAACATTCCAGGCAGAAGGAACAGCAGAGATCCTGCAGCAGGAGGAAAGAGGCCAGTGTGACTGGAGCTGAGTGAGGTGGAACAGGAGAGAGGGTGAGGCATGCACATGGATAGGGACCAGGCCCAAGGCCTCAGAGCCTCAAAGGAGTTTGATCTTCACCCTAAGAGCCTTAGGAAGCCTTTAAAAGGATCTTTCAGGTAGGAACATGACCAGATTTGTTCTGAAAAGCAATCTCTGGCTGCTAAGGAGAATGGACTGGGGGTGGGAGGCTTGGGACCAGGGAACACAGAGAAGAGACTACTGCTGTTTAGATGCCAGTGATTTTGTTCAGGGTGGTAGCTGTAAGGACAAGTAGAAATGGGTGAATTTGAGACCATTTGGGAGATAGAACTGGCAGGTGAAGTATCAGGTGATTCTGTGGCCTCAGCACCTGGAAGGAAGATGGGGGGGTATGGGTTCACAGCGGGAGAAGCAACTTTGACAGGGACTCAGCTGTACTGTGGAGGGGCCTCTGGTTGCAGAGGTCACATTCTGGAGTTCAGAGGCCAGACCTAGGGATGGTGGCATAAACCCACAGGGGTGGGATGGATTGGGGCGACTTCTGAAGTGCAAAACCTTGCAGTGTGGGTAAGGGGTGCCTGAGCAGGGTCTCCCCCACACCTGCCCAGCCCCTCAGTGACCCAAGGTTCAGGGGGAGTTTCCTTAGAGCTTCTGACACCTTCTCTCTCCCCCCAGATCCTGCTCATCTCTGATTACTTCTATGCCTTCCTGCGGCGGGAGTACTACCTCACACATGGTCTCTACTTGACTGCCAAGGACGGCACAGAGGCCATGCTTGTGCTCAAGTAGGCCGGGCTGGTCACAGGGCTGCATGGACTTCAGGGGGTCAAAGGGCCAGAGGCTGGGCCCAGCCCTCTAGCCAGAGTTCCCAGCAGAGGAGTCCTCAGGCAAATGAGGTTCGAGTCCAGGGTTACAAATCTCTGGCACCAGAGGGGAGCCATGGCTGGCAGCAAGGCCTGTGGGGAATAGCCAGGAGCAACTCCGCTTGGACCCCCACTTTTTGGCTCTGCATACCGGGGAACCCCCTCCATGCTGGAAAGGGGAAGAAGCAGGTGAGCAGGATTTGTTAGGTTGTGGCTACTTAATAAATCTTTTTTGTTATGAAATCTATCCTGGGCCCACACTGAACTCCTGGAAAAGGTGGGCTTGGCCCCTTAACATCACCACGGTATACCACACACTGGTGCGAGTTTCCAGAATGAGCCCCAAGTCCACAGCACACAAAGCTGTTCCTAGTGAGCTGAAACTGGTATGAGACAGTGCCACCCGCAGCCCTACCCATTCCCCAAGCAGCTGGAAGCAAAGGGCCAGGCAGGCCTGAGCAATCTTTATTCTGCAGAGGAACAATGACCACAGATCCATACACCATGTCAAGATCAGGTGAGCCAGGGGCCAGTCCTTCAGGGGTGGGCAGGTCCAGGCAGGGGGGCAGCGCCTCAGGTGAGGGAGGGGCAGATGGGCAGGGGCCTAAAAAAAAGATAAATCACACGAGCAAGAGTGCTGGGGGCTGTTCCCCACCCTCCCCCATCCCAGCCAGCACCCAGGAGGGCATCCCTAACAATGACTGGCCCAGGATCCACCCAGGGGCAGAGTAGGTGCAGTTGGTGCCCCCTGGCTAGCGGGCCAGCATCCCTGCCCAGCCCAGCCGGGGCAGAGCAGTTCAGTTCAGGAGCCAGGAGTTCCCTGGGCAGAGCCTGACAGGGCACCCCCCCACTCCCAGGCCAACCACCCCCCCTACTGCTGGCTCAGAAGCCGAAGGTTTCCTGGGAGGCGTAGACCATGTAGAGGAAGCCATCATCATCCTTCTCCTGCTCATAGATGTCCGCGATGGGTGTGGACACGCTCACCATGCTGTGCTGGTTCACCAGCAGGAAGAAGGCCTGCGTGGGGTTCAGCTGCAGGCGGCGCCTGGGGTGGGCAGAAGAGCAAGCCAGTATGAGGGGGCCTGGCTCCTGGGTGGGTGGAGCCCTACACCCCCCCCCCCCCCAAACGATTGAGGTGGCTTCACACCCATCCCAGCCCCTTCTAGGAGCCCTCACTCTGACCTGACACTGATCCCAGCCCTGACCTTGACTATCCCAACCTCTCCAGATCAGAGATTTAAGGCCAGGCCAGGCCCGGCCTGCTGCGGCCTCGCCCTCCCCCTCCCCCAGAAGGACCCAAGCCCCTTCTGACTGCTGCTGCCCACACACCGGATAATCTTGACCAACTCGCTCATGTTGACATGGTCTGGGACCAGGAACTTGGTCTTGTCCAGGACAGGCAGCTGCTTCTCACCCTTGTAGCGCTCGATGATCACCTAGGGGTGGGGCGGGGGATGCGTGAGCCAGGCGGGGCCTGGGGCCGCGGGGATGGGAGGGGGTGGCGGGACTCACCGGGATCTTGCTGGGGTGCTGGTCGCGGATCTGCTGCACCTCCTTACAGCGGTCGGCTGCGGACAGCGGGCGGGCAGTAAGGCCGAGAGGTCCCGCTCGCCCTTCGCCCCGCCTGTCCCCGGCCCCGCCCCCCCAACCCCCGCCCCCAGGGCCATCAGGCCCCAGGGCCTGGCACCCGCCGGCTGGGAGGCGAGGTCCCGGCCCAGGCCTGAACCTGCCTCACGGCCCAGGGGTCCAGCCCGAGTCTGACGTCACGGGGCTGACGTCGCCTGCGGCAGTCAGGGTCAGTCTCGCGGCGCCCCCTCCCCGCGCCCGCTGACCGCCCGCCGGGCCTCACCGAAGGTCCGCCGCTGCTTGAAAGGCCGGTCCGAGGGCATCGCGCGGGCCCGGCGGGGCGCGCAGGCCGGGGCTCCGGGGCGCGCGGCTTGGGGCTTTGGCGGAGGTTCGGGGGCTCCGCGCCTCGCGCTCAAGGGCTCCGGGGCTCGAGCTGAGCCTGGCGGCGGTGGCTCGGGGAGGTAACTCGCCCGGGTGACGTCAGGTCACAACATTCCTTAAAGGGGAGGCCGGCGCGCCACTCCCATTGGGCCGACGCAAAACCCTCCCGCCCGGACCCGTGACGTCACGGGACAGAGCTGGATTCCCTGTCTGGGCCGCGAAGGGGCGGGGCTTCCTGGGCACGTCACAGTCCGGTGATGTCATGGGCTGCCGCCCCCTCTCCCCGAAGCCGGGGTTGAGCGACCTCTCGGCTCCCGCAGAGAGCGAGCGGGAGCCAGAGTCAGTCCCCAGATCGGCATCTTTCTGTTCCCACTGGTGCCAAGTCATCCCATAGGACGCTCGGAGTCTGTTCTGTTCCAGCAACGGTGCGAGGCACCGGGGGTGACAACAGTGAACCCAAAGACCTTCTCGCCTTCGTGGAGCTCATGATTAGAGAAAAAAAAAGCTAGGGTGAGGGGATTAAAACATGAAAGAGCAAGACACCAAAAAGGAGCACAGGTTTTAGAAGAAATTTCTACAATTAGAAAAACTATTGAAATTCAGGTCTCAAAGGATGAGACAAAAAAGTAGATTAGATATAGAAGATAAGTCACTGAACTGGAAAATAGATCAGAAGCAACTCACCAGAGAAACTAGGTGATGGGCAATGTAAAAGAGGAAGTGAGTCTTCACTTCACCAGTCCTATCACAGGCCCAATCAGAATTCCAGAAGGAGAGAAAAAAAATGGGAGAGGCAGTTCCTGAAGAAGAGCTTACAAACTTGATTAAAGACCAGGATTCTCACATAAAATCCAAAGCGGGATAAATAAAAGTAGCATTTTGGCACTTTGTAATGAATTTGCAGAACTCCAAAGAGAAGATAGAAAAATGGTGAGCGGGATCCCTGGGTGGCGCAGCGGTTTGGCGCCTGCCTTTGGCCCAGGGCGCGATCCTGGAGACCCGGGATCGAATCCCACGTCGGGTTCCCAGTGCATGGAGCCTGCTTCTCCCTCTGCCTATGTCTCTGCCTCTCTCTCTCTCTGTGACTATCATAAAATTAAAAAAACAAAACAAAAAGAAAAATGGTGAGCAACTCAACTGGCAAACGTGAGTAGATCTAAAACACAGTGGAACATGAACAGTGATGATTAATCTGTGGAGTACAAAACAAGAAAGGACACAACAGGTAAGACTGGAGAGGGCAATCAGTTCTAAGTGTTCTAAGATGCCTGATTTGAGGGGAGCAAGATAAAGATACCGATAATTGCCCAGCTTTGTAAACCAAAGTGTGTATTTCAGACACTTATGAGGGATCACTAAAGAATGGAAAGTGTAATGGCCAAAGCAGTAAAGGAGAAAAAAAGTAGTTAAAAGAATGGTAAATGATACAAAACCAGAGGTAAAAAAAGATTTTACATTCACCCATTAAAACAGATGATCAGGGCACTTGGGTAACTCAGTGGTTGAGCGTCTGCTTTCTGCTCAGGTCCGGATCCTGTGGTCCTGGGATCGAGTCCTGCATCGGGCTTCCCACAGGGAGCCTGCTTCTCCCTCTGCCTATGTCTCTGCCTTTCTCTGTGTCTCTCATGAATAAGTAAATAAAATCTTTAAAAAATAAAAATAAAAAGGAAATAAAAAAAATTAAAAAATAAAATAAAAAATAAAAAGGAAATATACAAAGTGAGTAGCTATATACCTAAAAAAATTAATCCAGATGGTTTTCTAAGTGAACTCCTCTTACTCCTCCCCAAAAAACCTGCAGTAAACATCATACTTAATGGTAAAACACCATACTATATGATAAAATGTTAAGTATTATTCCCTTTAAAGCCAAGAACAAATTTTGAATTTTGCATTGAACACAATGCAACATTGTATCAAGGTCCAAGCCAGAGCACCAGGCCAAGAAAAAGAAGAGAGAAGCATAACCATCACTCACAGCCAGAAGACCCAGAGGAATCCATGAACAACAGAAAACTGCTAACTAATATGAACGAATATCATACCATGTTTTAGAGAAAAATGGAAAAATAGGAACTCTATGCTGCTGATGAGGGTGTAAATCTTTTTAGCACAGTAGAGAGCAATTTGGCAAAATCTACCGAAACTGAAGATGCCTATATCCTAGAGACCAGGAATTCCCCTTGCTGTGTGCCATGTGAGCTCAAGGGAACATAGTTAAGTGTGTTTATTGGAGCATTTTCTTTTTTTTTTAAGATTTATTTTTATTGGGATCCCTGGGTGGCGCAGTGGTTTGGCGCCTGCCTTTGGCCCAGGGCGCGATCCTGGAGACCCGGGATCGAATCCCACATCGGGCTCCCGGTGCATGGAGCCTGCTTCTCCCTCTGCCTGTGTCTCTCTGCCTCTCTCTCTCTCTCTCTGTGACTATCATAAATAAATAAAAATTAAAAAAAAAAAAAGATTTATTTTTATTTATTTATGGTAGACACACAGAGAGAGAGGCAGAGACACAGGCAGAGGGAGAAGCAGGCTCCATGCCGGGAGCCCGATGTGGGACTCGATCCCAGGACTCCAGGATCGTGCCCTGGGCCAAAGGCAGGCGCGAAACCGCTGAGCCACCCAGGGATCCCCTACTGGAGCATTTTCTTTTTTTTTTTTTTAATTTTTTTTTTCTTTTTTTTTTTTTTTAATTTATGATAGTCACAGAGAGAGAGAGAGAGAGGCACAGACATAGGCAGAGGGAGAAGCAGGCTCCATGCACCGGGAGCCCGATGTGGGATTCGATCCCGGGTCTCCAGGATCGCGCCCTGGGACAAAGGCAGGCGCTAAACCGCTGCGCCACCCAGGGATCCCCTGGAGCATTTTCTTAATGGCAAAAAAAAAAAAAAAAAAAATGGGACCACCTAAATGTCCCACTGAATATCTTAGGAATCCCTTTAACAGAGCAACACACCGTGAGAGAGAGAAGGGGTCAGGAAACTTTCCCTTGAAAAGGCCAGACAGTAAATATGTTTGGCTTTGAGGGCATATGATCTCCAGCAACTACTCAATTCTGTTGGAATGTGGAAGTAGTCTAAGGTCCCTAATGGGCATAGTTGTGCCCCCAATAAAACTTTATTTGCTAAAACAGATTTGGCCTGAGGCCTTAGTTCTCTGACCTTTGGTCTAAAGCTGTGTCAAAATGGACAAATCTCACAAAGTTACAGGAGAGTGTGGTCAGAGCTATTGAGTGCGACTTAAAGAATTAGGTCGGCCATGGCCTTGGGGAAATGGTTACACCTCTCTTTTGTCTGACTAAGCCCTGGACTGAGGCTACAGTGGGGGAGGGGCTCCTCCCCCAAACCCCAAGGTCTGTGCTTGCTCTTACTCTTACTCAACCAGTTAGCAGGACTGACACTCCAGTCCTCCTGTTTCTCTCCCTAAGGCTTCCTCCCTCTCCCCCATCTCCCTTGAATCCAAATGTCTACTCTCTACTTGAAAGCCTAGCAGACATCTCAAATTTAGCTTCCCCCAAATGAACCTATGCTCTTCCTCTAAAATGTGCTCCCACTGTAATCTTCCTTGTCTCTATCCATCATTTTTGACTGCTTTCTTTGTCTCACTACCCACACATCCAATCCATGCCCAAACCCTGCTGGCCCACATTTCAAAATAGATCCAGAACCTGACCAGTTCTCACCACTTCCACCACGACCCTCAGGCGGGAGCCACCATCATTTCTTGCTTGACCACTGCCAGCAGCTCCCCTCTGGCCTCTTTGTTTTGGCTTTGTGAGCCTCCGTGTGGTCTCACTACACTGACAGCTGTTCCTGTATCCCACTCATTCAGAGCAAAAGTCAAAGCTGAACAGTGGCCCGTGAGCCTGTGGGATCTCCCTTCCTGCTGCTCCTGGGGCCTCATGTACCTTCACCCTCACCCCCCTGGCTTCAGCTACACTGGCCTCCTTGCTATTCCAGGAACCCCAGAAATGCTTGTGCCCCAGGGCTTTTCTGTACTTACTGGTCACTTTGCCTGGAACATTTTCCCCCAAGATTTCTGTGTGGTTCGCACCCTTGATTTTCCAGGTCTTTTCAGGGAGGCTTTCCTGAGTGATTTTATTTAATGTTTCAGCTCCCACCCCGGTCACTCCCTATCCTCCCTCCCAATGCCTTGCTTATCTTTCTGCCCGAACATCTATCACCTTCTAATATGCTATGTAATTTTTCTAAGCATTATGAAAATATTCAGGTATATGGAACACTTGAAGTCATTGTCCAGCGATCACCAATATTCTTACCAGTTACATTCTACACTCTTATGTTTGCTTTATCATCTGTATGTCCATCCATCCAATCTTTTTTTTCTTTTTTAAGATTTTATTTATTCATTCATGAGAGACACACAGAGAGAGGCAGAGACATAGGTAGAGGAAGAAGCAGGCTTCTCGAGGACTCAATCCCGGGACCCCTGGACGATGCCCTGAGCTGAAGGCAGACGCTCAACTGCTGAGCCACCCAGGTGGCCCTCCATCCAATCTTTTTTTTTTTTTTTCTATCCAATCTTTTTTTTTAAATATATTTTTTAAGATTTTATTTATTTATTCATGAGAGAGAGAGAGAGAGAGAGAGAGAGAGAGAGAAAGACAGGCAGAGGGAGAAGCAGACTCCATGCAGGGAGCCCGACATGGGACTCAATCCTGGCCGGGCATCAGGATCAGGTCCTGGGCTGAAGGCGGTGCTAAACCGCTGAGCCACCCAGGCTGCCCTCCATCCAATCTTTTTTATGCATCTCAGAATAAGCTGCAATCCAACATCTATTTATTTATTTTTAATATTTTATTTATTTGACAAGAGAGCACTTGCCCACAAACAAGGGCTGTGGCAGGCAGAGAAAGAGGGAGAGGTGGACTCCCCTGCTGAGCAGGGAGCCCCACTTGGGAACTCACCCCAGGACCCTGAGATCATGACCTGAGCGGAAGGCAGCCGCTTAACCAGCTGAGCCACCCAGGTGCCCCACAACATCCATTTATGATAAAAACATATCTCAACATAGTAAAGGCTACATATATGACAAACTGATTTCTAACATACTCAACAGTAAACATTTGAAGGCTTTTCATTTAAGATCATAAACAAGACAACGGGGCAGCCCGGTGGCTCAGTGGTTTAGCGCCGCCTTCCGTCCAGGGCCTGATCCTGGAGACCCGGGAACGAGTCCCACATCGGGCTCCCTGCATGGAGCCTGTTTCTCCCTCTACCTGTGTTTCTGCCTCTCTCTCTCTCTCTGTCTCTCATTAATAAATAAAATCTTTGAAAAAAAAAAAAGAAAGAAGACAACAATGCCCACTCTTAACACTTTTATTCAAAACCATCTTGCAAAGTCTAGCCAGAGCAATTAGGCAAGAAATAAAAGGCATCCAAATCTGAAAGGAAGAAAGTAAAACTATCACTATATGCAGATGACAGGATATTACATATATAAAAAGCCCTAAAAACTCCACCAAAAAACTGTTAGAACTCATAAATTCAGTAAAGTTGTAATACAAAATCAATATATAAAAATCTGTTGTCAAAATAAATAAATAAATAAATAAATTAATTAATTAAAATAAAAAATCTGTTGTCTTTCTATATGCTAAAAATGAACTATCAGAAAGAGAAATTAAGAAAACAACCCCATTTAAAATTGCATCAAAAAGAATAAAATACTTAGGAATAAATTTAACAAAGGAGGTGAAAAACTTATATACTAAAAATCATAGGACATTGATGAAAGAAATTGAAGACATGAATAAATGAATATTCTGTACTCATGAGTTAGATGAATATTAAAATGTCTCTATACCCCAAATCAATGTACAGATTCAATGCAATCTCTATTAAAATTCCAAAGGCATTTTTCACAGAAATAGAAAAAATGATTCTAAAATTTGTATGGAACCATAAGAGGTTCTGAAGAGTCAAAGCAGTCTTGAGAAAGAAGAACAAAGCTAGAGGTATCGCACTCCCTGATTTGAAACTCTATTACAAAGCTATAGTAATCAAAACAGTATAATATTGTTATTAAAAACACATAGATCACTGGAGTAGAATAGAGATCCCAGAAATAAGCCCATGCATAGATGAACAATTAATGTATAACAAGGAAGCCAAGAATACATCATGGAGGAAAGGATAGTCTCTTCAGTAAATGATGATGGGAGGGCTGGACCACTACTTACACTGTAACAAAAACTAATTCAAAGTGGATTAAAGATTTGAATGTAAGACCTGGGGCAGCCCTGGTAGTTCAGTGGTTTAGTGCTGCCTTCAGCCCAGGGTGTGATCCTGGGGACCCGGGATCGAGTCCCACGTTGGGCTCCCTGCATGGAGCCTGCTTCTCCTTCTGCCTGTGTCCCTGCCTCTCTCCTCTGTGTCTCTCATGAATAAATAAGTAAAATCTTTATTTATTTTTTTTTAAATTTTATTTTTTTATTTATTTTATGATAGGCACACAGTGAGAGAGAGAGAGAGAGGCAGAGACACAGGCGGAGGGAGAAGCAGGCTCCATGCACCGGGAGCCTGACGTGGGATTCGATCCCGAGTCTCCAGGATCGCGCCCTGGGCCAAAGGCAGGCGCCAAACCGCTGCGCCACCCAGGGATCCCAGTAAAATCTTTAAAAAAAAAAATGAATGTAAGACCTGAAACCATAAAACTATAAGAAAGCATAGATGATAAACTCTTTAACATTGGTCTTGGTGATGATTTTAGGATTTGATACCAAAAGCAAACATAACAGCAAAAATAAGTGAGACTACATCAAATAAGAAGCTTCTGCACAGCAAAGGAAACCATCAACACAATAAAAAGACAACCTACTACAAATAGGAGAAAATATCTACAAGTCATATATTTGATAAGGGGTTAATATATATATATATTATATATATAATATATATCTGAAATATATAAAGAACTCATACAACTCAATAGCAAAAAACCCAAAACCCCAATCTGATTAAAAAATAGAGGACCTGAATAGACACTTCCAAAGCAGATATACAGAAGGCCAATAGACACATAGATGCTCAATGTCACTGATCAGGGAAATGCAAACCAAAACCACAATGCGGGGCAGCCCAGGTGGCTCAGCGGTTTAGTGCTGCCTTCAGCCCGGGGCCTGATCCTGGAGACCTGGGATCGAGTCCCACATAGGGCTCCCTCCATGGAGCCAGCTTCTCCCTCTGCCTGTGTCTCTGTCTCTGTCTCTCTCTCTCTCTCATGAATGAATAAATAAAATCTAAAAACAAAAAACAAAAAGCAAAAAAACCCACAATGGGATACCACCTCACACCTGGCTACCTGTTATCAACATGACAAGAAACAAATGTTGGCAAGGGTATGAAGAAAAGGGAACACTTGTGCACTGTTGGTAGGAATGTAAATTTGTGCAGCCACTGTAGAAAACAGTACGGAGTTTCCTCAAAAATTAAAAGTAGGAATCTCGTAATTCCACCTCTGAGTGTTTATATGAAGGAAACAAAATCTCTAGGAAAGAAATACACATCTCTATGTTTATTGCAGCATTATTTACTATACCCAAGATACAGAAACAACCTAAGTGTTCATTGATAGATGAATGGATAAAGAAAATGTGACACACACACACACACAGACACACACATGAATATTATTAATCCATAAAAAAGAATGAAATCTTGCCATTTGTGACAACACCGATGGACCATGAACTTACAGATATATGGAATCTAAAAAAACAAGCTCATAGATACAGAGAACAGACTGGTGGTTGCCATAGGTTGGGGAGTGGGGTGGGGCAAAATGAATGAAAGGGGTCAAAAGGCACAAACTTTCGGGTTATAAATAAGTCAAGGGGGGCCACCTGGGTGGCTCAGTCAGTTGGGCATCTGACTTTTTAAAGTTTTTTTAAGTTTATTTATTCATGAGAGACAGAGTGACACAGAGACAGAGACACAGGCAGGGAGAAGCAGGCTTCATGGAGGGAGCCTGACATGGGACTCGATACGGGGTCTCCAGGGTCAGGCCCTGGGCTGAAGGCGGTGCTAAACCACTGAGCCACCAGGGCTACCAGGCATCTGACTCTTATTAATTTTAGCTCAGGTCATGATCTCAGGGTTGTGAGATCTGCCCTGCATGGGTGTGTGTGTGTGTGATATTTATATCAAGGGGACATAAATATAATGTACAACTTGGTGACTATGGTTAGTAATGTTGTAGTGTATATTTGAAAGTTGCTAAAAGTACATCATAAAAGTTCGCCATCATAAGAAAAAAATTGTAATTATGTATGCTAATGGTGTTTAACCAAACTTACTGTGGCAACCATTTCACAATATATGCAAATACTGAATCATTAGATTGTACACCAAAAACTGATATAAATATTATATGTCAATTATATCTCAAAAGAAAAAAGGAAAAAACCCAGTAAGTTGCAGACATCTGTTTACTTTATCCCTAAACCCTTCACGTTCATATCAATATGTGTTTTGGGTAATTTTTTTTTCATTACAGGGATAACATTTAAATATAACAAAGCACAGATGTTAAGTGTGTGAGGAGTTTTGACACCGTACAGCCCAAACTCCTACAAAAATACTGAACACTACCATCACCTCTTGAGAAAGTTCCCTTCTGCCCCTCCTCAGTGCATTTCCACCCTCACCTCCAGACATAACCACCATTCTGAGCTTTTCACTATAGGTTAGTCTCAGCTGGCTAGAACTTCATATAAACGGAACCATACAGTACATGCTTTTGTATCTGGCTTCTTTACCTCAATATGAACATTTTGTCATTACAGACCTCAGTAGACCGTTTATTTATATTGCTGGGTAGTTTCCATTGTGTGGATGTAGCACAGTTTGGTCATCCATCCTCCTGCCAACGGACACCTGGACTGTCCAGCTTTTGGTGATTACAATAAAGATGCTATGAACATTCCTGTAATAGTCTTTGTGTGGATATACTCATTTTATTTCACCTGGACAAATATCTAGGAGTGGAATTGCTGGCTTATGAGGTGTGTGTTTGGTTCTGTAAGATGTTACCAGATCTTTTTCTAAAGTAGTGGTTCCATTTTAGATCCTAATCAACTTATATGGGAGTTCTAGTAGCTCTGTACTCCTATAAACATTTGGTGTTGTCAGATGCTTTAATTTTAGCCACTCTGGTAGGTGTGCAGTGGTATTTCATTGTGGGTTTAAATTTGATATGGTGTATAATTATTACAAAAATTATTTTATTTTCCCCTCCCACTAATATTTAAGCCCCTTAATGGCAGCATTTTCCATATGTTTGGTTCCTGCTCTATCCCAGCACTTAAACAGAGGGTGCTCGGTAGATACTTGCTGGATGAGGACCTCCACTCTGGGCCTGCCCAGTGCTGTTTCTCTGGGTTGCTGCCCATCTGAGGGTCTGTCTCCCCCTCTAGACCATGTGCAGGGACTGAATCTGGGCCAAGCTTTGCTGCCGGGTGCTAAGGAGATCCGAAAGGACCGTTTGGGGCAGAAAGCTGGCCTTGGCTGGCCCATCACACAAGAGTGCAACGGCCCGGCCTGGGGTGGCCGCCAATTGCTGTGTGACCATGGCAGGCTCTTTCTTGAAGACTCTGTCTTTTCCTTTACACAGTGGCAGACAGACGTAGGTCCAAAGTAGCTTTACCACTTACTGGAAAACTTGGAGCACATTCTTTCCCCTTGGAACCTCAATTTTATCACCTGGAGATGCTAACAGAGTAGGCTCTGAGGTCAAGGATCAATATCAAAGAGTGACCAAGAAAGCATGGAATTCTGGGGAAACAGGGCCTGGATCAGGTGGCCCAACTTTAGCACCCAGTGCTGTGATATCTTATTTAAGGCAATGAACTCACTTGTAAAATGGGCCTCACTTTGGGAGGACCCAGAAGGATTGAAGTCTGAGACAGGGTTGTTATCTCTGAGTGAGGATTGGTTGTTCCTGTTTACAGACTCTAAATTGAATTTTTCAAAGACTAGAGGGAAAGAAACCGGCCCAGGGGTCCCCAAGTGTCTACGCTCACTCTTCAAAGTCTCTCTGGCATCACTGGGAAGTATAGGCCATGACGACCAGTCCCACTGCCCACATGGGGCCGCCCTCCCTCTGTCCCCTCCTTTCCCTCTAGCCAGGGGCATGCTCACCCCGCACCCGCCCTCCCTGAGTGACAGAGCCAGGGTTGTTCCTCTTACCCTGCCCTCCCCACACCTTCAGAGCTGGCCAGTCACCTGCGGAAGTGGCCCCCTCTTGGCCTTTCCAGGCTCTGGCTGCACCTGAGGGCTCTCATCCTGCCACGGCCCTCATCTCTCCTCAGCCTGCTCATGTCCTCCTGGGTCAGGTCTCCCTTCACAGCCATTACTGCCTTCAACATGTCAGTGACTACCAGACCCCTACTTCCAGCCCTGACGCCCTGACTTCCTCTCAGAGCCTCAAGTCTGGATCGTGCCTCCTGAGCAAAGTTTGCCTCGGAATGTTATTCTTCTCAAGCTTGAAACATCCAAGTGAAGCCACCATCTTCCCCAGTATCCGACCTCCTGCTTATCCCCCTGCCCTCACATCCCATCACCCCAGCCTGATCCAGGCCTCAGCTGGGCTCTCCCCTTCACTCACCCACCTGTCACTCTGTGTCCTCTCAGACCCATCTGCCCCTCACAGCCCTCCCCACTGTCACTCCACCCCGCTCAGCTTGGGCTGCACTTCCCTGGTCTCAGCCTAGACCACACCTCACCACCACCCTTTGAACAGACAAGATTTCTACCTCACCCTTGGTCAGTCACTTCCCCACGAGCCTCCACGTTCTCTTGCCCAGCACACATTCCCAGCCCACTGCTACGACCACTTTCTCCTGAAAGTTCTTTCTTCTCTTGGCTTCTATGGCAGAAACTGCTGACTCTTACCCCTTGGAACACAACCCTGAATGTCTCTTAGGGCAGCCAGCTTGATTTCCCAGCTTCCACTGCAGTTAAGAGTGACAAGATGACTAAACTTTTGTCCACAAAATGTAAGTGTTGTGGGACAAGAGCGTCCTACCAGACATGGTGGGCGTCTACAACAGCAAGACCCCAGACCCGGTGGGAAGCAGGCCTGAGGTGATCAGCCACCACCTGGGCCGGTATCACCTTCCCCTACAATACTGTGAAGCCCCCGGGGCCATCCCCTCCTTTTGCTTCGTCCCCTCTCAGTAGCCTGCTTGGTTGTTATAAAGGCGTAGAGTGCTCTTAGGGGGAGAAAAAGAGTGGAAAGTGCTCTGTGGGACTTCTGGGAAATCTCCTTAGAGGGAAAGAGTACAACCTTCTGTACCCATCCTCCGTCAGCTGCCTGAAACTTGATGTGATGGCTGGAGCTCCAGCAGCTATCTTGGATCACAAGGACAAGGGCCATGTGGGGGGATGGTGGAGCTAAAAGCTGAAAAGAGCCTGGGTCCCTGATGACTTTGTGGAGTCACCATGCCAACCCTGGGCTGCTGACTAGACAAACTTTTATCTTGTTTAAGCCACAGTTACTTTGAATTTTCTGCATCTTAATTAAATCCTAATCCAAAGAGCATTCGCCTCAATTGACTCTCTGGGCCCCCCTCCCTCCCTCCCTCGCTCTCATTGTCTGCAGGCGCCTGTTCCTGGAGCAGAGCTCTGGAGGTGAAGAATCCCTGGTGATGCCTTCACACCCCCCTCTCCCCTTTCATTCACTCTGTCACTCTGGTGAATTCATATAAAGCTCTTGGCTTTAATCACTGGCTTATGGCCCAAGTCTGTTTGTCCAGCATGGACTGGCAGAATAGTGTATTCAACAGGGTGTTCAACATGATCAGACCCACGGATGCCTGATAGGCCCAGGTTAAACAGGCCATTTCAGAATGGTTGATTTTGTCCCTCCAGTGCTTGCTTTGGTAGCACATATACTAACACTGTCCCCTCCAAAACTGCTCCCCATCTCAACAAGTGGCAGGACCTGGTTGCTCAGGCAAGCACCTCAGAGTCCCCTTGAGGTCTTCTTATTCCTTCCCTCCCACCAGTTCAGCAAGTTCTGATGCTCTCCTTGGGAATCCCCCTCCTACACCCCAGCAAGGACCCCAAGTTACTCCTCTCACCCAGGCCATCATCAGTGCTCACCTGGCTGACTGAGTTCCTGATTCCACTCAGGTTCTGCATTCGCCACAGAGCCACCAGCATGAAAAATACGTGTACAATTTTAAAAGATTGTAGGAGACTTCCAAGATAATTTATGCTTGCAACAGGTTCTCTTTGGTCTAGCTCTCCAGATTCCCCCTGGAGTTCTAGAATATTCTCTTCATTCTTCCGTTATTTCAGTGGAAAAGGGCCAGAAGCACTCACTTATCCTATTATAAGCATAGCTTTAGGTTATTGCAAACTCTCAAAATTTAACTTTTACCCAAATAATACTGATAACAATAAAAAGTCAAATAACAATTTAACTACTTATTGCTATTTCTTCTAATATTTATCTTCATGTTTCTTTCTCCTCCTCCTCCTCCTCCTCCTCCTTCTTTTTTTGAAAGAGAGAGAAAAGCAGACTCTATGTCCAGCATGGGGCCCCCAGTTGGATTTGAGGTCACAACCCTGAGATGATGACCTGAGCCAAAATCAAGAGTTGGATGTTCAATCAACTGTGCCACCCAGGTGCCCCTCACCTTCATGTTTCTAAGCACCAGAGTTGTCCTCCTATTTCTTTAGTTCTTACACTGGAAGGGGATTCGACTCTTGCCCCTCATCACTCTTCCCATCCCTCAGCAGCTATAGCACCATTCAGGGTTTTCTAGTATTTTGCCTGTATAACTATGCACAGCTGAACCACAGGATATGTCCTAAATTTGCTTTTTATTGTACAATTTTTTTATTTCCGGGAGTTTGGGCTTACTTTTTTGTTGCTTTGTTTTGATTTTCATGCTCCAATATTAAATTATCCCTAAATTTGTTGCAGAACTAAAAATCTCTCGCAATCTATTCAAATGGATCAAAAAACCTATCAGTTTTTTCTTCTTGGAAACACCTTTCTCCCCTATTTAGGACTTCTCTCTAGGCTTACTGCCCCAGGCCCCTCACCATTATCCTGAGGTATCCCTTTTGTGTCTCTCATGTTGGAGTCTCAAATTGCCTGAAGCCCATGTTGTACTTTCTTTGCTTCATGCCCTGATTTTGGTTTTGTTTGTTTGTTTGTTTGTTTGTTTGTTTTCATGCCCTGATTTTGATGTACATTCTTCAGTAGCTTCCTGAGAAAAGTGCATGGCAGACAAATACGTGTGATCTTATATGTCTGAAAATATTTACCTGACTCTCAGACTTAACTAATAGTTTAGTTGGGAATAGAACTCAAGGCTGTAAGTAATTTTTTAATCAGAATTTTGATGGCATCACTCCATTCTGTTTCTAGTGATGCTGTTGGTCCAATGTTGTTGTAATTTCTAATCCTGGGCACCTGTTTTTCTTCTCTCTTTGGACTGTGTCTGTCCACAGTGTTCTGAGAGCCATGATGATGGGGCCTGGTATGGGTCTTTTTATTTACCTATTTTTTTATTTTTAAAAATTCCTTTTTTGGGGATGCCTGGATGGCTCAGTGGTTGAGCATCTGCTTTGGCTCAGGGTGTGATCCTGGAGTCCCGGGATTGAGTCCCACATCGGGCTCCCTGCATGGAGCCTGCTTCTTCTCTGCCTCTGTCTCTGCTTCTCTCTGTGTGTGTCTCTCATGAATAAATAAATAAAAATCTTTAAAAAAGAAAAAAATATTTAAAAAAAATGTTTATTCATGAGAGACACACACAGAGAGAGGCAGAGACACAGGCAGAGGGAGAAGCAGGTTCCATGCAGGGAGCCTGATGAGGGGACTCGATCCCAGGACCCTGGGATCATGCCCTTGGACTGAAGGCAGGTGCTAAACCACTGAGCCACCCAGGCATCTCCTATTTTTTTTATTCTTTATTTAAACTCAATTTAGTTAACATATGCTGTATTATTAGTTACTGGGGTAGAATTTACTGATTCATCAGTTGCATATAGCATCCAGTGCTCATTCCAACAAGTGTGCTCCTTAATGTCCATCACCAAATTACCCCACCTACCCTCCAGCAACCCTCAGTTTGTTTCCTAGAGTTCAGGTCTCTTATGGTGTGTCTCCCCACGTTCATCTTATTTTATTTTTCCTTCCCTTCCCCTATGTTCATCTGTCTTATTTCTTAAATTCCACTAGTGAAATCATATAATATTTATCTTTCTTAGACTTATTCAGTATAATACCCTCTAGTTCCATTCGCATCATTGCAAATGTCAAGATTTCATTCTTTTTGATGGCGTACTAATAGTCCATTGTGTGTGTGTGTGTGTGTGTGTGTATTTTTTTTTTTTTTTAATTCATGAGAGACACAGAGAGAGAGGCAGAGACAGGCAGAGGGAGAAGCAGGTTCCATGCAGGAAGCCCAATGTGGGACTTCCTGGGACCCCAGGATCACGCCCTGAGCCAAAGGCAAATGCTCAACTGCTGAGCCACTCAGGCATCCCTATACCACATCTTCCTTATCCATTCATCTGTTGATGGACACGTGGGCTTTTTCCATATTTTGGCTATTGTGGACACTGTTGCTATAAACACTGGGGTAGCATGGGTCTTTTTAAAATTAATTGCTCTGAAAAAAATAAAATTAATTACTCTGGTCATTCAGATCTTTTGATCTGGAAACTTAGGGCTTTAGTTTGGAAAATTTTCTTAGAGTCTCTTGTTGATAATTTTCTACCCTCTGGAAGTGCCTAGATGGCTAACCAGTTAAGCATCTGCCTTTGGGTCAGGTCATGATCCAGGAGTCCAAGGACTGAGCCCTGCATCAGGCTCCCTGCTCAGCAGGAAGTCTGCTTCTCCTTCTGCCCCTCACCCTACTTGTATTCTCTCTCTCAAATAAATAAATAAGATCTTAAACATTTTTTCTACCCTCTGTGTTCTCTTTCTAGAACTTCTGCTAATCAGATGTTGAATATCTCAGATGGATCCCTCAATTTTCTTAACTTTTCCATTTTCTCCTTTTCCACTTTTGGGGAGAGTTTCTCAACTTTATCTTGCAGCTCTTCTGTTTAAATTATTCCCTTCAGGGACGCCTGGGTGGCTCAGCGGTTGAGCGTCTGCCTTTGGCTCAGGATGTTGATCCCATGTCCGGCAGACGCTCAACCACTGAGCCACCCAGGCGTCCCACAAAGGAAGATTTTAAAATAAGAACAAGTTACAGGCAATATGTTTCTTTTGTCCATAATGTTTTCTCTATGTATATTTGAAAACTTAATACTATTTGAAAGTCAAACAAGTCTTGTATGTCAAGAAAGTTTTAAAGTCAGTCCAGATTTTTTTTAAATCGTGAAATTCCTATTTCATTTTGCCTTTTTAAAAAAATTTTTTATTTATTATAGTCACAGAGAGAGAGAGAGAGAGAGGCAAAGACACAGGCAGAGGGAGAAGCAGGCTCCATGCACTGGGAGCCCGATGTGGGATTCGATCCCGGGTCTCCAGGATCGCGCCCTGGGCCAAAGGCAGGCGCCAAACCGCTGCGCCACCCAGGGATCCCCTCATTTTGCCTTTAAGGGAAGTTTTAAATAACACATTTCTTGTGAACTAGAAGTTAAAGTCTAATAATTTTCATCTCAGTTTCTGCTGAACCTCCAAGGCAATAGCGGCCACATGCTAAGAGAAGAGCAGGACTAATGCAGGAATGCAAAACAAGGTGGCCCAAAGTGAGTCCAGACTTCAGTCTGATTGCTAGCCTATAAGAATTGGACGCTAGAGGAAGATTGTTAGAAGCCGTCTCCACCCATGAAGGGAGGTGGTGGATGCTTTGTCTCCACCCAAGAAGGGAGGTGGTGGATGATGCTGTTTCACCTTGAGTTGACAGGCAGAGTGTGTAGAGGGGAACCCTGAGAATCAGAGGCCAAAAGGAAAGTTATAAGGGGGGATCCCTGGGTGGCTCAGCAGTTTTGAGTCTGCCTTCAGCCCAGGCAGGGCATGATCCTGGGGTCCAGGATCAAGTCTCACATTGGGCTCCCTGCATGGAGCCTGCTTCTCCCTCTGCCAGTGTCTCTGCCTCTCTCTCTCTGTGTGTGTGTCTCTCATGAATAAATAAAATCTAAAACAAACAAACAAACAAAAAAAGACAGAAAAAAGAAGAAAGAAGAAGAAAGAAAGAAAGAAGAAAGAAGAAAGAAAGAAAGAAGAAAGAAGAAAGAAAGAAAGAAAGAAAGAAAGAAAGAAAGAAAGAAAGAAAAGAAAAGAAAAGAAAGAAAAGAAAGAAAAGAAAGAAAAGAAAGAAAAGAAAAGAAAAGAAAAGAAAAGAAAAGAAAAGAAAAGAAAAAGAAAGAAAGTTATAAGGGGCCAGCCAGGGAGCCCACAGCATCCAAAGTAATGGAATGGCAGGTAGGAGGGCCGTAGACAGGTCTTGAAAAGTCTTGAAAGAGGGATCAGAAGGACAAGTTTCAGCTTTAAACCTATGTCAGGCTTAGAGAGCCAGGACCAAGTTCACAACAGCGTTGGTAAGGTGAGCACCTTCTTCTCCATCTCACTCCCCTCTTAGCAACATGGGGCAAAAGAGGTGACAGCACAAAGGCTCCAAGAGCTTGCTGCCTACCCTCACCCCCCACCACGGAGGGCAAGGACAGCACTGGGCTGAAGGTGAGTCCAGGTCAGTCTCCATCTCCAAATTCAGTTCAAAGGTTTTGTTACATTGGACCAGACACATTACTTGCCAACAGGAGGGCCTTCAGTACCCAAAAGTAGTGAGCAAAGCCTTGAGATTTGCCAAGACATTCCATCCAGAGGCAGGGGAAGAACAAGTCCCGGAGAATAAATTTGAAGATAGTGGGAGAAGTTGCCTTTTGATCCAACTGAGCTTGTTTAACACAGTTGAAGTAACACTTCATGTTCTGTTATTTTCCTTTGCTACTGAATATGATTGATCAGCTTAAGTTCACCGGCATTGGATTGTGGCTCTACTGATTTGACATGTTTGGCGATTTCATGATTTCTACCTGCTGCAACAAATCTATGAGATCTGCATTTCTTTTTAACTCCTGGTAATTCACCAGAACCTGAATTTGATGTGAAAAGATGGTTTGGGATTCTCAATGAAAAAATGTACAAAAGTACAGTTGGTTTGAGTCAAACATACATAAGAGGAGGAAGCCTGTAATTCCTAGGTTTTTGGTTTTTTTTAAAGATTTTATTTATTTGAGGGATCCCTGGGTGGCGCAGCGGTTTGGCGCCTGCCTTTGGCCCAGGGCGCGATCCTGGAGACCCGGGATCGAATCCCACATCGGGCTCCCGGTGCATGGAGCCTGCTTCTCCCTCCGCCTGTGTCTCTGCCTCTCTCTCTCTCTGTGACTATCATAAATAATAAATAAAAAATTAAAAAAAAAAGATTTTATTTATTTGAGAGGGAGAAAGAGACAGAGCAAGCTGGGCTGGGGGCAGAGAGAGAGTAAGAAGCAGACTCCCTGCTGAGCAGGGAGCCCAACTTGGGGCTTGATCCCAGGACCCTGGGACCAGACCCAAGCTGAAGGTAGACACTTAGCCGATTGAGCCACCTCTGCAGTATTTTAAAGGTTTATTTATTTTTTTTGGAGAGAGAGGGGGAGCACACACCCATGAGCAAGAGCAGGAGGAAGGGGAGACTCTCAGGCAGACTCCATGCTGAGTGTAGAATGAAACCTGATGCAGGGCTCAGTCCTAGGACCCGAATGAGCATGACCTGAACCGAAATCAAGCGTAGGATGCTTAACTGAGCCGTGCAGTGCCCCTCTAATTCTTGCAGTATTTTAAAAACAATTTCTTGGAGAAAAGGCAATACCAGCTCACAGAGGAACATGAGAATTCCCAGACACAGTGGCCAGGTGCTGAGGTGGATGGCTAAATGATGGATGGAGCTGCACCCTGGAGGGAACTGAAACAGAGGTTGCCTCTGGGGATTAGGGATAGAGACTGGCTGGGGAAGCAGCAGGAAGAGTTTTCTGGGGTGATGTGATCTTGAAAAGGGGGCTCAGTTGGCTTGTATGTATTTGCCACATAGGTGGCGCATCTAAGATTTGTGCATTTCACTGTACATTAATTTCACCCACCCTCCTAAAAAGGTAAACTAGTTAATAACATGCATGTTTAAGTGTTTAGGAGTATGTACTGTCTGCAGCTGTACCTTGAAATATATCCAAAAGCAGAATGGATGAAGGAATAGTTACATGATAAAGAGATGTAACAGAATGTTATAGAATTAAATGGAGGGCATATAATTATTTCAACTTCTCTGTATGTTTAACAATTTTCACAATGCTGGCAGCCTCATATTATATTGGCAAATGGATTTCTGAAACCCAGAAGCCATGCCCTTCTCTATGCCCAGGGTAGTTGTCAGCTTCTAACCTTAGTAGGTATTATATTCCCACAAACTTGTAAAGTACAGAAACCCTAGTGTATTTGCATGTGTTCTACTATCATTACACTTTTAATTAATTAATTAATTAATTTATTTATTTATGATAGACAGAGAGAGAGAGAGAGAGAGAGAGAAAGAGAGAGAGGCAGAGACACAGGAGGGAGAAGCAGGCTCCATGCCAGGTGCCCGATGCGGGACTCGATCCCGGGACTCCAGGATCGCGCCCTGGGCCAAAGGCAGGCACCAAACCGCTGAGCCACCCAGGGATCCCTCATTACACTTTTAAAAACCTAAGTTCTTACATCTGAAGATGAGTCCAGGGAGTTTCACGCATTGTATCGCAAACTGGAATGCATCTAAAGTGGGCTTCCCATATGTGAAGAAATCCCATTGCCCGGGGACTCACATAGAGTATCTGTTCAGCAGTCATCTTGTTTTCCCCAAAGCCAGACTGAGCCTAAACCTTCCTTAGGACCTTGAAGGAACAGTTTAGGAGTTTTAAGGCAAACAGAAGGGTGTAGGAGGAGGATTAAAAAAAAGAAAGGAGGGTGAGGTCTCCAAGCCCTTGCTCTGTAACCAGACCACTTTGTTTCCCACACAGAACCCCTCCCTTCTTTTAAAACCTCACTTTGCCATCAGGTAATTGACCAGACTATCCTTCTTGGAGAATTCAAGCCAGAAGGACATAGGAAGCTCAGACTTAGATCCCAGCCTCAAGAAGCCTCTGAGAACAAAGAGGATACCAGTGGCCATATCTCACTTTTATTTATTTATTTATTTATTTATTTATTTATTTATTTATTTATCTATCTATCTATTTATATATTTTTTCCATATCTCACTTTTAAAACTGAATCTGAGGGATCCCTGGGTGGCGCAGCGGTTTGGCGCCTGCCTTTGGCCCAGGGCGCGATCCTGGAGACCCTGGATCGAATCCCACATCGGGCTCCCGGCGCATGGAGCCTGCTTCTCCCTCTGCCTGTGTCTCTGCCTCTCTCTTTCTCTCTGTATGACTATCATAAATAAATAAAATTTAAAAAAATAAATAAATAAATAAATAAAACTGAATCTGAGATCATTACTGATCCAGGGTCATTTTGCTCTGGTCCTATAATTACCCTTGCCTCAGGTGTGCTTCCTGAGTCTACTGGGACAGAGCAAACCTGCAGTATTTTCCCAGAGAATCCGTTTTCTTTTTTCTTTTTTTTTTTTTTAAAGATTTAATATTTATTCATGATAGTCACACAGAGAGAGACAGAGAGGCAGAGACAGAGGCAGAGGGAGAAGCAGGCTCCATGCAGGGAGCCCGATGCGGGATTGGATCCCGGTCTCCAGGATCCCGCACCCGTCCAAAGGCAGGCGCCAAACCGCTGGGCCACCCAGGGATCCCGAGAATCCGTTTTCTTTGGAGATTTGGGGAAAATTATTTGAAAGGATTACTGCTATTAAGACAAATATGGGTATATTATGGAGTAGAAAATCCCTATTATCTTTCACTAAAAAGGGAGATTTTTAAAAAATTTTGCCCTGATAACCTACACCCCCAGGCTCTCAAGGGTATATCTTTTACTTCCCTGATACTATTAAGGAAACTTTTGCTGGAAAATTTAGAAAAGTATTTTTGCCAGGTGGAAGAATTCACTGTAGACAAAGGTTACTTTTGGTGAATGAAGGACAACTAAGGGGGATTTCAAGGTTTATACTGTGTAGTTTTAAATCTCTCCTCTGGAACAAGAAACAAAAGACAAAAAGAAAAACCCAATAAAACATAAATACATGTGGTTTCTGGGGGACAAAATCCCAAAGTGCTACTGGATGGATGATGTAGTGGCCTACAGCCACTAGTAGCAGGCACATTCTGGGACCTGGCTCCCACACACCCCTACCAGAGTCTGAGGGAAGGAAGGCAGACGTTCACCCAGGATGAGCTCACTCAGGTAAAGTGGACCAGTGGGGAATTCTGGGAAGAAAGTGCAGAAAAACAGCAGAGCTTTTGGAGTCAGAAGCTGTGTCACAGTTGTGAAGCCTTGGGCAAGTCATTCTCTAGACCTCAATCTCATCTTTAATATGGCTTTAACCCTGCCTGCAGGGTACTGTGAGGATGCTATAAGCCAAGGTATGTAACACACCTAGTGTATTCTAGGTACTCAACAACTATCACTCCTTTCGAATCCCCAGCAGCGTAGCAGAAAAAAATCTTTCAAAACATTGATGGGAGTGGAAAATGATAAGAGAGGTGGCGAGGGATGAGGGCCCAGAAACCAGGATACCAATTATAAACTGGACTCAACTCAGCAAGTGTGGCCACAGGTGCAATAGGCAGCAGGCCTCCCTGAACCATAAATACCATATGCCATGGTGGCTGGAGGCAGCACTGGGGCTCAGCCTTTAGACCATGTGATTACACAAGAAGAGAGGGAGGCAGAGAGGCCTTTTCAACCTAGTGTTTAAAGACACACAGCAGAGTAAGCATTTTAGTTATTTTTAGTTAAAGAAAAACAGACTTTTCCAAGGTTGACAAAGTGAACTGAAGGTCAGATGGAAGGAAGCAGGGTGTGTGGGCTGTTCAAAGCTCTTGCTCCAAAATCTGGAGGCGAGGAAAGAAGGTCCTCCCAAGAATTCAAGGGGGACTGGCCAGCAGAGGGATGACTTTGATGACTTTGGGCACTGGATCAGTCTAAGTAGGCTCTAAGGTAGGTGATTTCCACCTGCTAGTTGGTTGACATGATTAATATTATCACTCTTAGGGGCTATTACATTAAGGAATGACGCAGGAAGCCAAGAGAATGGCTTATTCAGTTGGATTCTGAATCACAATCAGGAAATAGTCTTTATCTGCAAAAGAGAAAAATGAAAAAATCAATCACTAAATCATCAAATCACCGAACCATAAAAGGAGAGGGAAACAATAAAAAGCATCAATGCTTCCAACTGTTGGGAAAACAGAAGATGAACCTGCGAGTTTCCTATGGGGGCTTCTGCAGTGTGGCTGCTGGGAAAGCCGAGCTCCTCCCACCTGCAGCAATGCCCTGCAGGGGATCCTCTTTTCTAATCTTCATGGTACCACATGGTGCCAACAGGAAGGTAGGCGTATCATCCCTATTTTCTGGGTAGGAAAACTGAGGTTCAGAGAATTAATTAATTAATTACATTTTAATTGTTTTTTAAAACCCCAGAACACGTGTGCATATCTGAGTCTGATTCTTTTTTTTTTTTTTAAAGGATTTTATTTATTTATTCATGAGAGACATGGAGAGAGAGGCAGACACAGGCAGAGGGAGAAGCAGGCTCCATGCAGAAAGCCCAATGTGGGACTTGATCCCAGGACCCCGGGATCCCAACCTGAACCAAAGGCAGACATTCAACCACTGAGCCACCCAGGCATCCCCAGGCACCCCTAATTAAGTTTTTTATTTTAATTCTAGTATAGTTAAAATCATTTACATTTTTAACAAGTTCCCAGGTAATGCTGATGCTGCAGGTTCTGGGACAACCATGAAATTAAGATTGCTCTTCATTTTATTTTAGAAATTAGAGAAGCGGGATCCCTGGGTGGCGCAGCGGTTTGGCGCCTGCCTTTGGCCCAGGGCGCGATCCTGGAGACCCGGGATCGAATCCCACGTGGGGCTCCTGGCGCGTGGAGCCTGCTTCTCCCTCTGCCTGTGTCTCTGCCTCTCTCTCTCTCTCTCTCTCTCTGTGACTATCATAAATAAATAAAAATTTAAAAAAAAAGATTTATAAAAAAAAAAAAAAAAAGAAATTAGAGAAGCAAGGCATTTCAACTTTGTCCACTTAAACCACAAACATTTATCAAAGCTTCCATATGCCTAGCCCTGGGACAACCACTTCTCACATGGTACCTCAGGAAATCTGTTTTTGAGACAGATACTAGTTTTCTACTTTGAGTCTCAGAGTTAAATGACTTGCCCAAACCAAGGCAAAAACACTAGCTACCAGGGTTTGACCCAGATGCTCTGAATGCCTCTGGTCTGCCCTCTGCTGAAGAGGGGAGAAATGGCAGGACCTTGGCCTTATCTGCTTTGTGTGTGCTGATTCAAACCTAAGTTTGCTTCTTCCCAAGACAACAGGCTGTTGCAGATAGGAAGAAACAGATTTTATAAGACTAACAGTTCCATGGCTAAAGCAATCTAAGTTAAAATCACTTACAAATAAAAATAGAGATAACTGACAAGCCACCAAAAGAAACAGACACAAATAGCAATACTAGTGTCTTTTCTTCCAAATACCAAGCTCTAAATTCAATAATATCATTCCAAGTACTTTGTAGGAAGCACAGTGTTAAAGCTTGCTTATGCTGCACTACCCGGGCTTTATATTAGTGAGGTTAATAACTGAAAAGCAAGTCTGTCTTAAAATGTCTTTTCACGGGATCCCTGGGTGGCGCAGCGGTTTAGCGCCTGCCTTTGGCCCAGGGCGCGATCCTGGAGACCCGGGATCGAATCCCACGTCGGGCTCCCGGTGCATGGAGCCTGCTTCTCCCTCTGCCTATGTCTCTGCCTCTCTCTCTCTCTCTCTCTCTCTCTCTCTCTCTCTCTGTGACTATCATAAATAAATAAAAATTAAAAAAAAAAAATGTCTTTTCACATGGGCTATTCTGGGCCAGGAGAGGGTGAAATTTGGTTCACATATGGAGGGCCAAACTGTCTGAAACTACTTGTTTCTATTTGTGGTCCAAGAAGCAGCTTCTCAGTTTGATCAACTAGAAAGATCAGATGGGAATAAAGAGACAGTGGACTTCCTTCCTGGTCAGGGCTTTTCGAGGTTGTTCCCATGGTGTGGAGTGCTAATTATGGTTCTAGAAGGACCAACCTCAAACATGCAGCAACTAGGCCTATTCTATGCTGGGGGCTGTCCCTGTGGGGCTTAAGCTCTGTGAAAGTCCTAAGGTAATCTCGTCCTAATGCTTCAGAAGCTCTGATAAGTAGCTCCTGCCCACAAGAGTTCTGGCATCAAAATCCTACATATATACATACATATATATTTCTTTTCCCCCGTATCAAAGTGGGTGCATCAAGGTGTCAAATCATTGATTTTCATCCTAAATACCTTGTTCCACAGACATTCCTGACTCCCATCCCCACTGCTCACCCCACTTCTTACTCCCACAGTGGGGTGTCAGCAATGGAGGGAGATTTAGGGAATCATTCATATATTTACTCATTGAATATCTGTTAAATGCTTACTATGTTCCTACAAATATCTGTTCTCTTGGGACTATTTAAGTGGGGGGACAGACTTTAAAATGCAGATGAGCAGGCTGGCTGGCTAAATGAAAAGGCAAGATGGAGCGTTGCCAGCAACAGGATGGCATGTGTGAGGGCCCAGGGAGAAAAGTTGAAGTCTCTTGAAGCTCTGAAAGGTAGCAGGGTGGCCAGAGAAGTAGTAAGGGTATTCTGAAGAAACACTCGCTGTGTTTAAGGCAACCTCAAAAAGTCACACAGCTCTCAGTATAACAGAATGTATGTGTGTGGCGCTGTGAGAGTGCAGGTGTGAGACAGAGTGAGTGAGTGAGTTAAAGTGACAGAGTGTGCATGCCTTCCCTCCAGGCCTTGTGTGTCACTCAGGAAGAGTCCAGCCACTCCATCCTCACTTTCACCAACAGAGCTGAGGCCCTTCTGGGCCTATGAACCCTAAGGAGAACCTCTAACTTGGGAGTTGCCAATCCTAAACTCAAGTACCAACCACACCCATTAACTGTGAATGCCTATGGGTCCTCAAGGGCAGGCTGGAGATGCCTTTGCTGTTGAGCTGAGAATGGACGGTTAGGAACTTCCAGATGACTCTGCCATTCCAGAGGAGACATTCTTGGAAGCTTTAAGTCAAGAGAAACTGTCTTTGGAGAATCTAATTTGAAAATCACATCATTTGTCCTTGCTTCACAATGTGTGCCCTCCTATGGGCACAAAGTCTGCTCTGATATGCAGGGTCAACAGAGAGACCATTCCTGGCCTAACTTTTAGGGAAGTGGAGGTTTGTGCAGCTATTCAGCATGAAGTCTTAGGAGGGATGTGAGTTCAAATATTTCCAAATCTTTCTACCCCACCCAGAGCCAACTCACTCAATCAGATGGGGTGTCTCAGGAGATCAGAGCAGTATAGTACCATACCTGACAATTTACAGATGTGGAAATAGTGGTTCAGAGGTATTCTGTGACCTAAGGTCACACTCAAAAGAGGTAAAGCTGTGAAAACAGATTTTGTCTGCTGCAATCTGATTTTCCTCACAGAACCAGAGGCATTATAATGGGTTGGTAAGTAATGCATCAAACAGTGATTAAACTGATAAATAGCGTACTGCATGTTTTTGGAATAAATGCTTCTGAGCTTATCTTGTTTTTCTCTGTGATCAACCTGCTGTGTCCCCACCCCTCTAGGAAGTATCCCTGTGACTAGGTCAATGGTTCTCTCCTTTGTATCCTTCCAAACAGCCAGAATAGGCTGGAGGAGGCCTAAAAAAAGAACCAATACTGTTCTGCTACTGGGGTGGTTGACTCATCAAATTACCCTAGAATTCTGTAGTCAGCTTCCTCATCATCTGTGTTCCCAAGTCCAGGGACATTTAGCATCCCCAACCTCCTTATTACCCAGGCCCCAATCACAATCATACTACCTCTTGCCTTAAAAACTATCACATAGTTAAGCTTGGTATTTGCTGCCTCTTCGAAATTAGACCAAATGTCTCACCTCTCATTCCTTCCTACACATATTCTGATGGCCTAGACAAGCTGCACTGCAGCCTACCTCCATCATCACAGGCACATTTAACTATGTGGCACAGCCAAAAAAAAGAGAGAGGGAGGGAGAGAAGTAATAATATAAAAATAGTCCTGACAATCTGTCCACCACTCCAGTCTGTAAATGTGAGTAAGGTGATGCAGGCCAGGACAAGTGGCCCTGATGTTCCCTCCTATGGCCCCAGTAGTTATGGGCTCCACCCAGGAGCATTTCATCATCCTTCAAATGATCCTAAAGACAGGTATAGTTTGTACTACACAGCTCTCACATGCAGGCCAAGCACTGCATGAGAAACAAAAGCAGCAATCTGTTCCAAAGCTGAAGGAAAGGATAGCCATACTGGGCCTAGAAAGACAGGACTTTACTTTAGAAGTGGGCAGTGTAACATTTTTTCCAAGATAAAATGACCACACTGTATTTTTGTCTTGTGCTTTGGTTTCAAATCACTGAATGCTTTTTCCTTCAAACATAGCTTTCCCACCCCTCCAACTTGCTTAAACTCTTTCTTGTGCCTTTTAGATTCAGCTCAAATGTCCCCTCTTCTGGTAAGATCTACTCACATCTTCCTCTATGTTCCATGAGACCATGATTCCCCTCTGTGGCCTGGACTTTAGTACACGGTCTGGCCTAGAGTCACACTGAAAAAGTGTTTGTTGGGGATGCCAGCCAGAGATTGGCCAGGCAGTGAGGCAGTCAACTGTGTGCTTTCAATGCCTTAGGATTTTTAATGGCACCTGTGGGGACATCAATGTGTCAAGCCTCCCCAATAAGCTACCCAGAATATGCTGTGCCACTCAGCTCCCAGGTGGGAATGTGGAACACCTCTTACCTGGTGCAACCATAATTTCATTTTTCTTGGAGCGAATTCGAAGGAAGGTGAGGTCATTCTGGGGGTCAATTTCACGTACGGTGCTCCGGGCCTTCAAGATGAAGTTGTGCATGAGGTTGGCATACTGTGTGGTAGTGGGATTGTCCATGGTGCTCTTGATGGGAATGCCTGAGGGGAGAGCAGAGACTGAGTAGGAAGTTGGAACTCCTTTCTGCCCAGCTTTCCACCCCACACCCTTAATTCAAGAGTACAGGACTAGCAGTTAACAATCAATGCCACTATTTACTGAGGGCTTGATACACACAGTACTGAGCACTTTAAGTATGGTAGCACCAGTCCCTAGAATTACTCTGGAGTGGTGCCACCATCTTCACTCGCCAATGAGGCACAGAAGCTTTGAGCCATCACACAGCAGATAAGCATGGGGCCAGGATTCAAATGCAGGCCTGTTGGCTCTACTGCTGGCTCCTTCCATAGTGGCATACTGCTGCTATGAGTGGCTGCTAGCAATAAAGGAGAGACTATCATTTAGGATACTTAGAACCTGAACAAAGAGGACAACTCTTGTAAATTTGTAAATACTGAAAAGTAGGAAGAAGAAAAAAAAGTCAGTCTCTGACAAGACATTACCATTACTAGTATATGGTTACAGTTTCCACCAAGGGAGGCTTAGGGCCCAGCTCTAAACATACTGTCTATATACATGATTGTGCCCCTCAAATTAAAGCCCGTTTCTCTGTCTGCATATAAAATCGTAAACAGTACCACTATTGCTTTCGAAGAGCCCAGAAGTGGTCAATCCATAGAGTTAATCATTCCTCTATTGTTGGTACCTATGCTGGATTTTTTACTTAATTACTATGCAGTGAACACCACTGTGTGCCAAGCCTTTTCTGTTTTGAGGACTGTTTCCTTGCAATGATGTATTAAATAGACCTCCCTTACTATAGCCATCAATGGCTATCATCATGGAGGTGAAAAATAGGGCTAAGCTTGAGCCACCTCAGGACACAACTGATTCATCAGGTGTCTATGAATCACCATGACATATCAGCAGAAGGTTCCACTGAGGAAGCTGGTAGGCACTTGTGACAAATGTGGCACAAGTGGCTCCTCACATATAAGTGGCTAGATTTAGGGGCCCATGCCCCTGCTGGTCTGGCTCACAAGTGACCAGCTTAACGACTGGCCAAAGGCAATTTACCCTGAGGCCTACTCACAGGTGTCAAGAAACTGGCCCAACCTTGTCTTCTTAGGGCATAGAAACATGAGAGTGTGCAGAAGAAGACACAATGGCAAGAGAAGAAGCTGAGTCAGAGAGGCTGTTTTGAGCCAAGTCAAGTCATAAGGACAGATTGTAGTGATGACTAGGTCACTAGGACAATGTGCCCACCAGGATCCCAGGAAGCCTCACTCCATAGCAGAACATTCCTAAGGATGGCAGTATGAGCAGCTGGGGTAATGACTGAATAGGAACTCTGAAATCTGATGATCTGGACTTAGACCCTGGCTCTGCCCCTTCATGGCTGTATGTGGTCTTAGACAAGTGATTTAATTTCTCTAAGTCAGTTTCTTCATCTGTAAAATAATGCTTGTGCTATGAGGATTAAATATGGCTAAATCATTTAAGAATGTTTAGTAAGGAGAGTACAAATGTAATGTTGGCTTGTTATCAATGTCATTACAAAATAAATCCCATCCCCCAGATAACTTGAGGGGCCAGTCTCAAGGCCTTGTGAAGTCTGGATGATCAGAACTCTTAGGCTTTTCTTATAAACCACAAGGCCACCTTCTCTCAGGTCCCTCTGCCTGGAACTTGCCTTCCTTCCCCATCTTCTCATGATTCCCACTGATCCTTCATATGTCCATTTTCTGGAGGATCTACCCACCCCTAGATGTGGTCAATGCCCCCATACTACTGTTCCACACAATTTTCCTTCAGAGAAGTGTCTTCTGGAGTTTGATATCACACCATTATGGAAGTGATCATTAGAACTATAAACTCCCAGGGCCAGGACCAGGTCTGATTTGCTCACGTTTGGTATGTATGTATGTATGTATGTATGTATGTATTTATTTTAGACACAGAGAGAGAGAGAGAGGCAGACACACAAGCAGGCTCCATGCAGGGAGCCCGACTCAGGACTCGATCCCGGGACTCCAGGATTGTGTCCTGGGCCAAAGGCAGGCACTAAACCGCTGAGCCACCCAGGGATCCCCTACTAACCATTGTCCTTAAAGAGACTCCACTAAGCATTTATTGCAGATGGTAAATGAGTGCTCTCAAGGCCTCCCTAAGCAGGTCAAATACTGTCATGAGTTTCATCACATTTCTACTAAGTGAGAGGTGTATAAAGGAAACATGAAACTAACCAGTTGTTACCTTACTTTATAAACAAAAAAACCCCCACAGAGGTGGTGAAGAGCTGGGACAGGGACTAAAACTGGGGAGAATTTCAAATAAAGACAAGAGATCAAGTCCAGATTCACAGGATGTCAGAGCCAGGGACACCATAAAGATAGCCAAATGATCACCTACTCCAAACTTCTGCCTTCACAAATGGGACCGTGTGGCCTGCAAAAGTAGCTGGTCACGAGGGAGCAAAATTTCTAACTTGGGGCTCAGATTTGTCAAGACCAAGGCTGTATAGTGAGGTCCTCCCAGCAAACCCAGTTTTGTCAATCAACAATAAAAAACATTAACAATATTTAACAAAGTAGTCCTCGCCTTATCTGTGGTTTCACTTTCCGTGGTTTCAGTCACCACATCAGCTCAGGTCTGGAAGCAGATGATCCTTCTGGTCAGGTCAATAGTAGACTAACACTGTCTCACAATGCCTGTGCCATTCACCTGACTTCACTTCATCACGTAGGCAATTTTATCATCTCACGTCATTACATGAAGAAGGGTGAACACCATATAATAAGGTATTTTGAGAGAGACCGCATTCACATAACTTTTATTATTCTTATTATTTTTAATCTTAAGATTTTATTTATGTATTCATGAGAGACACAGGCAGAGGGAGAAGCAGGCTCCATGCAGGGAGCCCGATGTGGGACTCAATCCCAGGACTCCAGGATCACGCCCTGAGCCGAAGGCAGGCACTAAACCGCTGAGCCACCCAGGGATCCCCTATTATTATTATTTTTTAAGATTTATTTATTTATTCATGACACAGAGAGAGAGAGAGAGAGAGAGAGGCAGAGACACAGGCAGAGGGAGAAGCAGGCTCCATGCAGGGAGCCCGACGTGGGACTCGATCCCGGGTCTCCAGGATCAGACCCTGGGCTGAAGGCAGCGCTAAACCGCTGGGCCACCAGGGCTGCCCTAACTTTTACTATAGTACACTGTCATAATTGTTTTATTATTAGTTATTGTTAATCTCTTGTTGTGCCTTATTTATAAATTTAACTTTATCGTAAGTACATATAGGAAAAACCATAGTATACATAGGGTTGGGTACTGTCCTTGTTTTAGGCATTCACTGGAGTTTTGGAATGTATTCCCCCATGGATAAAGGGGGACTACTGTATTTATTAAGCACCTACTATGTGTCAGCACTGTTCTAGGTGCTGGGGATATAGTAGTGAACACCAGAGACAAATCTCTGCCTTCACAAAGTTTACGCATTGGGAGTCTTATGTTGCCCCGTGTGGGTAGCTGAAGTGGTCAGGAAATGCATCCTGCAGGAAAAGGCAACTGAGTTGAATCAGGGAGGTAGGAAAGCCCTGGAGGGGATAATAGGAATCCCTAATTTATCATCCTTCACGGAAGCTTCCAGAGAGCTTAAAGTCCCTATAAAACAGTGAGTTCTGACCCATCCATAGCTGGGTCAGTGACCTTGGGAGGTTACCTCATTTTTCTCAGCTCTGGGTTTCTCATCTGAAAAATGGGCAATACCCCTGGCCTTCCAGGGTCATGGTGTGAAATGTAAATGAGGCAATGAAGTGGAAACTCTGTAAATGGGACAAAAATTAAAAATAAATAAATACATGCAATAATTTTAGCATTTATATATGGCAGTTTACTATATGTTAGGTACTTTCTAAAAGCTTTCCTTAGGGGCACCTGGCTCAGTCAGTTAAGCATCTGCCTTTGGGTCAGGTCAGGATCCCAGGGTCCTGGGATTGAGCCCCATGTAGGGCTCTCTGCTCAGCAGGGAGCCTACTTCTCCCTCTCCTCCCAACTTGTGCTGTCACTGTCTCTGTCTCTCTCAAATAAATAAATAGAATCTTTAAAAAAGAAAAACTAAAAAAATAAATAAAACCTTCCCTTAAAGGAAAGTAGTATAATTATCCAAATTTTGCAGATGAGGAAACTGGAACAGAGAGGTTAAGTGACTAGCCTAAGACCACACAGCTGACAAATTAAGTAGAGCCAGGATTCAAACCTAGGCAGTCTGGTTCTGCATTCTATTCCTAGCCACTGGGTAATACTGCCACATTAAGTATATGAAAAAGAAGTGTTCACTAGTATCCAAAAGGTAAGCAATTGGTGCTATATTTTCCCAATGAAAAAGCTCAAGTTTGGGGGCAGTTTCAAGGCAAAAATGAAGGCTGTGGTTTGCAAATGCTAATGGAGGCCTATTCCCTCCCCAGTTGGGGGTCAAAATGTCCAGTCCTAGAAAACAGTCTTTCTGGGTGATAGACAAATAGTCTTTCAGATCTTAGAGTAAGAAGCACCTAACAGAGACTACCTGGATCAACCATTCCACTCATGGCAGCTGAGGTCAGCTGAGCCATAGCAACCTGAGCTGGGACCTGTTCCTGCCTCCACAGTGTCCTGAGGGCCCCCAACCTCCTGTCTGTTTTTTTTTTTTCTTTTTTTAAATATTTTTTTTTAAATATATTTTTTTTAATTTTTATTTATTTATGATAGTCACAGAGAGATAGAGAGAGGCAGAGACACAGGCAGAGGGAGAAGCAGGCTCCATGCACCGGGAGCCCGACGTGGGATTCGATCCCGGGTCTCCAGGATCGCGCCCTGGGCCAAAGGCAGGCGCCAAACCGCTGCGCCACCCAGGGATCCCTCCTGTCTGTTTTGACCACATAGTGTAATGAGAGTTTGACAAAGCTGGGGAGCATTCACTGTCTAGTTCTCGACTAGCCAGCATATGTTTCTGTAGACAACTTGGAAAACCACATTTTTTTAAAAAAGATTTTTATTTATTTATTCACGAGAGATAGAGAGAGAGAGAGGAGCTCAATGTGGGACTCGATCCTGGGTCTCCAGGATCAGGTCCTGGGCAGAAGGCAGCGCTAAACTGCTGAGCCACTTGGGCTGCCCGGAAAACCACATTTTAACTAAGGGTGCCAATTCTACTTTTTCACCCCCAGTGACTTTCATTTTGCTCTATTTAAGCAGGCATTATTGAGAATTCTGCCATTCTAGAGACAAGGTCTAGAACAACAACACATACAGAGCTCTTGGAGAGTCTTGAGCAAATCAGAGCTGACTAAATGCACTGCACTAGAAAATGAGGGAGCCCAGCTGGGTGACTCTGCGCATGGCCGGGGCCACAGACCAAGCAGCTACTCTGTTCCTTCACAGTATAGTGTGGAGGGAGAGCACAAGTGCATTCAGACAGACTTGGGATGAAATTTTGGCTGTAATGCCAGGCAATCAATTAAAATTCTAGGCTCTGTTTTTTCCTACTGCAAAATGGAGACAACAAGGCTGCTTCATGGAATGGGAATAAATGAAACAATGTTTGTAAAGGATGGCCTGTGGTCTGACACAGAACAGGTACGTGATAAATGTTAGTCCTTTTCTTCACCATGTCTATCGCAGTTTGGGAAAATTAGTATCTGTATTCTTCTAGCTGTTGAAATAATGCTATTGAAGAGTAAGCAGAGGCACCTGGGTGGCTCAGTTGATTAAGTGTCCAACTCTTGATTTTAGCTGTGGTCATGATCTCATGGTTGTGAGATCAAGCCCTGAGTTGGGCTCCATACTGATTGTGGAGCCTGCTTGGGATTCTCTTTCCCTCTACCCTAACCCCACCATCCCCTCAAAGGAGGGAAAAGCTACAGACATAAAGAAGTTGACCGGAGTATTATCTAGCAAAAAAAAAGTAGAAATAGGGGCACCTGGCTGGCTTAGTGGGTAGATCGTGCAACTCCTGATCTCAGAGTCATGAGTTAAGAGCCCCACACCATGGGTAGAGTTTACTTAAAAAAAAAAAAAAAAAAAAGGTAGAAACCATATAAATGGTGGATGGCTGATAAACATTGTACTGGCAGTTAAAAAATTTGCTTATGGGGATGCTTGGGTGGCTCAGTAGTTGAGTGTCTGCCTTCAGCTCAGGGTGTGATCCTGGGATCCGGGGATCAAGTCCCGCATCAGGCTCCCCACAGGGAGCCTGCTTCTCCTTCTGTCTATGTCTCTGTCTCTCTCTCTCATGAATAAACCAATAAAATCTTTAAAAAAGCCCAAAACAACCTCATGAGTAAACATATGCAAAAGAATAACAATTATAGTAATTATGACCAAAAGAAGATGTACCTGGGCAAGCGCTAAAAAAAAGCACAGCATAGTAAAAAAGTATGATGTCAGGCAGTGGGACTGAATGAATTTTTCCTTTTTAAACTTTGTAATTCCAATAATAATAGTGCTAGGACACTGGAAGTGTTTTAAAAAGGGTAAAAATTACATCCTGTACATGAAGAGGCTTAGTAAACAGTAAGTGTCATGGTATGTTTGGGCTGTTTTCTCAGGGTCTGCCTGTGTATAGGTCATGGTCAAAGGGAGGGTGTACCTTCTGTGTTCACCACGATGATGCCCTGTACTCCCTTCTGGCTCTGAAGTCGCTTCAGTGTCTCCTCCACCTCTGCCTGCCAGAGAGAACAAGATCCAGGTTAGGAGGGGCCAGGAGGACTGGACTAACTCCCTCATACTCCTGACAGATTAATCACACATCTGTCTTTCAAAACCAAACAACACCCAGGCACCTGGCACCTCCTTAAGGCTCCCCAGGCCTGTTTGGAGTGGTCCCTGGGCCATCCCCAGCACTTAAACCATTTGCTCACAAACCCCAGCGTGGGGTGGGGCTACTCCTGGCCCTTTGCGCACTAGGCACGATTACCTTTCCCTGCTTAGCTATTTGGGAGCAGAATATAAATACCATTCTTATGAGTATATATACATCCATGACTCAACTCACATATTTGGTACACTTGGGAGACCGGACACTGATGATATGGAAAAAAACAAAGTGATGTCTAATAGGAAGGAGACTAAGTTGTCATTTGTGACCCAAACAGCACAACTGAAAATACTCCAAAGGAAGAAAACTGACTCCATGAGGATAATAAACTCAGTGACTCAGTAAGTTAGCATCCAAGTCAGTGTAACATATGGCATAAGCCACAGGAAATGTGCCTGGGGAAGGGGCTCATTAATCCAGATTCTCCAGATACTAGCATATGGCATTTGGGTCCTCAATCTATCATGCCAGGCCTTCTATATTATTATCATTCCCATCTCTTTTACCCTTCCTTCAATTCTCCATCTCCTTGCTCATACCTCCCTACCTCCACATCTTTTTTACCCTAACAAGGAAATCCAACAAATTGTTTTAGGTCATCAAAGACATTACCTCTTCCATAAAGCTCTTACTGATTTGCAACTCTGAAGAACTCTGCCCACTTCTGAGTCCCCAAACTCTTCACTGTACTTCTTTAGGAATGCGTTAGGTACTGGTTTACTTAGAGTTTCTACAATGCTCTGCAGAATAGGAATTCAATAAATAGCTGCTGAACTAGGCCTAACCCTGTGGATAGAAACTGGCCTTAAAGTGTGCTAGTTCTTAGAAGGCCCCTTCCAAACCAGTCCAGAATCCAACTAGGAGAAGCTACTCAAAGGCTGAGTCAGATTATGTTGAAAACAGACACCATTTGCCTAAAAAAAGTGGTTCCCTACCCCCAAGCGCTAATGAGTTGGCCTGGAGGGGAGGAGCTTCTAAACAGTGTTGGAAAGAGCACAATGAATTATTGTTTTTCTAGTAGGCACAAAGCTGACAATCCAGTCACTACCACCCACTTCCCAATGATATAAGAATACTCAAATGCTACAGAGAAGAGCAAACAAGTTCCTTCTACAAAATGGCAAATAGCCTGATGCCTCATAAATCTGGAGCCTGAGTAAAAGGACCGGGCTAGCTCTGTGGACATGAACACAATATAGTGGGTCATGCATGTATGAGGTCATAATTTACTCAAGACTTTCACTGAGCTCCTATTTAGTGCTATTCTGGAGAGGAGGGGTAAAGTGAAATAGTGGTCAATATTACACAGTATTCAATCTGACCCGGTAACTTTCCTGAAACTCATCACAAGGAAATAACTTAAAAGAATACAGCAAGATGTTAGCCACTGTGACATTTGCAGTAACAAAAACCTGAAAGAGCTAAAAATGCCTATTAGGAAAAAATAAACAAATTATAGAATGTCCATTCATACAATGGTGATGAGCATGGTGATCAGAATATTTATATCACCACAAAAGGTTTATGACATAACATTAAGTGAAATCAGCTAAATGCAAAAATAAAATGCTTGATGACGGTAATCACATGAAAACAGGCAAGGCAGGACTCTGAAAAAAAATAAAAGCCAGATCAAGAGCAGGGAATTATAGATAAGGTTTTATTTTCTTTTTTTCCCCAAAGCAATATCTTTTCTATTATATTGTTTCCATTTAAAATTTTTTTAAAGATTTTATTTATTTATTTGAGAGAGAGCAAGTGAAAGAGAGAGCTAGCAGGGGGAGGGGTATAGGGAGAAGCAGGCTCCCCGCTGAGCAGGGAGCTCACTGTGGGGCTCAATCCCAGGACCCAAGCCAAAGGCAGATGCCTAACTGACTGAGCCATCCGGGTGCCCCTAAAAACATTTTTGATGGTGTCAGTTGGTTAAGTGTCTGACTCTTGGTTTTGGGTCAGGTCTCAAGGTCATGGGATTGAGTCCCGCATCAGGCTCTGCACTCAGTGCAGAGTCTGCTTGAGATCCTCTCCCTCTCCTCCCACTTGTGCCCTCTCTCTAAAATAAATAATCTTAAAACAAAACAACAATCCCAAAACATTTTTTTAACCCTTCTCTATGTATGTAAGAAAGAGATCTCTAATATGGGGACCACAGGGTTCTGAAAATGATCAACACTGACAGCTCAATGTGCAATCAACCTAGGGAAAGGAAGAAAGCTAAAAATCAAAGGAGTCAGAATAGAGTCTGAAATATTCCCTAGAGGTTGGAAAGTGGGGCTGAAATAAAAAAGATGAATACTTCACAACTGCTATTATTTCAACACCACTGCAGGGTACCTTCTATGCGCTAGACATTGTTTTAGGCCTGGGGATGCTATAGCAAAGAAAATCTAACAAAAACCTCTACCTTCATGAAGCTGACACAGGGGGAGGGGAAGACATTAGAAACAATAACAACACAAGTAAAATATAAATGTCAGATATAGTAGGGAAGGGGGATCTGGAATGCAGGGGCTGATGGCAATTTTAAATAAATAAGGTGGTCAGAGAAGTTCTCACTAAGGTGATAGGTAAGTAGAAATCTGAAGAAAATGAGGGAGCTAATGTGGTTAACTCATTAATAGCTAAGAAAAGTGTTCCAGACAGTATGAAGAGACAAGTATAAGCTCCCTGAAGTAGCATGTTTCAGGGCTCAAAGGAGCCAGTGTGGTTGAAGTGCAGTGAGCCAGAAAGCCAGGGTCAGATTAGATTTAGCGGGTTTGCTAGACCACAGCAATGACTTTGATTTTTAATGGGGATCATATAGGGACCCACTAGCAGGTTTTGAGGTGAGGAGTGACAAGGTCTGATGTTTTAAAACAATAGCTCTGATTGCTGTGTGAAAAGACTGCAAGGGGTGCAAACATAGCCTGCCTGAGCCTGGGCCCTGACACGCTGCTTCCCCTGAAGGAAACAATCTTCTTGCCTTCACTTACTACATGATGTAACTAACTCTCAACTCTTTGGATTCAGCTCATGGGCCTTCTGTGGGAGACCTTCTCCCCTCTTCTGGGTACCCCTGGCATTTCTGCCTTCAGAGCACTTACCACAATGGGACGTAACTCTTTATTCCTCTAGACCCAAAGCACCCCAGGAATAGGGACCTCTTATTGTCCCACTACTTGGCACAATATAGACTCAACAAACACTTAAGGAACAAATAAGAAGCATTTCTACAACAATGTTTCACAAAAACCAACCTTTTCAAGTATAGGAGGGGGGACATGGCCTTATAGTACCCAGGGTAAACAAGAGCTAGGGTAGGGTCTAGGTGATCCTAAGTTTAATGAGAATCCACCACCAAGATTTGGCTGCTTAAAAAGTAAACACACACCAGGTGCCTAGGTGGCTCAGTGGGTTAAGCCTCTGCCTTTGGCTCAGGTCATGATTCTAGAGTTCTGGGATTGAGTTCTGCATGGGACTCCCTGCTCAGGGGGAGCCTGTTTCTCCCTATCCCTCTGCCCCTCCCCGTGCTCATGCTTTCTCTCTCACTCTCAAATTAATAAATAAAATCTTAAAAAAAAAAAAAAAAGTAAACACACACCAAGAAAACTGAGGACATACAATTAACTATATATTAACCTGTTCCGTACCTGCTAAAGGTCAGATGTTGGGATGAATGTTTTCAGACACCTCTCTCATCTGAACCTTCCATAGTTAGAAGGATCTCCATTTTACAATGAGGAAACGGAGATCCAGAAAGAAGATTTGGAAGCCCAAAGACATACAGCAGGTCAAGAAAAAAGCTGAATATACCAATGACCACAAATGATGAGGTCCCTGCCTGCAGGGAACTTACATTCTGGTGAAGAGACATTCAAAAGACAAGAAACCAAAATTCCTGTAGGATACAGGGACAGGGTTGGGGGGGGCAGGGGGAATATACTTTGGCTAGTGTGGTCTGGAACACCTAAGGATGCAATCTTTAAGAAAACTAAAATATATATTAAAAAAAAAAAAAAAAAGAAAGAAAACTAAGATAAGAAAGAAAAGCACTCCAGGCAAAGCACTGAAAGCAAAGGCAGTGAAGTGGGAACAAGTTTGGCATGTTCAAGGAAGAGAGAGGGCTAGTATTGCCAATGTTTTTTGATTCTTTGCTAATTTGATCGGCAAAAATCATATAACAGAAAGTCAACTTTTCTGTAATTTTTAAGAATTATCAGTGAACATGTTTATCTCTCTCATTATTGAGTCTTTTGCTTTTCTACATATCTATTGATTTTCAAAAACTTTTCTATGTTAGAAAATATAAGACTTTTGTCTAACAAATACATGGTTTAAAAAATATTTTTCTGTAAGACAAGAGAATAGTCTTTTCCAATCTGACCTCTATCAGTAGGATGGGGCTAGGCCTGGCTGAATTGGGATGATGAGGTCTAGAGGGATCTCCAGAGACAGCAAGGCAACAGCTACCTGTTGGGTTCAGGACTAACTGCTTAAAACAAACCTCAAGTTCAGCCCTAAAAGAGCTAAGAAGAAAAACTAATATTGTCAAAAAGTCACAGGCAGCAACAGGGACATTTACAGATAGGAAAGGACAGTCCTAGGCAGGCATCCAAGTCATGTCAGCTCTAGATCAAAGTTGGTTGTTCCTGCAGAGCTAGCCAACTGGTACCAGAAATATCTGAGTGGATATGCAATCCCCCAGGGTTGGCTCACACCTCTAACTTCCTGTCCTGCTCCTAGAGAACCCAGCTAGTATCCTCTGCATTTTGGGTCATAAGTATTACTAACATGAGTGTCTGCATCAGGCAAGAAACAAGCCTTCTGAGTTCTTTAGTTCCCAGATGTGTGTTGTTGACAGACATAAAAACAAGTAGCAGTAAAACTCCGGGATTATTGACTGGTTCAGCATAAAAGGAATAACCATCAGAAGCAAATGATTCACAAAGAAACTGCGACCCACCTGACTCCTAAGCATAAACATTTTAATTTGTATAAAACAAAAATGAATCAAAAGGATAGAAAAACATCTGCATCTAGTATAAGAAGAGAGTAATTCCAAAACATCACACAAAATGATCAAGAAAAATAAAGTCTAGGGGATCCCTGGGTGGCGCAGCGGTTTGGCGCCTGCCTTTGGCCCAGGGCACGATCCTGGAGACCCGGGATCGAATCCCACGTCAGGCTCCTGGTGCATGGACCCTGCTTCTCTCTCTGCCTATGTCTCTGCCTCTCTCTCTCTCTCTGTATGACTATCATAAATAAATAATTTAAAAAAATTAAAAAAAAATAAAGTCTAAAAGTTAAGTTGGTAAAATAGAAAATACACTTAAGAGAAATTACAAATAGAAACATGTTCACCATTTCCTGAAAAAACAGGAGACATTTCATTTCATTCCTAAAAAATGAAAAATTATAGTAATAATGAGGTATCTTTTTAAATCTGGCAGTTATGGCAAAACTGATACAATGGCAATTCAACCTTTTGGGAAAGCTATAGGACAATATTACTGCAAGACCCTATGTGTTGGTCCCTTGCCCTCAGAAGTTCTTTTCCTGAGAATTTCTCCTAATGAGATAATCTAGTACATTTTTTTAAAAAGAAAAATAAACTGTACACATACGGAAGCACTCATCACAGCATTATCTCTACTTTTTTTTTTTACATTAAAAAATTTATTTATTCATGAGATACACCCACACAGAGACAGAGACATAGGCAGAGGGAGAAGCAGGCTCCCCGCAGAGCCCGGTGTGGGACTCAATCCTGGAACTTGGGGATCATGCCCTGAACCGAAGGCAGATGCTCAACTGCTGAGCCACCCAGGCGCCCCTAACATTATCTCTACTAATGAAGAACTAAAAGCCAGAGATTTGGGTGCAACCCAAATGTACACCAGGGGGAACGGTTTCTCAAATTATGGTATAACTCTTTCATTATTATGTAGTCACTAAAGTAATTGATCACAAAGATGACATAGCAACAAGGTTAAATGTCTTTGGACATTAAGACCAACAAAAAGGAACTACAATGTACATCTTGAAAAATAGGTACATATGAACCAAGAGGAAGGAGAACACACAAAAACGAAAATAGTTATGTGGTGAAGTAAAAGCAGATAAAATTATGGATGATTTTTATATCACTATTCTGAAGGACAATTTGGCAGTTTCTACCAAATTAAAAAATAATGCATGCCAGACAGAAGTAAGACTTCTAGGAATCTGTCCTATATCCTATATAAACGCTAGCATGAGCACACACATACACAGAAAGACAACAGTTACTGCAGGGGTGCCTGGGTGGCTCACTCAGTCAAGCAACCAACTCTTGATTTCGGCTAAGGTCATGATCTCCGGGTTCTGGGATCCAACCCACGGTCCAGCTCTGGGCTGTTGGGAGTCAGCTTGAGAATTCTCTCTGCCCCTCCCGCCCACTTATATTCTCTTTCTCTCAAATAAATAAATAAATCTTTAAAAAAAAGGCAACAGTTACTGCAGCATTGCCTAGAGTGAAAAACAGCAAATCACCTAACTGTTTTTGCCACAATGGAATATTAAATAGCCCTTAAAAAGAGTGAAGATTTGTATATACTACCATGGTAAAATGTTTGGTAATTTAAGTGAACAGAGTAAGCTTCAAGAGATCAATCTCTCTATATATAGCCTAAAATACACTTAGTATGTAAAAACATATATGTTCCAGTTTCATGTAATAAACAGCTTAGATGTAAATCTGCTTATGTACTAATCAAATCTAGGAGGAAACATACCCAAGTGCCAACAGTCGGTTACCAGAGAGGAGTGACTTGGGGACTACATGCACTTTCTACATTATATACTTTGATACTGCTTGAAGAAGTTAAAATGGACATCTAAATATGCTTTGCTTTTATGAGTATAAACACGCAGTACCCCGGTACAGGTTGCAGTAAGCTACCATTTATGTCAGAAAAAGAGGGAGCATATACATGCCTGTATTTGCATGTAGATGTGTAAGAAACTAACTTTCAACTCTGGAGACTGAGGCTGGGGATCAGGGCTGGGTGGGAGACTTATTTATCAGTTAGATCCTTTCAGATTATTGGTACTATTTTTTTTTTTTTTTTGGCTGTGTGCAGGTATTATCTGCTAAAAATTGATTTTTTTTACAGTTTAAAAAGTGATGTGAAAGATGAAGTCACATATGTTTGAAGCATTATTACATGTTTTTAGTGATGTGAACACATTCTTTGTAGTGTAATAACAAATGAAAAAAAGCAGAGTCCACAACTGTACATTCAGTAGGAGCTAAACTATTTTAAGCAAAAACGGAGACAGAATGGCTAGAATTTGTCTAATTAGATGTGCTTGCCTCTAGGTCATGGCACTGTTCCTTTTTCCTTTTCCATTTTTCTTGTGGGCGTTACGTTTTTAAGTAAGAGCTTTGATTTCACATTTCAGGAGTCTCTTCAAGCTTTCTGCAAGTCGGAAGGATGAAAACCACGAGGAAACAAACTGAGAAGGGCATAAAGAGCCAACAGTTCCTGCCAGCAGGGCTTTGGCATGGTCAAGGGCGGACCCCGCCGGTTTCTGATTCATGCACCAAGTTCCAGACGCTCGAAAGAACCACAGGGACAGAAAGGCGTCAGTAAAGCTTCTAGGGTGCAAATCACCCTCCGCCATTTCCTGAGGCAAAGGATTTAGTTCCACTCGGTTTTCGATTCCAAGTATATCAAATGGGGATAATGGTCGTATCTACCTCACAGCGCTCCTATGGGGAGGGCCAAGATACAAAAAGCAGTGCCTGATACAAATTAAGCTTCCAGAAACATTATCATTATTGTTATCACGCAACAAGGCTCGGGACGCTGGGATGCAGGGGCCTATGGGCCAGCTTCCCCATCCTGGTCAGACTCTCGCCGAGGCCTGAGCTCTGGTTTCCGGTCTAGGGTCAGTGGGATACAGTGGCCCCGCCTCGGTCCCCTCGGTCCCTCAGTCCGGGTCTGCAGGCCCGCGCTGCCCGAGTTCCACCCTCCAGTTAGCTTGGGCCCTGCCCCGCCCAGCCCCCCAGATTCCTGGCCTGTCCCTCTTGAGACGCCCCCGGAGGATGGAAGACCAGGCGCAGGTGGTACTCGGCCACCTTCCGGCCGCCAGCATAAAGCTCCAGGCAGACACTCACCATCTCCAACCGATCCCGTAGCTCCGCGACGCCGGCGCTCAGTCCAGGCCTGGGACCTTTCCGCGCCTGCGCACAGCACCTGTCTAAACGGACAGCTCTGGTAGCCTATCAGGAGCCAGTAATGAGAACGGGCAGGCGGGCGGGGCTTAGCTTCCCTAGGGCTCGTAGGGAATTTGCCTGGCGCTGTACGAAAGTGAAAAGCGGAAGAGCGCTTCAGCTATGGAAAATTCCCAACTCCTGGCGGAAAGATGCTGGTTAGCGGTGTCAGAAGAGGATTTCGACGCTCAGCCGAGGTCTGAGGTGGCTCTGGGAGCCCTGGGTGGACGGCGGTGAGCGAGTATGAAGGCAAGGAGGGAGGTTTTGCCGAGACCCCCTTTGCGCCCTGATGAAGGCAAAGTAAGGCGCCGTGTCAAAATGCGCCAGAGGCGCGGTAAAGTTGGGGACGGGGACTGGAGTGCGTCTCTGGGATCTCCAGAGCGATCTCCCTTGGGAATATTCCAGGCAGCCTCTCGGAGTGGTTAGGGCTAGCCTGGGAGTACTCAGGTTTAGGACTCCGAATTCAGCTCCACCCCTGGGTTACCCTGGAGAAACCACTTTACATCTCTGTGCTCCCTCATTTTCTCACCTTTAAAAGAGTGGAGCTTTCTTCTCAAAGTCCTACGTTGTCCTATTTTCTGTTCTTTAGCCTTTGTTAGAAAACAAAATTCGATGGAATAAATTTGAAGATTTAATTGGCTTTATTACACAAGTCATGAATCGGGCAGCATCCTTTCTAAGAGAGGGAAGCTCTGCTGAGCTATACAAAGACTTAATCAGAGAGGGCATAAGAAAAAGAAAGCAATTTATCAACAAGGAACGGATTATTTAAACCCTTATAAGGGTAAAGAAACAGGTCTGTCAGTAAATTTACTAGTATTGACAGGAAATTCCATGTTGACTGGTTCAAGGCTACATTCCTGGGGAGGGTGCTCGATTCAACACAGATATTCTAACTCCAATTTTTCTTTCCACTGTAAAGAAAAATTTTCTCAATTGGGAAAGGATTTGGCGCTCCTTTCAGGAGTGTCTGGATTTTAAGAGGATAAGACAATCACTTTACAGTGAGAAAACTGGGCCGACATCATCTTAATCAAAGGATCAAGGTTAATATTACTAGTAATGGAATATGAACATTTCTACAGGCAGGCTTTGGAGTCACAGTCCAGAATCCCAGTTTGCAGTCTTGCTACTGAATAGCCTCAAATTAATCACTCTGAGTCTTCATTTTATTATCTACAAAATAGAAATAAGGGATGCCTGGGTGGCTTAGTGGTTGGGCGGCTGCCTTCAGCTCAGGTCATGATCCCGGGATCGAATCCCACATTGGGCTTCTGCGGGGAGCCTGCTTTTCCCTCTGCCTGTGTCTCTACCTCTCTCTCTGTGTCTCTCATGAATAAATAAATCTTTAAAATAAAATAAAAATAGAAATAATCATCCTAGAGAGTGGCCAGGAAGACTAAACAGTTACATGTGGCATATCTAACAATGTTTGGGAGATGGTAATAAATGATGACAGTTGGCCTGGGGACTAAGTGAATATGGGTGTAGTGCTGGTTCCTAGGATAGGGAAGACAGACGAGCAGGTCTGAATTAGAAATGAGGAAAAAGTATGAATGTTTTCAGTGATTGGTATGTGTAACTGCAAATTCTCAAGGTCCTGCCCTGTGGCGTGCTTTGACAAAACCCTCTTGCCCACAGCAGCTTTGCTTAATGGAAATCTAAACAATGGACGAACATTGTCTTTCTGAGGTCTCCACTGAAGACCCTCCTCTCCTTGCCAACCATCAAGATTCCCTGGAATCCTCTCCAAAAATGTCCTAACCATAAAGGAGCCCTACACACACATAGGAATTGGTAACTGAAATGGGCTGGAGCTGACAGCAATTTCTGTTCTACAGTTACATAATAGGAGACATTTAAAGTCCAGCGAACATGGGATCCCTGGGTGGCACAGCGGTTTGGCACCTGCCTTTGGCCCAGGGCGCGATCCTGGAGACCCTGGATCGAATCCCACATCGGGGTCCCGGTGCATGGAGCCTGCTCCTCCCTCTGCCTGTGTCTCTGCCTCTCTCTCTCTCTCTCTGTGACTATCATAAATAAAAAATTAAAAAAAAAAAAAAAAGTCCAGCGAACAGGGGCAGCCCCGGGCGTGATCCTGGAGACCCTGGATCGAATCCCATATCAGACTCTCTGCATGGAGCCTGCTTCTCCCTCTGCCTGTATCTCTGTCTCTATGAATAAATAAATAAAATCTTAAAAAAAAAAAAAAAGTCCAGCGAACAGCAGTCAGCCACAGCTGAGTCTTGTTTGATGTTTGTATTACAGTTTGGGGCCAGAAAGCCAGATGATAAGAACTATTTCCCATGGACGATTCTCTCATGATGGGAGGGACTGGTCTTGACTGGTCTCCCCCCCGCCACCCCATTTTTTAGCCACACTGAAACTAGATCTTTCTAGCTGCTCATATAAAGCATTAAATAGGACAGGGTCTACTTCTCAGGATCTGGGAGGGATCTGCAGTTTATGTCCTCTAGTCACTGTTAACTCAGCATTAAAAAAAAAAAATCTCAATCCCCTTAGCCTTTTACCACTGGTTCGTTCTATTTTAAATATGAGAGCATGATCACCTGGTTTCCTAGTAAGAAGCTAGTCTACTGAAGCTAGTGAAGCTACTGAAGCAGTCTACTGAAGCTAGTGAGCAGGACGGTTTTTTGAGGTCAGTCTTGGTAGTAAGCTGGTGGTTCTCTATTCAGCACCTGTGCTGGAGTCCTGTTTTAGAGCACCTTTAGTTGTCTTAGAAAAGCAGATGTCTTCATTTTGGTTCTCTTCAATATAGGTGATAAGTCCAGTCTCATCTCAGTGGGTCTTTCTTGTTTGTTTTTGTTTTTTTACCTACTCCACAGTATAGACAGGTTATAACCTGCCCACTTAGAAAAGCAGAGAGGCAGAAATCTATGAGACTTAATCATACAGAAAGAAGGCTTCACTGCAGGTAGGGAAAACCTCCTTACTCAAGACTAACAGAACAGTGTGCAAATAAAGGACCAAAAAAGTTTAATTATAAACACATCTTACATCTTTTAAGGAAATGCAAGTGAGGCAGCCCTGTGAAGGACCTTTATAAGAGCACTTGACTCCCTGTGATAATTGTAGAGTTACCTGAGTATTTGAAATTACAGTTCAAGAAAACAAAGGAACTCCAATACAGTAATATACAATCCAGTGCTGCCATTCCGTTTTTAGTAAATGAAAGCATAGCATATATACAAATAGTTTCGTAAATAACTTTAAAAGAAAAACAAAAAATAAGGGGGGGCTGGAGATACCAACAATATTAAGTAGAAGTAATTACCCTAAGGGAGTTCAGATGGAGTTACATCCAAAACAAGGAAGGATATAGAAATAGAGAAGTCTAAAGTCCATGAGTCATCCCTGATACCGTTTTAGATTATTAACAAGATATATAAAAAGTGGCAGAGTGGGCTTGACTAAAATAGTTCATTTAGGATGAGATCTTTGTGGGCAAGTGAGCCATTTTTCACTTAAATTTCTGATGCATTGACATTAGTATGTCAATCTCTTGATGAAACATTAACACCTGAATTTTAAATAGAGTTATTGTAAGTCTTATGAAATAACATTCTTCTGCACTCTGATATAAGATCATAAAAGACAGAGCAGAAATTTATTATTATGAGCTGCTGGATCAGTTTTATTTTTATTTATTTATTTTTGATCAGTTTTAAACCACTCTATCTGATGAAACGAGTGAGGTCCTTCCCTCCTGACCCAGGCTGTGAATGCTGCCTTCCCCAGTCTCCCAAAAGAGCAGAAGAATAAGGCAATTGCTCATTTTACTTTGTTTTTATTTCAACATAACATGCAGTAAAAAAAAAAAAAAAAAAAAAAAATTAACAGGATTTATTAGCATTTACAATGCTTACAAAGAAAAAGGACTCTAAAAGCAATTTAGTTCAGATTTAAGAAATCGCTCTAATTGAACACTTACAATAAATCTATTTCCAAATGTTCAGTTTGGACCAAATTTTAAAATAGCATTTGGTAGATATTTATGTCTGCTGTCTATTTGTAGTATTTTTATATAACCTCTGATTTTTGGGATATCCAGCCCCCATTTTCCTAACACAGCAGGGAAGACATATACATGTGGCCACTTAAATTAAAGGAAGAAATGGAATAGGGAGATCCCAGGCTGCAAAAATATATACAAGCATTTACCTTTTCCAGAACTAAACGTTTCTTCCATAAAAATATTAAATAGCCAAACCCTATAGAACTAGGGCCAGGGCTACTTCAAATATAACTATTCTGTATTTTAAAAATATAGGGCAGAAAGCCTTTTGGGTGATATTTATACATTTTCACACAATATTTCTAGGTCCCTAAAATGAATCATCAAGCATTATGTAGAACAAAAAAAAGTCTACTTTCTTACATTATTTAATTTCATCTCATAGATCTCTAGTAAATATTGTAGATAACTACATTTTATAATGAGAATTCACCTCAATAGTAAGTCTTTAGAGAAGGCTTAATCTCCACAGCCATATATTACCAAAGTTCAGATTTATATAATGAATGGATAGTTGGCAGACATTCGCTCTGTAAGACAAAGCAATAGCATTTTCCCCCTACCAACAAAAAGGCAGAGTCCCTACTTTGGAAACAACTAGGGCTTTTGGAGACCACACATTTCCTGGAGTATATGGAATAAAAAACTAAAGATAGGGTTGGGGAGAACCTATCTCCTCCCTTTACAATTTCTAAATGAGGCAACCCTTTCAATCACTTTAAATCTGCTTTATGATGGCAGTGTTTTAGAGCACAGATACACAAGTTTTAAAATGTTTTTGTTGTTGTTCCAGTATGTAAGAATACTTAGGGACAAAGGAAAACCATTTTCTTTCTCTATGGAACAGGGGTTTGCTACTCTCTTATTTTTGGCTCAGCGCTACTTGTTAAGGTTATGCTACAGAAACCTGCCAAAGTCCTGTTTCATGAGTTATGAGGCTTTCCTCAGGCTTCAGCTGTGATAGGCACTCAGCTGGCTGAGGCTTCATCCCACTGTCCATAAAGTCAAACCTTTGACAGCAGCCACCCAGACAGAATCTAAGCTAGGCCAAGTTAAAAGAATGAACTATAGAGATGTTCAAAAGTGCACTAATCAGATACTAATGGAGCAGTATGAAATTAAATAGTCATGGGAAAAACTTGTTAAAATTTTTAGAGTGAAGAGAATATCCAACTCAGGACAATGTAAAGAATGGAAAAGACTACTCTAAGGTGTCAGAGAAATAAGTTTGAAGACTTTAAATTCATACAGAGAATACATTTTTGTGGTTACTAGGCATGTATTGCTAGTAAATGTATTACTCCCTTCTTTTTAGCCAGTACCACAGCTCTCCCTCCCTAATGAAAATGTAACTTAGAGGATGTTTCACTGACCTCTCTCTTTGGACTGGGAAGTACTCTAGTTAGAACTTGAACTCTTAGCAATAATAAAATATAACTGAAGTTTCTGGATTATGATAAAATTATAGATGCGATTTATATATAGGAACATACAAAAATGGTCAATGATGGCCTTTGATGAATTTAGCTAAATTAATTCCAATTCTAGATTAACTTTTATAAAACCACTGAGAAGGAAGCACAGTGTTAATATTGTTTAAGTTTAGTATTTGCAAAGTAATTAAAACAATCAAACTTCCAAATGAAGAGAGTTAACAGTCATTTGCAGGCTGGGACCAACTTCTCCCTGAATTCAAAGTTAACAAAACTACTTTGTAGAGAGATTTAAGAGTCTCGCATCACTTTCCAAGGAAAATGATGCATGGATTCATGCTCCAGAAAGGAAAATCAACAGTCAGGTCAGGCTGATATGAGAGGGAGAGCACAAACCAGAAGTCTGTTCACATCTCCAAAAGCTGGACTAAGTTTGCACTGTTAACAAATACCTCTTATCAAAAGGCTTAAGATCTTACAGATTTCGTTTTCCAAGGGACTTCCCTGCATATCTGCAGAAATCTCTAAAAGAAAAAAATCTATTCCCAAGTGAGATTTTTGACACACATACAAAATTGTTGTTAAGGTAACAATCTAGTAGAATAAGACAAGGCAGATTTCATTGCTGTGTTAAATCTCATGTTAAGTAAGGTTTGACTAATCATTTGCAGATCTGATTTCTGGAAACATTGAGTAGAAATCCAGAATCACTGGGGAGATAAATCTCAATGATAACATTAATTTACTTACACTCAAATAACTCTCTAAACAGTCACAGCCCAATTTTACAACAAGATGTGCAACAAGCAGAGAAGGAAAAGGACAAACATTGCAAATAAATTCTTGTCCTTTGGTGACACAAGTTCTTGGAAGTTACTCTTGTCCAAATCCTTCTGTTTCTTCAATGGCAAATAAAAGCTTTTCCTTCAGCTGCTCATAGCTCTTGTATGGTGGCAGGTCCAGGCGATTAAAACTAAAAGTAAGAATTGTTAGCTTGAGAAAAGGAAATATATAAAGAATCATATGAGCAGTGTAGTATATAACAACACTGGTTTTAAAGTCAGGCAAAATTGAATTCAAATCCCAGCTCTGTCACTGGGCCTTTGAACAAGTGCTTTTACCTTTCTCAATTTTGCTTTCTTCTTTGGTAACATGGGAATAACAGTATTTACCTTCCAGGGTAGGGTGAAGAACCAACAGGTGTATATACAACACAGGGCCAAGAGTTAGTCCTCTCATACTCTACTATTCACCCTAATCTAGATTAGTGGTCAGCAAATTTTTTCGGTGAAGGGCTACATAGTAAGTATCCTACACTTTGTGGGCCACAGGTCTCTTATCAAAAGTTTTTTAAGTACAGATCTTCCTTGACTTATGATAGGGTAACATGTGGATAAACCTAAGATAAGTTGAAAATACCATTAAGCATTTTATTTATTTATTTTTATATTTATTTATTTATGATAGTCACAGAGAGAGAGAGAGAGGCAGAGATACAGGCAGAGGGAGAAGCAGGCTCCATGCACCGGGAGCCTGACATGGGATTCGATCCCGGGTCTCCAGGATCGCGCCCTGGGCCAAAGGCAGGTGCCAAACTGCTGCGCCACCCAGGGATCCCCCATTAAGCATTTTAATACATCTACCCTGCCAAATATAGCTTAGCTTAGTCTTCCTTAAATGTGTTAAGAACACCCTCATTAGCTTCCAGTTGGGCAAAAATCATTGAACACAATACCTTTTATAATAAATTATTGAATATCTCATGTAATTTATTGAATACTGTACTCAAAGTGGAAAAACAGAAGGTTGTATGGATATAGAATGGTTTAAATGTAGTAGTTGTTTATCCTCATGATTGCTGGCTGATTGGGAACTTCAGCTCACTGCCACTGCCCAGCATCACGAGAGAGTATCATATACATACTGCTAACTCAGGAAAAGATCAAACTCAAAATTCGAAGTACAGGGGATCCCTAGGTGGCTCAGCAGTTTAGTGCCTGCCTTCGGCCCAGGGTGTGATCCTGGAGTCCCGGGATCGAGTCCCACATTAGGCTCCCAGCATGGAGCCTGCTTCTCCCTCTGCCTGTGTCTCTGCCCCCTCCCCACCCCATGTCTCTCATGAATAAATAAAATTTAAAAATTCAAAGTACAGTTTCTACTGAACGCATATCACTTTCACACCACCGTAAAGTCAAGAAATCTTAAGTCTAACCATCTTAAATTGGGGACTGTTTACTACCTTAAGAAACAATTTTCTGCTTTAATATCTAATAATCTATTCCTACTGAATTTCTCTGTCATGTTCTTAGCTGTGAGGTTTTAAGGGGCATCTTCTAATTTGAGGTGATACTGTTATTACCTTTATAAGGTAGTGAATTTGCTATAAGGCTTTGGCCCCTCTGCTATATTTTAAGGATAAAGCCTAAGCAAATATTTGAGATCAGAAGTGCTATCCACAAAGGGAAAATAAATCTACAATTTTGACTTTTCTTACTTCTTGCAAATGAAAACACAGAACCTAACAAAATTACGAGGCTGGTTTTCATAGGTGACTGAGATAAAATGTTCACAGGAGTGTAATGGTACACAATCTATTCCAAGTTTGAGAAAAAGAGACAAGAGGTCAAATAAAAAATGTACATGTGTACAAGATTAATGTACAAAAATTAACTATATTTCTATACACTAGCAATTAATCTTAACAATCTACAATTAAGAAAATAATTTCATTTATAATAGCTTCAAAAAGATAAAACACTTTACTCCCCCCCATCCAAACTGATCTACACATTCAAAGCAATTTGTATCAAAATCCCAGCTGACCTCTTTGCAGAAACTGACAAACTTAACCTAAAATTCATATGGAAATCCAAAGGACTCAGAAGAGCCATAACCATCTTGAAAAAGTTGGAGAATTCATACCTCTTAATTGCAAAACTTATTACAAAGCTATTATAATCAAGACAGTATGGTACTGCCATTAAGTAAAGACATATAAATCAATGAAACAGAACTGGGAATCCAGAAATAAACCCATATATTTATGTCAACTGATTTTCAACAAATGTACCAATGTTATTTTTAAAAAACCACATGTATGTAATATGTACGAAAATATAAAGAAACAGACACTAGAACAAGTAAAAAGGGCAGATGGGGAAAATGAAGGAATATCTGGCAAGGTTAATGAAATGTCTCACAAAAGAAGTTCAAATATTGTTCATATTAGAATTCCAACACATTGTATGTGAATTAAAAATAGGGTTGTTTTTAGTTCTGTACATTATTGGAAACATGGTTAAACTACATTTATAATGAAAAAATATTTCTATTCTCTCAAAAGCTATCCAGGCTTGATTTCTCTCTGCTTTCAGCAAAGAATTCAATGTTTTCCTAAATCACATTAAAAAAAAAAAAAAAAAATCCAGGGGTAAGAAAAGGGACTGACTGCAAATGGGCATAAGGGACCATTCTGGAGTGATAGAAATAATCTATAATTAGTTGATAGTTACTACTCTGAAAATCTACTAAATATCACTGAATTTAAATGAGTAACTTTATGATCTTTAGTAGTTTTACTGTATATAAATTATGCCTCAATAAAGCTATTAAAAATTCAATACCATGGGGAAAGTATTTCATTTCTCATTTCCAACAGGCTTTACTATCAACAGGGTAACTGGAAAAGGCTATTTTCTCTACTCTTCTCTACTCTGATTTTACTTACCAGGTATGACTTCTGGGCAACCAATTTTCTTTCCCAACTTTTTCAATGCAGAATTTTTGTGGTCCATTGCTCCCTAAAACAGTAAAATCATCCACAGTTTGATACTCAATGGTTCACAAATTCTGACCCCCTCAATCCAGCAGCATTAGCGTAACTGGGGAACTTCTTAAGACCACAAATCCAGGGCTCCTGGGTGGCTCAGTCAGTTGAGCATCCTACTCTTGATTTCAGCTCAGTTCATGATGTCAGGGTTGTGAAACTGAGCCCCAAGTTGGGTTCCATGCTCAGTGTGGAGTCTGCTTGGGGTTCTCTCTCTCCCTCTGCCCTTCTCCCTGCTTGTGCACAATCTCTCTAAAATAAATGAAATCTTTTGGGCAGCCCGAGTGGCGCAGCGGTTTGGCGCCGCCTGCAGCCTGGGGTGTGATCCTAGGGACCCTGGATCGAGTCCTACGTCGGGCTCCCTGCATGGAGCCTGCTTCTCCCTCTGCCTGTGTCTCTGCCTCTCTCTCTCTGTGTCTATGAATAAATAAATAAAATCTTTAATAAATAAATGAATGAATGAATGAATGAAATCTTTCAAAGAAAAAAAAAAAGGAACCACAAATCCATGGGCCGTACCCAAAGCCTACGGAAGTGAATCAGAAACTTTGGGATAAGGCCCAGCGATAGGTGTTTGAACAAGCTTCCAGGTGATTCTGATGAGTGCTAAAGTTTGAGAACCATTTTGTTAATGTATGCCAAGAAGAAAATGCAGTTTTATCTGGCATCCTTTGCCAGAATAACAGAATGCTATAACTAAAATGCTTCACCTAATAATAGAATACTTAAGAAGCTTAATTTTAGCTTTTTTTTTTAAAGATTTTATTTATTTACTCATGAGAGACACACACACACACACACAGAGAGAGAGAGAGAGAGAGAGAGAGAGAGAGAGAGAGGCAGAGACACAGGCAAAGGGAGAAGCAGCTCTATGCAGGGAGCCTGATACGGAACTCGATCCCAGGACTCCAGGATCACACCCTGGGCCGAAGGCAGGCACTAAACTGCTGAGCCACCCAGGCAGGGATCCCCTAATTTTAGCTTTAAACACAATAGGGAAACTACAATCCACTCTCTTATACAATAAAACTTGATTTAAATATAAGATTGTTAAAACTTTATAAAATGTAAACAACCTAGTGAATTCAATATTAACAATGCTTGTGCTTATAGGTCCTGTAGAATCTTTATACACTTATACCCACTTCTTGCCTCTTCTCTCATTATCTTCTGTTGTAGACAGAGTGAATGGTGATCTTAAAGCACTGGTTTTCTAAAAGGTCACTACCAATCCCTAGAAAGCATTTTTTGGTTATCACAATGATTGGTGATGCTACTGGACTTTTTAATTAGTAGGGGCCAGGCAAATGAAATGTTCTGCATTGTGTGAGACAGTCATACTCAAGAATTTTCTCATGTCCCTCTTGACTAAACCCAGTACAAATATGAATTAGTACTTCTGATTTAATAACATCAAAGTGGGAATAATGGGCCAGGTGGCTCAGCTGTTTAGTGCCGCCTTCGGCCCAGGGCGTGATCCCGGAGACCCAGGATCGAGTCCTGCGTCAGGATTCCTGCATGGAGACTGTTTCTCCCTCTGCCTATGTCTCTGCCTCTCATGAATAAATAAATAAAATCTTTTTTTTTTTTTTAATAATAACATCATAGTGTTTACACAAGTAATTCTGTGAAAGGCCCAGTAGGAAATAGTCATTATAAAAAGGGAGAGTTAGGGACTCCTGGATGGCTCAGTGGTTTAGTGCCTGCCTTCTGCTCAGGGCATGATCTTGGGAGTCCTGGGATTGAGTCTTGCATCAGGCTCCCTACACGGAGCCTACTTCTCCTTCTGCCTATGTCTCTGATCTCGCTGTGTCTCTCATGAATAAATAAAATCTTTAAAAAATAAAAAAAAAAGGATAGTTAAAATGATTAATTAAGCACAAAATTATGTTAACTCACTCTGAACATTCCCTCATTACAGCATTTCTAACCACAAAGATGGAATGTTTTATTATTTTTAAAAAGATTTTATTTAAAATCTTTAGAAAAAAATAAACAAAAGATTTTATTTAGTTAGTTATTTTATTTGTTCATGAGAGACACACAGAGAGAGAGGCAGAGACACAGGCAGAGGGAGAAGCAGGCTCCATGCAGGAAGCCCGATGTGGGACTTGATCCCAGGATTCTGGGATCACACCCTGAGCCAAAGGCAGACGCTCAACTGCTGAGCCACCCAGGCATCCCAGATTTTACTTATTTATTCATGAGAGACACACAGAGAGAGGTAGAGACACAGGAAGAGGGAGAAGCAGGCTCCCTTTAGGGAGCCTGATGTGGGACTTGATCCCAGGACCCCAGGACCACGACCCAACCCAAAGGCTCAACCACTGAGCCACCCAGGTACTCCAGATGGAATATTTTAATAATGTTAATTAGCACATAACAGAAGAGTCTGCATTGCAGTCAAAAGACATAGAATCAAATATTAAAAGAGAAATAGTAAATGAAGGGATCTTAGTGAATTTCACTAATAAAAGCTATCCTGCAAATATGTCACATCATCTTAAATGCTTTTTAAAACTTTATAGAATGGTAAGACATCAATTTGTTGTTGTTTTTTTTTAAGACATCAAGTTGTATACATTATATACAATGAAATTATTTTGAGGTTGCCTGCTGTTTTTAATCTTATTCTGACACTGCCCCTAAACCACACAAATTCTATGTGGACTTTTGCACCTATGCTCCTATTTTCAACCCATTTCAACTTTTAAATAATACGGTCTCTGAGGACTTTGTATGTATCAGAGCCTTGGCCTATAGTGGGATTTCCATTTTTCTCCACTTTGATGATCTGTAATTTATTTGGACAGGTCTATTACCCCCACTTCATTTAGATTATTTTTCTTTCTTCTTTTTTTTTAAAGTAGGCTCCATGCCCAACATGGAGCCCAATGCAGGGTTTGAACTCACAATCCTGAGATCAAGACCTGAACTGAGATCAAGAGTTGGACACTTAACCAACAGAGCCACTTGGCATCCCTCCCCCTTTTTCTTATCATATTTAAGTCTATTATTTCTTGCTCTTTCTATCTGTTCTTTCATATTCCAGTGTTTATTATGCAGAAAGGTTTCTGGTCTAATCTTAAACCCGAGGAACAAGTATCTACTAACTGGTGTCTTCTAACAGTTGTACCCAAATATACATTTATTGAACTAAATGTTATTTCATTATAAGTCACTTCTTAAAAATGTTGGTGATAAATTTATGTGTTTTTTGAGATTGTAGGTACTTTCATATCTACCAATTTCTTTCTAAGATTTTATAGATATATTTATTTGAGAGAGGGAACACATGAATGGTGGGAAGGGGCCGATGAAGAGGGAGAAGCAGACTCCCCACTGAGCAGGGAACTTGACATGGGGCTCAACCCAAGCACCCTGGGATCATGACCTGAGCCAAAGGCAAATGCTTAACCGACTGAGCCACCCAGGCACCCCACATCTATACCAATTCCAGAATATTAATAGAGGATATTAAAAATATTTGTTATAGAGATGGGATGTTAGATCTGTCAAAGTAATGATGTGATGCATATACCATTCTTCTAACTTTCTCCTACACTAAGTGGAAGGTTAAACTAGATGGCCTCTAAAATTCTATGAACCACAATCTCCTCTCTGCCTTCTAGAGGTATCCTCCGTGTTATTTTAGACAGCTCTACCTAACCCCAAATATTATTTCCAAGAGCAGACCTAGTTCTCATCTCTTTAATAATAGGATTTCTAGTTTATACTGAAGCTTGTACCAATTTTTTCCTCATTTTGGTCATTACCTTACTTCCTGAAGCAGCAACATGGTTCTTCTTTATCAAACTAGAGAGCATTCTCAAAAGGTGCCCCTCCTCCAAAAACTTAGTAATAAACCTTCTCTGAAACCTCTCTAGTTCTGGGTTAAAAATCTCCTTTCTATATTGCTTCTGAGACACTGGAATATTTATTTCTCCTCTTTACTCTCTGGGCTCTAAATCCTTTAAGTCTGCCTCTAGTATATATTTCTGTCTCATCCCTCTGATGAGAGCATCAGCCCTCTATTCTTTGTATTCTATTTCTGCATGAGCCAATCTATTCTAATAGCTTCAAGTGTCACTGCTCTAATGACTCTATTTTCCCTTTCTACTCTTCCCTCTAAACTCATACTTTGGTAACATCTACTTAACTGCTCCTCTAGGGATCCCTGGGTGGCGCAGTGGTTTAGCACCTGCCTTTGGCCCAGGGCACGATCCTGGAGACCCGGGATCGAATCCCATGTCGGGCTCCCTATGCATGGAGCCTGCTTCTCCCTCTGCCTATGTCTCTGCCTCTCTCTTTCTCTCTCTCTCTGTGTGACTATCATAAATAAATAAAAAATTTAAATAAAATAAAATAAACTGCCCCTCTAGCTCTCTAGTTTTGTATGGGGTTGTCTGGCAGTCAGGAGGTTCTAAGCCACTCATTATCCTTCCTCAAAAACTGTAAACCATGTTCTTTACACTTTACAACTTCTCTATTTTTCCATTTTTCAAAACATGGTTTTATCCTTGACGTTCTTCCTTTATAGCTCATCTTCTAATCAAATCCTGTTTCTACCTTTGGAACTTCTCTAGCATTTATCCCTTCTTTTCCATCTGTACTTCCATCTCTTAAGATCAATTGCTCCAATATTTTCTTCTCTCCTCCCTTCAGGTTTCTCCTTTAATGCACGCTATACCTTGCTATCAAATCTTCCTAATATGCAGCTTCAGCAAGTTTTCCTCTCTTCAAAAGCTTCCACAGCTTCCAATACCTTCAGAGTAATGTCCAAACTCTTCTGGTCTGGCTTTTAGTCACTGTATCCAAAACTGCCTACTTAGTTCTTCAATTATAACTCTCTGCTTCAGCTGAAATAGGCTTATTGATCATAATTTCTATTCTCCTATGGTACCTGGCACAATGCTGGTGTTTAAGATTGGAATTTACTTAATTTATTATCAGTCGCAAAATTTATGATCAGTCATTTCCAAACAACACACATTTTGATCAGTGACTACTATGTGACAAGAACTATGCTAGGCTCCAGAAATAAAAGGATGAAGATACGGATCTGTATCTCAAGGAGCTCCAAGTACAACAGAGTGTTAAATGCATCATTAAAATATAGTATAATACAGGGGCATCTGTATTATGGGCTCAGTGGTTGAGCCCTTGGCTGAAGGCTCAGATTGTGGCTGAGCCTTTGGCTCACATTGTGATCCTGGGTTTGTCAGCCCTTGGCTGAGCCTTTGGCTCAGATTGTGATCCCAGGTCCTGAAATTGAGTTTCGCATCAGGTTCCCCACAGGGAGCCTGCTTCTCCCTCTGCCGATGCCTCTACCTCTCTGTGTGTTTCTCATGAATAAGTAAATAAAATATTAAAATATGTATATACACACACACACACACACACACACACATATATATATAATACAACCAACAGTCATAGGACACACTAAAATGTTTGTCAAGTGACTGAATGACCAAATAGATTTACATATAGAATATTGCTATCTTATGAAGTTAAAAGGTGGTATCTAGGGACACCTGGGTGGCTCAGTGGTTGAGTGTCTGCCTTTGGCTCAGGGTGTGATCCCAGAGTCCCGGGATCAGGTCCCACATCAGGCTTCGTGCATGGAGCCTGCTTCTCCCTCTGCCTGTGTCTCTGCCTCTTTCTCTCTCAATCTGCATCTCTCATGAATAAATAAATAAAATATTTAAAAAATAAAAGGTGGGATCTTAGACTTAGGGTTAAAAATTTCTAGAGGTGATCTTAAAAAAAAAAAAAAAGGGACACCCAGATGGCTTAGCGATTGAGCATCTGCCTTTGGCTCAGGGCGTGATCCTGGGATGCGGGATCAAGTCCCACATCGGGCTTTTTGCAGGAAGCCTGCTTCTCCCTCTGCCTGTGTCTCTGTGTCTCTCATGAATAACTAAATAAAATCTTAAAAAAAAAAAAAAAAAAAAAACTTTTCTAGAGGTGAAGACAACAAAGTGAATTAAAAGTTTACACAAATCCAGGTTAACTGTGACTGGTTAGGAATGTTTATTCTTGTCTTTGTTATTTCTGATAAGTTGTATACACATTGATTTGATATAACTGTGTGATAAAAAATTTTCTGTATAGGAAAAGTGATTTTTTATACATACCCATGAGGTCAGCAAATCCTCCAACTGGCAATCGGCAGGTTCCAGTAACAAACTGCAGAAGTCTCATTCTCTTCTCATTATCAATTTCTTTAACAAACTGTTAAAAAAAAAACAACACACACACAAAAAAAAAACAACACATAAATATAAAGAGATCTATAGGTCTTATGTTACATTTAGCATAAACAAGAATGGAAAACCATCATTTCAAATGATCTTGCAGTGTTAGATGCACTAGATAATGACTATTCCCTACCACTGTGGATGGAGGAGCTTCTCCATTTTTGTCAAAGCCCTGCCAACCTTTCCCTATATATATCTTAGGACCACATCCTTTCAGGGAGATAGAAAAAGAAAAGTGCCCTGGGTCTAAAAGCTTCCTACTCACTAAATTTCAAGATTAACTCTTCTAGAGCAGCCCCTTATTCTACCTCCCAGATATGCTTGTCCTATAGGATATTTATGTGGTTACATAGGGCAGAGCTTAAATCAGTATAGACTTTTTGGTTTTATGAACAAATGAAATCTAGCTCATAGAATTCTGACCCAGATATATCTCAAAAACCTCTTCTCAATGTTCTCTAGGTTTTAGTGTAGTTATTCTCTACCAGAATCAGGTGGCTTTCAACTCCTACAACTCTGACTCAAAACATTAGGTTTATGGAAGACACTTTCTAGCCTGTAGCACAAGTGTTTTGATTCAGCCAAATAGTTTTGGTAAATAATTTTTATCCTATTGTACTATTGTCAAGTATTTTACAATGCTAATCCTAGTTATAAAAGTTCAGTTCATCTTTACATAAGTAATAGACATTTTAAAATTTTTTATTTTTTTATTGTGGTAAAATATAACAAAATTTACCATTTTAAGCATACAATTCTATGGCATTAAGTATGGTGCACATTGCTGTGTAACCATTAGCACTATTTCCAGAACTTTATCATCCTAAACCAAAACTTTAAATTCATGAAACTTATCTCTTCACCCCCTAGCACCCAATAGCCCTTGTTAATCACTATTCTACTTTCTGTCTCTATGAATTGCCTATTCTAGACACTTCATATAAGTGGAATCATGGAATCATACAATCTTTGTCCTTTTGTGACTGGCTTATTTAACTCAGCATTACCTCCTTAAGGTTCACCCCTGGTATAGCCTGCCAGAATTAACTTTCTCTTTAAGGCTTGATAATATTCCATTGTAAGTGTACATTCATCTTTCCATTCATCTGTTGATGGACACTTAAGCTGCTTCTACCTTTTGGCTTTTGTGAATAACACTATCATGAACATAGGTATACAAGTATATGTTTGAGTCCTAGCTTTCATTTCTTTAGGGTATACGTAGGAAAACTACTAGATATATTAATTTTATATTTAGCTTTTTGAGGAGCTTCAAACTGTTTTTTCACAGTTGTGCCATTTTACATTCCCACCAGCAATGCAGGAGAGTTGCAATTTCTCCACATCCTCAACAAGGATGATTGTTTTCTATTTCTTGATAACAGCCATGTTAGTAATGGATATGAAATAGTATCTCATTGTGGTTTTGATTTGCACTTCCCTAATGATTAGTCCTTTGAATATCTTCTCATGTGCTTATAGCAGATATTTTTTGAAGACACACTATGATTCCAAACCAGGTCACTCCCTTAAGTCTTGCCTTCTGAAATATTATATAGTCTTAATGAAGTATGAATGGTGAAAACCATACTTTAGACAGTTCTATAAAATTCCAAAACCCAGGGACCCCTGGGTGGCTCAGAGGTTTAGTGCCTGCCTTCAGCTCAGGGCATGATCCTGGAGTCCCGGGATCAAGTCCCACATCGGGCTCCCTGCATGGAGCCTGCTTCTCCCTCTGCCTGTGTCTCTGCCTCTCTGTGTCTCTCATGAATAAATAAATAAAATCTTAAAAAAAAAAAATTCCAAAAGCATTTAGATCAAATGCAGCGGAATCATCATCTGGAGTTCTTATACTCTTGGGCAAAGGTGCAAGGTGTATGTTGCCTACTCAGCAATAGTCTTTTAAAAATGCTATTAAAATCTTTCTTTTTAGAAGTTTTGATTCCATATAACTAACATAATTATATTAGTTTCAGTGTACAATATAGTGATTCAACAATTCTATACATTACTCAGTACTCATCAGGGTAAGTGTACTCTTAAACCTCTTCACTTGTTTCACCCATCCCACCTATCTCCTCTCTGGTAACTATCAGTTTGTTCTCTCTAGTTAAGGGTCTGTTTTTTGGCTTATTCTTTTTCTTTGTTTGTTTCTTAAGTTCCACTCGAGTGAAATCATATGGTATTTGTCTTTCTCTGGCTGACTTATTTCACTTAGTATTACACCATCTAGATCCATTCATAATATTGCAAATGGCAAGATTTCATTCCTTTTTTAAGATTTCATTCTTTTTTTATGGCTAAATAATATTCCATCATGTGTGTATACACATACACCACATCTTGATTCATTCATTTATCAATGGACACCTGGGTTGCTTCCATAACTTAGCAATTATACAGTCTATTCATTTATTATCAAGCATAGGATGGAATGAAGTACTTCAATATACTAGTACAGTTTGTTCTATGACTTTCTTCCATATATGGTAAGCAATTTCTAAAAAATTATGATGTATCTGCCAATAGAAATAAACTGAGACAAACCTGCCAAAACCACATGATTTGTTTGCTTGTCCTAGTGTAATGACGGTAGATGGCATGTCTTTGCCAGTCGTTCAAATCAATCTCTTGCATTCCGCATAAAAGGACCTTTGGAGATTTGAAAAAAAAAGAAAAAAAAGATGGTTTCTTTACAACCTATATAAAAATGCTAGACCTAGAGAAGGAAAGACTAATATTCAACATTTCAAAAAAAAAAAAAAATTAATCGGAAGGCTTAGGCTTATAAGCTGTGCATTAAGAATTGCATCTACATTATTTATGAAAGTTGAGTTTCCATTGATGGTGTCATATATACATATAGTCAGGTAAATAAGTCACTCACTGTAGAGACGTTCTAATAGTAATACTTTTTTGGGAGGGTAACACTTTTATATTTTTGGATAAATTATGGACTTTTTAAACCACTAGGGATGCTTCAAAACATCCTGCTAGCATAAAAAATGCTATTGCTACTGGAAAGGTAAGAAAGTGAGCTGAAAGCAGACCCTTGAAGGCATTATTTACCAGCATGCTGCAGAGGAAATAAGAAAAACACATTACCTCTAATTCCTTTGCGTCAAAGTATTGCAAATACTGCTGGGGAAGGATTTCATTAAAGCCCTCAAAGAAAGCTTGTGTTTGTTCTTCAACACCTCGAGACAACCTCCATTCAGCTACCATTCTGGTAAATAAATATTGAAAAAGCTATCAGGAAGTTTAAATTTTACCTTTAAATTCTGAGTATAAAATTTTTTTAACTTTATTATGAAAAACTTCAAATATTTATAAAGTAGGATAGAATGAACCACATATATATCCCAGCTTCAGTACACCAATTTTATTATGTATCTACCCATACCCTAAGTATCATATACTATCATTTTAAACATAAATAATTCAGCATGTATCTCTGCAAGATAGTCTCTTTTTGAAAACAACCGCAATTCTATTATCACCCAAAAAAGTAATAATTTCTTTATAGCCAAATATTCAGTGCTCAAATTCTGATTGACTCAATTTAACAACTGCTTCAATCAGCAACTTAAAAGGGTTCATATGCTGCAAAAGTTTCTTAAGCTTTTAACTTAATCGATTTCTCCTTTGCCAATGTTTTTGAATAAAAATACTTCTTTTGATGATTTATTTTAGAGAGAGTGTGCACACAAGTGAGAGAGTGTGTGTAAGTCAAGGAGTAGGGACAGCTAAGAGGGAGAGACAGACTTTCTGGCAGGTTTCCTGTTGAGCGGGGAGCCCGAAGTGAAGCTGGATCCCACCACCCTGAGATCAGAACCCGAGCAAAAACCAAAAGTCGAAAGCTTAACTGACTGAGCCAGCCAGGTGCCCCTTGAATTAAAATACTTTTAAGGGGGACACCTGGGTGGCTCAGAGGTTGAGCATCTGCTTTCGGCTCAGGGTATGATCGTGATCCTCTTAAAGTGCCGGGATCAAGTCCCACATTGGGCTCCCCGCATGGAGTCTGCTTCTCCCTCTGCCTATGTCTCTGCTTCTCTCTTTCTGTGTCTTTCATGAATAAATAAATAAAATCCTAAAAAAAAATACTTGTAATAAAAATTCTCAAAAATCTCTACTGAAGATTTTAGATTTCAACTTTGACTTTTTTTTAAAGATTTGAGAGAGCACAAGAGAGATGGGGGGCAGAAGGAGAAGGAGAAGTAGACTCCCCAATGAGCAAGAAGCTCAATCCTAGGACACTGGGATCATGACCTGAGCCAAAGGAAGATGCTTAACCATGAATAAGCTACCCAGGAACCCCAACTTTGACTTTAATCTTCATCTACTGGGGACATATTAACAGAGTTAAAAATCACAACAAATACAAGCTGGGTTTTTTTTTCCATTTTAGTGTAAGTTTACTTTTTAACAATTAAAAAAAAAGATTTATTTATTTATTCATGATAGACAGAGAGAGGCAGAGACACAGGCAGAGGGAGAAGCAGGCCCCATGCAGGGAGCCCCGACGCGGGACTCAATCCCGGGACTCCAGGATCGCACCCTGGGCCAAAGGCAGGCGCCAAACCACTGAGCCACCCAGGGATCCTAACTTTTTAATAATTTTAATGAGCAAACAAAAATATATATTTTTGGTATTTGATCACTTGACCAAAAAAGTCCTAAAGTTTGCTGAAGCCTCCGAAATTTTGGGAAATGGCAGTGTAGGCTGTAATGGACTAATCTGCCTGGTGATTATAATGATAAACTCTGGGCATGTTCTTAAAAAGAACTACTATTTTTTAAAAAGATTTTATTTATTTATTCATGAGAGACACACACAAGAAAGAGAAAGAGAGAGAGGCAGGGACACAGGCAGAGGGAGAAGAAGGCTCCTCCATGCAGAGAGCCCAAATCAAGACTTGATCCTGGGACCCCAGGATCACGCCCTGGACTGAAAGCAGGCGCTGAACTGCTGAGCCACCCAGGCACCCCCAAAAACTACTATTTGAAGGCATTAGAGAAAAATCAAAGGCAGGGAAAAATTACTGGGCGTAACATTCTAGAAGTAGGTTGACACATTGAAACAGATTCATATTACTAATAGGCTTTTCTCCTGAGGGCATTTCCCAGTTTAGAGAGCACGAGAGAATGAAGCTCAAACAGAGAGCAACAGTCTCATTGGGCTGAGGAGACATGAGGTTATTACCAGTTTGAAGCTACCAAAACTGGTATGGAAAAATCCCAGAAAGAAAGAAGACAAATTCCAAATCTGCACAGGAATTTACTTCAAATCCTTAGCGGATTGCTAAATACAATACACATGTAAAGAATGATAAGCCTCCAAAGAACCCTGTGCAAAGCAACAACTGAAAAGTCAAAGACTCAAGCAGAAATTTCAGCAGCTACCTTGTGCCAGTGGACAAAATTTAAGTTTACATCCCACAAAGTTACATGGTAAACACCTTAGGCTTTCCATCGTTAAGGAGAAAGGGCCATGTTTTTTTTGTTTTGTTTTGTTTTGTTTTTTTAAGATTTTTATTTATTTATTCATGAGAGACAGAGAGAGAGAGAGAGAGAGATGCAGAGACACAGGCAGAGGAAGAAGCAGGCTCCATGCAGAAAGCCCAACATGGGACTCGATCCCGGGGTTTCCAGGATCAGGCCGTGGGCCGAAGGTGGCGCCAAACCGCTGAGCCACCCGGGCTGCCCCAGAAAGGGCCATGTTTTAGGAATAAAGGTTGTTTTAGGATTAAAGGGAAAATGGAAATAGACCAGCTCTAGCAAGCTTCCACAGGATCAATGTGATCTACCCTTAATTTAACTGCCTGTCAAAACAAAACTCAATATTCTTCAGAGGAAGAACAAAGAATCCAGAGTCTACTGTGTCTCATCCACAATAAGAAATGACTATACATGCCAAGAAGCAGGAAAATGTGACTCATACACAAGGGAAAATAAGTCTATAGAATTAGACTCACAGATAGTCTAATGTTGAAGTTAGCAGACAGAATTTTTAAAAGCTATTAAAAATGTTTTAGAACCAAATGGAAATTACAGAATATCTGAGTATCTAGAAATGAAAATTTTATTGGATGGGCTTAATAACAGTGAATTCAAAAGCAGGTCAATCAAAATGATAAAAAAAAAAAAAGATAAAAAATATATACAGTATCTGAGATGGGATAGTATCAAAGGTTAAATATGCATCTAAATGAAGTCTGAAGTATGCAGAGATGGAACGAAGCAAAGGGAATATCATAATGTCTCCAAATTTTCCACAACTGCTGAAATGGCATCAATCACAGATACAAAAAGCTCAGCAAATGCCAACTTGGATAACTATAAAAGCAATCCTAACTGAGTATATTAGAGTCAAAATGTTAAACAGCAAAATTAAAGAGAAACTCTTTGAAAAACCACAGAAAACACACTCACTCAGAACAAAAAAGCCAATGGCTCACATCATCAAAAACAAGAGAATGACATTATTGAAAATGCTAAAAAAAACAGGGGAAAAACCCTCTTAAGCTTAGAATTCTAAATCAGAATTTATTGCCAGAAGTTGCACACTAAGAAAAATTATGAAGTTTTTTAAACTGAAAGGACATGGTCACAGATGGAAAAGCAGAAGAAAATTCTGCAGGAAGAAATGACGTGGATAGAACTAGAGATTATTATATTTAATGAAGTAAGTCAGACAACAACAAATACCATATGACTTCATTGTATGTGGAATTTAAGAAACAAAAGGAAAAAAATAAAAACAAATCAAGAAACACTCTTTATAATTCAGAATTGAATTCTGAATTCAGAATTTGGAATTCTGGTAGAAGGGACAGGGTACGGGGATGGGTGACGCAGGTGGTGGGGAATAAGGAGTGCACATTTGTTGTGAAGAGCACCAGATGAGGATGAGGATGATGTACAGAAGGGCTGATTCACTATAACATACACCCAAAACTAATCTTATACTGTATATTAACTGGAATGAATGAATGAATTTATTTATTTAGATTATGTTTATTTGTTATTTATTTATTTAGATTTTATTTATTCATGAGAGAGAGAGAGAGAGAGAGAGAGAGAGAGAGAGAATGCCCGTGCATGCATCAGAGACACAGGCAGGAGAAGCAGGCTCCATGCAGGGAGTCTGACATGGCATTCAATCCCGGGTCTCCAGGATCACACCCTGGGCCGAAGGCGGTGCTAAACCGCTGAGCCACCAGGGCTACCCTACTAAATGGAATTTAAATAAAAACTTAAAAACATCTAATAATTGCTTGAAGCAAGAACTAATAATAATGTGGTTTATAAGGTAAGAAATCTGACAACAGTTGCACAAATGGTTAGAGATAACTGAAATTATATTATGAGCTTCTTACTATTGTACAAGTAGTAGTGTAATATTATATGTTATATAAATATGTATATAATCTTAATTATAAGTGAGACATTAATTATAAGTGAGACATTATGGATATGTATTATAATCATTAGAGCAGTCACTAAAATAATTAAAGAGGGATAGTTTTAAAAAAATCTGACAAAAAAAAAAAAAATCTGACAGGTTAAAAAAACTATTAATTCAAAAGAAGGCAGGAAAGGAAGAACAAAGGAAGTTAGGATAATTAAACAAATAGCAAGGTGGCAGACTTCACTCCAACCATATCAGTAATCATATTAAATGTAAATGGTACTAAACAGTGCATTTAAAAAGTTAAGATTATCAGACTGGATGAAAATATTAAGATCCAAGAATATGCTACTTGTCAGAAACATACTTTAAATACACAGATATACAGGGCAGCCTGGGTGGCTCAGCGGTTTAGTGCTGCCTCCAGTGTGATCCTGGAGACCCAGGATTGAGTCCCATGTCGGGCACCCTGCATGGGGCCTGCTTTTCCCTTTGCCTGTGTCTCTGCCTCTCTCTCTCTGTGTCTCTCATGAGTAAATAAAATCTTAAAAAAAAAATTTTTTTAATAAATACACAGAGACAGGACTGAAAACTAAAGGATAGGGGAAGATCTATTACACAAATACTAGTCACAGGAAGGCTGGAGTGAATATATTAATATTGAAAAAGTGAAAAAGCAAGCAAGAGACCCAGAAACTGTAACTCAAGAAAAAGCAGATATATGGAAACTAACGCTGCTCTAACAGAGCTGGTGTTGAGATTATGTGAATGAACCATAACTCTTGACACTAAAGTATCAATCAATTCAGCAAGCATGAGAGGATACATTATAAATTATTTTACTTATAAATTTTATCTGATCTTAGAGTACTCCCCACAAAAATATCTGCATATAAATTTCAGATTCTTTTCAATGACTCAATGTTACATGGCATAGTGGTTACAGACTGGTATTAAAAGAGTGACCTAGCACTATTTCTACTCTTAAAACTCCCAATTTGGGAGAAAAAAAGTGAAAGTTCTATATAATCAACATTCTTTCCTATCCCTTCATAATCTTCAAATTGTGGTTAAACTGAAAATATGCCAAGAAAAGGGGTATAAACCTATCAGTACCCATTAGATTAATTCTTTGTAAAATTTAGTTTAAGTTAACTGGCACGACAGTCTCTCTACCCTGCTGCCTCCACAAGAATCTGTTCTACTTCTTGTTCTGCTGCCAGATGTTAAAATTGAAATTTAGATTGTCTACCTAATTTGGTCCTTAATTTTTTTTTTAAGATTGGGGGGGGGGGGGGCAAAGACACAGGAGGAGGAAGAAGCAGGCTCCATCCTGGGAGCCCGACGTGGGACTTGATTCCGGGATTCCAGGATCACGCCCTGGGCCAAAGGCAGGCTCTAAACCGCTGAGCCACCCAGGGATCCCGGTCCTTAATTTCTTATAATGTGGCTTCTCTATCTACCACTTGGGTATAGTTCTAACTGTTCTCTTAAGGGTTATAATAACTTATTAGCCTCCATATCTTCTAAAGATTCCTCATTTTCCTTGGCCTCTGAAATGCAGGACATGGTAGAATGGGATATCAGCTCTGAGCTGCCTAAAAGCACCACCACACACTATACTTCCCTAGTTACTATTTGCGACTTGTGCTTTCCAGCCTTTGTATCTCTGCCCATAACTTCAGTTCTCATTTCTACACAAGTGAATCCTCCCCAACCTTCAAAGCTCATATTAAATATCACCAGCTACTTGCTGCATAACAACTAAATGATGTCTCCCTCATTTGACTTTCCATAGCACTTTCCTTGTTCCTCTCTCAACATACTTGTAAGTTAGAAAGCAATCAATCACGTCCTTGTTATACATGATCAGTTCTCATAATGATTAGTAAAAAGGCAAACATTATTTTAAAATACTGTCCACTAGTATCACTAGGCAATTATCAATGTGCTGTAGCCCAACAGAAAGGCTAAAGTACGTTAAAAGGAGCATTCTCTCACCTGATATATTCCTCTTTATTTTCTTCTGTCACAAGAATATTGCCACCATTAGGTTTCAAATCATGACTCTTGATTTCACCTAAAATTTCTTTATCGACAGAGAAGTACATTTCCAAACCACATTCCTCAATATTGTTTTCTCTGCACAAATGAAATTAATACTATTTGTTACACTAATTCAATCATATAAAAAGTATTTAACTAAAGGACTGTGTTTTTCAATAATTACTCTAAAACCATAGGATCAAAATAATATGAAAACTGGAAAGATTACGCTCTAAAGTCATATTTTTACCTAACATATCAGGTGTATTCTGTAAAATCTATTATACTGGATGAGACAAGTTTAATATTTAAATTCAATAAACCAATTACTTGCTTATAGTTTGGGCAGGTTACCAACACCATAATGAAATCATATAGACTATATTTTGATAAATTAAACGGAAACAAACTTACTTAACCCAGATGAGAGAATTGTAAAATTCTGGATCAATAGATTCTAAATCCTTCAGTCCAACTGGTTTGTTCAATATACGCTTATAGAATGGCAAAGAAAAACCTGTGTCTATGAATTTTCCATGGAACAGAGCCTATATGAGAAGAAAATAAACCTTTTATGATAGAATGTTAGATTAATTAATTCTTCATATAAAGCTCCCCTGTCATCTATTATGGCACATTTTTGGGAAAATAGCAAATATAACAAACCAATCTTAAAAAAAAAATCTTAGTGATGAGAAAATTTCAAATGAGAAAGTTAAATGTCAAAGAAACAATACCTTAATATTGGTGAATTAGCAAAGTAAACAGAGTTCACCAGTACTTACCATAGCAATAAACCTGCCAATAAAACGAAAATATTTCAGGTGATCTGGATTGATGTAAGAAGCGGGATTGATCTGCAAGCAGTAGTTATCCTTCCCTGCATATTCAAACAGGCAATACATTGGGTTCAACACCTCGTGTGACAAAAGAAAGAACCACTCTCTGAAATCAAAAGAAAATTTAGGGTGAAAAAACCATGCCAATAAATCAAAGTGCAGTGCTACAAAGTTCTTAGGAATCTATACTCCTTGGCTGGTGACAGTTTTCTAATCTCATGTTGATTTTTAACTGCTTCTATTCAGATAGACATCTAATTTATAGAGATGATACTTACACACTCCATATTATATTTCAGAGAATCTAAGACATCATCGACTTAAAAGACACCATTATTCAATGAGCTACTAAAAATTTTTCTAATTATAATTGTGATACACATCCCAATGTCAGAGACATTTAAATCAATTTATCAATTAGTGAGCATTAGTCTTAGAATCAATGAAATACTATTATAGAGCCAAGTTTAATATTCACTATTAACCCATGTAGTTAAAGCAGCTGAAGGAGGTCTAATATTATTCCATCTGTTACTAAGCCTCACAGCAATTCTCATCAGATGTCACTGCTCTCTAAAAAACTTCCAGCTTTGCGCAGTGGCAGCATCACAGCCAATGAGGTTTATCTGAGGCACGATTATTGCTAATTGAAAAAACTTCCAATTTCACAAACACAATAAAACACTTAATTGAAGCCACTCATTCATTAGATAAATGCTCTGAGGACCTCTAAGTCAACTGTGAAAATATCAACCAATATTGAAATAAGATTATAGTTACTATACACTATGAGTAGGCCTGATTAAACAGAAAGCAGAATGGATCTGGGCAATACAAATGATATTAGCTTGTGTCTGAGATTTCTTTTCCTATAAATCATGGCCCCTGGTGGTAATGCTGCTTATACTTATTATTTGATTTTCTAATTAAGAATAAATGCCCTCCTCCTGAATTACCTTTAACTTATACAAAATTAAATGTTTTTACTCATTATTTACCAGTGGTTACTTCACATATTTTCAAATGTGAACTTTAACACATAGCATAAATAAGAACTACTAAAATGTAGCTATCAATTAGTGAGCAAACAAAAATGCAGGGTCTGAACTAGGTCATTAATAAACACTATTTCTACTCTTCACAATAATCCTAGAAAAGCAGATGTGACTATTCTTATTTTACAGATGGAATGGAAGATATTTGCCCCAGGTTGTACTACTGAGTGCAGAAAAAGGATTCAAATCCAGTCTTGACTCCAAAGTCCTTGCTTTCCATACTACCACTGCTAGGCAAATATTTAGCCTGATGTGCTATACTGTTATGGAATAAGCAAAGGAATTTCTTACTTGAGTTTATCTTCCAGGGTATGATTAGAAACTCCAAATATTAAGAAAGCAGAATTTAAAATTTCAACCCCTTTTTGATACATCCCTCTATTCTTTTTTTTTTTTTTAGATTACTTATTTATTCATGAGAGACAGAGAGAGAGAAAGAGAAGCAGAGACACAGGCAGAGGGAGAAACAGGCTCCAAACAGGAAGCACAAACGTGGGACTCGATCCCAGGTCTCCAGGATCACACCCTGGGCCGAAGGCCGCGCCAAACTGCTGAGCCACCCGGGATGCCCATCCGTCTGTATTCTTAAAACAGATATATTATCTCAGTTGGGAATTGAGTGGCTATTATCTGTATCAGTAATCTGTGATGGGGAAAATAACCTGATCACTATAGGGCCTTGTATTATGTTCTATGGAACAAATATGAGGCAGTAGACTAAACACTGACTTCTGGTTGTATGATGCAAACTTTGCATCCAGGCTCTACATCTTAGTTATGTACCCGAGGTGAGTCTCGAAACCTCATTATTATCTATAAAATGCTACCTCACAGGATTATCCTAAGGAATGGGGGAAATCCATTATTAGTCCCTTAGAGAGACAGAGTTGAATTAGTGTTTGCTGAAATTCTGTAGCTGCAGCATAATAAAGGTACAATAATAATTTGCTACATTCATTTTCCTGAAATATAATATTGAGAAAATACTTGCAAGCAAAGTGAATGATACCTTTGGAAGAAAGGAACTAAGTTCTGAGTATTCATATTATCACTACCTTGCTACACCTCCATAATCTAAACCTTCTTCTCCTGGAAAAATCACCCACAAACGTCTTCGCAGATCTTGGGGATTGAAGCTCATTATCTACAAAATAATAAAAGTAAAACAATTGATAAAAACAGTTGTTGAAACACCATTCTACCAGTTTTGGATCTGAGATATTGATAAATACCGATTGGAAAAAATATTTTAAAATAACATCCTTTAATAAATGTCTAATATATATATATTTTTAAATATTTAATTTATTTATTCATGACAGACACAGAGAGAGAGGCAGAGATATATATAGGCAGAGAGAGAAGCAGGCTCCATGCAGGGAGCCCAATGTGGCACTCGATCCCTGGACTCCAGGATCATGCCCTTAGCCAAAAGCAGATGCTCAACCGCTGAGCCATCCAGGTGTCCCAATAAATGTCTAATATTAAAATATCTTTTTCTCTTGCAATTTCCCCTTGCAATTTCTCTTTGCAATGACCAAAAACCACATACTACCCCAAACAACTTTATTCACCACTTAGGAAGAAAATTTGACGCTAATTTTGCTATCAGATTTGTCACTCTTCAAAGCAATTTTTTTTTGTTGTTTCACATCTATTTGATGGATATCAAATCTAGAGTGACAATTTTAAACAACTATTTCAGCACCATCTGGTCTGTCATTCTGCAAAAGCCTTTAAGTTTCAAAAGTCAAAAAATAAAGGGATATTTAATGTTTTGTATCTTTCAGCACTGCAATAGCAAGTTATGTTCCAAGAAACTGGCCCACCAGGGACTACTACACCATAGTTAAGAATATAAAAATTAGGGATCCCATCGGGCTCCCGGTGCATGGAGCCTGCTTCTCCCTCTACCTGTGTCTCTGCCTCTCTCTCTATCTCTCTGTGACTATCATAAATGAATAAAAATTTAAAAAAAAAAAAAGAATATAAAAATTAGAGGTAGGTAATGACTGGGGTTGGGAATGGCCTTGGAGACTTACATCAGATCAAGGCAATCACTCATAATTCTCTAGCCTTAGTCAAGCTCTGCTGCTAAAAAGCTATCTGCTCCTACTTAGCAGGATGCCAACTGGCTTTTCCCTTTAATATTACTGAGGTTCCATTAAACATGTACATAACTGTTTCTGAAAACAAGTAGCCAGCTAAGTCAGTGGGCCTGTCAACCATCTTAGATGATTTCTTTTCTTTTCCATTTATTTTGAAGCTGTAGCTGTGGTCCATTTTTATCAAACCCCGTAATTATCATAGGGGTTTGATAATAAAAAATTACGTCTATATCCGGCCACAAAATAAGGACTAAGTAGATGTTTTCGTTTTTTTTTAAAGATTTTTAAAAAACGTATTTATTCATGGGAGATAGAGAGAGAGAGAGAGGAAGAGACATATGCAGAGGGAGAAGCAGGCTCCTTGCAGGGAGCCCGATGTGGGACTCAATCCCGGGACTGGGATCATGCCCTGAGCTACAGGCAGACGCTCAACCACTGAGCCACCACCCACGCGCCCCAAGATGTTTACATTTTAAGACAGTTTTTCACTGGCCATTTTAATCTTCTCTACAACAAAATCACTTAACATTTATTAGCAGTTGTTAAGTTGCAAAATAAAAGTGTTAATTAACTTGGGTTCTGAGAATAAAAGCATTGTTGACTACTTCTGAAAAAAATACTTTTTTAAATTTTGGTATTGTAAGCAATGACCAATTTCTTTCCTACATAAAATTTTTTTTTGTTAAATTATGAGTAACAAATGCTTATTGTAAAAATGCAAGTAACACACAAGTATAAAAGCAAAGTCTTCCCCTCTTCCTTTCTACCCATCCAATAATGTTTATAAAGGTATTTCCAGACTTTCGTCTACCCAAAAACCTATTTTCTTACTCAAATACCTATTTCAAACTGAACACTAAGCATAGAAATGAAAACCTGAAACTCATCAATTACTTTAAATTACTCTGACATTTCAAAAGCACACAAACAAAATTATCTACATGTTCCTAAATTTTAAGTACTAATGCAGCTGGCAATACTTATTTTAAGGACTCCAACTCAAAAGCCCAAACTATTTAGACTTAGAACCAAAAGTGGCTCTGGGCAGGCCACCACATGGCAAACCATCAAGTGGATAAGACAATACCTGGGCTCCCTGGGTGGCTCAGTGGTTTGGTGCCTGCCTTTGGCCCAGGGCATGATCCTGGAGTCCTGAGATCAAGTCCCATAGCGGGCTCCCTGCATGGAGCCTGCGTCTCCCTCTGCCTTTGTTTCTGCCCACCCCCCTGTGTCTCTCATGAATAAATAAATAAAATCTTTAGGAAAAAAAAAAACAATACCTGCTGAAAGGAATCTTCAAACAACGTTTTTCTTGTCACTGTAATCTTTATGTGCTGTGGCATGGCCAGTTGCTGAAACATAAGAATGATTTAAGTTAACTCTATTAAAATGGCATATCAAAAAACCAAGAAAGTGAAGTTCTATTTATTTTTATCTTTGCTTAGAGAAACAAGTAGACTATGAATATGAATTTATTTCAATAATGTTTAATCATGCATTTGTGAGCATTCATGCTAATTACAGATCATTTGATATATTAACAAAAGAAAACAAGATCTCATATGCAGTGGTTACTTAATGAGTTATTAAATCTTTAACTTTATTTTCAAAAAGTTAATTTAGATTATTCTTGCTTGTCTAGGTCCAGTTAACTACATGAGTTTGAAGTTGAAAAATATTCATCATAGCTTTGTGCAGTGGCAATATCGTAGCCAAAGAGGTTTATCCGAGGCATGATTATTGCTAATTGAAAAATATTCATCATAGTAACACTTTTACTAGTACATTAATTTTATTTAAAACCCATAAAGAAATCAGAAAATATTTATATATCAGAAATAACGGATCACATCTGGGAAGAATACTCAGAATGTAACTATGTATATGTGTGTGTATATATACATATCTGAAAGTCGTATCAAATGTTAGATATGAAAAGGGCTGGTTACACTCTACATCAGAAAATGTTTTAACTCATTTGTTTGAAGAGTTTTGCAGTCAGTTATGAGTACTGAAAGGAGAGTAACTGTTTTTAATTCAAATTGTTTCAAATTTATTTTTCTGGATCACAGAAGCCAATGATCTAACTGATAAATCTATTTCTTTGCCCTAAAAATAGAAAAGATAGATTCCAATGTTTCCCATTTTACCGGTTTTTCTATGGTTTAATTATTTTCACAATCACTGTGTAACATAAGCAACATATAACAAAGGAAAGGGAGTATAGAAAAAGTCCTGATACTGACCTGACACCAGAACCGGAAATACTGAACTTTTGCCTTGAAGTCCCGTACATAGGCTATCTGTGGTCCATTGTCTCTGAGGAGGAATGTTAATATGACATATATAGCAGCTTATAAGATTATATATAGAAGACGAGCTAACTACCACATCCTTCAGTACTCAAATATAAAAATACTGTAGCATTGCATACTCCTAACACCACCTTTTAAAAAAAATTTCCCAGGACTAGTTTTAAGAGACAAATTTAGATCTTCTAAAAGGCAACACTGTGGGATTTTCTTTTATATATAGTGAAATCTAACAGGACTAGGTAAAGGAAATTTGATCTGGGAATGTTGCCTATCCCCAAATCCATTCTTTCCTTTATCCTTAAATCAGACTCCTGATATGTACTTGGGCAGATTGCTAGCTAGAATAAAGATTACATTTCTCAGCGTGGTTGTGCGACTTAACCACGGCTGATGAGCTGTGGTTGTATAGGACTTCCATGAAGGCTCAAAAAGAGCAAAGAAGCTGGAAAAGGAATTGTTTTTTTCTCTTTCCAATTTGTTCTTCCTCTATATTCCAACCCAGAGTGTTATTGACTCAGCAACTATCACACACTATCAGGTAACCTCGAGAAAAGAGCCCATGGCCTGGGATGGTAGAACAGAAAGAAAGGAGCCTAGATCACTGATGACACCATGGAGCGAGCTTTCTTTTCTTTTCTTTTCTTTTCTTTTCTTTTCTTTTCTTTTCTTTTCTTTTCTTTTCTTTTTCCTTCTCCTTTTCTTTTTCCTTTTTCTCTTCTTTTTTTTTCTTTTCTTATCCTTTCCTTTCCTTTCCTCTTCTCTTCTCTCCTTCCCCTTCCTCCCTTCCTCCCTTCCTCCTAAGATTTTATTTATTTATTCATGAGAGACACAGAGATAAAGAGAGGCAGAGACAAAGGCAGAAGGAGAAGCAGGCTCCATACAGGGAGCCCGACTCGGGACTCGATCCCAGGACTCCAGGATCATGCCCTGGGCTGAAGGCAGGCGCCAAACCGCTGAGCCACCCATACGTTCCACGATGGAGCTTTCAAGCAAGGCCTGGACTGCCTTTAAATTCATTTTCTAAAGGTTCACTGTAGAAATGTAACTGATCTTAGGTGTGCCTGGCTGGCTCAGTCGGTAGAACATGTGATTATTGATGTCGGGATTGTGGGTTTGGGCCCCCCATTAGAAATTACTTAAACATAGAATCTTAAAAAAGAAAAGAAATACAAATGATTTTGTCTTTTGTTTTGTTTTTTTTTAAAGATTTTATTTATTTATTCATGATAGTCACACACACAGAGAGAGAGAGACAGAGAGAGAGAGAGAGAGAGAGAGAGGCAGAGACACAGGCAGAGGGAGAAGCAGGCTCCATGCAGGGAGCCCGACGTGGGATTTGATCCCGGGTCTCCAGGATTGCGCCCTGGGCCAAAGGCAGGCACCAAACCACTGCGCCACCCAGGGATCCCCTGATTTTGTCTTTTGACTTTGTACCCGGCAGCACTATTAAATTCACTTACTAGTTCTAGTAGTTTTTTCTAGATTCCTTATGATTTTCTATGTATACAACTATGTTAATTGTATGAAAGTTTTAATTTTCTTTCCCATCTCTCTTTTTTTTAAATTTTATTTATTTATTCATGAGAGACACAGGCAGAGGGAGAAGCAGGCTCCATGCACAGAGTCCAGTGTGGGACTCGATCCCCAAACTCTGGGATCATGCCCTAAGCGGAAGGCAGATGCTAAACCCCTGAGCCACCCAGACATCCCTTTTCTTTTCCATCTATATATCTTTTTTCTTTCTCTTATTTCACAGGACTACCATTACATAATGGTGAGGGAAGTAGTGAGAGCAGCTATTATCGTCTTTGTCTTGGTCTTAAAAGTTTTTTTTTTTTTTTTTTAGGATTTTTATTCATTTGAGAGAGAGAGAGAGAGAGAGAGAGAGAGCACAAGCAGGGGGAGAGGCAGAGGGAAAGAGAGAAGCAGATATGGAGCTCCATCTTAGGACCTGGAAATCATGACCCGAGCCTAAGGCAGATGCTTAACCATCTAAGCCACCCCGGTGCCCCTCTTAAGAGGATTTCATCACTAAGATGATGTAAGAAAAGTTTGCAAGGCAGCTGAGAGTTTATCATAAACTGGTATTTTATTTTGTCAAGTGCTTTCCTGATGATTTTTTGTCCTTTAAATGTAGTAAATTACATATTGATTTTTGTGTATTAAAACAATCTTGCGGGATCCCTGGGTGGCGCAGCAGTTTGGCACCTGCCTTTGGCCCAGGGCGCGATCCTGGAGACCCGGGATCGAATCCCACATCGGGGTCCTGGTGCATGGAGCCTGCTTCTCCCTCGGCCTATGTCTCTGCCTCTCTCTCTCTCTCTCTCTCTCTCTCTGTGACTATCATAAATAAAAAATAAATAAATAAATAAAAAATAATAAACCAATCTTGCTATCCTGGGATAAAAACAGACATGGTAATAGTGTAATATACTCTTGTATTTTCTGGATTTAATTTGCCACTATTTTGTTAAAGATTTTTATACCTATATTCATAGAAATATTAGTCAATAATTTTCTTACACTAATTTTGTCTGATGTTGGCATCAGGACTTACAGGAGCCTCATAAAATGAGTTAGGAAGTATTCCTATTGCTTGTATTTTATGAAAGAATTCAAATAGGATTGATATTATTACTTATAATTTTGATAAAATTTATTAGTGGAAGCCATCTATGCCAGAATTTTCTTTGTGGCAAATTGTTTAATTATGAACTCCATTTCTTTACTACATATTCTGTTATTTAAATTTACTATTTCTTTTTGTGTTCATTTTGGTAACTTGTATCTTTCAAGGAATTTGTCAACTTGATCTAAAATATGAAATTTCTTGGGGCGCCAAAGCAGCTCAGTTGGTTAAGTGTCTGTCTTGATGTTGGCTCAGGTCATGATCTTAGGGTTGTGAGATCAAGCCCCACACCAAGCATGGAGCCCGCTTAGGATTCTCTCTTTCCCTCTCCCTCCGCCCTTCCCCTTCCTCGTTTCCTCTATTTTATTTTGTTTCTTCTCTTTAAAAAAAAATAATAATAAATAAATAATAAAAACTAAAAAAACTTCTTGGTATAAAGTTATTCAAGTATACACTTTGTTATCTTTCGATGTGTGTAGGATATGTAGTGATGTCATTCTTTCACTTTCACATTAGTAATTTGTGTTTTCTCTTTTTTCTCCTCAGGTTTACTAGAGGTTATTGATATTATTAATCTTTTCTAAGATCCAACTTCTAGCTGAGTTCTCAATTGTCTCATTTTCATTTTATTAATATCTGCTTTTATGCTTATTTCCTTTCTTATGTTCATCTGGGGTCTAATAAACTTCCTTTTCTAGATTAAGGTGAAAGCAGCAATCACTGATTTTATACCTTTATTTTCTAAACTAATCTTATACAGAGCAGTAAGATTTCCTCTAAGAGCTATTTTTGTTCAACCCCACAAATTGTGATGTGTTGTGTTTTTATTATCATTAAATACAATGTTTCCTAATTTCGCATGACTTCATTGAGCCATGGGTTATTAGTAGTGCACTTAATGATGGAAAGAAATATATTTGTAATAAACCACTATGTTTTACGGTTTTCTGTTATATGTACCCAAACTTAACTGAAACTAAAAATGAATGATACAAAATTATCTATTATGTATTTCCATATTTTTTTTTGTATTTCCATATTTAAATCATTTCTAATTTCATTAAAAACTAATTGGTCTGAATTTCTAGTTTGTGCTTTACACATGAAAGTTTTTAAGATTTTTTTTTAAGATTTTATTTATTTATTCATAGAGACACAGACAGAGAATGAGAGGCAGACACACAGGCAGAGGGAGAAGCAGGTTCCATGCAGAGAGCCTGATATGGGATTCGATCCAGGGTCTCCGGATCACACCCTGGGCTGCAGGCGGCACTAAACCGCTGCGCCACCGGGGCTGCCCTAAGATTTTATTTTTAAGTAATCTCTACACCCAATGTGGGGCTTGAACTCACAATCCCAAAATGAAGAGCTACATGTTCTACTGACTAAGCCAGCCAGGAGCCCTGAAAGTTTTTAATAAACAGAAATTATAAAATTAAACAGTAATGAAAGGTAAAAGCCAGAGACACTACAAGAAAACTACTAATAATAATAAAAAAATAAGAAAATAATAAGAAAAGGAAAACTAATATTTCTTATGAACACTAGAGTCTGCAAGAAAATATTAGCAAATTGAATTCAGTAGTATATTAAAAGGATTAATATCTTAATCCTTTTCACCAACTGGGATTTATTCTTGGAATGCAAGGATTGTTCAACATAGGAAATGTCAATCCTCTTTTTTTTTTTTTTAATATTTTATTTATTCATGATAGAGACACAGAGAGGCACAGACATAAGCAGAGGGAGAAGCAGTCTCCATGCAGGAGCCCGACATGGGACTCGATCCTGGGTCCCCAGGATCACCCCCTGGGCCAAAGGCAAGCACTAAACCACTGAGCCATCCGGGCGTCCCGGAAATGTCAATCCTATACACCAAACATCAATAACAAAGGCAAAAAACCCAAAAAAACAAAACAGAAAAACCCACATCATCTCAATTGAGGCCAAAAAACCCATAAAAAACAAAACAAAAAACCAACCCACTGACAAAGTTTAACATCCTTTTATAGTAAAACAAACAAACCCAAAACCACTCAACAAACAAGGACTAGAAGGAAACTCCCTCAATATAAGAGCCATATATGAAAATCCCACAGCTGACATACTCAATAGGGAAAATGAAAGCTTTCCTTCAAACAAGGCAGGAATGCCTGCTTTCCCTTCTATTTGATATAGTATTACAAGTTCTAGCCAGGGCAATTAGGTAATAAAAAGAAATAAAAGGCATCCAAATTGGGAAGGAAGAAGTAAAAATTATCTTTGAAGATTATATAATCTTATATTTAGAAAATCTTAAAGATTCCAGGAAAAACACTATTGGAACTAATAAGTACATTCAGCAAACTATAATATAAAACAACACAAAAATCAGTTGCATTTCTATACACTAACAATAATCTGAAATTTTTTTTCTTAAATTCCATTTACAAATAGCATTTTAAAAAACTTAGGAATGAACTCAACCAAGAGGGTAAAAGACTGGCATACTGGAAAACTACAAAACATTGTTAGAAGAAATTAAAGACAAGTAAGTGTAAAGACACCCTATCTATGTTCATCGCTTAAAAGATGTAATATTGTTAAGATATCAAAACAAAACAAAGAGAACTACAAATTCAATGCAATCCCCATCAAAATCCCAACGACATTTTTTGCAACAATAGAAAAATCTATCCAAAAAGTCTTATGAAATCTGAGGGACCCTAAAAGGCCAAGGCAGTCTCAAAAAAGAACTTGGAGAACTCACATTTCTGGAGTTCAAAATTTAGGAAAATCTACAGTAATGAAAACAGCGTGGGACTAGAATAAAAAGACACAATGACCAATGAAATACAAAGTCCAAAAATAAATCTTTGCATGTATATGGTCAAAGGATTTTTTACAAGGGTGACAAGACCATTTAACAGTCTTTTCAACAAGTGGTGCTAGGAAAACTGGATCTCTAGTTGCAAAAAAATGAAGTAAGATCCTTTCCTAACACCATTTACAAAAACTAACTAAAAATGAACCCAAAACCTATACCTAAGAGTTAAAGCTATAAAACTTAGGTCAATGCACAGAATAGGAGAAAATATTTGAAAATGATGTATCTGGTAAGGGATTAATACCTAGAATACAAAAAACTTCTAAACTCCAACAATAAAAAAACAAACCAGCTTCGAAGAAGGGCAAAGAAGTTGAATAGACGTTTTTTCAAAGAAGATATACAAATATTTGGTCAACTAGCACATGAAACGATGCTCAAAATCATCAGTCAATACAAATAAAAAACCACATGAGGGCAGCCCCGGGGGCTCAGCAGTTTAGCGCCGCCTTCAGCCCAGGGTGTGATCCTGAAGACCCCAGATAGTCTCAGGATGGGCTCCCTGCATGGGGCCTGCTTCTCCCTCTGCCTGTGTGTGTCTCTGCCTCTTTCTCTGTCTCTCATGAATAAATAAATAAAATATTTAAAAAATAATAAAATTAAAATAATAAAAAAATAAAAACATGAGATACCACTTTATACCCATTAGGTTGACATTAAAAAACAAACAAACAGGGGTGCCTAAGGGGCTCAGGTCATGATCCCAGGGTCCAGGGATCAAATCCCGTATCAGGCTCCCGACAAGGAGCCTGCTTTTCCCTCTGCCTAGGTCTCTGCCTCTGTGTGTCTCTAATGAATAAATAAATAAAATCTTTAAAAAAAAATAAACAAAATAACCATTGATATGGATGTGGAAAAGTGGAACCTGTGTACACTTTGATGGCAATGTAAAATGTGGAAAAGTCTTGAAGCGCTTCAAAAAAACACCAAATTACCATTGACCCAGCAATTCCACTTTGGAGTATATACACAAAAGAACTGAAAACAAAAACTCAAACAGATATTTGTACACTCATATTCACAACTACATTATTCACAATAGTCAAAAGATATAAACAACTGAAAAGTCCATGAACAGATGTATAAATATGATTAACATACACTAAAATATTATTCTGCAATAAAAAGGAATGAAATTCTGATACAAACTGTAATATAGATGAACCTTGAAGATATAATGCTAAGTGAAATAAACCAGTCACAAGCACAAATACCATATGATTCCATATATATGCACAGTCAAGTTTAGAGACAAGATAGTATAATAGTTATCAAGGGCTAAGGAAAGGAAGAGACAGGAGAGCTATTATTTAATAGGCATAGAGTTTCAGTATGGGATGATAAAAATGTTCTGGAAATGGATGGTGTTGATGGATGCACAATAAAGTGAATGTACTTAATGCCACTAAACTATACACTTTAAAATGGTTAAAATGGTAAAACAGTGTTATGTGTATTTCGTAACAAAAAAAAAAAAAAACCCCTTAAACAAACCGCATAAAGCAAAACAAAACACAATGTCACTTTTCGAAAATGGAAAAGAAAAACAAAGTAATAAGAGCTTTTACGTTAAAAGGTAATGGAACTGAAAGAAAGCAGGCATCAGAAATCGGGGATTAATTGGTAAGCAGTAATGTACTGGTAATGTCTAAATAACCTCTTTAGTGCTGTGTGAATAGATACACATAAAAAAGGCCTCTAAAAGAAATTATGGTGATAAAAAAATACAGTAATAAAAACACAAAATATTTAATGAACAATGACCTATGGGCAACTCAACTCAAACAGAATGGTATTCCTTGCTAATTAAGATCTTTGTAACACAATCTTAGGAATCTGTTTTATTTCTAATCTACAATGTTGTTTTTTTTTTTTAATTTTTATTTATTTATGATAGTCACAGAGAGAGAGAGAGAGAGGCAGAGACACAGGCAGAGGGAGAAGCAGGCTCCACGCACCGGGAGCCCGACGTGGGATTCGATCCTGGGTCTCCAGGATCACGCCCTGGGCCAAAGGCAGGCGCTAAACCCCTGCGCCACCCAGGGATCCCTATTTCTAATCTACAATGTTTAAAAAACTCACAGTGCAGATTTTCCAGTGCGGGGATCAATATAGGTGGTTGTTCTTCTATTGTGGTCCACAAAATATGGAATTCCATCAACTGTGAATCTCATTTCCCAGCCTTCAGGTAAGGGCTTTTCATTTAACTGACTACAAAACATAGGAAAAAAAACAATTAAAAAATTTAAAAATGTTGAAGAGCTGTTTCCCAAGTACACAAAACAAAAATTACCCATAAATGCAGCATCATTTAGATCATTTAGTTCAGTATTTCCAGTTGTTTACTAGACCCATCTATAAATATCCTACAAGCATATTAAACATGTCAGTAGGTTCATGGAATCACCACTCAGTTTCCACCTATCTACTTAGCCTATAATACCCATCTAATAACCCACCTAACATCTTTTGGTAACCAAGTTCTGCCCGTTCTGTCTTAGAAACCTTCATACTCATCAGTTTTCAGTCCCCAAGAACATCCTTACCCTGGCATCATTCATCTCTCTTCTAAACTTTCACAGTGGCCACTGAACTGGTTTTCCTGCTTCTTGTCTGACTCTGGTCCTATACTTGTTTCATGTTGCTGACAGAGTACTAAACCAGAGATCTGATCAAATCAGTCCTCTACTTAAAGTAATAACCACTGTTCACATTACCAATGGTAAGCCTTGAACTCTCAACACCTGGCACACACTCTGCCCTCAGCGTTCCCTTTCAGGTTTAACCCTGCACTCCGATTCCCTTCCATGAAACCCTGTGATTTCACAGTGTAGCACTACTCACCATTTCCCTAATCAAGACATAATCTGTCATACCTCCAAGTGAAGTCTTTCTTTTTGTCCAGAATACCTTAATTATTCCTCTGTTAAGACAACTCAACTGTTCTTTCTCAAGTATTTCTAACCACTTCCTTAATACCTATCTTTAGTCTTTGGTCAATCTCTCTCAACTTCAGTTGTTAAGAATGTTTATATATATATACAAGAATGTTTATATAGTAAGACTGTGAGAAGAATAAATGAGACAGTATAAGTAAAAACCTTTTACACATAGTAAGCCTTCAAGTTATAACTAATAGTATTCCTCCTACTATATATTGACCATTTTCTTTCAGTCTCTCAAAGTACTTCCTTCATACTGCTAGCACAGCATCTGTTAAGTTTTTCAGCCTGTGGTCTGGCAACAACTTCCCACCCTGCAATACTACTGAATTTTAAAACAGGAACTAAATTATAAGGCAGTAGTGCATTTTTATTTGATATATATTAAATTAATTGGGCCATAAGAATAAATATTCAAAAATGCTTACTTGTGAACCTAAGAAATGTTTACATTTTAAAATATTCCACTAGAGGGCAGCCGGGGTGGCTCAGCGGTTTAGCGCGGCCTTCAGCCCAGGACCTGATCCTGGAGACCTGGGATTGAGTCCCATGTTGGGCTTCCTGCATGGAGCCTGCTTCTCCCGCACCTTTATCTCTGCCTCTCTCTCTCCCTCTCTCTCTCTCAATCTCTGAGTCTCTCATGAATAAATAAATAAAATCTTACAAAAAAAAATTCCACTAGAATGGGCAGGGAATTATTGAATACCTCTCTTGTAGTTTGTATTTGTGTATTCTGTCAGTCTTTTTAAGTTATAGTTAGGTATAATAAGTGTTCCAAGTTTTTACCTATTGCTAGTTTGTTTTCCTCTATTCTACAGCTTCAAATTTTCTCACCTGGTGCATTTAGTGAGAGAAAAAGAGAGAGAGAGAGAGATGGAAATGTCCAAGTTCACATCAGAAAGGAAGAAAGGGAAGGGTGGGGCATTTAAACTAGTTTCTAAAAACAAACAGACTGGTTTAAGAGAGCCACTATTGCTGACAGTATTGTCATTTTCCTCAAGTGTACTTCAGAAAAATAAAAGGCAGAGAGAACCACTGTCTAGAACAGTATTTTGTAAACTATGTTGAAAGGTTAAGAACATTTAGCTCTATTCACAAAGCTGAAGAGATATGTCAGATAAAACACACTAACAAAAATTTTTTAAAGGTGACATTTATTATATTTCTAAGATATACTCAGTAACAAATTGTTGTCTTGGAAACAAAACAAACTGGATAATACTAGGTCATTTGTATTATTTATTAAGATGATTCTCACTTTAACTCTAAAACTTTCAAAGTCCAAGGTGGAACAAAAAAAATGGTAGCAAAGGTGACATGGTCTATTCTGTTCTTCAAGATAGAATTTAACAGAACAATTTAAAATGTTACCTTTGAAATTTTTCATTCTTCTTTTGGAAATTAAATATGTATATGTGTATATATATATAAAGATTTTATTTATTTATTCATGAGAGACACACAGAGAAAGGCAGAGACATAGGCAGAAGGAGAAGCAGGTTCCCCGAAGGGAGCCTGATGCAGAACTCAACACCAGGACCCTAAGATCACACTCTGAACCAAAGGCAGATGCTCAACTACTGAGCCACCCAGGCATACCGGAAATTGAATATGTTTAAGTTAAATACCGTAACAACATTTAAAAAGTTGTTAGTATGCAGAAAGAGAATTTAAATTTAAAGCATATCATTAGGGATCCCTGGGTGGCGCAGCGGTTTGGCGCCTGCCTTTGGCCCAGGGCGCGATCCTGGAGACCCGGGATCGAATCCCACATCGGGCTCCCGGTGCATGGAGCCTGCTTCTCCCTCCGCCTGTGTCTCTGCCTCTCTCTCTCTCTCTCTGTGACTATCATAAATAAATTTAAAAAAAAATTATAAAAAAATAAATAAATAAATAAAAAAATAAAGCATATCATTAGAACAAAGGTTCTTAGAACTTTCAACCAAGGTATGTGTGAAAAGTTAATCATATCAAAATAGAGGTCTGGCCTCTGCCCTCCACTAACAGAAGGTAATCTCTAGACCTCTGGAATGTCCTACATGTCAGGAGTATCTTTGTTGCTTGGGAACTCTGAACACCAGTCAAGGATGTGATTTATGATGGAGGCTTTGGGACACCCCACAGCAGTTCCAATACCTGGAGTAACCAGAAACTTGGAAAATACTAACTCAACCTCTGGGAAAGGACTAGCGACTAAACGATAGCTATGTAAGGCAGTACATGATGAAGCCCCAATAAAAACTCTGAAGAGCAGAAATTCAAACAAGATTTCCTCGTTTGCAATACTCCACGCATACTATTCCATATAAATTCTGGGTATTTGGAACCTCACATTCTGTCCTGTGTCTCTTCCTTCTGTTGCTTGTAATTCGTATCCTTTCCCTATAATAAATACAGCTGTGAATATAATAAAGCTTCAGTGAGATCTAGTCTCTCAAGTGAGTTACCAAACCTGAAAGTGGTTGTGGGAACTCCTGAATTCATAGTCAGTTGACCTCAAGGGAGAGCAGTTTTGGGGATCTCCCAGCTTGTAGTTGAAGTCTGGAGTGAGGGCATTTTGTGGAAAATGCTCTCTGACTTTAGAACTTGCCAAAATTCCCTGCAGAATGGAACCCTCTGGTGGTCTGATAAACGCACAGTATTAGATTTTATCAGAGGCTAAATTGTGTCCACCTGCAAGTTCCTATATTGAAATACGAATTAATCCTCAATACCTCAGAATGTGACCTTATTTGGAAATAGGGTCATTGCAGACATATTAGTTAATATGAGATCATAGTGGAGTACAGTGAGCCATTAATCCAATATGGCTGGTGTCCTTATAAAAAGGGGAAATTTGGACAGTGAGACATGCAGACATGAAGAATGCTATGTGAAGACTGCAGTTACACTGTCACAAACCAAACTACCAGAAGCTAGGAGAGGGGCCGGGAACAAATCTTTCTAGTGCCTTCTAAGGGAGCAAAGCCCTACCTACACCTTAATTCTGGACTTCTAGCCTCCTTAACTATGAGACAAATTTCTACTGTTTAAATCACTCAATTTGTGGTACTTTGTTAAGGTAGCTCTAGCAAACTAATACAAATGCAATTTACATAATGTTACAAAGAAAAGCAAGTAGGGGTGCCTGGGCGGCTCAGTCAGTTAAGCAACTGCCTTCAGCTCAGATCATGATCTTGGAGTCATGAGGCTAGGACTGGGCCCTGCATCAGGCTCCCTGCTTAGCAGGGAGCCCACTTTTCTCTCCCTCTGCTGCTCCCGCTGCTTGTGCTCTCACGCATGCTCTCTCTCAAATAAATAAATAATTTAAGAAAAGAAAAGCAAGTATATACACACTTACCAAACATTAAAAAGACAAACTTTTCTTGAGATACAAACTTCTAGTTATGAAATAAACAAGACACAGGGATATAAAGTACAGCAAAGGGACTATAGTCAGTAATAATGTAATAATTCTGTATGGTGACAAGAGTAATTAGATTTAATTGTGGTAATAATTTCATAATGTATATAAATGCCAAATCACTATGTTGTACACCTGAAACTAATATATTATTGTATGTTAACTATACCTCAATAAAAAGGGACAAACTTAGAATAATAGTATGTGTCTCTTTATTAATGTATTAACGAGCAGGTTCTTGCAATATGTGTAAATAGTATTTTGAGATAACTACAAGTGCAAAGTTATATTAAAAACCTGTAATTTCTACTGGTGGGAAAGTCCTAGGCATTGCTAAATCTACTACGGTTGTAGCTTACAATCACAACAGAAGGAAGGAAACACTCAATTTCAGGTAAAGGTTAGTAAATCTGAATCTGTATTTATTCCCCCTAAGTCACATATTCCCTGAATTCTCTCCAGTGATCCTAGGTTACAAAATCCTGCTTTAGAATTACTAATCTGGACTTTCATATAAATAGGAATTTCTTTTTTTTTTTTTATTTATTTTTTTTTTTTTGAGAGAGAGAGGGAGAGGGAGAGGGAGAGGGAGAGGGAGAGGGAGAGGGAGAGGGATTGGGAGAGGGAGAGGGAGAGGGAGAAGGAGAGGGAGAGAGGAGCAGAGGCACAGGCAGAGGGAGAAGTAGGCTCCATACAGGGAACCTGATGTGGACTCGATCCCAGGCCTCCAGGATCATACCCTGGGCTGAAGGCGGCGCTAAACCGCGGAGCTACCGGGGCTGCCCTAAATAGGAATTTCTTAATATATAGTATATTTGTATAAACCAATGAGTTTTCTTCCCTACACTCAAGAAATTCACATCCATTATAAGATAGTAATAGTGTAATTTTTTTCTTTCTAAAGTATATGAGTAACTAATGTTTAAGGACTTTCGGGAAAGAACTTGTAACTTGATTTTTTCCATAACTGACCCAGAAATAGAGTACAATCTTTAAGAGATTATCTATATACTAGTAACCCGAAGTTTCTTACCCTTGACTTCTGGGGTCTTCCCATTGTGTAATACGAGTGTTGTGGTTGACAAAATATACTCTACCATTGCTGTCTGTTCTCTTCTCTTAAAAAAAAAAAAAGGGAAAAAAAGGCAAAGCATTAGAGTTGGCATGGTCTTCTTCCACAAACAGAAATAAAAGGTGATGAATCTGCCATTTCTCACTGCATTGATTTTATAGCTTTTAAATCACAACTTTAAATAGTTTGATTTATTCTTTCACCTTTAAATTCAGATACCTACTAGAGTTATAAAAATATCATTACATTCTACAAGCTAAACAGACTTAATTCACAATGTCCTGCCTACAGGTCTTTTTCTGTTCAATCTCACCAAAGGCAGCAAGAATAATTAACATTTTAACTTTTCATACATGACCTCATTTTATCCTTGACAGTCCCAGGAGTAGATGGTTTCAGTTCATCTTGAAGATGGGGAAACGTGGACAGGTTAAGTTATCTGCCCCAAATCTCAGAATTGAGTAGGAGTGACAGGATGAAAAGTTAGTTCCCTATTCAGGGATTTCTTGCATAGCCTATCACCTCATTTCTTAAAATATAATGGGGGAGAGGGATACAACTTGTTTCTTTGTTATATGTTAGACATTATACAACTAGAGAAGACACTGTTTCAAAACATATCCTCTTCCTTAATATACTCCGTTCCCTTTTTTTTTTTATTATTATTATTTATGATAGTCACAGAGAGAGAGAGAGAGAGAGAGAGAGAGGCAGAGACACAGGCAGAGGGAAAAGCAGGCTCCATGCACCGGGAGCCTGACGTGGGATTCGATCCCGGGTCTCCAGGATCGCGCCCTGGGCCAAAGGCAGGCGCCAAACCGCTGCGCCACCCAGGGATCCCTATACTCCGTTCCTAAACCCTAAATATCTAGAGTAACTTTCTACAGGAAGGCAGTGCAGAAGGCTCAGCTCTTTAATTTACTGCCTTTGAAATTACTGCTTCTAAAAAGAAAAAAAAAAGAAAGAAAGAAAAGAAATTACTGCTTCTTTCCCCATCTGCCTCTTGCTTGAGGATTCTCCTTGGTTTCTTATTCCCATTCTACAAAATTTCCCCTGTATTCCTGAGCTTTCTCAATAAGGTTGAGAAGATAATGTGGATTATCATTTTCTCTTTTAATAACCAGAGAGCCCTTTACATTTTAACATTAAGTTCTATTGTTTTTAAACTCTTCAATTCTTTATTTCATTACCAATCAATTCTTCATCAAAAGATAATTCCTGCACCTGAATATTTTTAGATGTCTCAAAATGAGTTAAGTAATGAAGAATAGAGAGTGGATTCCAACATTTTTAAAAGCATAGTTTCTAAAAATTAGCAATTTCAAACAAAATTCTAAGGTTAATTCCAGGCTGATAAAGCCATTTTTTATCTCCTATGGTTTGAAAAGTTTTTAAAATAACATTTCTTTAGATCCTCTGGATCTTTCTCTAAGCAAGCTATTGCAGCCAAGTCTTCAGTCAAATTATATAGCTATGTCAAGTTAGCATTTGGTAACTTGTAACTATATCTCCAGCGCTAATTCCAGGATTTCGAGTAAATCACTATGGGATGTTAAAGGGATATACTGGTGAGTATCATGAACTCCATCCTGACATCTCAACTACTTTTTTTCTGTACCACTTGGGCTTAAAATGGAAATAGAACCCCAAGTGTATATAATATACATTTAATAGATAAATGGGATTCTGCATCTTGTGACGTATTATAAATATTAACACTGGCTTCACTGGGCATGGCATCTTGAGTAGGAAATATAATCAACTTTTAAGTTTGTCTCTGAGGCCAAAAGAAGCATCCACAGTGCTACATCTGGTTACACAATAATGTTAGTTAATATTCTTGACAGGCACGTTAAATTCAAAATTTTTAAATATATTTGCAGAAAATCTATAATTTTTTGTATCCAAATAATTTTTAAAGTAATTTTCAGAATCTAAAAATAATACCCTAAATGATTATCTGCCACATTATAAGTTCAGACTTCAGGGCCAGAGATTTTCTCTTTCTGAAGCAGGATAAATTTAATAGAAAACTTCCTTTCTATATATGTTCTAAGTATACAGCTGACATCAGGATTTCTTGGAAGAGGCTGTGAAAAATAAAATTTCAAAAGGTGGATGCACTTGCAAACTGAAAGCTCATCTGCTTTTAATGAGAGGAAATACTGTGGCTATAGAGCTGATTTTACTTTGTTGAAAAAAGTCACATGATAAACAATGCTGAAATTACTGAATAGCAAACCTGAATGCAGATCAAAGCACTTCCTGACTAGATGAATAAAACAGTAAAAAACAGAAGCTTCTTGCTGTTCTATGCATTCTTTCATAGCAACTCTCAAAAGGAGAAAATATCTTTATACTTGATGGAGAAAACCAGCTATCCTAAGAAAGCCCTATTAGACTACACTGTTGAACCAAAAGCATCCCTTTGTTCTATAGCAAACAAAGTTTAGTTTGCATGTATTAAAAATTTTTTTTGCATGTATTAAAAATTATTCACTGTAAGCTTGTGAGGTGGTAATGTCTAGTCCAAGCATATAAAGTCTGAAAGAGTAAGGAAGCTAGATTTAAAATACATATGGTAGGGTGCCTGGGTGGCTTAGTAGGTTAAGTGTCTGCCTTCGGCTCAGGTCATGATCCCAGAGTCCCGGGATTAAGCCATGTATCAGGCTCCCCACTCAGCAGGGAGTCTGCTTCTGTCCCTGTTCATGCTCTCTCTCTCTCTCAAATAAATAAATGTTTAAAAAATCTTTAAAATATATATATCATGGAGGTGCCTGGGTTGGCTCAGTCAGTTAAGTGTCTGCCTCTTGATTTCGGCTCACGTCTGGATCTCAGGGTTGTGAGTTCAAGCTCCACCCTGGGTTCCATACTAGTCATGGAGCCTATTTAAAAATAAATTTAAAAAATAAAATGTACATTATGTCACAAAAATATGCTGTTGATTTCAGAATGTAAACACAGGCTGTAAATTGGGGTTTCATTTCCTAGGTCAATCATGAAGATATGTCAGGTAGGGTTTCATCTATTACAGTGCCAGTGTTGTCACTGGTTCCACAAATAAGGCATGTGCCTCACAGGCAGAGTCTTAAGCAGTGCTTAGTCTAAGTAACAGAGTGATCATGAACTCATTTAGGAAAGGGGGTATATCTCAACTTCAGAAATGTGAAACCTCAGGGCACTGGGTGGCTCAATTGGTTAAATGTCTGCCTTTGGCTCAGGTCGTGATCCCAGGGTCCTGGGATTAATAAATCCTGCATCAGGCTCCCTGCTCAGCAGGGGAGTCTGCTTCTCCCTCTGCCCCTGCCTGTGTTCTCTCTCAAATAAATAAATAATCTAAAAAATAGAGGGGGTGTGTGAAACCTAAAACTAAGCATTAGAATGTAAAATAAGCAAGGCAAAATTCTGATAACCTGGGTGAGCTGGGATTGGGTCTTTAGAGGGAATATTTTAGGGAAGTGTTGTTGGCTAACGTTGTGAAAAAGAGAAAGATCCTAATAATGAGGATAATAATAAATGCAGAAAGCACCAGAGCTTGCAGGAAAAACTTTTTGAATAAAGGCAACATAGCCTATAATTCATGCTTCTCTGAGCAAGAGGCAATTTTTTCTTATAACTGCTCTGGAGAAGGTCTATGTTACTGACAAAAGCTAACTGGGTAATGATTCTTCTACAGTAAAATTAAGAGAATAATATGTGACCTTCAGATACATCCTTTCAGTGCATCAATTTCCCCTCTGTAACACAAACATATAACAATTCTAGAAATAAAGCTGGGAAAACCATCCATGCGTAGGAATGCAATCTGACAGGTCTGGTGCAATATGCTTCATAAAGGAAAAATGCCCTTTTCTAAAGTACTTCATACCAACCATGCATTCTCCTCTCTGAACCTCCAAAACAAAAGACTCCTTATCACACTGCCAGGCTTTGGTGAAGACAGAAATTCACAATTCACTTTCAAATGCCCTCCCTTCGTTACATGCTAATAATAGTAACTGTTACAAGTATGACCTATTACCTTTTTTACCTCTTTGTCTCACAGGAGTGTTAAGGATAAATAACCTGAAAGGCAATGAGGCTTCTCAAAGGCAAACTTTTATATCTAGTATCATTTATATGATTCATGTGATCTTGACACATCAATTTTTTCTCCATTCCTCAATAAAGTAACACTAGAGCAATCCATCTTAGGGATCAATGCCTCCCAACAATACTATCTAGAAATATCACTTTCTGAATTTACCCCCTAGTTGTGAAATATCTGCACTTTTGAAGATAAAAATTCAACTAGTTCCATAACTAGTTCCAAAGCCAGTTATGGAACTAACTGGCTTTACTATTTTTTTTTTAAGATTTTATTTATTTATTTGACAGAGACAGATACAGAATTGGGGGGGGGGGGGTGGCAGGGGAGAAGCAGGCTCCTGCTGATCCCAGGACCCTGAGATCATGACCTCAGCCAAAGGCAGGTGGTCAACTGACTAAGCCACCCAGGCACCCCTATTTTCTACTTTCTATATATACTCTTTGGCTTCCATGCAAAACAACCTTTATATTGCCATGTTTGCCAATAGCAAGTCTGAAAACTTGCTATTATGCTACGACTTATACAATGTTATTAAAAAAACAAACAGGTAGGGTAGGGCTATCTTAAAATCTATTAATAAAATTTTAATAATAAAGTACCAAATGTACCCAACAATTGCCCAATTGCAACAAATGTAGAGCACAAAGTTCTCACTCTTTAGCATGTTCCCCTTCTACTGTTCTTTCAAGATTACATCAACTCAACCAAACTGCGGACAGTGTTTTAGAAGCACAAATGTGGTGAAATATTTAAGCTTTTTATTTTGAAATAATTATTAAATGATGCTGCAAAAATCATTCAAAGAATCTCATGTACCCGTCACCAGTTTCCACTAATGGTGACAACCTTACATAGCCATAGTACAATACTGAAATCAGGAATGTGACACTGGCACATTATAGTTAACTACAGACTTTATTCAATTTTCGCCAATTTTTAAGCTAAATTCATTAATGTGAATGTATAATCTATGAACTTTTATCCCTTATGTATAGATTTGTGTAATCACCACGATGGTGAAAATACAGAACTATTTCACTGCTACATAAGTACTTACATTACCTCCTATATTTGCACCCACCTACCACTGGCTGTTTCCTGGCAACTACTGATTTGTTTTCCATTTCAGTAATTTTGTCATTTTTTAAAAAAGATTTTTATTTATTTGTTCATGAGAGACAAAGAGACAGAGAGAGAGGCAGAGACACAGGCAGAGGGAGAAGCAGGCTCCATGCACGGAGCCCGACGTGGGACTCGATCCTGGGTCTCCAGGATCAGGCCCTGGGCTGAAGGCAGGCGCTAAACCGCTGAGCCACCTGGGCTGCCCAATTTTGTCATTTTGAATATATTATAGAAACTGAATCACACAGGATATACATCTTTTAAGACTGACTGTTTTTCAGTAAGCATAATGTCCTTGAGGTCTTTCCAGATTATTGTGTGTATTAACAATCCTTTTTTTTTTTTTAACTGCTAAGTGACCAAAGTATTTTTAAACTTTAAAACAGTAAAATAGGGCAGCCCAGGTGGCTTAGCGATTTAGCACCGCCTTCAGCCTAGAGCGTGATCCTGGAGACCTGGGATCAAGTCCCACGTCAGGCTCCCTGCATGGAGCCTCCTTCTCCCTCTGCCTGTGTCTCTGCCTCTCTCTCCCTCTCTGTGTCTCTCATGAATAAATAAATAAAATCTTAAAAAAAAATAAAATAAAAGAGTAAAATAATTTTGAATTTCAATAAAGTTAACTATAATAAGACAGTCAACTTAGAGCTTCTGGGAAATTTAATACTTATTTGGCACTCTGAATTAAACTAACACACCTCAAAAACTTCCCAGTATTCCCTCAAGCAAGAGCAGGCTATCATCCATAATATTTGATTTTTAAAATGACCAGAAGTATCTGATTTTAAAATGAACAAAATCATGTGACTTACCCCATCCAGGTGGCAGGGGACCAAGGGGATCAAATTCTTTATTTTGTGATGTAGTAAACAAATCTTGATTCTAAAAAGAGTAACAACAAAGTGAAGTCATGAACAACATAACCAAAGTTATGAGTTCTGGTAGGTCTTCCCTGGTCATGTGCAATGTAACATATTCTTACAAATTCACATCTTACAGAAGTGTCATACAGTCAATGGATAAATGCCAGTACACTCTGGAGAAAAAAACAATCTTTGTAAACACTAATGCTTGAAATTATTTGAAATTCAAATATTATATATATATAATCCTCACCCTCAAATGATCATTTTCTTCTTGAGCTATAAATCAGTAAATTAAGAGAAATACATAAATTTCCAAAGAGTCATTTATAAACAATAGTATTCAAGAGTCACTAGATGGCTGAGAACTACCTTGTATTTCTTTTCCTTTTTTTTTTTTTTTAATTTTATTTATTTACTCACGAGAGACACAGAGAGAGGCAGAGACATAGGCAGAGGGAGAAGCAGGCACCCTGCAGGGAGCCAGATGTGGGACTCGATCCAGGACTCTGGAATCAAGTCCTAAGCTGAAGGCAGATGCTCAACCACTGAACCATCCAGGAGTCCCCAACCTTGTGTTTCTAACTCAAAAAGAAACAATCACATACAAAACTGGTATATACAAATACTGTGGGTATAGAATTGGGCGAGCAGGAAGAAAAGGCCATCAGATGAGTGAAAGGAAACAATTCCAGTTGGAAAGAGTTGATAAGTCTGCATTTGTAAAGAAGATTTCTTAAATTTGCTTCTAATGACCACATTGATGGAGAGAGAAATTTGGCTAGATAAAATGAAATCATTTGGAAAAAAATGAGTCAACCATTAAAAAAAGAGAAGCAAAAGTCATAGTCACTATGTTTTGGTATGGTTATAAACCAAACCACTATGTTTTGGTTTAAATGTATAATAAAGTGGAGATAATACATGGTCTCTCAAGATTTGGTTAAACCTTTTCTCCTTTAGTAAGATAAAATGAGTAAATAATAGATTCTAACTCCTTTTTAACAAAAACTTATTAACAGAAAAAATATACAAATAAAATGGGAAAGTGAACCTTATATACTCAGCACCAGAATTTAACAATTATCAAAACTTTGCCAAATTTCTTTTCTTTTCTACCTCTTCTTTGCTGAATCGAGAATCATTTCACCCCTATATACTTTACCATGTCTTTCTAAAATGTGGGGAAATCTTCTTATATAACTACAAGATTATTAATCACATCTAGCAAAGAATCTGTTAATTTTATCATCTAATACCTGATCACTAATTAAATGCCTCTGATTATTTGTTCAAGTCAAAATTCAAACAGTCCTCACATTACATTTGGTTGAGTCTCTTCTTAATCTATAGCACTTCCCCCTTTTGTCTCTGGGGTTTTTCTTCCATGTCATTCATTTACTACCGAAACTGGGTAACTGATTCAAAGTTTTAAAGCATATGACAGATATTCTCTTTTTTTTTCTTTTTAAGATTTTTATTTATTTGACTGAGACTGAGAGTGAGAAATCACAGAAGGAAAAGGAGAAGCAGACTTACTACTGAGCAGGGAGTCTGATGTGGAGTTGAATCCCAGGATTAGGGGATCATGACCTGAACTGAAGGCAGATGCTTAACTGACTGAGCCACCCAGGTAACCCTATGACAGATACTCTATTTCTGACTAAACAGCTTCTGGAAGATAGATCTTTCAACAATTGGCCTTGCTCCTCCTGACAGACACAATTATGAAAAGCAGTGAGAGCAGAGAGGCCAGGAGAGGAAATAGTATAAAAGGTTTGAATACTGGTGATGAAACAGATCTGAAAAGTTTGGCATATGACAAACTATTGTGATAATTTTCTAAGACCCAAGAATATCCCACTGGCTCTCCCCTAGTTAAATAAGTTGGGGATATGCACATTGAAACTATAGAACATTACACAGTGTTCCAACAACAACCATTTACATTCTGAGCTTAAAAATGCTGGGTGTAGGGGAACTTGGCTGGCTCAGTCCGTAGAGCATGTGACTCCAGATCTTGAGATCATGAGTTTAAGCCCAATGTTGGGTGTGAAGCCTGCTTAAGAAAAAAAAAAAAAAAGCTAAGTGTATGAGAGTCTACTGACCTGTAACCAGAACAAAGGCCACTTTATGAAACAGATCTTCCCAGCAATATGCCACCACCCCACCACTTTTTATGCAGTAAAACTCATTCAATTCAGTTAATATTGCTGGCTATGTTAAAGATAACTAAAATAGGGCAGCCCAGATGGCTCAGCGGTTTGGTGCCGCCTTCAGCCTAGGGCCTAATCCTGGAGACCTGGGATCGAGTCCCACATCAGGCTCCCTGAATGGAGCCTGCTTCTCCCTCTGCCTGTGTCTCTGCCTCTCTCGCTCTCTGTGTCTCTCATGAATAAACAAATAAAATCTTAAAAAAAAAAGGGGGGGGGGGTAACTAAAATAGGCTATTTAAGCTATGCTTTTTTTTTTTTTTAAGATTTTATTTATTCATGAGAGACAAAGAGAGAGGAAGAGACACAGACAGAGGGAGAAGCAGGCTCCATGCAGGGAGCCCGACACAGGACCCAATCCCGGGTCTCCAGGATCACGCCCCGGGCCAAAGGCAGGCACCAAACCACTGAGCCACCCAGGTGTCCCTAAGTTATGATTTAAAATTGTTTTATAACAAGAGCAAAGTGAAAGAATTTGTTTTTAAAAAGGTCAGGGATCCCTGGGTGGTGCAGCGGTTTGGCGCCTGCCTTTGGCCCAGGGCGCGATCCTGGAGACCCGGGATCAAACCCCACGTCAGGCTCCCGGTGCATGGAGCCTCCTTCTCCCTCTGCCTGTGTCTCTGCCTCTCTCTCCCTCTGTGACTATCATAAATAAATAAAAATTAAAATAAATAAATAAATAAAAAGGTCAGATTATTTTGGATAAGGAAAAAAACAAACAAACAAACATGGACAACACAGACAATGAGGTAAAAGCCACAATTCAAGAAAAGTTCCAAAGACTTTGAGTATCGGGATCTCTGGGTGGCTCAGTGATTTAGTGCCTGCCTTCAGCCCAGGGCATGATCCTGGGGTCCTAGGATCGAGTCCCGCATTGGGTTCCTTGTGTGGAGCCTGCTTCTCCCTCTGCCTGTGTCTCTGCCTCTCTCTCTGTGTGTGTCTCTCATGAATAAATAAATAAATAAAATCTTAAAACAAACAAAGACTCTGAGTATCAAATTGGTAAAGTTTACAGTGAAGTAATATATATTGCTGGTGTCCTGGAAATATGCTAAATAGGTCTTTAAAAAGAATGTTTTAAAAGATGATGTATTATAAAAGTAAGACAAAGAGCACATTTATAATATGGATATAAAGGAAAGAAAAAAGAAAACTAACATTTCTATCCATCTAATATGTGCCAAACATATTAGGAACTATATTTTACAGAATCCTCAAGAGTTCCTCTGAGGAAATTTCATATATATTTTTTACAGATAAAGTTATTGAGTCTTGATAAGGTTAAGTAACTTATTCAAAGTCATATAGAGAAAGTAACTGCATCCCCAGGATTCAAACCCAGATGTGGGGATCCCTGGGTGGCGCAGCGGTTTAGCACCTGCCTTTGGCCCAGGGCACGATCCTGGAGACCCGGGATCGAATCCCACGTCCGGCTCCCGGTGCATGGAGCCTGCTTCTTCCTCTGCCTGTGTCTCTGCCTCTCTCTCTCTGTGACTATCATAAATAAATAAAAATAAATCTTAAAAAAAAAAAAAAAAAAAACCCAGATGTGTCTGATTCCAAAGCCCATGTTCTTTCCAGTGGAGACCCATATGGAAAATAATTTTAAAGAAGACAGGCAAGCTAGCCATTCAAACCTAGAAGAAATTTAAAAACAAACAAACAAACAAACAAAACCTAGAAGAATTTGGCCAGGTATACCAAAGGTGATTATAATTTAGAAAGAAAGAAGATGTGAAACAGCATAGGAAAAAAAGTGAATATGGTAAGGAAGACAAGACATAAATTAATTTCTCTTCTAAAATCACTGGGACGAGGACGCCTGGGTGGCTCAGCGGCTGAGCATCTGCCTTGGTTCAGGGCATGATCCTGGATCTGGGTATTGAGTACTGCATCAGGGTCCCTGAGAGGAGCCTGCTTCTCTCTCTGCCTATGTCTCTGCCCCTCTCTGTGTCTCTCATGAATAAATAAATAAAATCTTTAAAAATAAATAAATAAAACCACTGGAAAGAAATATAATGACAGCTGCCTATAGAAGGTGGCAGGAAAAATTGTGATATGAAAGAATCTTAGTCATAACTAGATATTGAAGGGAAGGCTGCTGATAAATTTGTTTGTATCAGTGAATGAAAACTATCATGGTGATGAGATCCAAGAAATAAACAGGAATATGGAGAAAAGGGGGTAAGAGTATGTTCAGACAGGACAGGAATTTACTCCAATGTATTCTAACAGGGATGATACCAATGGTGTTGGAGGAGAGGAAGAGATGTTAATGGACAGGATCAGCTTTTCTTGAACTCTTGGAGAGTGGTTTTCTTCTGTGTAAGTTCTTTGTATTATTCAAACAAATCCCTCTTGTTTGGCCCATAGAATCACATCTCTCCAAGGATTATTTTCCTTTCCTCAGAGAAAAGACCTGTAATATTTTAGGATTTAGGCTATAAAATTCCTAGCAAAAAGACTGTGTTAAGAAAACATTAATATATTTTTGTGACTAGCTATTATTGCAATATTATTCTAAAGGAAAATATGTAAAAACTTAAACTATTTCCAGAAAGGAAATGTTTGCATACCAAAGATAATATAGTTTTGAAGCCAGAACAGTATATTTAGCATAAACATATAAGGAATCAAATTTCTTTAGTCTCCTAGAGCACCAAATAATTCATTAGATGATCTTTTTCTTTCTTTTTTTAAGATTTTATTTATTGATTTATTCATGAGAGATAGAGAGAAGGCAAAGATGTAGTCAGAGGGAGAAGCAGGCTGCTCACAGGGAGCCAGATGCAGGGCTCAATCCCTGGACCCTGGGATCACGCCCTGAGCCAAAGGCAGAGGCTCAACCACTGAGCCACCCAGGCGTCCCTGTCATTAGTTCTATATAACCACTTCACAGGTGCTCTCAGAGCCAAACCTTCAAATATTCTTTTTTTTTTTTAATTTTTTTTTTAAATTTTATTTATTTATGATAGGCACACAGTGAGAGAGAGAGAAGCAGAGACATAGGCAGAGGGAGAAGCAGGCTCCATGCACCGGGAGCCCGACGTGGGATTCGATCCCGGGTCTCCAGGATCGCGCCCCGGGCCAAAGGCAGGCGCCAAACCGCTGCGCCACCCAGGGATCCCACCTTCAAATATTCTAAGCTAGGCAGTATTAAATTTAGAACGGTTTTCTTTTCAAATCCCTTGGGTTTGTGTTTACTATCCTTTTGTCCACGAATTTTAGGTTGTCCTAACTTCTTTTTTATTTTTGACCTTAACAAAGCAAAGGAGGTTGAACTTTAGAAGTTTTCAAAGAGGTAAGAATAGATCACATGCATAGAATACTCAAGACAAAGTCTAAACATAGTATCTATCAACAGCAACAACTGGGTGCCCTCTTGTCCTTTTAGTACTTAACATTTCATATGCAAAAAAGGGTTAAAAACAAATACTTACTAAATTTATAGTGTAACAGGCTGCTTACCCCATAAATAAATCTCTGGTTAAACTGCTGCATTGCTCCTTGAAGCTGACTACGTTGGAGCTGCCACTGTTCATAATTCCGGACAGATTCCAGTGTCGGCCTCTGCCACGTTGTTGTTCTTGTGAAATGGTCAACATAGTAAATACGTCCCATGTTGTCAACCCGCCGTTCCCAGCTAAATCAGTACAAAAACAACATAATTCAACAATTACATGTGATACAGATATGGGCTTAATAGGACTTTATCTTGGCCCTGGTTGACTTAAGATTTTACCTTAAACTACTTTTGATTTACTTGAATTCTTTTATGTATTTTTAAATGGTCTCTAAGCGAACATAAAAGGAATATTTCTAAAAATTTCTTAAAGGTTCTGACAAGTTCAGTCAGGTTTTAAAAATGTAATGTATAGTCAGTGAATAAGTATCAAAAAGTAATTAAGGAAAAAGTTCTCATTTTCTTTCCAACGTTCTTTTGACTACTGCAATCCTAATAGGAAGGGATATAATTGTATATACAGCTTTTCACAAACATGAAAAAAACACTTTTCCCACAAAATTACAACCACTTATCATTTCAAATGAGTGCATAACATTTTTTTTTTTAAAGATTCATGTATTTGAGAGAGAGTGTACATGCACACGTGCACAGGGAGGGGGTGGTGGGAAAGAGACTCTCAAGCAGACTCCCTACTAAGCACAACTATGAGATGATGACCTGAGCTAAAATCAAGAGTTGGCCACTTAATTGAGCAACCCAAGTGCCCCTCGATGGGTGCACAATATTAAGTGAACATTAATACAATAACTTGTTGGCTTCTATTTTGTTGTTTATGGTTGTTTCCAATATTCTTGCATTATAAATAGTAAAATAATAAATAGCTTTAATACATCAATTTTTTTTCTTCCTTTGAATTATTTCTTTAGGATAAATTTCCTGGAGAGGATTACTAAGGGCATGTGCCTTACTATAGTTATATATACTTTCTGTAAGAGTTGTAACTGATTTATACTACCACTAGCAAAGTTATGTGGTAAAGTTTCTCTACAATCTCACCAACACTGGATACTATCTGCTAATTTAATAAGTAAAACAGTAACCTTTTAGGTGTGTATTTGAGATTACCAGAAAGATTAAATATTTCCCCATGTTTGCTACTGACTTCCCTTGAATAAAAATATTTTCTTCCATTTTCTATAACGTATATGTTAAATGCTTAACATCACATATTTAATTTATATATCTTTTAATTCTCCAACTATTCTGCAATGACTTCACTATTATACATTAAAGTTTTTAATATAATAGGGATTTTACCTTCATATACATGATGGGGCTTTAATAATTTTTATTCAATAATTACTCTTGAAGAAACTAATTGTAAAACCCTGTGGTTTGAGCCAGGTAAAAAATACAGAAAGGGAAACATGGAAAAAATAAGACCTATGGAATCTTTAGGGGAGAAACGAATAAAAATAAGTCATTCATTATGCTTAATCAATTCTCTCCTTCTTTCTAGTTTGCATCTACTACAACACAAAGTGAAAACTTTGTGGAAAGTTCAGAAGAGACTGAAAGGAAGAGGAAAAGTAGGAACATAGGGAAGATTTTGTACAGATATAATCTATAGTTCTGAATATTTTTTTCTTCTTATTCAGATACTTACCCAGGAGGTAGAGGTTCCGGTCTATCCCACGTTGTTCTTTTTTCAATATGATCCACATAGTAAACTCGCCCATGCTGGTCCACTCTCTGTTCCCAACTTAAATACAAAATTTAAAAGACTGGTATGGCACTTATCTTTGCTATTTTCTCTAAAATGACCATATTACAGAATTGAGGCAAATAAGCATGTCAATATATAAAAAAAAAGATACCAAAAGAATTTAAGAATAAAGTCAAGAAATGTTATCCTGAGTGAATAAGATTTCTCCTGCAGCAGTATCTCCTCAAGAGATGCCCTGTATTCCTAAAGAGGTCTGAGGCAGATGCATGTAGGAGACTATGTCTACCTCAATCTGATCATGGCATAACTTGGTGGGGGAAAAAAAAAAAGCTGTAATTGCTACGAAATCTGAAGAAAGATTGAGCTAACTGAAAGGCAAAGCACTATTTGTGTCCCAGAATTGAAATCAAGTATTAAGATTTGATCAGATATGTCTCTGCACAGTCTAACAGACAAAATCAACTGGGTATTCTAGTCTCCTTTGTAGGTTCCCAAAGTGAAGAAGACAGGCATAAACCATCACAGCTTAGAACTACCATCACTTCAGAGAGCACAGGTTTCTGTTTGCTAATCCCTTACATAAGTAATTTTCTAATTCAGCTTCCTATGTAGGTTTTGCAAAAGGAAAATGGCTCAACTACCCAGACAAATAATATCTGTTTAGCAATTAAAATTTTCACCATAGGGACGTCTGGGTGACTCAGCAGTTGGGCATCTGCCTTTGGCTCAGGTCATGATCCTGGGATCCGGGATCGAGTCCCACACTGGGGTCCCTGCAGGGAGCCTGCTTCTCCCTCTGCCTGTGTCTCTCTCTCTCTGTGCGTCTCTCATGAATAAATAAAATCTTTTTAAAAAATTCTTTTCAGGGATCCCTGGGTGGCGCAGCGGTTTAGCGCCTGTCTTTGGCCCAGGGCGCGATCCTGGAGACCCGGGATCGAATCCCACATCGGGCTCCCGGTGCATGGAGCCTGCTTCTCCCTCTGCCTGTGTCTCTGTCTGTCTCTCTCTCTCTGTGTGACTATCATAAATAAATAAAAATTTAAAAAAAAAATTCTTTTCATCCTAAGGGTTTATTAACTTATCAGCCAATTAAGTTTAATTAGATTCCAAATTCTGGATTAACTGAATACCACAATGTATATATGTATATAAACTATTACAGTATTACTAACTTTTAAAATAATTAGTAGAGATTAAAACGGGAGGAGTACTAATTTCCTTAGTTCCTTAAGTTATTGCTACTTTGCTATAATGACTCTATGACAGAAAAATTTTATTTTAAAAAGTGTTTTTCCCCCCTTCAAAGAGTAAACAATCTGAATTAGGTGACTTTTATTACTTGGCACTGGTTAACTTTCTATGGTTCAGAGTCCTTCCATTTAAAAACAAAATAAAACAAAAAATAGCCACCTTTGCCCTGAAAATGAGGAGGGCATTGATTTTAATGTGGTGAGGTTTTTTTGCTTAGTCTGACTCTAGACACAACACCCTCAAGATCAGTTACCATTGTTTGAAGATGGTAGTTTGTTTTTTGGGGTTTTTTTTTTAAAGATTTTATTTATTTATTCATGAGACACACAGAGAGAAGCAGAGACATAGAGGGAGAAGCAGGCTCCTCCCAGGGAGCCCAATGTGGGACTCAATCCCCAGATCCAGGATCACACCCTGAACCAAAGGCAGATGTTCAACCACTGAGCCACCCAGGTATCCCTAAAGATGGGTTTTCTAAAGAATGGAATTACTATTTTCCTTACTAGTTAAATATATGCAGAAGCCTAAAGCAAACAAATATTAATTAAAAACAGTTACTTACCCAGGTGGTAGGGGAGCCTGAGGTACAGGATTTAATGGCCTAGGGCCTGAGCCTCCAGATATAGTAAGAGGAATTATTAATCCAGATGTTGCTCCTTCAGATGTATTTGAATTTATATTTGTTGGTGGCAGAGAGCCTGTACTGGATCCATCACTTTCAGAAGTGGCAGATGGTGAACCATTGACAGATGCTATAAAAGATTTGTGGAAAACAACCATCTTTTATTCTCAGAAATCTAAATTCAAGATAGAATTTAGCTTTAAAAAATAAAAAAGTAGATGACAAATAGAAAGTTTAAGATGTGGACATTCAGATGAAAATTAAACTTTTAAAATAACTTTTTAGGTTTCATCTACTCCATGTCTCTTTATTAATCCTAAAGCACATACGAATTGATTTCCCGATGCCACAAGAAATAAAAACTTTTAAGAATAGGAAAGCACTGGTATCCTTTGGTATTATAAGTTCATTTCGTAATTTTCCAGAACCTTAAAATTGTCTTTTCTACAAAACCCTGCAGATCAAAGACCAAGTTCTGATGTTAAAATACAAAAGACCTGACTGTTAAGCAATAGCATTCATACAAATAGTTATAAAGTATATATTACATATTCAAGAACATTTGACACAATTCCTGGGGGAGGTCACTAATATTTTGACAAAATAGTATATGATCTTAAAGACTAGGAATATATTAATACATTTTCTACCAAGAAGGGGGAGAGGGGGAGTTGTATAATTAAAAACAAATTCTTTTAATAAAATTACTTGTAGGATGACGAATTTGCTTTTCTAATAATATTTGGTTTAATTCTTTTATACTGCCTGTCTACATACTGCCAGAGGGAAATAATAAAAGATGAAAGATTCTATCCTGACTCATCAGGAAAAATGGATATTCACTTACAGATGTTCACATTTTTACTACATGAAATATGTTCACTTGTATAATTTTTGCTTCAAAATGTGACTATCATTTAGCATTGTTGGGTTACTCGCCATTTACTAAATGTCTTTTAAAGGATATAACGAGAATAAGCAACCAGATCCTTTACAATATGAAATGCTATGTCCACACTGTTACAAACCCTGCTGAAAAGATGCAATCTTATCTATACTGCCTATACTTTTATAATGCACATATGGATCTCATTTTTCCCTCTTTTTCAGTAAAACACTTACCTCAATAACTTCACCCCTGGAGGTACTTAGGGAAAAGGCACACATTAGTCTACTTATAGAAAGATCATTCCTGGCTAAAATCTTAAATGTAAAAATATGACTAGAAAACCTACCTAAAAGGATCTCTTAACACTTACCAGAGGATCAATTCCCAAATAGAACATTATTTACAATCATAGTACTGACAGCCACATCCCTATTACATGGCTGGAATACACACCTGGTCTACGTGGGGTAGGTGGAGGTGGTCGTGAAGGTCTTGGAGGCCTAGAAGGTTTAAAACCACCATTTGAGAGTGATGGAGAATTATTTCCATTGACCTTCCTATTTTCACCAGTCCCAGTATCCTCAGGCTCATCTGATCCATTTGTGTTTGTTCTGGATACGGAGGAGGGAAAGGGAAGGGAAAACAAATGCTTTTTGAATTTAACAAAAACAAGACCAGAACTTAAAATTGCTGGCCAGTCTCATCAAATACATAGTCTTTAGGTAAAGTCTGATGTATAACCTCAGAGCCCACCTAGATAGAGTGAGGGGTTGCGCAAAGGCACAGAAACACTTGTGATCCTTCAAAACTATTAGCTATGGGGGGATTTGGACTTCAAGTAAGTTCTTTGGAGGCCCTGTACAAGTAGGAACAGAGTCAAATTCTCAAAATCCCAATGTCTTTGAAAGGGCACTATTTTATTATGAGCACAGATAACACAGATAACATCACTATCATTTTCTTGGTTTCTACTCAATATTATTTAATTTTGGGATAGAGCTGACTGTTCTATGGCAGAAGAAAGCACACTTAATCCCAGAGACAAGATGCTTTCTCTCCATACCAGCAATGGTATTTAGAATGTTGAAAATTAGTGATCTAGAGCAGAGGTGCCCACAGACCTTTTTTTAAAAGGCGTTATTTCTTCAAAACAATGACATTAATTGAGGAAAGGAAAGAGAGGGGAAAATACTAACAGTAAACATCAGATTGAAATCATTACTACTGTCAGCTAAATATAGTTGATTCATTTTTCCAGGGGATCTTATCATGAATCAGAAAGTAGAGAGTGAGTTTAACCAGTTTTAGGATGCCTCAGCTAAGACTCTGCTACCTACTACCTGGTAAGCAGCAAACTCTATACAGTATTAATTCATATTACTGGACCTTCAGAATAAGCCTAAACAAAATAAAATCTAATTGATTCAAGAAATTAAAATTGAGAGGTAGCACCACATATTAAATCATTTTCAAACTACGTTCCTTAAGCTTCTTTAGGGCTTTTCTACTCAAAGTATAGTCTTTGGAACAGAAGCAAGGACAACACATAGAAGCTTTTTAGATATGCACAATCTTGGGGCACCTAGTTATCTCAGTTGCCTGGTTTTAGCAAGGTCATGATCTTGGGGTTGTGGAATTGAGCCCTGCATCAGGCTCCAAGCTTAGTGCAGAGTCTGCCTGCCTGTGCTCCCTCTCCTTCTGCCCCTCCCTTCACTTACACGTGTGCACTCTCTCTCGCTAATAAAATCTTTAAAAAAAAAAAAAAAGCGCACAATCTTGCACTACACTCCCCGGATCTAATGTATTAGAATTAGCATTTTTTTTTTTTTTTAGAATTAGCATTTTAATAAGATCCACAATCCACAGGTGATCTACGGGAATAATCAGATATGACAAGGCTGCTTTGGAGGTACCTCAAATGCTTACTTTGAATAGAAGGAACAGCTCAGTAAGTGACAGCCAGCACTTGGTTAGTGTTGACTGTCTACTGCCTACAGGAAGGCCAAACTACTCCAAAATATGAACTGAATGTAAAAAGAGTCAGCTTTGACACTGTTCCCCCTCTCCTAGGTCCTGAGGTCCAAACCCATTTTGAGTAGTATACCCTTTTAAGACTCTGTATTGCCTCTCCATACTATTTCAAGGGATTCCATATAGCTCTTTATGTTCCTAAGAACTAACGTTTTTAAAAAGATAGACATCAAATGATAAGAATGGACAATAGTAGGAAATTGAGGTTTCTAACTCTGACTCTGTTATTAACAAGTTATATGACCAAAGAAAAGATACTTAATCTCTTGTTTTTTAAGAGAGGGAAAGTAGGGGTGAGGCAGAGAGGGAGGGAGAGAGAATCTTAAGCAGGCTCCATGCCCAGCAAGAAGCCCAACACTGGGCTCTATCTCATAACCTTGAGATCACAACCTGAGGCGAAGTCAAGAGTCAGACATTTAACCAACTGAGCCACCCAGGCCCCCCTGTTATTTAATCTCTTTGAAGTTCTAGGAATATATGAGAAAGAAAAAACATTCAGGGCATGAGGTAAATCTGCTATGACAAAGGTACAGCAGAAACTGGATTCCAAAAATGCTATGTTCTCTCACTGAGGATTAAAATCTTGGGAGATTTTAACATCCATGCTGTGTACCCTTCTAACTACTTGGCCTCAGTTTCTCAAAATAGTTATCTGACAATCTGGTTAGTTTGATGATTCCTTAAATTTCCTTAATACTTAGGATTGCTCCTGCTTCTTAGATCTTTAAAATTTCAAATTTCTCTACTTATATATACAGCCTTGTATTCCCTCTACCTGCCTCCTACTCCATTTTTGATTCATTCTCATCAGGACCTTTAAGCATCCCCATCTTCACAGTCCATTAGCTCCCTTCAAGTCCCACTTGGGTTCCATCATAGACTACTACTTCTTCTAGCACCTTTAATTCCTCACTATTACCCAACATCCCCCCGTCTCAAGCAATCTTTCTACCACAACTAATCCTCCATTTACTTTTTCTACTACTATTCTCTGGGCCCAACAAGTAATGATAGATAATGTTCCAGTGGAAAAAGTAAGTATAATTTAGCAGAGCATATAAACTAGGTAAAGTAACAAATTAAAGGGGGGGGGGGTCTCTCTCCTTATAAATTTTCCACTGTACCCAATAAGGAAAAGTCTGGAGGTTTTCATTTCTAATATCTAACAAGATAAAGTCTTTTCTTTCCCTCTGTTAATGTATGTGCTGCCAAAATGAGCACTTTTTTTCCTGTTAAAAAGAAAAACATCATAGCTCAAATCTCCTGGAAGCTAAACAATTTATTAGAAATAAAAGAGGAGGGGATCCCTGGGTGGCTCAGTGGTTTAGCGGCTGCCTTCAGCCCAAGGCGTGATCCTGGAGACCTAGAATCAAGTCCCACATTGGGTTCCAGTCCCACATCAGGTTCCCTGCATGGAGCCTGCTTCTCCTTCTGCCTGTGTCTCTGCCTCTCTTTGTGTGTGTGTGTGTGTGTGTGTGTGTGTGTGTCTCATGAATGAATGAATAAAATCTGAAAGAAAGAAAGAAAGAAAGAAAGAAAGAAAGAAAGAAAGAAAGAAAGAAAAGAAAAGAAGGAGGGCTATGACAACCTAATACCACAGGTTCATTGGGATTGGTGTACTAATGTTATTACAATTAATAGTAACAAAAAGATTGATAGTAGTCTGGTAAGGCAAAAAACTGTTACTAGGTGCGGTACAATTAAACAGACCTACACAAAAGACAAAATGAAAATTGTGTTTGAGTTTCTTCTTATTTTGGCAGACATCAGTTTCCTAAAGCTTGCTCATTTCAGAGACTGAGGCAACAAAAGCTATAGCTGGCTTTACTTAACAACTTCAACTGGACTACCATAGCTTGAAAATCAATCATTTTCTACATATCTAATCTACTTTTGACCACTTTCCCAACCTGTAGATGATGCTGATGTTGCCTCTTCCCTAACATGATGATTATCAACTATCATTCATGTCTCATCTATGTCTGGCCACAAAGATGGCAGAAGCCCCTGAAGCAGCCCAAGAAGATGGACAAGGAAGATAAGGCACTCAAGCAGAAAAAGAAAGAGGAGCTAAACTCAAAGAGCTAAAAGCAAAGGCCACAGAGAACAGCCCCCAGGCCACAGGTGGAATTAAGAAAACTGGCAAAAAGTAAGCTGTTTCTTGTGCCTGAGACAATGGTGTTGTTTAATTCTATTCCTGTTTAAAACATCTGTATTCCCTGTCTGTTGTAGCATCTGTTGTCAAAGTGTTGTCTTAGATCCTGCGGTACAGGGATCCCTGGGTGGCGCAGCGGTTTGGCGCCTGCCTTTGGCCCAGGGCGCGATCCTGGAGACCCAGGATCGAATCCCACATCGGGCTCCCGGTGCATGGAGCCTGCTTCTCCCTCTGCCTGTGTCTCTGCCTCTCTCTCTATCTCTCTGCGACTATCATAAATAAATAAAAATTAAAAAAAAAAAATTTAGATCCTGCTGTACATTTAAGAATGAATTTTTGTTAATAATAATAAATAAATCAAAAAAGAAAATTCTGTGAGACTAATCATCTTCATTTCTTTGTTCCCTTCTTGGGGGAACAAAGAAATCTCTCCACTTCTTCAAAACTAATTTGTCTGTTTATCCTTAATTTCAGCTTATATCCTCTAGAACTTTCCATCATCGTTTAACATCTTTCTTATATCTTCCATCATCTTCCTTCTCCAAGATCTTTCCTCTAACTTCACAAATATAATAAAACCCCTCAACCTAAAACACTTCCTCAATCCTAAGTGCTCTTCAGAGCTGTTCTTTTTTCCTTAAAAAAAAAAAAAAAAAAGTGTTTCTTTAATCTTTATACCTAATGTGGGGCTCAAACTCATGAGACCAAGTGTCACATACTATACCAACTGAGTCAGCCAGGTGTCACCCCCAAAGCTGTTCTGTCATTCTCTTTTCCTTCATTACAATTTTTTGTATTTATGAAATAATGTATTGCATTTACGCAATATGTATTTAGTAATTTTAATTTTTCAAAGACTTCTACGTTTTTCAAAAGATTTTATTTACTTGAGAGAGAAAAAGAGAGGACACACAAGCAGGGGCAGAGGGAGAGGGAGAAGGAGAAGCAGACTCCTCAAGCAGGGAGCTCGATGAAGGGCTTGATCCCAGGATCCCAGGATCATGACCTGTGCTGAAGGCAGATGCTTAACTGACTGAGCCACTCAGGCATCCCAGAACTTTCATTTTTTCAAAGTGAAAAATTACCTCTAATCATAAAAATCACTTTCCATCCTACATATTTAGAGATCGTTGCCATTAAGATATGGACTTTCATTTCTTGCCAGTCCTATTTCATTGGCTGTGTATGTGATCATAAAATGTTTCATATCTTAAGCAAATTTGAGTTGTTGTTTTTTTTTTTTAAGATTTAACTATTTATTTATTTATTCAAGAGAGATACAGAGAAAGGCAGAGGGAGAAGCAGTCCCCATACAGGGAGCCCGATGTGGGACTCGATCCTGGCACTCCAGGATCATGCCCTGAGCCAAAGGCAGACGCTCAACCGCTGAGCCACCCAGACATCCCAAATTTGAGTTGGTTTTGTTATTCATTATACACTGGGTACTTTCTCCCATATTATTCAATAACATTTATAATATCTAATGACTACAGAATAATGTATGGACATGTCGTCATTTAAACACTTTTTTTTCTTTTCTTTTTGGGGTGGTAGTTGGGGGTGGGGATGTTCTATTTCCTATAGATAGACTATCAGAATAGAATACCTAGTTTAAAGTATGCAAATATTTTTAAAGGTTTATTTATTTATTCATGAGACAGAGAGAGAGAGAGAGAGAGAGAGAGGCAGAGAGACACAGGCAGAGGGAGAAGCAGGCTCCATACATGGAGCCCAATGTGGGACTCGATCCCAGGACTCCAGGACCACGCCCTGGGCCGAAGGCAGGTGCTAAACTGCTGAGCCACCCGGGCTGCCCATATGCAAATATTTTAAAGACTGAAATATAGACTGCTAAATTTTTTTTATAATATTTTCAAGGGCAGCCTGTGTGGTTCAGCGGTTTAGTGCCGCCGTCAGCCCAGAGCCTGATCCTGGAGACCCAGGATCGATTCCCATACCGGGCTTCCTGCATGGAGCCTGCCTATCCCTCTGTCTGTGTCTGTGCCTCTTTCTCTCTGTGTCTCTCATGAAAAACTAAATAAAATCTTTAAAAAAAAATTTTTTTTAAAGGTAATAACTGATCTGTTCTCCTATCAGCTAGTTAGGAAAAAGGCATTTCACCATCAAGTATTTAAATATTTTTAAGACTTTGCTAATTTGATAAATTAAAATGTTAACGTTCAGGGTACCTGGGTGGCTCAATGGCTGGCTGACTGCCTTTGGCTCAGGTAGTGATCCTTAGGTCCTGTGATAGAGTCCCACAACAGGCTCCTCGCAGGGAGCCTGCTTCTCCCTCTGCCTAGGTCTCTGCCTCTCTCTCTGTGTCTCTCATGAATAAATAAATCTTAAAAAATACAATAAAATAAAATGTTAATGCTCAACAATATTTCATTTTTACAAGCCATCTGAGATTCCTCTTCCACAAACTGTATGTATCTTTTATAAATTTTTGTTATAAGAGAATAATTTTCCTTATTATCTGTATGATACTTTTATAATCTGAGGATACTAATTTATCATTTCTCAAACTTATTAAATGTCACTTGCCTTTAATTCTATATTTTAAAATATATAGAAGTTTTATACTTCTATAAACTTAACTTCTAATTAAATTTACTCAGAAATAAGTTCACTATTCATTTTCTTCTAGCCATCTCTTCTTCAGTTTGTCTTCTTCCTCCCACTCACTAAATATGGTTCTGTTCTTGTCTTCCTTTCCCTTTTCCATGAATTTTCCCCTAGAGTCTCAGATTCCATGATTTCAAAGATCATCTCTGAAATGATTCCCAAATCAGAATTGCTCATCTTTGTTTCATTCTCATCTTCTAGTACCAAATGATCAACTAAATGCAGGAGATATAGAATAAGTCGCCAATTCTAAAGCTACTGTTCCTTCCATGTTCTGGTTCTACAGGTGCTACTGGTATCTTCCCAGTGAACATGACTTTTCTTCTCTCTTGCCTCTTGATACTCAGTACCTAAGTCTCACTGATTTTACTCCAAATTCTCTACTCTCCCACCACCAGTGCCCAGTTCTAACCCTCCATATCTCTCACTGGATTACTGTTAACAACTTCCTGCTTAGAATGGAATCAATTTTTTTTCAAATTCCTGTTAATGCTGATACTGTAACCTCCTATGAATCAAATGTTCTTAATGGCATTCAGAATGTTTAAATCCTTTCCAAAAGGTTATCAACTTGTTGCCCAGATCCATCAGAGAAATACTATTTATAGCAGTTATAGCCTTAAGAAATGTATTTCTTGGGGGTGCCTGGCTTGTGCAGTGGGTTAAGCATCTATCTGACTCTTGGTTTCAGCTTAGATGGTGATCTCATGGTTATGGACAGAGACACGCCCGCCCCGCCCTTGAGCTCCAGGCTCAGCTGGAAATCTGCCTGAGATTCTCTGTTCCTCTCCCTCTGCCCCCCCCTCTTGCATGCTCACTCTCTGAAATAAATCTTAAAAAGAAAAAAGAAAGAAATGAGGACATCTGGGTAGCTCAGTGGTTGAACATCTGCCTTTGGCTCACGTCATGATCCCAGGATCCTGGAATCAAGTCCCCCATCAGGCTCCTCTCAGGAAGCCTGCTTCTCCCTCTGCCTACATCTCTGCCTCTCTATTTCTCATGAATAAATAAAAACTTAAAAAAAAAAAAAGGAATGTATCTCTTAGATAATTAAACCTGAGGGTCAAAAAAATAAAAAAAAAAAAATAAACCTGAGGGTCAAAATTACTCCTTGATCCAAGGACTGGCAGAATGGACGCTGTGTTAGCAGGCTTGAAAACATCAATCTTGTACATCTCCATTAGAGCTCTTGGGTGACCAGGTACATTGTCAATGAGCAGTAAGTAACATTTGCAAGGAATCTTTTTTCTGAGCAGGTCTCAACAATGGGCTTTAAATAGTCAATAAACTTTGTAAACAGATGTGCTATCATCCAGGTTTTGGTGTTCTCGTTATAGAGCACAGGCAAAGTAAATCTAGCATAATTCTTAAGGGCCCTTAGGATTTTTGGAAAGAACAATGAGCACTGGTTTCAACTTAAAGTCACCAGCTGCATTAAGCCCTAGCAAAACAGCCTATCCTTTGAAGCCAGGCTTTAACTTCTTTCCAGCTATGAAAGTCTTAGGTGGCATCATCTTCCAATATAAGGTTGTTTCATCTATATTGAAAATCTGTTGTTTAGTGTAGCCACCTTCGTTAATTAGCCAGATTATCTGGATAACTTGCTGCTTCACTTTGTACTTTTATGTTAATGGAGACAGCTCCTTTCTTTAAACCTTTTGAACAAACCACTACTAGCTTTGAACTTTTCTGCAGCCTCCTCATCTCTCTCAGCCTTCATAGAATTGAAGAGAGTCAGGGTCTTGCTCTGGATTAAAAAGAATGTTGTAGCTGGTTTGATCTATCTAGACTACTACAAGTTTCCATATCAACAATAAGGCTGTTTTGCTTTATCATCATTTGTGTGTTCACTGAAATAGCAATTTAATTTCCTTCAAGAATTTTTCCTTTGCATTCACAACTTGGCTATGTGGCACAAGAGGCCTAGCTTTTAAACTATTTTGGCTTTCAAAACACCTTCCTCACTAAGCTTAATCATTTCTAGCTTTTGATTTAAAGTGAGAGACATGCAATTCTTCCTTTCACTCGAGTACTTAAGAGGCCACTGTATGGTTATTAATTGGCCTAATTGTTATAATTCATGGAATAAGGAGACCCAAGGAGGAGAGAGACCGTCAGTGGAGCAGTCAAAACACACACAACATTTATCAATTAAGATCAAACCTTATATGGGCACAGTTTGTGGTACCCCAAAACAATTATAACAGTAACATCAAAGATCACTAATCACAGATCACCGTTAAAAATATAATAATGAAAAAGTCTGAAATAGTTCAAGAATTACCAAAATGTGACAGAGACACAAGTGAGTGAATGCTATTAAAAATAATGGTGCTGACAGATTTGCTCAATGCAGGGTTGCCATAAATTTTCAATTTGTGAATAACAAAATATTTGCAAAGCATAATAAAATGAGGTATTTCTGTATTTACAAACCAAAATCTCCACCTGGCCCCAATCTAATGTAACATGAAAAATAACTAACATTTACTGAGGGCTAAATACATCATTTATTTAAAAAAAAAAAAAAAGTCCCAGTTTAGGTTGCAGTAAAGCATGACAATCAGGCTGTGAAGTCAGGCAATCCCAGGTTCAACTGTGTTACCACAGTATTAACTCGGGCAAGTTCCCTTCCCTTTCTGAGCTTCAGTTTTCTCATCACCCATCAAAATGATACATACCTACCTACTTCATAAAAAAGTTCAAGACTCAGTGAAATGAGAGGAAACACACTGATTGATTACACTGCCTGACATATAAGAGGCAATAAATATTAACTGGTTCAGCTAATTCACCACTTGCCATTTTCCCCTTTCAATTACTCTATTTTTAGCTATTTATGCTGTGACCAAGGATTTCCAACAAAACACCCTATGTTGTTCCCCATCTCCATAACTGTTTTTCTTCCTTCCACCTAGAACTCCTTCCTCTCTCCAATTCCGCAAGGCATGGAAAGCCAAAATATAATGTTTTATGGTCTTAGGACAAATGCCATTTCTTCCATGAAGCTTTTATACATTTTATATACTCATATACATTTTTAAAAACTGTCATGCATTTTCTAATAATAAACACAAATTTTAAAAGTTCAACAAAAGAAACAAGATTCAAACTAGTTCTCAAGTAAAAGAGTAGGAGATTAAGGTAGAATGACAATTCTTTAAGGCTAGATATTCAAGAAAATCTTCATTACATAACTGAAACAATTTCTCATAATAGTTCTTGTTGTACTCTAAAAAATAACTGTATGTCTAAACTATACTGGTTCTCAAAGTATATGGCCTGGTCTAATATCATCAGCACACCTAGAAACCTGTGAGAAGCCTCAATCTTGAGCCCAAACCTATACATAACAAACTGGGAACTGGAGATAAGACAGCAATCTGTGGTTGAACAAGCCTCTCAGGTGATTCTGATGCACTCAGAAGTCTGAAAAACACAGCCACACTAAAATAGCACTGGTGGTGTTTCAGTTCCTTTAATAAACAGGTGTGAAGGGGATCCCTGGATGGCTCAGCAGTTTAGTGCCTGCCTTCAGCCCAGGGCATGGTCCTAGAGTCCTGGGATTGAGTCCCACATCAGGCTCCCTGCATGGAGCCTGCTTCTCCCTCTGCTAGTGTCTTTGCCTTTCTCTCCCTCTCTCTCTCTCTCTCTCTCTCTCATGAATAAATAAATAAATAAAATCTTTAAAAAAAACAAATAGGTGTGAAAATAAAACCTGAAATGGATTTTGAAAACCAACACGGGGGAATAAAACAAAACCAACATGGAAACCTATATACTATACAGAATCATCATGGTGGTGGAACTTACCACCACCAATTATCTTTTAAAAGAAATTAGGTACAAAGTATGTGCTTCTATGGCTTTGTTCCTCTGCTCCACAATCTTAAAACCTCTGCCTACCTCATCATACATATATAACTTCTATATAAGCTCAGATGTTTATGGACAGGATAAAGAACCCTGGAGAACCAAGATGCTACTACAATAAGGTCTTAACAGTCAAGAAGGTACCTCTAGTAACAAAATCTTGAATACTAGGCACCAATCATCTTGAACTTCATAAGAAAACACTGAGAAATATAAAACATCCAAACATGCTACAGGGGAAAGCAGACTAAGAAGATTATATTCACAGTACACAGTGCCTGAATTAGACGAAAATAAGATAACCTAAAGTTGTTTAGTCATCTTCCTAATTGGTAACCAGGCAATGGACTGGAGGGGAGGGACACAAAGCCCTTGTTCACTGGGTATATATTGCCATTTTTTTAGTCTTACAATTAGATGTCTGAAAATAAAAGCAAAGAGGGAAAGCCAGCCATGGCATGACTGTTGCGGAGTAACATTTAAAAGCATTTGACAGGTGGGCACCTGGGTGGCTCACTGGTTGAGTGTCTGCCTTTGGCTCAGGTCATGATCCTGGGGTCCTTAGATCGAGTTCTGCATCAGGCTCCCCGCAGGGGGAGCTTCTCCCTCTGCCTATGTCTTTGCCTCTCTGTGTCTCTCATGAATAAATAAATAAAATATTTTTTTAAAAAAAAGCATTGGACAGTTTACAAAATGCTTTTCAAACCCATCATCTCAGAGGTATGCTCTCTGGAATAAAAGCTATTTCAAAGAATTCATGCTTAACACAAAAGACAGGCTCAATATTAGTCTAGTAATCTCAGTAACCTAGAAGACACTACTCCTTAGATTATCTATGACAATGATTCACTTGAGAAGATGTAAAGAATTGGTTAAATAAATGGCATAAGGCTAGGACTCTAGGAATGCCTTTGGAAGAAATTTATACATGTCCAGAGTAGTTTCATAAAGTATTTTAAAAATGAGATTTATAGGGGCGTGTGGCTGGCTCAATTAATAGAGCATGGGACTCTTGATCTCAGGGTTTTAAGTTTGAGCCCCACACTGGATGTAGAGATTACTTAAAAAATATTAAAAACAAAAAAGATTTGCAAAAAAAAGAAAATGACTTAACTTCTCAAGGAACATACAAAATCCTATGATATTCTCACTTACTAATGGAAAAATATGGATTTATTATGCAAAAGATTTCCTAATTAATGAATGCAAACTGAAATTTTAAAACATTAATTTGCAGAGAATTTCAGGAATTCAAAAAACTTCTATTATGCATACAACTAAAAAGAGACATAAGAGGCTTATATTGTTTTCAGTCTACAGAGATAGATATAATTTTAAAAATTTTTTCTATTCCTTTTTAATCAAAAGCAGTTATTATTCAGGGTGCCTGGGTGGCTCAGTTGGTTAAGCATCTGACTCTTGGATTTCAGCTCAGGTCATGATCTCAGGGTTGTGAGACTGAGCTCCACATTGTTGGGCTCTACACTAGCCTGCTTAAAATTCTCTTAGCCCCTCCCAACCCTCCTTCTTAAAAGGGGGGGGGGGTAGTTATTAATCCCTGGGCAAGATGTTACTAGTCCTTAATATTTCACCTCTTGTGAGAGTAGTAGGAGAGACGAGTCTTTATCACAGGAGTGACTTTGAAGGTAGATACTCTATTAGATAAAAGACAACAGTTTCATATACTTTAATTTCCCCAAAGATCTTGCTGAGTTTTTTCACTTTTTATTATGAAATTTTCCATACACCACAGAAGTAGACAGACTAGTACAACAAACTCCCTATCAACTCAGCTTCAACAACCATCAACATTTTGTTCTACTCGCTCCTCTCCTCTCCTGCAGCACCTGACACTGTAATATCCCATTATTTCAGGATATTTTCCCTTATGTTCTATGATACTGCTTTTATATTCTTCTCTGACCATGACTTCTGTGGTTCATCATCTTCCTACTCACTGTTTGTAACACTCAGTTTGGGAAAAACAGAGAATCCAGTGGAATTCTGTAACTCTTTAAGATACTTTACTTGCTACCTTGAGACTAGAAACATCTCCTTTTCTAAGTTTATCTCCCATGATCAGTGTCTAGGATAACCACTAAACACTTAAACTTTTAAGTCAGGGAGTGCCTGGGTTGCTCAGCTGGTTAAGGTGCTGACTCTTGATTCTGGCTCAGGACATGATCTCAGGGTCCTAAAATGAAGCCCTGCATCAGGCTCTGTGTTCAGTAGGGAGTCTGCTTGTCCCTTTCCTCCCCCCGTCCCATGCTTGTGCCCTCTCTCTCTCAAATGAATAAATAGAATCTTTTTTAAAAGGGCGCCTGGGTGGCTCAGTCAGTTAAGCATCTGCCTTCAGCTCAGATCATGATCCCAGGGTCCTGGTATCAAGTCTTGCATCAGGCTCCCTGCTGAGTGAAGAGTCGGCTTCTTCCTCTTCCTCTGCCCCTCCCCGCTGCTCATACACTCTAATAAATAAATAAAATCTTAGAAAAAAAAAAAAGTGCTGAATCTAGGTTAAGAGCAAACAGCTACTACAAATCTCTGCTCCTTCTAACAAAGGCCCAGAAGACACCACAGCTCATAATGACCTTCCCATATACCCAAAGCTTATGTCCCAGCTTTCCTAGAAAAAAAATTTAACAGTCCAGTGATGGCCCTAGGATTCTGAACTTCCTGCTGTTGGAAAAGTGCCAATATAATCACTTTATACAACCTGAAACACTTAAACCACTGAAGAAAGTACTAGCAACGTAGGTATCCCTGGCCTAATCCATAGAATTGCAGTCAGGTGAGCTAAGAGTCCTGAAACATTCATAAAGATTTCCTTTCTTACCCTGAGCCCTGAATTTTTTTTCAATATATATATATATATATATTTTTTTTTTTTTAAGATTTTTTTAAAATTTATTCACGATAGAGAGAGAGAGAGGCAGAGACACAGGCAGAGGGAGAAGCAGGCTCCATGCCAAGAGACCGACGCGGGACTCGATCCAGGGTCTCCAGGATCATGGTCTGGGTCAAAGGCAGGCGCTGAACCACTGAGCCACACAGGGATCCCCAATATATATATTTTTAACTAATCTCTACACCCAAGGTGGGGCTAAATCTCAACCCTGAGATCATGAGTCCTATGCTCCACCCACTGAGCCAGCCAGGTGCCGCTGAGCCCTGAATTTTTGACATTCATTTATTCTTATAGCAGACTGAACTATTTAGTCAAACTACAGTTCTGACTACAATGAATATTCATTCTCCTTTGTCCCTTCTTATATTCTGTGGTAAAACAAGTGAACTCTTACCTTGTTTCATCCTTCGGTCTAGAGCCATCATCATTCTGTGGAACACCTTCAACATGAATAAAATTTACACAGAAAATGAGTTTCAAACTGGTTTTCACCTTCTTCTTAACATGCAAAGCCTTTTAGTAAATCTTGCAGAATATACTATAACTTAAATTTCAACATATTTAAAAGGAAATGTGATAAATATTCATGTGATTGAAATTAGAAAAGTTTTATGAAAATGCTGTGCAAATGCTTATTATGTTTAAGAGATGTTAATTAGTCGAAGTACTATTTCTTAAATCCTACTTCTGCCTTGTGAAAAATATGCTTGCTTGATTCTAATTCAAATCTAATACTTCAGCCAACTTTTGTATTCCAAATACCTCAGGAAAAATACTGATCACCAACAGGATGATACATAAAACCGATTCTGTAAACAAAAAAAGCAGTAACATCTCTCTTATGCAAGGGCCTGTCAAACAACTTCAAGAATAGCAAAGGCACCAATTAATCTCAAAGTGGCAAATTAATGCCACAAATTTCACACTTTCTTCAAATTTTATTCATGGGAAATATTCTGAGGATTCAGTAAGGGCTTGTGCACTTTAAAAGCATTAGAGGAAAAAAAAAAATAAAAAAAATAAAAGCATTAGAGGGTAGGCACAGTGATCACAGCAAAAATAGTAGCAGAGAAGGAAAAACTGTAAAATGCAGAAAAACAAGAGCTCAAGTTTAACAGTCTACATCAATTTAAAGAATAGTCCCTAAATACAGTCACAGTTTTCAACAGTGAAATCATTGCTATTATTACTCCTAAGTATAATTAATGGATTAATTCATTTAAAAAATGCTAATCAGGGCAGCGCGGGTGTCTCAGCGGTTTGGCACCTGCCTTCAGCCCAGGGCGCCATCCTGAAGACCCAGGATCAAGTCCCGCATCGGGCTCCCTGGACGGAGCCTGCTTCTCCCTCTGCCTGTGTTTCTACCTCTCTCTCTCTCATGAATAAATAAAATCTTTAAAAAAAAAAAAATGCTAATCACCACTACAACTATACCACCTCAGCAAGGTTGGCACTGTATCATCTTATCTAAACATGTTACATTAAAAAAAAGTAGGGGGCATAAAAGGTACAGTATAAAGAAATCTAGTCAACAGCATTTTAATAGTGTTGAATGGTGATAAGATATCAAAACAAATTTTTGGAGACAACTAGATTTGATTTCTGGGGTTAGAGGTGAGAACAAAATTTTGTGTAAATAAGAGGGATCATATCAGGAAGATGAAAATGTTCTAATCCTAACTTACAGTAATGGCTGGATCACTCAAAATTATTAAAAATCATTAAATTGTAGACTTGCAACGAGTGAATTTTATGAACTATAAAATACATCTATTCAATGAAGCTGTTAAAAATGGTTTTAAAAACATGATACTATGGGGCAGCCCTGGGTGGCTCAGCGGTTTAGCGCCGCCTTCGGCCCTAAGCATGATCCTGGAGACCCAGGGCCGAGTCCCGCATCGGGCTTCCTGCATGGAGCTTGTTTCTCCCTCTGCCTGCTACTCCCTCTATCTGTGCCTCTGCCTCTCTGTTTCTCAAATAAATAAATAAAACCTTTTAAAAACATGATACTATGAAATGCACTTGGCTGAACAAGGTACATTTCAGTTTTACAAGAATTATTTTTATATAGAATATATTCACCTAAAACAGCTGATAAGACATAAATCAGAAAACAAAATAAAAATATACAGCATAAGTTACTAAAATCAGTCAATTAGTATCCCACTTTTCTCAAAAATTAAGAAAGCCATTTGGGATGGCTTAAATCTACCAATAAGTACCACTTCTAAACTTTTTCATTTATTACAGAGAAGCATAGTATTTAATCACACGGACTCTGAGGTCAGGATGCCTGGGTCTGTTATTGTAGCTTCATCATGTGCTAATTTCATGACCTTAGAAAAGTACACCTGATTTTCCTGTGTCTTTTATCTCACATATAAAATAGAGACAAAAAGGACACCTACTTCATAGACTAGTTCTGAAGATTAAGCATAAATATTTAGAACAGTACCTTGCACATAAGCATTCCATAAATATTAGCTATTATTGTTTCTCAAAAATTACATTTCATCAGTAAGTACAGACAACGGCCATTTTTGTTCAATCTTTTATTTCACTTCAATACAGAGGTAAAGCCTTAACTATGAAATGTATAGCATAAATTAAATAGATCTAATCCTGTGCTTCCAGAGAATAGTTTTTTAAAAAGACACAAAATTATCTGACACTTAATAATGAATGTCCAGAAAGGAAACAACGACCATACTTAAAGTCTGCATTTTACATATGTATTGTCCTTTTAAAGTATTCCTACTCCAAATTTCCTCAATAAAACAATGATCATATTTCTAAATGCACATATTTTACCCACAGGACACTTTGGAAGATTACAAAGATCTCTTCTTTTTTTAAATTGTTTTTATTTATTTTATTTTTTTATTTATGATAGTCACAGAGAGAGAGAGAGAGGCAGAGACACAGGCAGAGGGAAAAGCAGGCTCCATGCACCGGGAGCCCGACATGGGATTCGATCCCGGGTCTTCAGGATCGCGCCCTGGGCCAAAGGCAGGCGCCAAACCGCTGCGCCACCCAGGGATCCCTAAAAAGATCTCTTCTATTCAGTGAGCTACTCAAAAGAGTTTTCCTGCCACAAAATAAATAGCTGATAGATGAAGCAATTTCACTCATTGTTCTATTTCCTGGGTGCCTAGCAATCTCAAAAGCAAAACAAACAAATGAACTGATACTAGAGCAGGAACAGGATGCAGTAAGCAAATATGAAAAATAAAAAAGGGATCCCTGGGTGGCGCAGCGGTTTGGCGCCTGCCTTTGGCCCAGGGCGCGATCCTGGAGACCCGGGATCGAATCCCACATCGGGCTCCCAGTGCATGGAGCCTGCTTCTCCCTCTGCCTGTGTCTCTGCCTCTCTCTCTCTCTGTATGACTATCATAAATAAATAAAAATTAAAAAAAAAAAAAAGGGGGGGTTATCCTGATGGCTATTATCAACTCTAGGTGGATCAGCAACAAATGCTCAAGGGGCACCTGGGTTGCTCAGTGGCTGAGCATCTGCCTTTGGCTCAAGTCCTGATCCCGGGTCCTGGGATTGAGTCCAGGACTCTTCCTCTGCCTATCTCATGAATAAATAAATAAACTCTTTTTAAAAAGGAGAGAGAGAGAGAAACTAAGGCTTGGAATTCTGTAAGGCAGCTGAAGTGCTGCCAGGTATGCAGCATACCCTGCACTAGCAGAAGCAAAAGAAACTTTTTCTGGGGCAATTAATCCCCAATTTAGGCCCCTAGGATCCCCACAGATTGTGATAAAAAATAAACTGGCAATCAAGAGAGTAGCAAATGTGTAAGAAAACAAGCCTCAATGAAGGAGAGACATAAGACATATCCCCAAAGATTTCTGATAATTGGAATTTTTTTTATTTTGGAATTTTCAAATGGAGATTAAAAAACTGTATCAAAAGAAAATTAACAAGCAAAGAACAAGAAACTATCAAACAAGCACCAGCAATTCCATTCCTAGGAATATATCCTAAAGAAATGAAAACATGTGAAAAAAAATGAAAGCATGTGCACAAAGAAAACTGTACACAAATATTTATAGCATCATTACTTATGACTCATTAATAGGCAAAAAGTGGAAAAATAAGTCACATGTCCATCAGTAAATGAAAGAAAAACAAATTGTGGCATATACATACAACGGGATATTATAAAGCCACAAAAAAGGAAGTACTGATATATGCTTCAACTTAGATAAACCTCAAAAACAAAATGCTAAGAATCCAGACACAAAAGGTCATGTACTATATGATTCCTTCTTTATGATATACTCAGAATAGGCAAATCCAGAGACAGAAAGCAGATTAGTGGTGACCAGGTGATTGGGAATTGGAGGGATGAGGAGTGATTATAGAACGGACAGTTTGTTTTTCTGGATTGATGACAAAGTGTTAAAATTAGAGGTGGTGGATACTATCATTATGAATATACTAAATGCTACTGAATTGTATATTAAGGTTAATTGTATGTTGTGTAAATTTCACCTCAATTAAAAGAATCACAATTTAAAAAAGGCTCATACTTGATGAAACAATAAATGCTGTAAAGCTGAAATTGCACATAGCAATATGTACCAACAACTCCTCAGGGGACACATAAATGTATAAATGTAGAAATATTCAATGACTTTCTTTCATAATGGCAAAAACTGGAAAGAAACCAAGTGTCTTTTGATGCAAAAATGGATAAACTATGGTATATTCCCTTAACAGATTATCATACAGCAATGGAAATAAGTTACAAATATAGTAATATGGATAAATCTTAAAAGGCAAAATCTATATCCATAGAGCTCAAGAAAAAGGACAAGTAATACACTGTCCAGGGACATGCGTATTTATTAAAAAAAATTTTTTTAGGGATACCTGGCTGGCTCAGGTGGTAGAACATTTGACTCCTGATCTCAGGGTTGTAACTCTGAGCCTCACATGGGTGTAGAGATTACTTAAAAATAATAAATCTTGGGGATTCCTCTGTGGCTCAGCGGTTTAGTGCCTGCCATTGGCTCAGGGTGTGATCCTGGGGTCCCAGGACTGAGTCCCGCATCGGGCTCCCCTACGTGGAGCCTCCTCTCTCTCTCTGCCTGTGTCTCTGCCTTTCTCTCTGTCTCTCAAGAATAAATAAATAAATAAAATCTTTTAAGGGCAGCCCTGGTGGCTCAGCAGTTTAGTGCCGCCTTCAGCCCAGGGCCTGATCCTGGAAACCTGGGATCAAGTCCCACATCGGGCTCCCTGCATGGAGCCTGCTTCTCCCTCTGCCTGTGTCTCTGCCTCTCTCTCTCTCTCTCTCTCTCTCTCTGGAATAAATAAAATATTTAATAATAATAATAATAATAATAATAATAATAAATCTTTAAGAAAACTTAAGCAAGGAAATGATAAATTCAAAATTCGAGTAGTTATTATCTGTAAGGGAAAGATAATGAATGCTATACGGAGGAAAATACAGGAAGGTGCAATGATATTGTTAATGTGCTAATTTCTAAGCTGTGTGGTAGTTCATGCATGAGTAATTCTATTATTCTGGTTTATATATTACATATATTAAAAATAAGAATATGTTATATATGAGATGTTTTATATAATAATGTAATATATGAGATTATAAATAAAAGTGCTTTGTAAATTATAAAAATGGACAAAAAATACAGCAAAATCTTACTCTAATCCAACAATGATCATATTATAGCCTTAATACTTGGACTTTTTTGTTTTTCAGGGTTCCAAATATTTTATTATAGGAAAAGAAGAATGACATCTTTTTTAGCTTTATTTATTTTAAATATTTATAAAGCATCTATTTGTGTCAGTCCTGATCTAAACACAGGGAAATCAAAACAATCCCTATCCACATGGAGCTCACATTAAACTAAATATATTAACATTATATATAATGTAAAATACAATAGAAGACAGAAATAGGATGTAAAATAGAAATTTTCTATGGAGAAAACTGAATCAGGACTTGATGAAAGGGCTGCCGAAACATTAGACAGATGGCCAGAAAAGACTTCGCAGAGAGGGTAATGTCTAAGTAAATCCTAAAGTTTATCACAGGGAATACTGAAAGAAGGGAGGGAGCTCAAGCTGACAGAAGGAAACTGTAATGGTCTTAAAGCAGCCATGTTCCTGGAGTGTTCAAGAACCACAAGGAGAGTAATGTCACTCAAAAAAACTGCATGAAAGAATTAGAAGAGACGAAGCCATCAAAGTAGAAGAGTTTTGGAGATGGGGCCACACAGGCCTTGTAGGCTCTTAAGGTGCTACAGAAAATCACTAGGAGCTTGGAGCAGGCATCTGACAAGGCCTGTCTCGTGTTTTCACAAAACTACTCTGGCTGTATGCTTTTATGGAAGAAAAAAAAAAAAAAAAGGAAGAGAGGAGAGCAGTGGACATCACTCTCTAGCCTTCTCTTCCTGCTTTGTGCCCCACAGAGTGTAACCTGCAAGGAATATATTAACCACTAACTGGCTTCTTTGGCTCTGGCTTGCACTGGGTTTATCTAATGAGACACTCACGGGGGAGACTGGGAGGAGAGTAAGATTTATCTCTTTTTTTTTTTTTAATTTTTTTTAATTTTTATTTATTTATGATAGTCACAGAGAGAGAGAGAGAGAGAGAGGCAGAGACACAGGCAGAGGGAGAAGCAGGCTCCATGCAGGGAGCCTGATGCGGAACTCGATCCCAGGTCTCCGGGATCACGCCCTGGGCTGAAGGTGACGCTAAACCGCTGAGCCACCCAGGCTTCCTCAATACTTGGATTTTAAAGTTAAACTAGTGGAAAGTCTTCTTGGCTTTTTGAGGAAAGTAAACTTGTTAATATTCTGAGCATACATCGAAAGGCACTCAAAGATAAGTCAAATAAGTTTCTCTCCATGAAATACTTAGCAGGTACCCAAACCCCACTGAGATCTAGTAATTTCAAATAGTTAGTAAAGCAAAACAATTTAAGCTAGTTTGTTAGCATTTATTATACTGGTAAAAAACATAGAAGATATATTGATATAAAAATAGCTATTTACATTAAAATTTTAGAAACCCACAAAACCGGGATCCCTGGATGGCGCAGCGGTTTGGCGCCTGCCTTTGGCCCACGGCGCAATCCTGGAGACCCGGGATCGAATCCCACATCGGGCTCCTGGTGCATGGAGCCTGCTTCTCCCACTGCCTGTGTCTCTGCCTCTCTCTCTCTCTCTCTGACTATCATGAATAAATAATAATAAAAAAAAAAAATTTAAAAAAAAATTAAAAAAAAAAACCCACAAAACTGAGAATCTAATGCAAGAAAGTGAGATAAAGTCAAAATGGAATGAAACCAAATGAAATGTGCCAAAAAGCCATCCCTAAAATAACTTTAAATACACCAAGAGTATACACAGTAAAGATAAAAATCTTAAAAAAAAAAAAAAAGATAAAAATCTTACAAGAGTATGTTTCTATTTTATAATCATGAATTTAATTAAAACAGATTTTTATTTGTCTTTAGGAAAAATAATGTCTTTGACAGTAAAACTTTTCAGTGGTGTATGTGGGAAGACAGGTGTTAAACTAATAATCCACCACCACCAGCAGCCTTAGAGGTAAAAATAGATGAATGGGCAGTTCCTGCAGATATGAACAACTGCCTACACTCAATTTGTTAAGTTAATTTAGATCTGAGTGCTAAAACAATTAAGTCTAACTAAATAAAGGATTCTTCCAGAGGTTCATAAAAGCCTATTAACCGCACTTGGGTAGAGGAAAACACCAGAGCAAACTATGAAGTTATTTTCTAAACCAGAGAAATAAGAAAAAATATCAAATAAAATATGACAACTACAACTAAAACTTATTTACATATTAAACTTGTTCTCCAAGCCAGAGCTGGGGTTGGGAAAGGTAGGGTGGGGATATAAAGCTCTATAATTTTCAAATGAAGTTTGAAGATAAGTGGGAAGAAAAAACAAACATGCTGGGTAAATTTTATTTCACTTGAAAAATGTTTACTTATATAACTGCCATTTTTAGAAAATTTATCCACCAAGGGTGCCTAGGTAGCATAGCTGGTTAAGCATCCAACTCTTGGTTTTGGCTTAGGTTGTGATCTCAGGGTCATGAGATGGGGCTCCGAGATTGGTGCAGAGTCTGCTTGAGACTTTCTTTCCCTCTGCCCCTTCCCTGCCAAATTAAAAAAAAAAAAATCTTTCTAAAAATCTGAAATTTAAAAAAGAAAAAAAATATTTATCCAGAAAAGAAATGAACCAAAAATTTCTAAGTACCCAAAGAGATAATACTGTCTTACCAGGAAAACCAGCCTTCACAGTATATCTAAATAATCTAAATACATAGCAAGTTATTATTTGGTGACTTTTTTTTTTTAAAGATTTTATTTATTTATTCATGAGAAACACACAGAATGAGGCCGAGACATAGGCAGAGGGAGAAGGCTCCATGCAGGGAGCCTGATGCAGAACTCGATCCCAGGACCCAGGATCACGATCTGAGCCAAAGACAGATGCTCAACCACTGAGCCACCTACATGTCCCTATTTGGTGACTTTTGATACTAAAATTCAGACAGTGATTTCTTTTTATAATATTATTTAAAACTTAACCGAAAGGGATCCCTGGGTGGCGCAGCGGTTTGGCGCCTGTCTTTGGCCCAGGGCGCGATCCTGGAGACCCGGGATCGAATCCCACATCGGGCTCCCGGTGCATGGAGCCTGCTTCTCCCTCTGCCTGTGTCTCTGCCTCTCTCTCTCTCTCTGTGACTATCATAAATTTAAAAAAAAAAAAAAAAAATTAAAAAAAAAAAAACTTAACCGAAAGTATTTACATCTATAAGAACAAATTCTTCTAAGAACCATTTTATGTGATCTTCCACAAAAAAAAGCTTCTAACTAGGGCTCCTGGCTGGCTCAGTCAGTAAAGCATAAGACTCTTGTTCTCAGGGTTGTAAGTTCAAGCCCCATTCTGGGTGCAGATATTATTTAAAATAAAATCTTTCTTTAAAAAAACATTAAAGGGGCAGCCTGGTGGCCCAGCGGTTTAGCGCTGCCTTCAGCCCAGGGCCTGATCCTGGAGACCCGGGATCGAGGCCCACGTCGGGCTCCCTGCATGGAGCCTGCTTCTCCCTCTGCCTGTGTCTCTGCCCCACCTCCCTCTCTCTGTGTCTCTCATGAATAAATAAAATAGGGTCTTAAAAAAAAAAAAAAGTTAGAAATCTTAAAAAAAATAATAAAAAATAGGGATCCCTGGGTGGCGCAGCGGTTTGGCGCCTGCCTTTGGCCCAGGGCGCGATCCTGGAGACCTGGGATCGAATCCCACATCGGGCTCCCGGTGCATGGAGCCTGCTTCCCCCTCTGCCTGTGTCTCTGCCTCTCTCTCTCTCTCTCTGTGTGTGTGTGACTATCATAAATAAATAAAAATTTAAAAAAAATAAAAAATTAAAAAAAAATAAAAATAAATTTAAAAAAACATTAAAAAAACATTAAAAAAAAAACTTATAACATTCTCAGGGGAAAAAAGATAATCTAAGGGGATCCCTGGGTGGCGCAGCGGTCTGGGACCTGCCTTTGGCCCAGGGCGTGATCCTGGAGACCCAGGATCAAATCCCACATCGGGCTCCCGGTGCATGGAGCCTGCTTCTCCCTCTGCCTGTGTCTCTGCCTCTCTCTCTCTCTCTCTCTCTCTCTCTCTCTCATAAATAAATAAAAATTAAAAAAAAAAAAGATAATCTAAAAATCTTTTAACAGTAGAAAATTATTAGAATACAAAAGCAATCTCCCTCATCCCCCCAGTTCTTACCAAACAATTGCAGGTGCTAGAAATTCTATTTTAGCACTAAACTCTAATTTTTATTTCTAGCTTGTAGTTAAAGTTACAGAGGTGGAACCAAAGAACAATAAAAGTATAGTTCTCAACAAACATGCTTATGAACTAAATTTGATTTTGATTGCTTACGACTCATCATTTGATTCAAAGTTTCTTAGATTTTCTCATGTGAAACCAATAATGCATTAGGAACAATAGGAAACATCAATGGATATCAGTGTTTTATGCGGAGTCTTGACTCCGCATCATACTAGTTGGTGTGATATTGGGCTTACTATTTAAATCATCAGAACCTCACTTTCCTTATATGCAAAACACAGGTTAGGCCTTACAAAGCTATGATGATTGGGGTGCCTGGGTGGCTCAGTGGTTGAGCATCGGCCTTTGGCTCAGGTTGTGATTCTGGGGTCCTGGGACTGCGTTCCACATCAGGCTCTCTGTTAGGGAGCCTGCTTCTCCCTCTAACTATGTCTCTGCCTCTCTCTGTGTGTCGCTCATGAATAAATAAATAAAATCTTAGGGAAAAAAAAAAAGCTATGATGGTTAAATGAGTGTATATGTAAACACATCAACATAGTGGTTGGCACATGGCAAGCATCCAAAAAATGGCAGCTATTTTACTTGGCAACTTCAATCTTAAAATCCATTGTGACTTTCCAACTGAAAATCTCTCTTTACTTCAAATTATCAGGTTAAATTCTATCAATTATTTTCCTATCTGAGTAAAAAAACTGGTGACATACAAATGTTCACTTTTGTGGGCAATAAAGTCATAAACATAAATATGCAGCTAAGATTTTACTCTGAAACAGAAGACTGATATGCTTTAATTATTAAACATTCTGTATTAGTAATAATTTCAACTTGTAGGGGGTAAAAAAAAAACCTGGGAAGCTATAAATAGTGAGTTTAAAGCAATTTAACAATAAAACTTAACTTGTATATTATCTTTCAGAATTATAATATATAAAAACTTTGACTATTTAGAGTTCCTGTGAATGGTAGTCAATGAAAATGAACTTGTCAACTCTGAAGCAGTATAGTATAACCATTTCAGAAACTTCTCTCCACCTCCATTAACCTCAAAGAACCAATCTAAAAAAAAAAAAAAAAAAAGAACCAATCTAGAAAATACTACCGGGACCATCTTGAAGGTCTGCTATTTAAAAAAGGTATTAAGTTCCGGGATCCCTGGGTGGCGCAGCGGTTTGGCGCCTGCCTTTGGCCCAGGGCGCGATCCTGGAGACCTGGGATCGAATCCCACATCGGGCTCCCGGTGCATGGAGCCTGCTTCTCCCTCTGCCTGTGTCTCTGCCTCTCTCTCTCTCTCTCTTTGACTATCATAAATAAATAAAAATTAAAAAAAAAAAAAAGGTATTAAGTTGGGATGCCTGGGTGGCTCAGCAGCTGAGCATCTGCCTTCAGCTCAGGATGTGATCCCATGGTCCCAGGATCGAGTCCCACATCAGGCTCCCTGCGTGGAGCCTGCTTCTCCCTCTGCGTATGTCTCTGCCTGCTTCTCTCTGTGTCTCTCTCATGAATAAATAAATAAAAATAAAATCTTAAAAAGAAATTAAAAAGGTATTAAGTTAAAAGTAGAAAGCCTTCCAAAGCAGAAACAGAAAAATAACAGCACTTGACAACTGCAAAATGTTTCATAATACAATTTCTAAGTACACAAAAAGAACTTTGTCAGACTAATCAAGGAAACCATTAATCTGCTGTCTTGAGGCCTCTAAAATCTACATTTCAAAGTGAAAATACACTTAGCACATTAGTAAGTAATGGAATTATCTAAAAGGGATCCACTAAGAAGTTTTATTAAGCATACTAGCTACCTAGGCACTAATTCAGGTGCCAAACTTCTTTCGATTACAGTTCATATTTGTTATTCCCTTTAGCAAAAACCAATCATAAATTGTAAGATATATTGGCATACATATAATGATTGATTTTGTCATTATTGTAACACCGAGACACCTTCGTAAATGTAGCCTACAGAAATGGCAAAGGAATGGCAAATGGACTTCAGCCTGTATTGGCAGTCTGGTACAGTATTAAGCAGGATTACAAAGTACTAAGAAGGAAAAAATTTAAAAATTAAAATAAATTAAAAAAAAAAAAAGTACTAAGAAGGATTTCAAGCCAAATTTAAACTAAAGCAGATACTGCTACAGGCAAACTATGTCTGCCACTGGCACTGGAAGGGTGTGGCATCAGAAGTAATATTAACTGTCATCATTAGCCTACAAAATAAATACTTTATAAATCAATTCATTACACAGTTAACGGTGATTCAATTTTCATGGGCTAGCTTTTCAACCTATAGAAAAATGTTTTATTCACAGAAACAATGCACTAAAAGTTTTTAAAAAATTAATGTCTCTTTTAAAAATGGAAATAATTTCTTTAAGGTGGAAAAGAATAGCAATAGTTACATACAGCACTCTATGGTGGCTACTGTAAGAATCATTAAAGAGCCTATAGAAAAAGTAATTACTTACTTTCTGAACATGTAGTTTCACCATTGGTAACAACTTCAGACTCTAACTGCAGCCCATCAAGACAGACAGACAAGTCTCCTATTGTCTCTGTTGGCTCTTTGTCACCTATAAGCTGTAAAGTCACAACTACTTCCTCAACTGTAAGAGAATATAATTCCAGAACAAAATGGTCACTGTTAAGTCATCTTAACTGTTAAAAATAATGTCGGAAAACTTAACATTTTTGTGTTTATAAATTGTTTTTAGTATACTTCACTGAGGTTTCAGGCCTTTTGACACAAAACATTTAAAAATAGATCAAAATTTGCTAATGCTTAATATCTGTAATGTAAAATACTAAACAGCTCAACCATCTCATTTGTTATATTCATCCCATCCTAGCATAAAATAAGCCAGCAGGATTATTTAGCAATATATGCCTGAATTTTAATGCATAAAAACATATAACTTAAGAATGAATCATATCTTGGGGCGCCTGAGTTGTTCAGTCGGTTAAGTGTCCAACTCTTGATCTCAGCTCAGGTCTTAACCTCAGGGTCATGATGGTTTCCACAGTGGTGTGGAACCTACTTTAAAAAAAAAAAAAAATAAGAAAGAAAGAAAGGATTATATCTCTTAAATGAGATTTAAGAAATATGTTTTAAAAAATTAAGAAATATGTTTTAGATAGTCAACAGGTGGAAAAATACCTGTTTTAAAATCATGATTATACTAATCAAAACAAGCATGTATCAAGTTTTTCTATATTTTATGTATACACACACATAAATAAAACCACAGCCATTTAAAATTAGGAAATTTTAAAAATAAGCATTTGAGAAGAAAATCTGCCAAAATATTAACCACATTTGCCTCTGAAATGAGATTACATTTTCCCTTCACCTCTGCTCTATATTTTTTAGTTTTCCAAAATTAAGTATATAGTATTCTAATAAGTATCTATTTACTAAATTTATTTAAAATATTGGGTCAAAAATGAATTTGCTAAACCAAGGTTACTCAGAATGCTTGAAATAAATAGTTCAAGATTTTTCTCGTTAATATTATAACCAAATAAACTCAAAAACAAATAGTCAACAGTCATTCTGCATCTTTTACACATGAATTTCATACAGAAAAACAAACAGCCTAGCGCAATTTCTTTACTTTTACATACATACGTTTCATGTTGTTTGACTTTAAGGTTTCAAAGATATCTAATGCAGCAGTTCCCAACAAAACATCAGATTTCAGTGTCTGGTGACTCCACACACGAAAATGTAATTTACTCACAGGGGTGACGATACTAAAAGTGAAGAAAGGTAAAAAACATGTATTATTTTCATTAAAATACCACAATGGAATCTTAAGTAAATTACAATTAAATTTTAATGACTAAAATCTTTTAACTTACAGTTTACTCTACAACCAATATTGCCCATTTTCTATAATCTTATGGAAAATACCTAAATGCAGGATGCCTGAGTGGCTCAGTGGTTGAGTTCTGCCTTTGGCTCAGGGGTGATCCTGGAATCCCAGGATCAAGTCCTAATATCGGGCTCCCTGCATGGAGCCTGCTCCCTCTGCCTATGTCTCTGCCTCTGTGTGTGTCTCTTGTAAATAAATAAATAAAATCTTAAAAAAAAAAATCTAAATGCTACACACTCGCATGGTCATTTTCATTTGTAGTTGAACTACAAGGGCAACTTCATGCATGTATCATCAATAAGAGTAGAACTGCTAATCATGCTACAAACTGTTAGAAATCTAGTTTTACTTTAGTAATATAAAAAAGTTAATTTATAAATTAAATCCTTACTTTAGGTCAGGTAGTATGGTGAGCCTAAGGTTATATGATTTCATTTTCAAAGCAACCCTAAGAAATGGGAATTACCACTCCCATCCTCAGATACAGAAACTGCTATTCAAAGAAGTTAAGCAAATGGCCCAGCATCGCACAGCTAGCTAGTCAGTGGCAGTCTGTAATTTCAACAAAGGTCTGGCATTAAAATTTTTGCTGAAAAGCTCCTCCATCTTGGGGGGAAAAAAAGAAACAAAAAAGTTCTGCAATCAGCTATATGATTTGAGGATTATATTAGATACCCTAAGTTTCACATTGCTAGAAGTAAAGCATCCGCAATAATTGTCAAATACAGACTCACTCAGACCTTGCCAAATGCCAATAAAGAATACTACCTAAAAGCGCCTGGGTGGCTCAGCGGTTTGGCGCCACCTTCAGACCAGGGCCTGATCCTGGAGACCCAGGATTGAGTCCCACATGGGGCTCCCTGCACGGAGCCTGCTTCTCTCTACTTCTGTCTCTGCCTCTCTGTGTCTGTCATGTATAAATAAAATCTAAAAACAAATAAAAAAATAAAAGCACCTGGGTGACTCAGTTGTTTAAGTGTTCCCATTCTTGATTTCATCAGCTCAGGTCATGATCTCAGGGTTATGACATTGAGCCACATGTTAGGCTCCACACTCGTGTCAAGATTCTCTTTCTCCCTCTCTCTCTCTTGCCCCTCTCTCCCCCAATTTTCTCTCCCTCTCTAAAACAAAAAAACAAAAACCAAACAACAAAAAACTCTGTAATGATAATTTCCAAAGCAAATTTTGGGAAATTTGAATTTGCAATAAACTGTATACAAAGTATTTCAGAGACATCAATTAGAAAAATAGGAATAAAAAAAAAAAAGAAAAATAGGAATACTATATTTTCTGCCATAGTACCACTCAATGCTATAAAGAAAAATTCTAGAAAAACTTGAATTTCTCTATATCTCGTTCTAAAAGGTGATCAAATTTGGGGAACAAACTTTTTCTCAGAAGTCTACCTATGCCTATTCCTCTCATCATCACATTTCTTTTTTTTTTTTTTTTAAAGATTTTATTTATTTATTCATGATAGTCACACAGAGAGAGACAGAGAGGCAGAGACACAGGCAGAGGGAGAAGCAGGCTCCATGCAGGGAGCTCGACGTGGGACTCGATCCCGGGTCTCCAGGATCGCGCCCCGGGCCAAAGGCAGGCACCAAACCGCTGCACCACCCAGGAATCCCTCATCATCACATTTCTACCATCATTCTAACAGTTTAAACAAACTAAAAAATTTTTATCTTAACACTGCCTCTTCTTCCGAGGGGTGGGGAAGGACAAGGTATTCTTTCTCTTTAAAATTCTGAGATGTTATGTTCAGGAGAACATACTGTACATATCAAGAAAACATTTCTTTTTCTATTACTCATTTGAGAAATCATAATGGGGACAGAATAAAAGAAATTATTACTTTTACTTTGAGAGAGGATAAAGCATACTGTCAAAGATAATCTTTTCTGAATTATTTCAATTCTAGAGAAAATGTCTGCAATGCAAGTCATGTTAAAATTGCAGACCTATCTGTTGCAACTTAAAAATTCAGGACTTGGGACGGCTGGGTGGCTCAGCAGTTGAGCATCTGCCTTCAGTTCAGGGCGTGATCCCAGATCCAGGGATCGAGTCCTGCATCAGGCTCCCATGAGGAGCCTGCTTCTCCATCTGTCAATCTGTCTGTCTCTCTCTCTCAGGTCTCTCGTGAATAAATAAATAAAATCTTTTTAAAAAATTCAAAACTTGAGCTATGTATTCCCCCAAACATCTGGGCTCAACAATAGCACTATCATAAGAGACGACAAAGAGAGTTTCTTTTTTCTTGACTTTTAAACCACTAAGGAGTTAGGGACACCGGGCTGGCTCAGGGTTGAGCATCTGCCTTTGACTCAGGGTGTGACCCCAGAGTCCCGGATCGGAGTACCACGTTGGGCTCCCCAGAGGGAGCCTGCTTCTCCCTGTGCCTATGTCTCTGCATCTCTCTCTGTATCTCTCATGAATGGATGAATAAAAATCTTTCAATCTATCTTTCTTTCTTTCTCTTTGTTTCTTTATAAATAGCTAAGGAGTTCATATCATTATCAGCTTAAGAACCTCAAAGTATACATCTAGTGAGCACAGCTAGCAGCTGGGAGAAACTAGATGAGTATTCAGTCAATACTCAGTATTAATACTCAGTCAATTCTGCTGAACATCTCTAGTCATTATGGAGGTCATGAACTTTTATAGATTTCATTTGCTTTTCAAAAAAAATTTTACTCATATAATTTGAAATTTAGATACAATCTCTAACAGATCACACAAAATACTGTAAGAAACTTTGTTGAAATAAAATGCAGATGAAAAACATTAGAATGAGACTTATTTTTACTCATTTGCTCAAAATCATCATCAAGTATATCAATATACCCTAGAAATCCAAAATTCATGTTAAAGAACAATTTAGGTATATCCAGATTATTTCGTCATTCATTAGGAATAAATAACTATACACATATGCATGTACTGTGTGAAAAGAATATAGTTTCAAATATCTCACCTCACCATTTATAAATAAAACTTTTCTTTAGTCACTTTTTCTTATTTATTCTCTAAGGAATAAAAAATGCAAGAATTCCAAATGTTAGGTAATAAAAATAATCCCTGTGTATTTGATATGGTAACAACCAGTTATATTTTGAACTATATTTTAATATAGTTGGTCCCCTCATTAAATATGCTATATTGTTTTGAAATCCACTTGTTGGGACGCCTGGGTGGCTCAGCGGTTGAGCGTCTGCCTTCAGCTCAGGGCGTGATCCTGGGATCCTAGGATCGAGTCCCACACGGGGCTCTCTGCATGAAGCCTGCTTCTCCCTCTTTGTCTCTGCTTCTCCATCTCTCCGTGTCTCTCATGAATAAATAAAAAAAAAATCTTTTTTTTTTTAATTTTTATTTATTTATTTATTTATGATAGTCACAGAGAGAGAGAGAGAGAGGCAGAGACACAGGCGGAGGGAGAAGCAGGCTCCATGCACCGGGAGCCCGACGTGGGATTCGATCCCGGGTCTCCAGGATCGCGCCCTGGGCCAAAGGCAGGCGCCAAACCGCTGCGCCACCCAGGGATCCCAATAAAAAAAAAAAAATCTTAAAAAGAAAATGAAATCCACTTGTTGATAAATCATGTTTTCTTCCATTTTAGTAAAAACATTAAAATTAATCTATAATTCTCTTCAGTGAGTGTTCAGTATGAATATGTGGGGCTTTGTCAGTAAGTGTTAAAAACTGAGCTATCTGCTACTTCTATGAATTCATTCTACAGATAAAAACACCAACAGATTGACACAGGCATGTGGATGTATACTGCAATGATGTATAATAACACAACGTTAGAAACCAAGTGATCAGGGAACTAGTAAAATAAATGATAATTCATTCTTATTAAGGAATATTATGCAACTACATGAGGTATGTTAGATCTATATATATGCAGAGATAACCATGCTATGTAAAGTATAAAAACAGAGTTATAGAATAAAGTGTCTGTTTTTTAAAAGGAATAAAAGCCTTTGTGTAGGTTCTATGTGGGCATTGTAATTAAAAACACAAAAACAAAACTATTTTTAAAATTACACTAAAAAAATTAAGTGAGGGCAGCACAGGGGGTGCTCAGCGGTTTGGCGCCGCCTTCAGCCTGGGGCGTGATCCTGGAGACTGGGATCAATTCCTGCGTCGGGCTCCCTGGATGGAGCCTGCTTCTCCCTCTGCCTGTGTCTCTGCCTCTCTCTCTCTGTGTCTCTCATGAATGAATGAATGAATAAAATCTTTTTAAAAAATAAAGTGAGCTACTCATAGCTCTGTACTTAAATGCTAATTTAAGGAAATAGCTAAGAATCTTTCTAGGCCCATGACCATGGGCTCTCCAGATACTGTTCAGTAGCAATAATGATACCATCATCAACTAAACTAGAGAAGATAAAGGAGAGACTGGAAAAACAAGTATCAGGATCCCTGGGTGGCTCAGCGGTTTGGCGCCTGCTTTGGCCCAGGGCGCAATCCTGGAGTCCCGGGATCGAGTCCCACATCGGGCTCCCGGCATGGAGCCTGCTTCTCCCTCTGCCTGTGTCTCTGCCTCTCTCTCTCTCTCTCTCTCTCTCTCTGCGTGTGTGTCTCTATCATAAATAAATAAATAAATCTTCAAAAAGAAAAAGAAAAACAAGTATCTAAAGAGAAACAAAAAGGGGACTGAAGAAAGGAGTCCTAGAATAGGGGTAGAAAAAAAAACACATGAAAGAGGAGGAGGAGCAAAGAAAACAAGTGAGAAATTTTCAAAGCTTCATTTCTATTCACCTACTAAACTAAATATACTATAGAAAATATTTTCAAACCTACACTGTAAGGGGTTGCTTCCATTTGGGACTGTTCGTATTGTTGCATTTTTCTGTCTTCTTTGACTGTCCATCTACTGTGACTTCCACATAAGGGCTTGGTCCAAACCAATTCTTTTTATTTTCTTTAAGTTTTGCTGAAATGACTAGGCAAAAGAAAAGGTAAAAATAATTAAATATTCAAGATGTTCATCCTTCAAATCAACTTAATTTCATAAAGGTTACACAGAACAGTATTACTTTCACTTAGAGGGGCAGTTTTCCTTTAAAAATATTTACTAATTTTATTCACTCATGACCTTTCTATTTCCTCCCATCCTAGTAAATAAACACAGTAATTCCTCCGTATCATCCACCCAAATTACTATTAATAGACCCCCAACATCAGTATCAAATAGTCTCAGAACTCTAATGTCAATCATAAAGCACATCAACAAGTATCTGAATGCCTACGATGTATCAGATATTGCTCTAAACTGTAAACAGGGCAGCCCGGATGGCTCAGCGGTTTAGCGCCTGCCTTCAGCCCAGGGCCTGATCCTGGAGACCCGGGATCGAGTCCCACGTCGGGCTCCGTGCATGGAGCCTGCTTCTCCCTCTGCCTGTGTCTCTGCCTCTCTCTCTGTCTCTCATGAATAAATAAATAAAATCTTTAAAAAATAAATAAAAATAAAAAAATAAACTGTAAACAGAGGGATGCCTGGGTGGCTCAGCGGTTAAGCTTTTGCCTTCGGTTCAGGGCGTGATCCTGGAGTCCCGGTATCAAGCCCCGCAATGGGCTTCCTGCATGTTCTCCCTCTGCCTGTGTCTCTGCCTCTCTCTCTGTCTCTCATGAATAAATAAAACCTTTAAAAAAATAAACTGTTGGGAATCCCTGGTGGCTCAGCAGTTAAGCACCTGCCTTTGGCCCAGGGCATGATCCTGGAGTTCGGGATCAAGTCCCACATCGGGCTCCCTGCATGGAGCCTGCTTCTCCCTCTGCCTGTGTGTCTGCCTCTCTCTCTCTCTCTCTCTCTCTCTCTCATAAATAAAATCTTTTTAAAAGAATAAAAATTAAAAAATAAACTGTAAATAAAATAGTTTACAGTATAGAAAAGACTGGTTCTCAGGGAGATAATATCCTAGTTAGATAAAGTCCTTGTGCTGAAAAACAGGCTAATAAGGCAGAATATGATTTGGTAGTAAAAAAGGCCTCTGAGGAAGTACTTTTAAAACCTTTTATTCAAGATTTGATTTATTCATTCATGAGAGATACGGAGAGAGAGGCAGAGACACAGGCAGAGGGAGAAGCAGGCTCCATGCACCGGGAGCCTGATGTGGGATTCGATCCCGGTCTCCAGGATCGCGCGCCCTGGGCCAAAGGCAGGCGCCAAACCGCTGCGCCACCCAGGGATCCCTGAGGAAGCACTTTTAAGCAAACATCTAAATAACAAAGAGCTAGCCAGGAGAAGACTGAAGTGAGAAGACAGCAATGCAGAGAGAAGCAAAAAAGCTTGGCATATCTGAGGAAAATATAGCTGCAACAGGGAAGTACTGTAAATGAGGTGAGATCTCATTTAGCTTTGTAAGCCCAAATAAGCAATTTTGATTTTATTCTAAGCATGCTGGAAAGCCATCAGAGGAAGAGAGTTATGAAGTAGGATTATTTTTAGCACCTCATATATCTCATATTAACAAGAACTTTTTACAAAGTGCATCTTAAGATAACTGACATCTTCACCTGTAAGTTACCTTTGCCAAAAAATAACCTTATCCAAGCCCTTTGAAAGGTGTAACAAGTAGATTAGAATTTAGCAGAGCACCTCATACTTCCCACAAGTGAGAACTCATTGCTCCCCTATAAATGAGGTGACCACAGTCATGGAAATATTCTACCACCTGGGTATCTATCTATTCCAGTAGCAAACCACAGAGAATGCCAGTGCCCATCAAGGTTAAGGGGCCCTTGGAATTGCTAGAGAAGTCTGTATAACAGCTACCCAAGGAGCTCAAATATAGTCCAAAGCACAGACAGTCTAGGCATCCTAGCAGGTCCAGTCCCAGGTAGCAGCCATGAATCTCTTGACTTCAAAATATCACATATTTCTGTCCTTTGGTACTTATATGCATTTTTTTTTTTTTTTGTAGTATGAAGCCAATTACAGGGTTACTACTCCATCAATACATGCATATTCTACAAATTGGAACTTCATCATTATTTTGAAGCACTTGGTATAATAAAGTTCAGTCAGATTTGAAATCAATATGCAGTGTCAAAGAGTATCTGTCAGGGGATCCCTGGGTGGCGCAGCGGTTTGGCGCCTGCCTTTGGCCCAGGGCGCGATCCTGGAGACCCGGGATCGAATCCCACGTCAGGCTCCCGGTGCATGGAGCCTGCTTCTCCCTCTGCCTGTATCTCTGCCTCTCTCTCTCTCTCTGTGACTATTATAAATAAATAAAAATTAAAAAAAAAAAAAGAGTATCTGTCAAAGAAAGAAAAAGAAGAGCTGCAAGAGATATTATTGAAATAGGCAGTAAGGAGCCACCAAGGAATTTTAAGTAAAAGAGTGTTCTTCAACAAATTTACTGAGTGCCTACTACATACATATATCAGGTATTATTTAGGGCACTGAGAATACAGTAATGATCAGATTAATACTCAAAGATCATTCTGAAACTGCTTTGGGAAAAATAAATTGAAAGGGAAACAAAAGTAGGAGTTAAAAAGACTACTATAGTCATCTACTCAAGAGATGACAGTGGTTTGGACAGGGTAGTGAACATGGATATGGAGAGGATTATTTTCTAAGGAGAACCAATAGGATTAGATTACATGAAGAAGTTGGAGAAAAGAAGCAGCAAGGATAATTCTCAAGTTCCCAGCATGAATAACTGGATAGAAGATGGTGTCATTTAAAAAGATGAAAAAGATATGGGAAACAAATTTGAGGGGATGGCATGGGCAAGAAGAAATCAAGAGTATTATACTGAATGCATAAAATTTGAGACATCTAAGCATAAACACTAATAAGTCTTTTTCAGAACAGAAAATATTCAAATGGGGACCAGACATATCTGATTAATACATACCATAAAGTTCTAATATCTTAATACAGAGCAAAATTCAATCACAGGATTGCCATAGAAAAAATATAAAACCCTTATTTTTAATACATTTCTGGTATGAGAAAAGGTGAAACAACCTGAACAATTAAGCAAAGCCCACCAGTGTATTTCAGGGGCTCTAATGACCCTCTGAATACTCACTAAATCTAGAACAAAGCAGTGTAGCCCTCACAGGAAGAAAATGATCTGCCCTCGGTGGTATTTTAGGATTCAAAATTTTGAAAGTTATTTTGCCAAATAATCCTACCCAACCCTGTTAGAAACCAATTTAGGAAACTTCAAATGGGAAAATAAAAGGGATAAAAGAAACTAACACCAACTGTTTGTGTTTGCTCTGTATCTGGCATTTACACATTGTCATCTCAATACTCAAGACAATTCTGTGAAATAGGTATTATCATCTTAATTTTTACACATAAAAAGACAAACTCAACAGAACTTAAAAGTCTGCCGAAGGGTCACTTGTAAAGACTGAACAAGAGAAATTAAGTGCTCAAATCTGTTTATTTAAGATTTTTATTTATTTATTTATTCATGAGAGACAGAGAAAGGCAGAGACATGGAGGGAGAAGCAGGCTCCTCGCAGGGAGCCCAATGCAGGACTCGATCCCAAGACCCGGGGATAACATCCAGAGCCAAAGGCAGATGCTCAACCATTGAGCCACCCAGGTGCCCTACCAAATCTCAGTTTAGATTGCATAAAATTTTGGTTATAGCCCTAATATTAGAAAATAGATTGTTTACTACTTCCTGAAATTTAAATTCCTGTAGTAAATTAGAAGAATATAAACAGTAAACTGTAAGACAGGGAATCAAAAAATGTCAGTATTATCTGTTATCTGGGCTATTGCAAAGGTCTCTGATAATTCTTTGTTTTTAACCTCACATCTGCAACCCCTCACAACTTCTAGAATTATCTTCCTAAAACAGATGTGATGTCAACATTTTTCAAGCACTTTTCTAATGCCTGCAAAATGAAATTTAAACTCTGGGGCATTTTACATTGTTACATACCTTTTCAGCCCCCTCCTATACCAAATCCCATCCAGTCCCCTGGTATTCTAACCACCCTTAGCTATTTGCTATCCCTCACAAGGGCTGTGCACCTTCATGTGCTACTCTGGATGATCTACTCACAATGATCCTTCTTCCTTTTTACCCAATAAAATCCTACTTCTTGAGAAATAAATGATCCCTTTTCTTTGATCCAATGCTTCTTAAACCGAAGAAGTTAAATTGCTCCTGCCTCTATGTTTTGTTTGGTTTTTTTTTTTTTAAGATTTTATTTATTTATTCATGAGAGACAGAGAGAGAGAGAGAGAGAGAGAGAGAGAGAGGCAGAGACACAGGCAGAGGGAGAAGCAGGCTTCATGCAGGGAGCCTGACGTGGGACTCGATCCCAGGTCTCTAGGATCACACCCTGGGCTGCAGGCGGCGCTAAACCGCTGCACCACCGGGGCTGCCCTCCTGCCTCTATGTTTCAACTGCATTTTCATATTTACGTATGGTTTCTACAGTTTTTTCATCCTTAGTTTTCAGTAAATTTACTGTTTTTTACTTTAACTTACCCTATAATCCCTGTATGACAAGGATAGAGACAGTCTTTATAATTCCTATAGCACTTAGTAATTTAAACGTGAGAGATATTTAACCTATCTGTAGAACCAAATGATTTGTCATGGTACAAAAGAAGTTTCTCTGCTTTATCGTTACATACACATACAGTATCTATTGCATATAGTTTTGTGGTATATATTAATGTTCTCCTGGGGCTTCAGTCAGAAGAATATGCAACTCTTGATGTTGGGGTTGTGAGTTTGAGCTGCACATGAGGTATAGAGATAAATAAATAAAAAACTTCTTTAAAAAATTTAAAATTTATTAATCTTCTTCTGATCCTTTCTGAAGATCAATGCTTTGACCTGACTTTGGTTCTTCATCCTAACTCTCCAGTACAAAAAACTTGGACAATTTATTATTTTTTTTAAGATTTACTTATTTAGGGATCCCTGGGTGGCGCAGCGGTTTAGCGCCTCCCTTTGGCCCAGGGCGCGATCCTGGAGATCCGGGATCGAGTCCCACATCGGGTTCCTGGTGCATGAAGCCTGCTTCTCCCTCTGCCTGTGTCTCTGCCTCTCTCTCTCTATCATAAATAAATAAATTAATTAATTAATTAAAAAAAAAGATTTACTTATTTATTTGGGGTGGGAGGCAGAGGGAGAGGGAGAGAGAATCCCCAGCAGACTCTCCACTGAGCATGGAGTCTGACACAGGGCTCGAGATCATGACCTGAGCTGAAACCAAGAGCTGGACCTTAACCAACTGTGCCACCCAAGAGCCCCAACAATTTAAATCTAAAGAAATTAAAATGAGTCCTTAGTTTATCCCAACCTATTCTGGGAACTGAGAGGCAACAGTGAACAAGGAAAAACAAGTAGGGTGCAGTATGAGCTAATAGGAAATAAAACCAGTTAGGCAAGGGCTAACTTTGTGGTCAGTCATAACAGGCCACAAGAGGCCTCTATGGCAAAACTATGTGTTAGCTAGACAGAATTTTATATAAACTCTGAACTTTAAATTTTAAGTAAAAAGGGCCTTCCTAGTACCCAAGCAATCAGAGATTACAAACTTCTAGTAAATTTTGGAAAGTGTAGTATTATTTGATTCCAATTAATAATAAAATCAAGATGGTTTTTCCAATTCAAATGATCAGTTCTAAGTAAAGTTTGAGGCTAAGAAAGTTCTAGGAAATACCAAAGTTACTTATTTTGCCCACATAGTATAATACAAGCATCAAATAAAAAACACAGATGAATTCAGAATAATAGCTGAGGTTATGTGTAAAGCATAACTAAACAGGAAATGGCTAAAGACAGACATTTGTGTCTAAGGTAAGGGACCAAGTCATAGGATTAGAGAAAAGAGTAGATAACCAAAAAAAATCCAACTGTAAAAATCAGTAGAATCTGTGATGGACAGGGATGTGAAGGATGAAGGACAAAGAGGTAAAGAAAATTATTCTTTACCTAATTATTCAGAAAATTAATTCTGACCATTTTTTTTAATATTAAGAAAGTTAGTATGAGGGGTACCAGGATGTCTCAGTTAAGGTCATGATCCCAGAGTCTTGGGTGGAGCCCTGAGTCAGACTCCTTGATCAGTAGGGAGTCTGCTTTTCCCTTCCCCTCTGATCCTTCCACCAGCTCATGCTCTCGCCTGCACTCTCTCTCAAATGAATAAAAAATAATTTTTAAATATTAGAATGAATAAAAATAATGTAAAATAACCAAACAACTTTATGAAAGGCTTAAAGCTTAGACTGCTGTTAAGATATTAAATTAGACATGAATAATCCTAGAAGGAGAAAGAAATAAGGAATTAGGGGAAAGCAAATAATCTATATTTCTACAGTATTTTGGAGTTTTCCAACTCATATACACTGTCTCCCAAAAACCACATAACAAAGATGTTAACATCCTTAGTTGACAGCTAAGGAAACAGGCTCAAAGATATTAGTGACAAGCACAAAGTTATAGAACTATTAAATTATCAGAACCAAGACTAAAATCCAGGGTCATTAACTCTCCTGAAGATGGGAGTCATATAGATTTCTTGACTAAAACTGGGGCTCGGGGATTAGATGTCCTCCCTAAAAGTTTAACTGTAGAAGCTTTAATGGCACACTAGTCAAAGCATTTGAGTATTTATTATTTTCTGCTATAGTTTTTACATCTATTTTATAAACTACACAGGAAAGCTATTGCCCAATACAGAGACATTCAATAATAATGTTCAATTAAAATGTGAACTGATCATTTAAGATAACAGAAGTTCCCAAAGCAACTACCTCAATGAATTACCTAAATCCATGTGAGAGTAGCACAAAAGACAATCTTTCTTAGTCAACTCAAATTCAAACAGCTAGGGATGCCTGGGTGGCTCAACAATTGAGCATCTGTCTTTGGTTCAGGGTGTGATCCCAGGGATCAGGGATTGAGTCCTGCATCGGGCTCCCTGTGAGGAGCCTGCTTCTCCCTCTGCCTATATGTCTATGCCTCTCTCTCTCTGCCTCTCATGAATAAACAAACAACATCTTTAAAAAAAGATTCAGTCAGATGGTTACTCGGGTTATTTCCATAAATTAGATTAAAGTTATAGGAGGAGTTACTAATGCAAGGTGCCTGGGTGTCTCAGTCAGCTAAACTTCCAACTCTTGATTTTGGCTCAGGTCATGATCTCAGGGTCCTGGGATCAGGCTCTAAGCTCGGCAGAGCATCTGCTTGAGATTCTCTCTCTCCATCTCCCTTTGCCAGGCTCCCTGTCACTCTCTCATATATATAAATCTTTAAAACAAAAAATGTGTTACTAATGCACCAGTACTACACTTTATTCATGTAAATGCTGAAAAGGAAAAGTGACACCAGGGGCACATGGGTGGCTCATGTCATGACCCCAGGGGAGTCCTGGCACCAAACTCCAAGCCCCACCCCCTGCTCAGCAGGGAGCCTGCTTCTCCCTTGCTGCTGCTCCCCTTGTTTGTTCTCTCTGTCAAATAAATAAAAAAAAATTTTTTCATTTTAAAAAGGAAAGGTGGTGCAGGCTTTCCTTTGATACTCATATAAAGAATTCAGTGAAATTAAAACATATGTCCAAGGGCAGCCCCGGTTTAGCGCTGCCTGCAGCCTGGGATGTGATCCTGGAGACCTGGGATCGAGTCCCATGTCGGGTTCCCTGCATGGAGCCTGCTTCTCCCTCTGCCTGTGTCTCTGCCTCTCTCTCTCTCTCTCTCTCTCTCTCTTTCTGTCTCTCTATGAATAAATAAATAAAAATATTTAAAAAAAAAACTATGTCCAAGTTCTAAATTAATTTATCCATTTATCAACAAACAGCACTATGAATTTTTGAAATCCGTTTTATCATAGCTTACAAAAAAGTGCGGTTTCTCTGAAATAAATTTCTTATTTGCCCTCACTTAAGCAGGTGAGGATGACCAATTAGCCAATATATATATAATAAACAAATGTATGTATGTTCGCATGTATGTCAGAAAAGAAGTAAGAAAATGAGAGCGCCTGGTTGGCTCAGTTGGTAAAGCATGTGACTCTTGATGTCAGGGTCATGAGTTCAAGCCCCACACTGGGCATGGAGCCTACCTAAAAAATAATTTGAAAAAAGAAAGAAATCTGAAAGGAGTAAGAAAATAGATAAGAGGGTAAGAAGCCATCTGCTGATTCAGTGCACTACTATCAAGATTCCCATAGTGTTTTTTCTTTTTAAAGATTTTATTTATTTATTCATGAGAGACAGAGAGAGAGGCAGAAACATAGGCGGAGCAGAAGCAGACTCCCTGCAGGGAAGCTTAATGCAGGACTCAATCCCAGGACCCCAGGATTATGGCCTGAGAAGGCAGACATTCAACCACTGAACCACCCAGGTGCCCCTCCAATGGTATTTTCGACTGAAGTAGACAAAACACCTAAAATTTATATGGAACTACAAAATAAAACCTGAATATCCAAAGAAATCCTGAGAAAAAACAAAGCAGGAGGCATTATACTTCCTGATTTCAAGTTATCCTATGAAACTACAGTAATTGGGGCACCTGGATGGCATAATCAGTTAAGCAACCTATTCTTGGTTTTGGCTCCAGTCATGATCTCAGGGTCAGGAGATCGAGTCCTACACTGGGCTCTGCACTTAGCACGGAGTCTGCTTAAGTTTCTCTCTCCTTCTGTCCCTCCCTGCCCCCACATGCACACTCTCTCTTTCCAGTAAATAATAAATCTTTAAAAAATAAATAAATAAAACTATAGTAATCAAAACAGTATAGTACTGACATAAAAACTGACAAATAGACCAATGGAACAGAACTGAGAGCCCAGAAATAAACACAAACATATGAAGTCAACTAATATTTGACAAGAGAACCAAGAATACTCAGTGAGAAAAAAAGCAGTCTATTCAATAAATGGTGCTGAAATAACTGGATTTTTAAAAAAGATAAGAAAAAGACATGGTGCCTAGGTGGCTCAGTTGGTTAAGCATCAGACTTTTGATCTCAACTCAGGTCTTGATCTCAGGGTCATGAGTTCATGCTCTGCACTGGGCTCCACAGTCGGAGTGGAGCCTACTTAAAAAACAAAACCAGGCTCAGTGGTTTAGCGCCTGCCTTTGGCCCAGGACGTAATCCTGGAGTCCCGGGATCAAGTCCCACATCGAGCTCTCTGCATGGAGCCTGCTTCTCCCTCTGCCTGTGTCACTGCCTCTCTGCCTCTCTCTCTCTCTCTCTCTCTGTGTCTCTCATGAATGAATAAAATCTTTTTTTTTTAAATTAATTTTTATTGGTGAATGAATAAAATCTTAAAAAAAAAAAAAAGACATGAAATTAGAGCAAAACCACAGAGTAGGATCTTTAACTTTGACACTCAATTCTATCAATCTTTCACACCAACTTCCTAAAATACAATACAATTGATTCTCTTTGTTAAAAGCCCTGATTACTTTCCATCTCTGCCAGCCATGATTTTTTTTTTGTTTTGTAGCCTTGACACACCTGAAGGAGATCACCCACTCCCATTAAATTCTCATGGCTCCCCACTCTGCAGCAGTATCTTTTAGGGGCACTGGCAAACACTTGCGCGTTTCCCTGCTTCGTGCCTCCTGCTTATATTCTCTCCTAAAAAGATCCTTTCTACTCCCCTACATGTTTTTTAAAATAACTTCCTACATTTAAATAGTAGCAATGCTTCAAGCACTATCCCCTTTCACAGCAATTCTGGTCAAATACCGATCTCTCTTTCCTGACCAAAGTTATTCTCTCTTGTTGCCATTATCATATACCATGGCATTTATTTTTTTACACTGGAATATTTATGCCCTCTGATTCGAGAAAGATGTTGAGGCAGCTTACCAAAATAACAAAACAAAACAAAAAACTTAAAAAACAATACTATAACTGATCCATTAACATAGAATAAAAAATACAATGTCATTAAAGGGATTTTTGCAAAACATTTAATTCTGAGCTTTTTAGCACCAAAATCAAAGAAGTAAACAATGAATTATGAAGGGCAGTTGATTCTATTTAAATTGGCACATCACTCTTTATAATCTTATGTTCTCCATTTGTTTCATATCTAATGATATATTTGCAAATATATCATTTTTATCCATTCTTCATGTTTGTTTTTATTAAATTGTTTTTGCCTTATATTTGTGCATTCTCAGAAAATTTAGAACCAAGATTAAAAACTTATAAATGGCAAGAATTACGTCTTCTTAAGGTGCGTTCAGGCATTTATTAAATGACTTTCTTACTATGATAATAATGGTAGCAAATACGGTAACAGCATGCAAAGAAAAAAGTCTAAAGGAATATAAACCAAAACCTAAAGGAGTAACAATATCTCTGAGGACTAAAATGATAAATAGGACCCCTTACTTTATTATTTTACTGAGTTTTTAAAAATAAAAAACACGTTCATTTACTCACGTAACCTGAAAAGGTAAAGTTTTGTTTTGTTTTTTTAAAGATCGCTCCAATCAAAGGTTTTAACATTAACTTGACCCAAAGAAAAGTCATAAGACGCTGGCTCAATTTAAATCAGCTACACAGGGATCCCTGGGAAGCACAGCGGTTTAGCGCCGCCTGCAGCCCAGGGCATGATCCTGGAGACCCTGGATCAAGCCCCATGTTAGGCTCTCTGCATATTGCCTGCTTTTCTCTCTGCCTGTGTCTGTGCCTCTCTCTCTCTCTCTCACTCTCTCTCTCTCTGTCTCTCTGTCTCTATGAATAAATAAATAAAGTCTTTTAAAAAATTCAAAAAAAAAAAGATAGGTGTAATAAAAGCTAAAATACTGGGGCAGCTGGGTGGTTCTTGGTTTAGGCTTGGGTCTTGATCTCAGCATCCTGGGATAAAGCCATGCATTGGGCTCAGGGCTTGCACAGAGTCCATCTGAGATTCTTTCCCCTTTGCCCCTAACCACCCGATCATGTACTCTCTCTCTAAAATAAATTTAAAAATCTTTAAAGTTAAAATACTATATAGAGAATGGTTCTATAAGAAATAAATGCCATTTGGGATCCCTGGGTGGCGCAGCGGTTTGGCACCTGCCTTTGGCCCAGGGCGCGATCCTGAAGACCCGGGATCGAATCCCACGTCGGGCTCCCGGTGCATGGAGCCTGCTTCTCCCTCTGCCTATGTCTCTGCCTCTCTCTCTCTCTCTCTCTCTCTCTCTCTCTCTGTGACTATCATAAATAAAGATTAAAAAAAAAATTTTAAAAAAAAAAGAAAGAAATGCCATTAAAAGGATAGAGACTGGGGTTTTACTGTGTGATAGACATGCAATGTCTGAAGAAACTCCCATGATTCACCAAACAGTTCATTAAAAAAAAAAACCTACCAAAAAATTAATTAATTAATTAATTAATTAATTAATTAAAAAATACCTACAAAGATACCATATGGAGCCAGACTGTTGAAAATCTTAGCCCAGGCTACAGAGACTCTAAACTAGAGCCAAACAGAAGCACTAAAGGTTTTTGAGCAAGAATGTAACATAATGGGCAGCCCCGGTGGCTCAGCAGTTTAGGGCCGCCTTCGGCCCAGGGCGGAGTCCTGGAAGTCCCGGGATCAAGTCCCACTTCAGGCTCCCTGCATAGAGCCTGCTTCTCCCTCTGCCTGTGTCTCTTTCTTTCTCTTTCTCTCTCTCTCTCTCTCTCTCTCTCTGTCTGTCTCATGAATAAATAAATAAAAAATAAAAAAGAATGTAACTTAACAAATGGCATATTAGAACATTAGGAATACTAATGTGAAAGTGATATACCTGATTAATATGGTTAGAGAAAGAAACAAAGACCAAGAAATTAGTTAAGTAATAATAGCAACCAAAGGATTTTTTTTTGCAACCAAAGGATTTAAATAGATATTCCTCCAAAAAAGATATACAAATGGCCGGTAACACATGAAAAAATGTTCAACATCATTACCACCAGAGAAATGAAATCAGGGATCCCTGGGTGGCGCAGCGGTTTGGCGCCTGTCTTTGGCCCAGGGCGCGATCCTGGAGACCCGGGATCGAATCCCACATCAGGCTCCCGGCGCATGGAGCCTGCTTCTCCCTCTGCCTGTGTCTCTGCCTCTCTCTTTCTCTCTGTATGACTATCATAAATAAAAAATAAAAAAAAAAAATTTAAAAAAAAAAAAAAAAATGAAATCAAACCTACAATGACATATCACTTCATATACCCACTAGGATGTCTATAATCAAAAAGACAGATAATAAGTATTGGCAAGGATGTGGAGAAACTGGAACCCTCATACATGGCTAATGGAAACATAAACGGTGTAAATGCTTTGAAAAACTATTTGGAATTATTTCTCACAAAGTAAAACGTATTTATTACATGACCCAGTGACTCTACTCCTAGGTATATACTCAAGAGACCTGAGAACACAAACTTTCACAAAAACTTATACTCATAGCATTATTCATAATAGCTAAAAAGAAACAACCCAAACATTTATCATAAATGGATAAATAAATGTAGTATGTTCATACCTTCAATATTATTTTGCAACAAAAAGAAAATACTAATGCATGTTACAATATAAATGAACCTTGAAAATACGCTAAGTGTAAAAAGTCAGAAACAAAATGCCATACATTTTATGATTCCATTTATATAAGAGATCTAGAATAGGCAAATATACAGACAGGAAATAGATTAGTGGTTGCCTAGAGCTGAGGGTGGCTGGGGGACATGCGAAGTAGTCTAGATGTGGGGAGAGGGGAGAGGTTTCTGAAATTGACTGTGGTGGCAGCTGTACAACACTATGAACATACTAATGATCAGTGACCTTCTAAATGAATAAACCATGTGGTATGTGAATTATCTCTCAAGGCTGTTAATACAAAACAAAAAACAACAGCAACTGCTCAGACACCGATGTTTAATGGAGGAGGAAAAAAAAAACTTACAAAATACTCAAGAGCATCCTGAAAGAAAAATGTAATTTTTATACTTTAAACATTCTATTCATTCACTTATTAAGCAAATATTAACTCAACACCTAATATAAAACAGCCACTGAAGATCTTCTTGTTTTTATCTTGGGGGAAAAGTGTAGCGGTAGATCTTTTTAAGACTTACCAGTGATCTGAAGTTGTGATTTCATGGTCAGGCTACCCATTGAACCAAGCTGCAATCCACTACCAGACATACCACCAACAGGACGGCAAACCTGAACATGGAAAAGGAGACAGTGTAAACATCAAAAGATCCCATTTTAAAAATATGTATAGGGATGCCTGGTGGCTCAGCGATCAAGCATCTGCCTTTGGCTCAGGGCATGATCTTGGAGTCCCAGAATTGACTCCCACATTGGGCTCCCTGCATAGAGCCTGCTTTTCCCTCTGCCTATGTCTCTGCCTCTCTGTGTGTCTCTAATGAATAAATAACTAAAGTCTTTTAAAAATTAAACATTAAAATTAATATATGTATAGTGCTAACCAGGCAATTTCCAAGTCTCACTGAAACTACACAATAACAGTGGCCTTAACATTGCTAAATAATATTTTCAATTCTAGTACTCATCCTGTTTAACCTATCAGTAAAATGACATAGCTTATCATTCCTTTCTCCATGGTTTACTTTCTTCCCTTGAGCTCCCAAGACACATTCTCTAAGTTTACACATTACCTCACTGATTGTTCTTAGGTTTCTTTGACAATCTCTTCCATTTTCTCCCCTATCTTACTGCTGTAGTGCCTTAGGGCTTACTTAGCTCTCAGTTCCTCTCACCTGGTTTTAAATGTCATCTATATACCAGTGAGTCCCAACTTTGTATTTCTATCCCGGATTTCATTTTCTTTTTAAAGATTTTATTTATTTGACAGAGAGAGGAGCATAAGCAGGGAGAGCAGCAGACAGAGGGAGAGGGAGAAGCAGGCTCCCTGCTGAGCAGAGCTCAATGGAGGACTCCATCCCAGGACCTTGGGATCATGACTTGAGCCAATGGCAGATGCTTAACCAACTGAGCCACCCAGGCACCTCCAGACTTCATTCCTAAACTCCAAACAAGTTCACTTGGATATCTAAAAGACCCCCCAAACTTAACACATCAAACTGAACTCCTGATAACTCCATCCTTTCAGATGCTCAGGCTAAAAACCTTGAAGTCATCCTGCCTTTTTTATTTCCCTTCCTATCTACCAGCAATTCTGTAGTCTCTATTTGCAAAATATATTTAGAAGCCAAACATTTCTCACGAACTCTAATCATCAATCTGTTCAGAGTGGCCTCTGCCACTTTTTTCCCCCTGGATTATGCCTCCCTCTTAAATTACTGCAGTTATCAACAGGTCTCCCTGTTTCTACCTGGTGTCTAGCTTCAGTGCCTATTCTGAACACAATCAGGATGACTTTTAAAGTGTTCAAAACCTGGGGTGCCTGGTGGCTCAGTCAGTTAAGCATCTGCCTCTGGGGTCCTGGGATCAAGCTCCACACTGGGCTCCCTGCTCAGAGGAGGGAGTCTGCTTCTCCCCCACCCTCCTGTCCTCCACTTGCTCCTGCTCTCATTCTAATATAGAAATAAAATCTTTTAAAAATAAAAAAAAACAAAGTGCTCAAAACCCTGCAAAGGCTTCCCATTTTACTCAGAGTAAAAACATAGTTCCATCCAACGACCTTAAAAGACAACAGAAGATGCATACTATCCCTGATCCCAACTTCCTGATCTTACTTCAGTCTATTCTACTCTCCTAACCTACTCAGACACCTACCTCCTTGTTATTCTTCAAATAAGCTAGTACGTCCTAGTCTTAGAACTTTTGTTTTCCTTGTTCTCTTGACAATAATTCAATCTGTTCCACTTCCCTTGTCATTTTTTTCCTTCTACAGAATATATCACCTTCTGACATACTGAGTAATTTACTTGATAGTTATATTTATTGATTTCAACTCTCTGGGCTAAAATATAAACTCCATCTAAGTTAAGATCTTTGTTTTATCCACAGAAGCCCAAAACAATGCCTGACACATAGCAAACACTTAAATATCTGTTTGATGAAATAAATTTTTAAAGTGGCTTTTGAATTACACTAAATGAACAATTTTCTAAAGTATCTTCTTCAGTCATCAATTACAGAAAAAGTAATCCCCAAGTGGAAATAGCATCATTAATATAACAAGATTTTATAACAAAGTCAGATCATCTGGGCTTAATTCCTGTCTACAACATTTACTATACAATAATGTTTGAGCTATGTAACCTTTCTAGGTCCCAGTTTTCTATCAGAAAAATGAGGATAACACCACTGCTACCTCACAGTGTTGTTACAAAGATGAATGATTATGTATATTTAAAAATGCTCTATAGGAGCAGCCCGGGTGGCTCAGCAGTTTAGCACTGCTGTCAGCCCAGGGCATGATCCTGGAGACCCAGGATCGAGTCCCACGTCAGGCTCCCTGCATGGAGTCTGCTTCTCCCTCTGCCTGTCTCTCTCTCTCTCTCTCTCTCTCTCTCATGAATAAATAAAATCTTTTAAAAACAAAAAACAATTCTGGTACCTTCTCCAATCTGCCAAAATGAAATGGAACAATAGGGCCTACTGAGACCAACTCTATAAAATCCAATGTTTTATTGCTTAATTTATGAAATGCTCAATGCTAAAATTTTGACCTTCACTACAGCAACTAGGTCATTCTCTTTGGCCAAGGTGTGTGTGTGTGTGTGTGTGTGTGTGTGTGTGTGTGTTTGTATGTGTGTGTTTTATTTACATTGCACCATTTCAGGTGTTTTATAACCTACAATTTACTAAATGGGACCTTTTATTTTAAATAGGGAAGGCATGCACCATAAATAATGGTATTAGTTGTCACTCAAAACATAAAAGAAATGAACTATAACACAAAAGCCTTAACACAGTTTTGTACAGGATATTCTTCTGATTCAAAGTGCTTGTAAGGGATCCCTGGGTGGCGCAGCGGTTTGGCGCCTGCCTTTGGCTCAGGGCGCGATCCTGGAGACCCGGGATCGAATTCCACATCAGGCTCCCGGTGCATGGAGCCTGCTTCTCCCTCTGCCTGTGTCTCTGCCTCTCTCTCTCTCTCTCTCTCTCTGTATGACTATCAAAAAAAAAAAAAAAAAAAACAAAGTGCTTGTAATACAAAGGGCCCGCAAAGACATCATTACCACATTCTGTATAGTTATTTCCTTCTCACTACTCAAAAGACTGTATGCAACAGTACTTTGACATCAACACAAGTAAATCAAAAGACTGTAAGTAAAGTGCAATATCTGGGCACTGACTTTATTATGCATGATAAACTACTATTCTAGTTGCTGATCTGGATCAACAATTTATTACTGGAAAAATATCCTTTTTAACAATATGGTGTAGATGGGATCCCTGGGTGGCGCAGCGGTTTGGCGCCTGCCTTTGGCCCAGGGCGCGATCCTGGAGACCCGGGATCGAATTCCCACGTCGGGCTCCCGGTGCATGGAGCCTGCTTCTCCCTCTGCCTGTGTCTCTGGCTCTGTCTCTGCCTGTGTCTCTGGATCTGTCTCTCCTTCTATCTCTCAAGAATAAATAAATAAATAAAAAATATTTAAAAAAAAAAACAATATGGTGTAGATTATTCTAAATTAACATTAATTACAAAGTTGCAAAGAAAATAAATTTAAGATCTCTACAGAAATAAAGCATATTTTAGGGGTGCTTGGGTGGCTCAGCGGTTGAGCGTCTGTCTGTCTGCCTTTGGCTCAGGTCATGATCCTGGGGTCCTGGGATCCAGTCCCACATCAGGCTCTTCCCCTCAGGGAACTTGCTTCTCCCTCTGCCTATGTCTCTGCCGCTCTGTGTGTGTGTGTGTGTGTGTGTGTCATGAATAAACAAATAAAATCTTTAATAGGGGATCCCTGGGTGGCGCAGCGGTTTGGCGCCTGCCTTTGGCCCAGGGCGCGATCCTGGAGACCCGGGATCGAATCCCACATCAGGCTCCCGGTGCATGGAGCCTGCTTCTCCCTCTGCCTATGTCTCTGCCTCTCTCCCTTTCTCTCTCTGTGACTATCATAAATAAATAAAAAATTTAAAAAAAAAAATCTTTAATAAATAAATAAAATGTATTTTTAAGACTCAAATTAACTTCATATAGAAAAGATTTAAGAAAGTACAAACTGCCAACATTTTGAGGAACAGTGATTCCACATAATTATAGGGAATCCCCACTTTGGTAGAATGAGACACTCTGCAAAAACATGCTGATAATTTTAATAATTTAGGAACTTATACATATTACTTTTATATTATTTTAAATTAAGAAAAATAAAAATTACCATACATATAATAGTAAAAAAGAAAACCTAAAGAAACCACCTAAATATAAATTGGCAACCAGTTAAACCACATATTCATACCATAGAACAAAATACTATGCAACCATTAAAACAAATAACTTATTAATGACTGAAATACTGGGTTGCCTGGGCGGCTCAGCGGTTGAGCATCTGCCTTTGGCTCAGGGCGTGATCCCAAAATCCAGGATGGAGTCCCACATCAGATTCCCTGCATGGACCCTACTTCTCCCTCTGCCTATGTCTCTGCTTCTCTCTCTCTCTCTCTCTCTCTCTCTCATGAATGAATAAATAAAATCTTAAAAAAAAAAAAAAAGACTGAAATAAAGTATTCCAATATACAATATGGTGTTATTTTTGCAAACAGAAACACACTATATATTCCTATAAGTACATATAAATAAATGCAGAAAAGGTGTACATTCGAAACTGGTCACAGTGGTTACCTTTGCGGAGGAGTATATAAAGAAGGTAGTCATGGGGAACTTTGGTTTTATATGTATTGTTTGAAGTTTTTATTTATTTTTTTTTAATTTTTTATTTATTTATGATAGTCACAGAGAGAGAGAGAGGCAGAGACACAGGCGGAGGGAGAAGCAGGCTCCATGCACCGGGAGCCTGATGTGGGATTCGATCCCGGGTCTCCAGGATCGCGCCCTGGGCCAAAGGCAGGCGCCAAACCGCTGCGCCACCCAGGGATCCCTTGTTTGAAGTTTTTAAAAGAAAATATGTATCACAGATGATTTGTACAATTTTAAAAACAGGCAAGAGAGAGTAGATATAATGAGAATCTACACTTCAAGTTCCACCTTTTCCTCTGAGTTCCAGACTGAGGTTTCACTATTACTTATAACTGCTACCTACATAGCTAAAATGACTAAGTTTTGGGGCACCTGGGTGTTTCAGTCAGTTCAGCGTCTGCCTTGGGCTCAGGTCATGATCTCAGAGTCCCAGGATAATGCCCTGAATCAGGCTCCCTGCTCAGTGGGGAGTCTACTTCTCCCTCTGCCGCCCCTCACTCCACTCGTGCTTTCTCTCTCTCTTGCTTTCTCTCAAATAAATAAAATCTTTTAAAACAAAGTAAAAGGACTAGATTTTACACTCATCCTGGCCTCAACCGCACCACCATCCATCCAGTTACTCATGCCAAACATATGGACATTACCTTTCCCTCAATAAGTTCTAAAGAAAAAAAAAAATAAGTTCTAAAGATTCCACCTACAAAACACACACAACTATATAGTTACTTTACTCCTTCTCTTCTTAAGCATCCTAGTCCAACCCACAAACATCCATCCCTTCCTTGTAAACAAATTAATAGAAGTCATTAAACCGGTCTCCCTGCTTCTGCACTTGCTCCTAGTTCCTGCTCCCTCCCTGTCCCATCATTCTCCATACAGCAACTAGAGTACTCTTTTAAAAATAAATTAGGTCAGGACAACTGGGTGGCTCCACAGTTGAGCTCCTGCCTTCAGTCCAAGACACGATCCTGGAGTCCCAGGATCAAGTCCCGCATCAGGCTCCCGGCATGGAGCCTGCTTCTCCCTCTGCCTATGTCTCTGCCTCTCTGTGTGTCTCTCTTGTGAATAAATAAATAAAATCTTAAAAAAAAAAAAAAAAAAAAAAAGGCTAGGTCATGTTCTACTCCACTTAAAATAGGATCCAAACTCCTTCACCTGGCTTACAGATGCCCAAATCCATTCCACACAAGACTGATTCTGATTTTACCTCACATCATTCTCCCCTACACCCATTACAAATCTAGCTTTCTTTTTATTTCTGAAACAAATTTGGTCATTCCAGCCTTTATAGTCTTTGTATCTAACTGTTTCCTCTGCTGGGAATGCTTTTCCTTCTATCTTAAAATAGCCTTAGTGGCTCAGTCAGTTAAGCATCCGGCTCTTGATTTCCACTCAGGTCATATCCTGGGATCAAGCCCCACATGGCTAGTGGGGGAGTCGCTTGAGGATTCTTTCTCTCTCTGTCCATCTGTCCCTCCTCCAGCTTATGCACACATACACACTCTCAATCTCTCTCAAATAAAAAAATAAATCTATTTTAAAAATAGCTAACATCTTCTTTTATTCAGGCCTCAAGGTAAATATCACCTCAAAGAGAAGAGTCTGGACTTATCCAATCTAAAGTAGCCACCCTAGGATGCCTGGGTGGCTCAGTGGTTGAGCGGCTGCCTTTGGCTCAGGTCCTAATCCCAACGTCCTGGGATCAAGTCCCATATGAGGCTCCCTGCTCAGCAGGAAGCCTGCTTCTCCCTCTGCCTATGTCTCTACTCTCTCTGTGTCTCTCATGAATAAATGGATAGAATCTTTTAAAAGTATAAATAAATAAAGTAGTCATCCTATCACTTTCTATGACACTACTGAAAATGTTCTGGTTTGTTGACTCTAAAGTCCACAAAAGTAGGCAACTTGTCTCCTCTGTTAATTAGTACCTGGAATATTCTGGAAGTTTTTTTTTTTTTTTTTTAAGATTTATTTATTCATGAGAGAAGGGGGGGGAGGCAGAGACACAGGCAGAGGGAGAAGCAGGCTCCATGCAGCAAGTCCAATGTGGGTCTCAATCCCAGGACTCCAGCCAGGATCACGCCCTGGGTAAAAGCAGTCACTAAACCGCTGAGCCACCCAGGCATCCCTGGAAGTTTTTTAAATCCACAATTTCACCTGTCACAATACCTAGTATCAAAAAGACAAGAAATAACAAGTACTGGCAAGAATGTGTAAAAAGAGGAAACCTTTGTGCTCTGACAGTAAGAATGTAAATTAGTACAACCACTATGGAAAACAGGATGAAGGTTCTCAAAAAATTAAAAATACCATATAATCCAGTAATTCCACCACTGGGTATTTACCCAAGAAAACTGAAAACATTAATTCGAAAATATATATGCACCCTTATGTTTACTGCAGCATTATTTACAACAAATAAAATATGGAAACAGATAAAATATGGATAAAGATGTGGTATCCACACACATAATGGACTATGAGCCATTATAAATAGATAGATAGATAGATAGATAGATAGATTTTGCCGTTTTTAACAGCACGGATGATCCTAGAGGATATTATACTAAGAAAAATAAGTCAGAGAAAGACAAATATCATCTGATTTCACTTATATGTAGAATCTAAAACACAAAACAAACGAACAAAAAAAGCAGAAACAGGGATCCCTGGGTGGCCAGCGGTTTGGCGCCTGCCTTTGGCCCACGGCGCGATCCTGGAGACCCAGGATCGAATCCCACATCGGGCTCCCGGTGCATGGAGCCTGCTTCTCCCTCTGCCTGTGTCTCTGCCTCTCTCTCTCTCTCTGTGACTATCATTAAAAAAAAAAAAAAAAAAAAAAAAGTCCAAAGGCACCTGGCTGCTCAGTCAGTGGAGCATGATGACTCTTGATCTTGGGGGTGTGACTTCAAGCTCCACACTGGGTATAGAGATTACTTAAAATAAAGCCTTTTTAAAAATTAATCGAATTTTAAAATATATCAATAAATAGAGTTAGTAAGTCAGTCAGTCCAGGGGTGGATGGCTCAGTCTGTAGACCTGCTTGGGCAGTTGGTAGAGACTCTTGATCTCAAGGTTGTAAATTCGAGCCCCACACTGGGTGCAGAGATTACTTTAACATTTTAAAAAGTTTTGCCTCTTCCAGAATGTCAGGTAGGTGGAATCATACAACTTGGGAACTTTTCAGATTGGCTTCTTCCACTCAGCATTTACTAAATATTCCTCCGTACCTTTTCATGGCTTGACAATTCTTTTTTTTTTTTTTAATTGCTGAATAATATTCCATTGTGTGTTTGTAACCACAGTTTATCCATTCTCCTATTAAAGAACATTTTGTTTGCTTCCATTTTGGGGTAATTATAAAAAACGCGGCTATAAATATTCATGTACAGGTTATTTGTGGACTTAAGTTTTCAATTCAATTGAGTAAATATGTTAAACTGTTGGATAATGGTAAGCCCTATATTTCAGGGTTGTAAGAAACTGCCAAATGGTCTTCCAAAGTAGTTGTATCATTTTGCATTCCTACTAGGATTGGAGAATTCATGGGGCACCTGGGTAGCACAGTCAGCTAAATGTGTGCCTTTGGCTCAGATCATGATCTTGGGGTCCTGGAATCGAGCCCTGAGTTGGGCTCCTTGCTCAGTAGGGAATCTCCTTCTGCCTCCCCCTCTGCCTATCCCTCCTACTCCCCCATTCCCCCATACTCACTCTCTCTCAAATAAATAAAATCTTTAAACAACAACAAAAAAGAGCATTCCTATTGTTCCATATCTTCACCAGCATTTGGTATTACCAGCTTTTCAAAGTTTTATGAATCTAATAGACGTGCGGTGATATTTCACTGATGGTTTAATTTGCAATTCCCATGACATGATCTTGAATGTATTTTTTAACATAATTTTTCATATGCTTCATTTGGCATCTATGCATATCGTTTGGTAGGCTATCCAGATCTTTTGCTCACTTTTTACTTGTTTTCACATTATCACATTTTAAGAGTTCTTTATATATTTTAAAAACAAGTCCTTTACTATATGTGTGTTTTGCAAATATTTTCTCACAGCCTATGGCTTCTCTTTTCATTCTCTTAACAGTGTAAATGTTCTAAAATGTGGGTGTATATGGAGAATGGGGGTGGTTTCCTCACACCAAGCAGTTCTGATATCAGCTGGGTGTCCTACAACTTAAATTTGACAGTACCCACCCAGAGATAGTGTCAGATCCCACAGGTTAAGTGAGGAGTCCTACAAGCTCCTCCACCCCACTACAGATGCTAGTCCCAAGTCCAAGTTGTCTTGTTCTGACTAACCAGCTATAGATTGGAGGAACTAATGTCCACCGCCTTAGGTTTGATTAATTTGCTGTAGTGGCTCACAAAACTCATACATATTACTACTTCATAGATTACCAGTTTATTATAAAAGGATATCACTCAGTAACAGCCAGATGAAAGAAATGCATAGGGCAAGGTATGGGGAAAAGGTGTGAAGCTTCCAAGTCCTCAGGGAGCATACCACTCTCCCCAAATCTTCTTGTAATTCAGCAACCGGCAAGCTCTCGGAACCCCATCCTTTTAGACTTTTATGGAGGCTGTTACACAGGTGTGGCCAATTAAGCTACTAGCAACTGAACTCAGATCCCCCGCCCCTCTCTTCATTGGAAGGTAGGACTGAAAGGTCCCATTTCTAAGTGGTTGGCTCCTCAGGCACCTAGCTTCCATCCTTAAGACATCAATGAAGTCGTATCATTAACATAACAAAGGACATCTTAATCACTCTCAACAGGAAATTCAAAGTTTTAGGAGCTCTGTGTCAGGAACAGGGTTGAAAACCACGGACAGGCAGCCCCGGTGGTGCAGCGGTTTGGCGCTGCCTGCAGCCTGGGGTGTGATCCTGGAGATCCGGGATCGAGTCCCACATCAGGCTCCCTGCATGGAGCCTGCTTCTCCCTCTGCCTCTCTCTGTCTCTATGAATAAATAAAATCTTTAAAAAAAAAAAAAAAAAAAAGAAAAGAAAAGAAAACCAGGGACACCTGGGTGGCTCAGCGGTGGAGGTTTGACCCAGGGCGTGATCCTGGGGTCTGTCCCACATCGGGCTCTTGCAGAGAGCCTGTTTCTCTCTTTCTCTCTCTCTCATATGAATAAATAAATAAAATCTTTTAAAAACATACATATTTTTATTATAAAATCACAATATCACATTGTGCCTTTTGTAAGGAAGGACATTTTATTTTAATAAAGTCTAATTTCTAAATTTTGTCTTTCATGGATTGTATCTTTGGTGTTATATCCAAAAACTCGTTGCCATCTCTTCAACAAATGGTGCTAGGACAACTGCACAACCATATGTAAAAAAATTAAGTTGGACCCCTACAAAGAACTGTGATTGTATGTTTTGAACTGTCTGGAAGTTACATGAAGGACTGGCTCAAGAACTTCTCTTGCTTTTGACTTCCTTACCTGGGAGCTTCCTTGGGGCTGAGTTCGCTACCCAGGCAGTTTGTCAAAAAATTTAAAAGTAAATGTATTAAACCCCGCCACCTGCGGCAAAGGATAATAGGTGGAGTACACAATAGATATATTGAAAAGACTGGAAAGGAAGAGACTAGAGAACAAGACATTTGAAGGAATGAGGGCTTTGAAAAACTCTGGGTATTCTGTTAAATCTAGAAGTCCAAGTACAGGAGAAGATCCTGGCTCTTAACTCTGACTGACCTTCAGGCTCCATCCAATCAGGAAGTAAAGGCTAATACCGTTTTAAACTGCCCAACACAGCCAATCTGAAAACATGGTAGTGTAGGGGGGAAAGGAGGGGAAGGCTGGTTTCAAGTTTTGTTGTTGTTGTTGTTTTAATATTTTATTTATTTATTCAAGAGAGAAAGAGAGAGAGAGAGAGAGGCAGAGACACAGGCAGAGAGAGAATCAGGCCCCTTGCTGGGAGCCCGATGTGGGACTCAATCCCAGCACTCGAGGACCGCGCAGTGGGCCAAAGGCAGGAGCCAAACCGCTGAGCCACCCAGGGATCCCCTGGTTTCAAGTTTTTAAGGATATCAGTCAAATCACTACCTGACCACTAAACTAACAGAATACAGACTTCAGTGGCCATACATGATAAAGAATACAGACTACACAAAATTAGTTTGGAATTCATCAAATAAGCAAAGAACCACAATAAGCAGCAATAAGAAACCATGAAGGGGGGGGTGAGGGGCCTGGGTGGCTCAGTCAAAAGCATCAAACTTTTTTTTTTTTTTTAAGATTTTATTTATTTGTGAAAGACACACACAGAGAAGGGCAGAGACACAGACAGATGGAGAAGCAGGCTCCCTGCAGGGAGGACCCCAGGACCCCCGGGATCACGCCCTGGACCAAAGGCAGACACTCAACCGCTCAACGGCTGGGCCACCTGGGCGTCCCCGGTTAAGCATCAAACTTACTCCTGAGATTCAGCCCTGCATCCTGGCTGCCTGCTCAGCAGAGTCCGCTTGAGATTCTCTCTACTCTCCCTCTGCCCCTCCCTATGTGTGTGTGCTCTAGCTCTCTCAAATAAATAAATAAATCTTAAAAAAAGAAAGAAACCATGAAATGGGAAAAGAATTTGATATCCAGAGTTGCTGCACTATGAATTCAAAATGTTCGGTTTTTCATACTAGCAAACCAAATTCAATAGCACTTAATACACAATGACCAAGTGAAATTCATTACTGGGTTGCAAGGATGGATCAACATACAAAAATTGGTGTGTTATACATTAAAAGAACTAAGGCTAAAAATCACATGATCATCACAATTGATGTAAAACAAAAGCATTTGAAAAAATTCAATGAGTCTTTCATGATAAAAACTGTCAAACTAGGAATAAAGAAAATTAACAAAATGAAGAGTACATATGAAAAGCCCACAACTAATATCATACTCGATGAAAAACTGAAAACTTGTCCTCCAATACTAGGAAGAAGACAAAATACCAACTCCCACCACTTTTATTTAACATAGTACTTTAAGTCCTAGCCAAGGCAACCGGCCAGGAAAAAAAATAAATACGACAATCCCATTTACAATAGCACCAAAAGGAATAAAATACTTAGGAATCAACTTAACAAAAGAGATGAAAACTACAAAACTCTGCTGAAAGAAAATAAAGAAGCAAGGTACCGGGGTCACTTAGTTGGTTAAGCATCTGCCTTTGGCTCAGGTCATGATGGGGGACTCCCAGGATTCTGGTATGGAGTCTCGAATCAAGCTCCCTGCTCTCTTGCACAAGTTCTTTCATTCAAATAAACAAATGAAATCTTTTGTTTAAATTAATTAATTAAAGAAGCCACAGGGGCACATGAGTGGCACAGTGGTTGAGCATCTGCCTTTGGCTCAGTTAGTGATCCCAGAGTCCTACGATCAAGTCTTGCATCAGCCTCCCCGCGGGGAGCCTGTTTCTCCCTCTGCCTATGTCTCGGACTCTCTCTCTGTGTCTCTCATAAATAAATAAATGAAATCTTAAACACACACACACACACACACACACACACACACAAATACATGGAAAGCGATCCATATTCATGGTTTGTAAGATTTACAGATTCAGTGCAATCCCATTCAAAATCCCAATGGCAGGATGCCTGGTTGGCTCATTGGTTGAGCATCTGCCTTTGGCTCAGGGCATGATCCTGGAGTCCCGGGATAGAGTCCCACATCGGGCTCCCTGCATGGAGCCTGCTTCTCCCTCTGCCTCTATCTCTGCGCCTCTGTGTGTGTGTCTCATGAATAAATAAATAAACTCTTTAAAAAAATCCAAAAAATAAATTAAATTAAATTTAAAATTCCCAATGGCTTTTTTTAAATAAGATTTTGTTTATTTATTCATGAGACACACAGAGAAAGAGAGAGAGAGGCAGAGACACAGGCAGAGGGAGAAGCAGGCTCCATGAAGGGACCCCGATGTAGGACTCAATCTTGAGACTCCAGGATCATGCCCTGGACCAAAGGCAGGCGCTAGACTGCTGAGCCACCCAGGCGTCCCTCAATGGCATTTTTTTAAAGAAAAAACAACCCTAAAGTTCAAATAGAACTAGATATAACACCAAAAACAAAACGAAACTGGATATAAATTAAAAGCAACAATTTTGTACTTCAAAACCATCATTAAGAAGCGAGAAGCCAAGGGGATCCTGTGGCTCAGAGATTTCGGGCCTGCCTTCTGCCCTGAGTGTGATCCTAGAGTACCGGGATCAAATCCCACATCAGGCTCCCTGCATGGAGCCTATTTCTCCCTGCCTGTGTCTCTGCCTCTCTCTCTGTTTGTCTCTCATGAATAAATAAATAAAATCTTTAAAAAAAAAAAAAAAAAAACGAAGTGAGAAGCCAGGCTCAGTCAGTTAAGACTCTGGTGATTTCAGCTCAGGTCATGATCTCATAGGTGGTGAGATCAAGCCCTTCTCATTGGGACCGGGTAGAGAATCCCAGCTCGACAAAGAATCTGCTTGGGATTCGCTCTCTCCCTCTCCCTCTGCCTCTCCCTCCAGTTGCTTGCACACCTCTCTCACAAATAAACAAACAAATCTTAAAAAAAAAAAAAAAAAAAAAAAAGCAAGAAGCCAACCCACAAAATGCAGGATAATTTTTGTAAATCATACATATCTGACAAAAGTTTTTAAACATATGAAGGAAAAAAAAATTAAAAAAAAAAAAAAGGGATCCCTGGGTGGCGCAGCGGTTTGGCGCCTGCCTTTGGCCCAGGGCGCGATCCTGGAGACCCGGGATCGAGTCCCACGTCAGGCTCCCGGTGTATGGAGCCTGCTTCTCCCTCTGCCTGTGTCTCTGCCTCTCTCTCTCTCTGTATGACTATCGTAAATAAATAATAAAAAAAAAAATTTTTTTTAAATAATAAACATATGAAGAACTCTCAAAAAAGACGTTCAGTTCAACGACTGAAAAACTGGCAAAATACCTAAGTACACATTTCTCCAAAGATACACAAATGGCCAAAAAACACATGAAAACATACTCAACATCATTAATCATCACAGACATACAAACCAAAATCAAAATAACACTTCATACTTACTAGGATGGCTATAATTAATATGACCAATAACTAGTACTGATAAGGGGTACCTGGGTGGTTCAGTGGTTGAGCGTTAGCCTTAGGCTCAAGTCGTGATCCCAGAGTCCTGGGATAGAGTCCCGCATCAGGCTCCTCACAGGAAGCCTGCTTCTCCCTCCGCCTTTACTCTGTCTCTCTCTGTGTCTCTCATGAATAAATAAAATCTTTAAAAACAAACAAACAAAAAAAAACAGTATTGATGAGGATATACAAAATTAGAATCTTCGTACAATGCTAATGGGAATGTAAAATGCTGCAGCTGCGATGGAACAGTTTTGTGGTTCCTCAAAAAAGTAAAACACTGAATTACCCCATTACAGCAATTCTTCTCTAGGTATATACCAAGAGAAGAGAAATGAAAACACACAAAAACCTGAACATGAATGTTCGCAGCAATATTATTCATAAGAGTCAGAAAACACAAACAACCCAAATGTCCATGTCCATCAAACAATGAACAGATTTTTTCAATGTGGTATATTCATACAATGGAATATTATTCAGCAATAAAAAGAAATAAAGCACTGATAAAATCTGTACCATAGACAAACCCTGAAAATACTATGCTAAGTGTAAGAAGCCAGTCTCAAAGGACTAGATATTATATGATTCTATTTACATGAAATGTCGAGTAAACTAAGCCACAGACATAGTAAGTAGATTATTGATTGCCTAGGGCTGAGCAGATGTGGGATTTGGGATGAGAGCTAAGAGACACAGAGATTCCTTTTTGGGGTAATTATTAGGTTTCAAAATTGATTGTTGAGGAGCACCTGGGTGGTTCAGTTAAAGCATTTGCCTTCGGGTCAGGTCACGATCTCAGGGTCCTCTGATGGAATCCCACATTGGGCTCCCTGCTCAGCAGAGAATCGGCTTCTTTCTCTGCCCCTCACCCTCTCTCTCTGCTTCTCCCTCTTCCCCTTACCCCACTCATGCTCTCACTTTCTCTCAAATAAATGAATACAATCTTTTTTATTTTTAAAGATTTTATTTATTTATTCATGGGAGACACAGAGAGAGGCGGAGACACAGGCAGAGGGGAGAAGCAGGCTCCATGCAGGGAGCCTGACGTGGGACTCAATCCAGGGTCTCCAGGATCAGGCCCTGGGCTGAAGGTGGCACTAAACCACTGAACCACCCAGGCTGCCCAAAGACAAGGATTCTTTTTTTTTTCAAGACAAGGATTTTTTTTTTAATTACTTATTTATTTATGATAGTCACACACAGAGAGAGAGAAAGAGAGAGTGAGAGAGAGGCAGAGACATAGGCAGAGGGAGAAGCAGGCTCCATGCACCAGGAGCCCGACGTGGGATTCGATCCTGGGTCTCCAGGATCGCGCCCTGGGCCAAAGGCAGGCGCTAAACCGCTGCACCACCCAGGGATCCCAAGACAAGGATTCTTAAAGGAAGTTCTGCAATTTAAGATATAAAAATGACTAAGAAAGTGGTAAACATTAGGTAAACATAAAATACGTAAAAGAATGTTTAATTTGGGAATTTAAAAATATAAAACTAAAAAAATAAAATTAAAAATATAAAACTGGGGATCCCTGGGTGGTGCAGCGGTTTAGCGCCTGCCTTTGGCCCAGGGCGCGAGCCTGGAGACCCAGGATCGAATCCCACATCGGGCTCCCGGTGCATGGAGCCTGCTTCTCCCTCTCCATGTCTCTGCCTCTCTCTCTCTATCATAAATAAATAAAATTTTTTTAAAAAAATAAATAAATAAATAAAATAAAATAAAATAAAAATATAAAACTAAAATACTAAATAATAGCATTAAAATCTGGAATGGAGACAACTGGAGTTTAGTTTTAAGATCTTTCGATTGTTCAGCAAGGCAAAGATACCAATTAACTTTTGTGAAGTTAATATGCAAGTTAATTTCAAAGAGATGCAACAAAAATTTAAAAACAGCACAAAAAAAATAAAAATAAAAACAGAGCACATGGATTTCCAAACCAGTATAGAGAAAAAAGATCTGAGAGAAAAAAATATATGAATCTAAGAGAATGCAGGAAGTAAATAAAAAGAGAAAAAAATGAAATATGTAGAGAAAGGTCTTTTACAAAATGATAGATTACACATGCACATCTGAATTCCTTTTCAAATTCCCTCTAAACTCTAGCAAAAATAAAAAAAAATTTAAGATTTTATTCATTCATGAGAGTCACACACACACACACACACACACAGAGAGAGAGAGAGAGAGAGAGAGAGAGAGGCAAAGACACAAAGGGAGAAGCAGGTTCCATGCAGGGAGCCCGACATGGAACTCGATCCTGGGTCTCCAGGATCAGGCCCTGGGCTGAAGGTGGCGCTAAACTGCTGAGCCACCGGGCTGCCCAGCAAAAAAAAGTTTTAAACCCAAGAAGCAACTAGAGTAAATAAGGAAAATCAGAAGTAGAGACAACAAGCAAATAACTTTAGTAAGCTACAAATCTGACAGACCAATGCTAATTGACCACACACCGAAGAAAGTTGACTCCTATGTTGGTAATAGGGAAAAGCAGAGAACAAAGATGGTTTAAATTGTAGCATCTTCAACATAGGCACCAGGTAATTCTGGAAGTAGAGCATAATGTTAAGCAGGATTGTTTAAAAGCTACCTACCGAGAATATTGATTCCTAAATTCCCTATTTCACACCAGAAGGATCTGGTGTTTTTTTTCCCTCTGGAGAGGGTAAAGTAGAGCATCTCTGGAATGGGAGATGCCAGGCACAGTGGAAAGATGGACAACCATATCAAAAACAGGAGAATTAGGGGTGGCTCAATCAGTTAAGCATCTGCCTTAGGCTGGGGTCATTATCCCGGAGTCCAGGGGCTCAGGGTTCAGGATCCCTGCTCAGTGGGGAGCCTGCTTCTCCTTCTCCCTCTGATCCTCCCCCTGCTTGTGCTCCCTCTCATTCTCACTCACACTCTCCCTCAAATAAATAAAATCTTTAAAAAAACAGAATTAAAAGAACATATGCAAACAATGACAAAACTCTCATTCTCCTTTCCCACTTGGCTATAGCCCACTGTAGTTATTAAGACTTAACCAGGGATGCCTGGGTGGCTGAGCCGTTAAGCATCTGCCTTCGGCCCAGGGTGTGATCCTGGAGTCCAGGATCGAGTCCCACATCAGGCTCCCAGCATGGAGCCTGCCTATGTCTGTTCTCTGTATCTCTCATGAATAAGAGAAAAAAAAAAGTTTAATCAACCAGGCAGCAGATAGGAGGAGTCTTTTTATGAAGTTCGCCAACTTCATAAAAGGTTATCTACCAGATAACCCTATAGTGAGGTTCTCTATTAACAAGCTTCTCCTTCCTACATGCACACTCAGAACTCCCAGCCTGATTTTTAGTCTCCCATCCTTAAACAACAAATACTACACACCAAGCAATGTGAAAAGCTTCTATCATGAAGTGATGCCAAGGAAAAACAAAGAAAACTTTAAAAAATATATTAACATCCTCAGAGAGATGAAAAGATACTACATTCATGAAACAAAAATAGGATGCCATAAAAAAAAAAAAAAAAGAAATTTCAGAGAAGGAGGGAGGAATTAGCATGAAAGCTGTCCCCAAGAGGAACAGCCTACTTATGGAGACGGGATACATCAATTTGGTCAGCTTGGTAGTCTGAAATTGCAAGCTCTGCACATAGACTGTCAAAACACTAGAATAGGAATCAACTGATACCTGCTGCTGCCAGACTAACAAAATAATTTGGTTGCCAGAGCTTATAATTTTAGATAATCTTGCAACTTTAAACTATTTTTTAGTCCCTGTTGGACTAGCTAACATGTCCTAGTTTTCCTAGGAGACCTGACTACATAGTTTTCTACTCCTCATTTTCTTAAATATCTTTACACTTAAAATCCTGTTACCTAAGAAACCTTGCAATTTGAGAAAGATTAACTAATATAATTTCCAAATACATTAAAGAAGAAATATAGATTCTGAATGACAAATGTGATCAATGTCACCTAATTAATAATCATACAATATTTAAGTAAGCAGTATCACATTCATTTTGGTTATTAGATAACAAAATGTCTTCAATCTGATGCTCTGAAATAGGAATTTTTCTGTAAAGGGCCAGGGAGTAACCATTTTAAATTTTGTGATCCATGTGATCTGTTACAACTACACAAGTACTTGTAGTGTGACAATTGCTATTAGACAACACATAAAATGAATGAATGAGACTTTATTCCAGAAAAACTATTCACATAAACTTCCTGAAGTCCAGATTCCTTCAAGCATGGGCCAATTTGTTAACCCCCTGCCCTCAAGCATCAAAGTGAAAAAACTAGATACCATTTAAGAAACACCCTATAAGGGGCACTTGGGTAGCTCAGTTAGTTGAGGTTTTGGTTCAGGTCATGATCTCATGGATCATGAGACTGAGCTCTGTGTCTGACTCAGAGCTTAGCAGGGAGTCTGCTTGAGATTCTTGCCCTCTGCTCCTTCCTCTCCTCATTTGCATGTATGAGTGCTCTCTAAAAAGTCTTAAAAAAAAACACTCTACACACATCACGTTACACCTGAAAACTGGGAAATATGGAAGGGGCAATATTCCTTGAGACATTATAATAAAACAGTTGGATATGAGTGGATAATCTCATAATCATTTTACATTCTTCTCTTTATCCACATCACTACTCCCTTCATTTTGTTCTCCTTATAGTATCCTACTAATTTCAACATTTCTCCTTGTCTAACCCCACTCTGTCCATACAGTGTTGTCAAAAGGATTTTTAAGATGAATTCTCTACACCTCTAAAGATCCTCACATTGCCTATTCTTTTTTTTAAACTTGCCTATTCTTTTAACTCACCTTCCACTCTCATATTTACCCCATGTTTCAGCCATACAGAATTATTTATCCTATTCCAACAATCTGTTTAATACTTCTGTGATTTACTTCTCCTGTTTCTTCTGTTCAAAATGTAGGGATCCCTGGGTGGCGCAACGGTTTGGCGCCTGCCTTTGGCCCAGGGCGCGATCCTGGAGACCCGGGATCGAATCCCACATCAGGCTCCCGGTGCATGGAGCCTGCTTCTTCCTCAGCCTGTGTCTCTGCCTCTCTCTCTCTCTCTCTGTGACTATCATAAATAAAAAAATAAAAAATAAAAAAAAAAATAAAAAAAAAAACAAAATGTACTCTGCTCCTTCCTTAACTCTTCTTATCCGTCAACATTCTTCCCAAGCATTTCATCTGGTAGCCTTCCCTCAATTCTGAAGCAGATACAATGAATTTCTTCTCTTTAACTGTACTGCATGTATTCCAGGAGATTATAACATGGCAATTAAATGTGCAGGCTTTGGAGTCAGGCTGATCTACATCCACAAATCATCACTGGTATTTACCGTGCAAACATGAACAAATTATTAATCTCTGAGCCATGGGGATCCCTGGGTGGCTCAGCGGTTTAGCGCCTGCCTTTGGCCCAGGGCATGATCCTGGAGTCCCGGGATCAAGTCCCACATCGGGCTCCCGGCATGGAGCCTGCTTTTCCCTCCTCCTGTGTCTCTGCCTCTCTCTCTCTGTCTATGATAAATAAATAAATAAATAAATAAATAAATAAATAAATAAATAAATAAATAAACAAACAAACAAACAAACAAACAAATCTTTAAAAAATAATAATATGGGCAGCCCCGGTGGCTCAGCGGTTTAGTGCCGCCTTCAGCCCAGGGTCTGATCCTGGAGACCCGGGATCGAGTCCCATGTCGGGCTCCCTGCATGGAGCCTGCTTCTCCCTCTGCCTGTGTCTCTGCCACTCTCTCTCTCTGTCTCTCTCTCTCTCTGTCTCATGAATAAATAAATAAAATCTTAAAATAATAATAATAATAATAATAATAATAATCTCTGAGCCATGCCTTCTTCATCCATAAAATAGGGATCATTTTATAGTAGTTTTGTCTTAAAGACTGAGATAATAGGGGCAGCCCCAGTGGCTCAGTGTTTTAGTGCCTGCCTTCAGCCTGGGGCCTGATCCTGGAGACCCGGGATCGAGTCCCGTATCGGGCTCCCTACATGGAGCCTGCTTCTCCCTCTGTCTCTGCCTCTCTCTCTTTCTATCATGAATAAATAAATAAAATCCTAAAAAATAAAAAAAGATTGAGATAATACCTGTAAAGTGCTATAGACAGTTTTAAACTTAACAAGTGTTCAATAGCTCTGTCCCTTATCTGTTTGCAAATCTATCTCCTCTTTCAAACTGTTTTCTTGAGATCAGGGGCCATTCATCTTTACAATGCTACAGCTGGACACAATGCCTGAAGCACCTTAAGAGTAAGGCCTTCAAAAATCTGTTGAATCAATCAATCAATATGTAATATTTATGATACTCAAGGTGAACTTTTCTCTAACATCTCAGAAGAACTTAAATTTAGGATATCTTTCTTACTAAACACTAAAAAGTGTAAAAACATCTATTACAATTCAAAGGACTCAGTACTGTCCAACACTTCTCCAAATAAATGGGAGTACTAGTAACCTGTAAAAAAGAGCCTCTACTTATAAATAAATGGTTACAAAGGGTATTTGTTTTTGTTTATGTATATATACATATATATACTTCTATATATGTATATCCTTATATATAACAATAGAAAGGGGGGATCCCTGGGTGGCGCAGCGGTTTAGCGCCTGCCTTTGGCCCAGGGCGCGATCCTGGAGACCTGGGATCGAGTCCCACGTCAGGCTCCCGGTGCATGGAGCCTGCTTCTCCCTCTGCCTGTGTCTCTGTCTCTCTCTCTATCATAAATAAATAAAAATTAAAAAAAAAAAAAAACAATAGAAAGGCAATCAATGAATACATGCTACAGAAAGTTTCCCATCATAACAGTAAAAACCACAGATTTCATAGATTTACAGGGGCGCCTCAGTGGCTCAGTTAAGTAAAGCATCTGATTCCTTGATTTCAGCTCAGGTTTTGATCTCAGGGTTGTGAGTTCAAGTCACCCATGGAGCTTACTTAAAAAAACAAAGTGACTGGCACCTGGGTGGCTCAGTTGGTTGGGTATCTGCCTTTGACTCGGGTCATGATTTCTAGATCCTGGGATTGAGCCCCACATTGAGCTCCCTGTTCTGCGGGAAGCCTGCTTCTCTCCCCCTCTATTCCCTCTCTCAGTGCCCCTGGTGGTATGCTCCCTCTCAAGCATATAAAAAAAAGATTAAATTAAATTTAAAAATGAAAAACAAAAAAACCCATAGATTTACAAAGATAAGAAGGCCTGCTCTTCTAGAATTCAAAATATGAGGAAAAGCCAAATATAAATAATTAGAATTATAGGAAACTGACACTGTGTTCTCAATATGTGCAAGTAACATGAGTAAGGAAATACAGGCTGTAGTAATTACTTCTGACTTTGTAGGGAGGAAGAATTCAAACAAGATGCCACAGAAGAGAAACACTTGTGGGTGAAAAGGATAATAATAGGAAGAGAACAGGAGATCTGCCTAAATTTAGTCAACAAACAAGGCACAAAGGGGGAAATGAGACAATACAAAAATAATGGACTTCAAAAATCAATACACTGGGCACCAAGGCCCAGCTCTGTTGTTATAAATATTAGAAAGAAACAAAACTTGTAATTCACAAGCAATGTGAATGTCTTCCTAGAAAACCCAAAGCCTCCACATAAGACAACTAAGAATAACCTAGAAAACTGACCAGTATCATGGACAAAGTGAAAAGCAAAAAACCTTTAAGTGAAAATAGTAAAAAAAAAAAATTTATCTCAAAAGCCAACTACTTTTGGGTGACTATACAAATTTGAGAACATAAAACACATTCATAACACAGCAACACAAAGAGAAAAACACACCACCACTTAGGGTGGCATCCCTAGAATTCAGATGGAATTAAAAAAGAAAGAATATATAAAAGATTTTAATGCTTGGCTAATTATAAGTCTAGAAGCTACAGTAGCTAGTCTCAAAAATGTGTTTTCCCCCCACCCCAAATCCTAACCTCCTGCTATTCAAAACTCTTATATAATTCCCCTGACAGTAACACAAGGTAGGCCTATATAACCAACAGCATATGGTGGAAATAACAGTGTACTATATCCAAAGCTAGGTCATAAAAGGCATTACAAATGTTTGCCTTGATCCCTGGGATTGCTTGTTCTGGGAGAAGTCAGCTACCATACTATGTAGACATCCAAGTGGTCCTACGGAGATGGCCAGGTAAAAAGGAAATGAAGCCTCCCACCAAAAACCAGCATCAATTTGCTAAAGATGAGGGAGCCACCTTGGAAGCAGATATTCCAGTCCCAGTTAAGGCTAAAATGATTGCAGCCTGTTATCTAATTACAACATCAAGAGAGACCTTAAGCCACAACTGCTCAGCCAAGCTGCTCCCAAATTTCTCACCCGAAGAAAACGCAGAAGATAGTAAGTTATTATTTTAAGCCACTGAATTTTGGGATAATGTACTGTATAGCAATAAAACACTAACAGAGAAGCTAAGGTATAATTCTGGCTAAGTACTAGGGTAAAGTAAGATCTCTGCTCTAAATTACATGAATAAGAAAACTTACACTGAAGTACCAACCTAACATGCTTAGAACCTATACTGAAGTTCTTACAAATAGAGGATGTATACTTATTTTACATTTGGTAATGATTGATTTCGTAAAAGATAAAACAAACGGTAAGATAAATTATGGGAGAGTGATCATTTTTCAACCAAATTAGGGTGGTTTTGATTGTGAACAGGGACTAGATGAAATGTTATGTCAACAGGAATAAACCAGACCTATACTAGACAAGCCATGACATAAAGCCACCCTAATTATGGATGATATGCATGGAAATGTAAACTACTAAAATAAGGTGGTATTAAAAAAAAGTATTAAATTCAGGAGGCTGCAAAAACCACAACCATCATCATAATAAAAAGTTACTAGTCTGGACAGCTAAGTGGCTCAATCAGTTAAGCATCCGACTTGATTTTGGTTCAGGTCATGCTCTCAGAGTTGTGATCCCTGTATCAGTTCTGTGCTGGGCATGGAGCCTGCCTAAGATTCTCTCCCCCCAACCCCCGCCGTGTCTTTCATGAATAAATAAATAAAATATTTTTAAAAAATTTTCAGGGGATCCCAGGGTGGCTCAGCGGTTTAGCGCCTGCCTTTGGCCCAGGGCGTGATCCTGGAGTCCTGGGATAGAGTCCCGGGTCAGGCTCCCTGCATGGAGCCTGCTTCTCCGTCTGCCTGTGTCTCTGCCTCTCTCTCTCTCTCTCTCTCTCTCTCTCTGTCTCTCATGAATAAATAAATAAAATATATTTTTTTTAATTTTTAAAAAAATATTCTCTTTCCCCTTTTCCCTCTGCCCCTCCCACCCTAAGAAAAAAAAAACTACTTTGGGGGCACCTGGCTGGCTCAGTGGAGCATGTGACTCTTGATCTCAGGATTTTGAGTTTGAGATCCACGTTGGGTATAGAGACTACTTAAAGCTAAAATCTTGGGATGCCCGGGTGGCTCAGTGCTTAAGCATCTGTCTTCGCCTCAGGGTGTGATCCTAGGGCCTGGGATCAAGTCCCACATCATGCTCCTTGCAGGGAGACTGCTTTTCCTCTGGCTGTGTCTCTACCTCTCTCTCTGTATGTCTCTCATGAATAAATAAATAAAATCTTAAAAAAAAAAAAAAAAAGAATTTTACATGTAGTAACTCTTAACAAGTTGAATAGTGGCTCCCAAAATGATTGTGTCCACATCCTATTCCCTGAAACCTACAAATGTGACTTCACTTGGAAAGAGTCTTTACAGATACAATTAGGAATTTCAAGATAATATCACCCAAATTATCTAGGTGAAACTTAAATCCAGTGACAATTGTCCTGTTAAGAGACCCACAGAAGGGGCACCTGGGTAGCTCAGTGGTTGAGCATCTGCCTTTGGCTCAGGTCATAATCCCAGGGTCCTGGGATCAAGTCCTGCATCAGGCTCCCCTTGGGGAGCCTGCTTCTCCCTCTGCCTGTCTCTGCCTCTCTGTGTCTCTCATGAATAATAAAATCTTTAAGGAAAAAAAAAAAGACCCACAGAAAGTAGAAGAGAAAAAGTCCATGTAAAGACAGGTAGAGATTAAAATTATGCAGCCACAAGCCAAGGGACACCTAGAGGCACCAAGAGTTGGAAAACGGAAGGAAGAATTCTCCTTAGAGCTTTTACTTTTTTTTTTTTTAAGATTATTGAGAGAGAGAGAGAGAGAGAGAGAGAGAGAGGCAGAGACACAGGCAGAGGGAGAAGCAGGCTCCATGCCAGGAGCCTGATGTGGGACTCGATCCTGGGTCTCCAGGATCACGTCCTGGACCGAAGGCAGCGCCTAACCGCTGAGCCACCCAGGATGCCCTGTTACACAAAATACTTTAAATCAAAAAAGGTTATGAGGGACGTCTGGGTGGCTCAGCGGTTTAGCACTTCCCTTTGGCCCAGGGCATGATCCTGGAGTCCCGGGATGGAGCCAGCACCGAGCTCCCTGCAGGGAGCCTGCTTCTCCCTCTGCCTGTGTCACTCTGCTTCTCTCTCTCTCTCATGAATAAATAAATAAAATCTTAAAAAAAAAAAAAAAAGAAAGAAAAGGTTATGAGACAAAGATGTTACAATATTAATAAAAGGCCCAAAACAGCAGGAAGACACAATGATTATAAACATGTACACAGCTAATAACAGATCATCAAAATACATGAAGCAAAAACTGACATGTTTGAAGGTAGTAGATATTTCTGAGCATATTGAAAGGATTATATACCAAGTGGGTTTATTCCTGCCATTCAAGAATGGTTCAATATAAAAATTAATCAGGGCAGCCTGGGTGGCTCAGCGGTTTAGTGCCGCCTTCAGCCCAGGGCATGATCCTGGAGACCCAGGATTGAGTCTCACATCGGGCTCCCTGCATGGAGCCTGCTTCTCTCTGCCTGGTGTCTCTAGCTCGCTCTCTCTCGCTCTCTCTCTCTATCTCTCATGAATAAGTAAATAAAATCTTTAAAAAAATACAAAAATACAAAAATAAAATAAATTAAAATTCAAAAATAAGAATAAAAATTAATCAACATAATAATCATATTAAAAGAACAGGGGAGTTCGATCGGTAGCGGGAGCGGAGAGCGGACCCCAGAGAGCCCTGAGCAGCCCCACCGCCGCCGCTGGCCTAGTTACCATCACACCCCGGGAGGAGCCGCAGCTGCCGCAGCCGGCCCCAGTCACCATCACCGCAACCATGAGCAGCGAGGCCGAGACCCAGCAGCCGCCCGCCGCCCCCCCACCGCCGCCCCCGCCCTCAGCGCCGCCAACACCAAGCCCGGCACGACGGGCAGCGGCACAGGGAGCGGCGGCCCGGGCGGCCTCACATCGGCGGCGCCTGCTGGCGGGGAAAGAAGGTCATCGCAACGAAGGTTTTGGGAACAGTAAAATGGTTCAATGTAAGAAACGGATATGGTTTCATCAACAGGAATGACACCAAGGAAGATGTATTTGTACACCAGACTGCCATAAAGAATAACCCCAGGAAGTACCTTCGCAGTGTAGGAGATGGAGAGACTGTGGAGTTTGATGTTGTTGAAGGAGAAAAGGGTGAGGAGGCAGCAAATGTTACAGGCCCTGGTGGAGTTCCAGTGCAAGGCAGTAAATATGCAGCAGACCGTAACCATTATAGACGCTATCCACGTCGCAGGGGTCCTCCACGCAATTACCAGCAGAATTACCAGAATAGTGAGAGTGGGGAAAAGAACGAGGGATCGGAAAGTGCTCCCGAAGGCCAGGCCCAACAGCGCCGGCCCTACCGCAGGCGACGGTTCCCACCTTACTACATGCGGAGACCCTACGGGCGTCGACCACAATATTCCAACCCTCCTGTGCAGGGAGCAGTGATGGAAGGTGCTGACAACCAGGGTGCAGGAGAACAAGGTAGACCAGTGAGAGAGAATATGTATCGAGGTTATAGACCACGATTCCGTAGGGGTCCTCCTCCCCAAAGACAGCCTAGAAAGGATGGAAATGAGGAAGATAAGGAAAATCAAGGAGATGAGACCCAAGGTCAGCAGCCACCTCAACGTCGGTACCGCCGCAACCCTAAACCACAAGATGGCAAAGAGACAAAAGCAGCCGATCCACCAGCTGAGAATTCGTCAGCTCCCGAGGCTGAGCAGGGCGGGGCTGAGTAAATGCCGGCTTACCATCTCTACCATCATCCGGTTTAGTCATCCAACATGAAGAAATGAAGATGAAATTCCAGCAATAAGAAATGAACAAAAGATTGGAGCTGAAGACCTTAAGTGCTTGCTTTTTGCCCATTGACCAGATAAATAGAACTATCTGCATTATCTATGCAGCATGGGGTTTTTATTATTTTTACCTAAAGACGTCTCTTTTTGGTAATGATAAACGTGTTTTTTAAAAAAAAAAAAAAAAGCGTGGTTTTTCTCAATACACCTTTAAAGGTTTTTAAATTGTTTCATATCTGGTCAAGTTGAGATTTTTAAGAATCTCATTTTTAATTTGTAATAAAAGTTTACAACTTGATTTTTTCAAAAAAGTCAACAAACGGCAAGCACCCATTAATAAAGGTCTTAAATAATTTAAAAAAAAAAAAAAAAGAACAGGGACGCCTGGGTGGCTCAGCGATTGAGCGCCTTCTGTCTCCCCAGGACATGATTCTAGAATCCCGGGATTGAGTCCCACATCGGGCTCCCTGCATGAAGCCTGCTTCTCTCTCTGCCTCTCTCTGTGTGTCTCTCATGAATTAATAAATAATATCTTTAAAAAAAGAAAAAGAATGAAAGGAAAAAACATGATCATCTCAATTGATAGAGGAAAAGCATCTGACAAAATTTAAGACCCTTCCATGATAAAAAACATTCAACAAAGTAGGAAGAGAAGGGAACCACTTCAGTATGTTAATAAAGGCCACAAATGAAAATCCCACAACTGGCATAATACTCAATGGTGAAAGAATGAAAGCTTCTTGAAGACCAGGAATAAGGCAAGGATGCGCACTCTCACCACTTCCATTCAACAAAGCAATTAGGCAAGAAAAAGGAATAAAGGGAAACCTGAGTGACTCGGAGGTTGAGCATCTGCCTTCAGCTTAGGGTGTGATCTGGTGTCTGGGGATCCCACATTGGGGTCTCCACGGGGAGCCTGCTTCTCCCTCTGCCTATCTCTCTCTCTCATGAATAAATAAAATATTTAAAATTAAAAAAAAAGAAAAAGGAATAAAAAGCGTTCAAGTTGGAAAGGAAGAAGTAAAATCCTGTTTGAAGATACGATTTTTTTTTTTTAATTTTTTATTTATTTATGATAGTCACAGAGAGAGAGAGAGAGAGAGAGAGGCAGAGACACAGGCAGAGGGAGAAGCAGGCTCCATGCACCGGGAGCCCCACGTGGGATTTGATCCCGGGTCTCCAGGATCGCGCCCTGGGCCAAAGGCAGGTGCCAAACCGCTGCGCCACCCAGGGATCCCGAAGATACGATCTTAAATACAGAAAATCCTAAATATTCCACACAAAAAAAAAGAAAGAAAGAAACTGTTAGAATAAATTCAGCAAACTAGTAAGATACAGAAATCAACACACAAAAACCTGCTGCATTTACATTCACTAACAATCAAGAATCTGAACAGGAAATTAAAAAAAACAATTACATTTACAAACTCGGTCAGTTAAACATCTGCCTTCAGCTCCAGGCATGATCCTGGGGTCCTGGGATTCAGCCCCACATAGGCCTCCCTAGTCAGCAGCAAGCTTGCTTCTCCCTCTCCCTGCCCCTCCCCTGCTTTCTCTTACTGTCAAATAAATAAAATTTAAAAAGCATAACAGTAAGACACTTAGGAATTAACCAGTGAGGTAAAAGACATAACACTGAAAACTATAAAACACTGCTGAAAAAAATTAATGAAGACACAAATAAATGCAAAGATATTCTGTTTATGGATTAAAAGTCTTAATATTGTTAAGATGTTAAAACTACCCAAAGAAGTCTACAGATTCAATGCAACCTCTATCAAAATCCCAATGACGTTTCTTGCAGAAACAGAAAATCCATCCTGAAATTTATATAGAATCTCCAGGGATCTTGAATAGCCAAAACAATCTTGAAAAAGAACAAAGTTAAAGGACTTATATTTCCTGATTTCAAAATTTAGTACAAAGTTGCAATAATCAAAACATTGTGGTACTGGTATAGAAACAGACATACAAACTTATTCCACTGGACTAGAATAGACAGCCCAAAAATAAACTCTTACATATAAAGTAAAATGATTTTTGACAAGGGTGCCAAAACCAAAGGGGAAAGGACAGTCTTTTCAACAAATGGTGCTGGGAAAACCAGATGTCCACTTGCAAAAGAATAAAGTTGGACCCTTACCTAACACCATTTACAAAAATTAAAAATGGATCAAAGACCTAAATGCTAAGACCTAAAAATATAACTGTTAGAAGAAAATAGGACAAATGCTTTACAACAGTGGATTTGGCAATGATTCCTTGCATATGACACCAAAGGTATAGGCAACAAAAGAAAAAAAAAGATAAATTGGACTTCACAAAAATTGAAAACTTTTGTGCAAAAGATGCTATCAACAGAATGAAAAGACAACCTACAAAACAGGAGAAAATAGCTGCAAATCATTCATCTAAAGGATTAATATTCAGAATATACAGAGCACTCCTAAAACTCAACAACAAAACCTTAATTCAAAAATGGACAAAGTGCCTGAACTGACATTTCTCCAGAGAATGGCCAGTAAGTACATGAAAAGACACTCAACACCACTAATTAGGGAAATGCAAATCAAAACCACAATGAAATACCAACTCACACCCATTAGGATGACTACTATCAAAAAAACTAAGATAATATTGTCAAAGATGTAGAGAAATTATAATCCTTGTGCACTGATGGTTGGAACATGAAAGGATATAGCTGCTATGGGAAACTGTATGGTGGTTCCTAAAAAATGTAAAAATAGAATTACCATATAATTCCACTTCTTGCTATATACCCAGAAGAATTGAAAGTAGGGTCTAGAAAAGATTATTTGTACACACGAGTTCATAGCAGCATTGTTCACAATAGCTAAAATGTGGAAGTAATCCAACTGTCCATCAATGGATGAATGGATAAGCAAAATACAGTATATACATACAATGGAATAATATTAGGAAGGAAACTGGAGCACACAGATGGCTCAGTCAGTTACGTATCTGCCTTCTACTCAGGTCATGATCTCAGGGTCCTGGGCTCCTGCTCAGCAGAGTCCACTTCTCCTTCTGCCCTTGCCCTCTGTCTGTCTGTCTCTCTCACATGTGCTCTAATAAATAAATAAAATCTTAAAAAAAGGGGGGGGGGGAATTCTGACACATGCTATAACATGGATGGACCTTTAGGACATTATGCTAAGTGAAATAAGCCAACCACAAAAAGATGATTCCATTTACATGAGGTACTTAGAGTAGTCAAAAGGAGACCGAAAGTACAGTTACTAAGGGCTCAGAGGAGGAGGGTTATGGAGAGGTATTGTTTACTGGGGTATAGAGTTTCAATTTTTTAAGACAAAAAGAGTTCTAGAGATGGATGGTGGTGATGACTGCATAATGATATGAATGAGTACCACTGAACTGTACACTTAAAAATGGTTATGATGGGAGCACCCAGGTGGCTCAGTTGGTTACGAGTCTGACTCTTGGTTTCAGCTCAGGTCTTGATCTTGGGGTCCTGAAATCAAGCCCTGCTGCATCAGGCTCCATGCTCAGCAGGGAGTTGGCTTCCCCTCTCCATCTCCTTTTGCCCTTCCCTCCACTTGCGTAATCTCTAAAATAATAAATAAATCTTTTAAGAAATAGTTACGATGGTAAATTTTACAATGGTTATATGCATTGTACCACAATTTCAAAAGGGCAGAAGGTGGGCAGCCCAGGTGGCTTAGCAGTTTAGTGCTGCCTTCAGCCCAGGGCATGATCCTGGAGTTCCGGGATGGAGTCCCACATGAGGCTCCTTGCATGGAGCCTGCTTCTCTCTCTGCCTGTGTCTCTGCCTCTGTGTGTGTGTGTCTTTCATGAATGAATAAATAAAATCTTTTATAAATAAATAAATAAATAAATAAATAAATAAATAAATAAATAAATAAATAAATAAAATCTTTTTAGAAAAGGGGGGCAGGGGGTGATTGTCACTAGCTCTCTTAGGTTACTTGCTCTCAGGAAAGCCAGCTGCCAATTTGTGAGGAGCCTCTAGCAGCACTATAAAAATGTGTATGTGGCAAAGAGCTGAGGCTTCCTGACAACAGCTAGCACCAGTCCACCAGCCACACCAGTGAGACAACTTGGACGCTGATCCTCCAACCCTAATCAAGCCTTCAGATGACTGCAATCTCAGACAACATCTTGACTGCAACTTAATGTCACTTGGGGTAGAACCAGCCAGCTAAGCCACTTCCAAATTTCTGACGCACAGAAGCTATATAAGATAAAAAATATTTGTTTTAAGCAGCTAAATTTTGGGATAATTTGTTATGCACTAATAGATAACTAATACTATATTAAAATCCATGGATGAAAGGTTATCAGAAAATAGGATGTTTATATGGCCTCAAAGGATGTTATGCACTAATAGATAACTAATACTATATTAAAATCCATGGATAAAAGGTTATCAGAAAATAGGATGTTTATATGGCTACATTTTACTTACTAATTAAAAAGGGAAAAGTGGGGATCCCTGGGTGGCGCAGCGGTTTGGCGCCTGCCTTTGGCCCAGGGCGCGATCCTGGAGACCCAGGATCAAATCCCACGTCAGGCTCCTGGTGCATGGAGCCTGCTTCTCCCTCTGCCTGTGTCTCTGCCTCTCTCTCTCTCTGTGTGTGACTATCATAAATAAATAAAAATTTTAAAAAATTATTAAAAAAAAAAAAAAGGGAAAAGTGGGGCAGCCCTGTTGGCTCAGCGGTTTAGCGCTGCCTTCAGTCCAGGGCCTGATCCTGGAGACCCGGGATCGAGTCCCATGTCGGGCTCCCTGCGTGGAGCCTGCTTCTTCCTCTGCCTGTGTCTCTGCCTCTCTCTCAATCTGTGTCTCTCATGAATAAATAAATAAAATCTTTTTAAAAAATTAAAAAATAAAAAAATAAAAAGGGAAAAGTACACTATTATAATGGAGAGATCTGATAGTATCATATTAATCAAGTAAATAAATTTGCTGACACCACTGATGTGACAATATGCCATTATTGTGTCTCCCAATACAATGAAAAAAAAAAAAGGTATATAATGTCCCCTAAACTAGTATTCTTGTCCAAATCTAATAATGAGTAAATCATTATACCCAAAATGTGTTACACTCTACAGGTCAACTGGCCTGCACTCATTATAAAACTTAACATACTAAAAAACTAAAAGGCAAGCAGATCGGACACCTGGGTGGCTCAGTGGTTGCACGTCTGCCTTTGGCTCAGGTCATGATCCTGGAGTTTCAGGATTGATTGAGTCCCACATGGGGGTCCCCACGAGAAGCCTGTTTCTTCCTCTGCCTATGTCTCTACCTCTCTCTGTCTCTCATGAATAAATAAATAAAACCTTTAAAAGAAAAAAAAAAGGCAAGCAGACTATCCTAGATCAAGACACTACAGGGGTGCTTGGGTGGCTCCAGTCAGTTAAGAGTCTGCCTTTGGCTCAATTCATGATTCTGGGATACTAGATCGATCCTGGCATCAGGCCCCTTGCTGCATGATCCCATGATCAAGCCCTGAATCAGGGTCCCTTCTCTGTCTGCTCCCCACTCATGGTCTCACTATCTCTGTTGCTATCTCTATCGCTCTCAAATAAATAAAATCTTTAAAGAGAGAGAGAGAGAGAGAGAGAGATAACAAAATGTGAATCTTGATTAAATCCTAGATCTGAGGACAAAACCATAAAAGATTTTTAGGGGCAATTGGGGAAATATGAATATGAATATTAGTTGATATTATGGAATTAAGGATAAGTTTCTTAGAAGTGATAACACATTACTGTGGTTAGATAGGAAAATATCCTTTTTCTTGGGAGAATGCAAAAGTGTTTAGGTGTGAAATATGATGGCTGTAACTAATTTTCTTATGGTCCAACAAAATCAAAAGTATCTACGTAGAGAAAGTAAATGTGACAAGATATTATTAACTGGTCAATCTAGGCAAAGTACTTACAAGTATTCACTAGAGAAAAAAAGTATTCACTAGACTATTCTGTTTTTTGTTTTTATTATCACTATGACTTTTCTGTAGCTTAGTTTATTCAAAATAACTGTTTTTTTAAAAAAGAATATAAAGAGTACCCCATCACAATGAGATACCATGACACTCCTATCAGAATGGCTAAAACAAGAAAATACTGACAATAACAAGTGCTGACAATGTTTAACATCCTTATTGGAATGCAAAATGGTAGTCTATATGGAAAATATTTTGCCTGCATCTTATAAATTTCAACACATTTACCATACAACCCAACAATCTCTTTCCTAGGTATTTAGAGTTCTTAATCAGAGGTTATTTTGTACTATGGGATTTTTTTTTTCTTTAACAACCAGCTTGGGGGTGCAGGTGGCTACTGTTAAGTGGACAGAAGCAAGGAATGCTGCTAAACATCTTGTAATCTAGCCCTCCACAACAAAGAAGTATCCAGCCCAAAATGTCACAGTACCAAGATTAAGAAACCCTGCCTAAAAAAATAAAAGCAACATTCACTTAAAATCTGTACAGGAATGTTTATAGTAATTCTGTTCATAACTGCCAAAAATGTCAAACAACCCAATATCCCTCAACAGATAAACTGATAAACTGTGGTGTATTCATACATCAGAATACTACTCAGCAAAAAAAAAAAAAAAGAAACTACTAATACATGAAACAACCTGGATGAATCTGGAAGGTATCATGCTGACTGAAACCCAGTTTCAAAATGTATAAAAAAAAAAAAAAAAAAAAAAAAAAAAAAAAAAGTTAGGTATGTATTATTCCACTTATGTGACAATCTCCAACAGACAAAACAATAGAAATAGGTAATAAATCTGTGACTGGTAAGAGTAGAAAGTGGGCAGAAATACAAAGTGCAGTACAAAGTTCTGGCACAAGGAAACTATTCTGTATCCTGATTGTGATGTTACAAATATCTGTACATGCGTTAAAATTCCTACAACTATACACCAAAAAAAAAGTCAATTTTACTGTATGATTTTTTAAAGTTAACATTTAAAACATTGGAAAAAAAAACATTTTCTAAAAGATTGATTGATTGATCGATCGATCTATCTGAGAGAGAGACAGAGAGCATGTGCATCCATGCACGCCAGGGAAGGGGCAGAGAGAACAAGAATCTCCAGCAGACACCCAGCTGAACACGGAGACCAAGCAGGAGCTTGATCAATCCCTCTAATCTGAGATCATGGCCTGAGCCAAAATCGAAACAGACATTTAACCTACTAAGCCACCCAAGCACCCTCCAAAAAACACATTCTTTTAGAAAGGCTACATACCCTATGCGCTATGCTGAATAGTGTCTCCCCCAAAATGTATGTCCATCTGAAATCTCAGAATGTGACCTTATTTGGTCTTTTAAGAACTCTGTAAATGTAATCAAGTTAAGATGAGGTCATATGGGATTTTTTTTTAATTTTTTTTTTTTAATTTATTTATGATAGTCACAGAGAGAGAGAGAGGCAGAGACACAGGCAGAGGGAGAAGCAGGCTCCATGCACCGGGAGCCCGATGTGGGATTCGATCCTGGGTCTCCAGGATCGCGCCCTGGGCCAAAGGCAAGCGCCGAACCACTGCGCCACCCAGGGATCCCCGAGGTCATATGGGATTAAGGTGGGCCCTAATTCAATGATTTATGTCCTTATAAGAAGAAAATTTGGAAAAAAAAAAAAAAGAAGAAAATTTGGACATATAGACATGTGTACAGAGTAAAGATGACATGACCTAACATAGGGAGAATGCCACGCAAAGACGGAAGCAAAGACTGGAAAGAAGCATATACAAAGCCAAGGAACGTAAGGATCACCAGCAACCATCAGAAGCTACAAGAGAGGCATGGCATAGGTTCTCCTTCTGAGAAATTCCAAACCTCCTGACACTTTGATCTTTTAGACTCTAGTACTGTGACAGAATAAGGTTCAGCTATTTTAAACTAACCAATGTGTGGTAACTTGTTACAGCAGTTCTAGGAAACTGATACATCCTCTGCTTCTATTTATATGACATTCTGGAAAAGACAAAACTTTTGGGATAGAAAACACATCAGTGCTTCCTACAGGACAGGGCTGGGGAAAAATGAATGACTACAAAGGAACACAAGACTGCAAGTGTTTGTCAAAATTCAAATACCTATACATTACAAAAGGAGGAATTTTACTATGTGCAAGTTACATCTCAATAAACTTAACTCCCTCAAAAATTAATATTCCCTATGTGAATGACAAAAAAAAAAAAGCTGTTAATCTAGTTTCTACAATAAAAAGGGGGAAATATTTGACTCTAGCTCTCCTGTGTGTCTTGGGAGCTCTTTGCAGGACTCACTGATCCTTTCTAGTACCTTCCTTCTACCTCCATATCTCACTACTAAGTTAACCTATCTTTTCTAATGTCCCTTTCATTTTATAATCTATCCTTTTGCCTCCTCTTCCTCTTCCTAAGACTCAATCTTAGAGCAATTTCAACTTTGCTTCCATTTACAGCTTTAAAATTCATAAGGACAAAGGTGGCTCAGTGACTGAGAGTCTGCCCGGGCTCAGGTAGTGATCCCAGGGTCCTGGGATCAGTCCCACCTCAGGCTCCCTGTGGGGGGTCTGATTCTCCCTCTGCCTTTCTCTGTGTGTCTCTCATGAATAGATAAATAAAACATTTAAAAAAAAAAAGTGGGATCCCTGGGTGGCGCAGCGGTTTGGCGCCTGCCTTTGGCCCAGGGCGCGATTCTGGAGATCCGGTATCGAATCCCACGTCAGGCTCCCGGTGCATGGAGCCTGCTTCTTCCTCTGCCAGTGTCTCTGCCTCTCTCTCTCACTGTGTTCCTATCATAAATAAAAAAAAAAATAAAAAAAAATAAAAAATAAAAAATTTAAAAAAAAAAGTCATGATATAGAGACGAGGGGTGCCTGGGTGGCTCAGCTGGTTAAGCATCCAACTCTTGAGTTTGGTTCAGGTCATGATCTCAGGGCCCTGGGATCAAGCCCTGGCTCTGTGCTCAGGAGGGAATCTGCTTGAGGATTTTCTTTCCCTCTCCCTCTGCCCCTACTCCCACTCACATGCTCTCACTCTCTCTAAAAATAAATTTAAAAATTTTAAAGAGATATAGAGATTAGGTAAAAGCCTTTGTTTGAATTTCCTATCAAAAATAATGGACTTTTTTTTTACAAGATTTTTTTAAAAAAAGCTTTCACCATCAAGTACAGTGGAGTCTCTATCTTCACCTAGTAAACCACTGTGATTTGAACCACTGAAGATATTGGTTTGAGTCTAAGATATACAATATTAAAATAAGCTATTACTAAAAAAATAAAATAAAATAAAATAAAATAAGCTATTACCTATTAGTCTGTCAGTTACAAAGAAACTTAAAACAGCGTCAATTCTTAATACTTTTACATCGTTTGAGAAATGTTTACTGTCACACTAGAAAAATGTGGCAGAATATCTAATGCAGAAAGGAGGTACTAAAACACTGCCAGAGGTAAAAATTAATCTTAACGTCTTCCTGAAAGGCAACAGAAATAAAAATGTAGAAAGAGACATATTTCACAAGGGTTCTTTTAAAGATTTTATTTATTTATTCACAAGAGACACAGGGAAAGGAAAAGACAGGCAGAGGGAGAAGCAGGCTCCCTCCCCCCCATACCTCTCACAAGATTATTTCAATAATATTTTGTCCCATAAGCAACAAACAGCAAACTATATTTCTACCCTTATTTAAATCATGTGTCTTATTTATAGAAAAATTATTAGTCAGAATATTATGAAGTTCGGTTTATTTTCAGAAATAACATATCCAACATAATCCGTTATTTGTATAGGCCACATCTATTTTGACCTAGAAACCTTTCAATAATTTAATGAGCCTATAATTCTTAAAAAAAAAAAAAAAAAAGCAAAAAAAAAAAGCCACCAAAAAGACATTTCATTTTTTTTTTAATTTTTATTTATTATTTATGATAGTCACAGAGAGAGAGAGAGAGAGAGAGAGAGAGAGAGGCAGAGACACAGGCAGAGGGAGAAGCAGGCTCCATGCACCGGGAGCCTGACGTGGGATTCGATCCCGGGTCTCCAGGATCGCGCCCTGGGCCAAAGGCAGGCGCCAAACCGCTGCGCCACCCAGGGATCCCCAAAAAGACATTTCAGAAAACACACTAAGGTGGGCACCTGTGTGGCTCAGTGGCTGAGCATCTGCCTTTGGCTCAGGTCATGATCCCAGGATCCCCATGGGGAGCCTGCTTCTTCCTCTGCCTGTGTCTCTGCCTCTCTCTCTGTGTCTCTCATTAATAAATAAATTATAAGCCTTAAAAACAAAAAACAAAAACACACACTAGGGGCGCCAAGGTGGCTCAGTCAGTTCAGTGACTGACTACTGATTTTGGCTCAGGGTTATGAGACTGAGCCCTGCATTGAGCCTCTCAGTCGGGCTCTGTAATGGGCATGGAGCCTGTTTAAGATTCTCTCTCAAAAATAAACAAAAAACAAACAAATAAATAAGATTCTCTCTCTCCCTCTCCTTCTGCCCTCCTCCCCCACTTCTCTCTCAATAAAAACAAAAACAACCAAACCAAAAACCACACACACACACACACAAACTGGTAAGGAGAAAAACTGCTTGTCAAAGCATAACTACATAGCTCAAAGAGCTAAAGAACACAGTGATATTCAGAGAACTAACACCTAATGAAGTCAAACTCTCAAACAACCATATTATGGGGCACCTGGGTGGCTCAGTCGTGGAGTGCCTGACTCCTGATTTCAGCTCAGGTCATGATCTGAGGGTTATGAGATAAAGACAAAGTGGGAAAAAAAAAGGAGGGGGGGAATCCCTGGGTGGCACAGCGGTTTAGCGCCTGCCTTTGGCCCAGGGCGCAATCCTGGAGACCCGGGATCGAATCCCACATCGGGCTCCCGGTGCATGGAGCCTGCTTCTCCCTCTGCCTTTGTCTCTGCCTCTCTCTCTCTCTGTGACTATCATAAATAAATAAATAGGGCACCCGCCGTGGCACAGCGGTTTAGCACCGCCTGCAGCCCAGGGTCTGATCTTGGAGACCCAGGATCGAGTCCCGCACCCAGGATCAAGTCCAGCGTCAGGCTCCCTGCATGGAGCCCACTTCTCCCTCTGCCTGTGTCTCTGCCTCTCAGTCTCTCTCTCTCTCTCTGAATAAATAAATTTTAAATAAATGAATGAATGAATGAATAAATAAATAAATTTTTAAAAAGACAAAGTGGGTTCCACACTGAGTGGAGAGTCTGCTTGAGATTCTCTTCCTCTCTCCTTGCCCCTCCCCCCCTAAAATAAATAAATCCATCTTTAAAAAAATAAATATAATACAGAAGCATACATAGTAACTGGCAATACTAAGTACTTTCCTTTGGAGGGCCACTTAGCCATGTTCTCAAACCACCACTCAAGCGAAAGAGCTATGTCTAAAAGGATCAGTTTTTAAAGGTCTGTATTCATTCGCCAGCCACTACTGTGAAGAATGGAGCCTCAATCCAGATAGAAGTAGAACTATGTAAGTGATAATGGTTCTTGTGTACGCAACCAGCAGCCACACTACCCAGCTGGGTTGAAAACTAGAGGGATAACTGGGTGGCTCAGCAGTTTAGCGCCTACCTTCGGCCCGGGGCGTGGTCCTGGAGTCCTGGGATTGAGTCCCACATCGGGCTCCCTGCATAGAGCCTGCTTCTCCCTGTGCCTGTGTCTCTGTCTCTCCCTCTCTCCTTTTCTGTTTCTGTGTCTCTCATGAATGGATAAATAAAATCTTTAAAAAAGAAAGAAAGAAAACTAGATCCTGCTCTCTCCAGCCACAGTAGCGGAGACTAACAAGAAGGAACAATGTTGGGCAGCCCAGGTGGCTCAGGGGTTTAGCGCCGCCTTTGGCCCAGGGAATCGAGTCCCACAATGGGCTCCCTGCATGGAGCCTGCTTCTCCCTCTGCCTGTGTCTCTGCCTCTTTCTCTCTCTCATGAATAAATAAATAAAATATTAAAAAAAAAAAAAGAAGGAACAATGTTTACATCACATTCTCTACTAATGATAGCAAGGGAACTGAACTTGATGAATGAGTTGCTGAAAATATTATCAGAGGGAATAAGAGTTCTTTGGATTGGGGTAGAAGGTAAAATATTCATTCCATTCTCTTTTTTTTTTTTTAATTTTTATTTATTTATGATAGTCAGAGAGAGAGAGAGAGAGAGGCAGAGACACAGGCAGAGGGAGAAGCAGGCTCCATGCACCGGGAGCCCGACGTGGGATTCGATCCCGGGTCTCCAGGATCGCGCCCTGAGCCAAAGGCAGGCGCCAAACCGCTGCGCCACCCAGGGATCCCCCATTCTCAATGAAACAAGAGGAAATGAATTCAAATCCATTGATGATGGGAAGAGCTGCTTTCTTATTTCCTGGAAAAAGTTACCTTAACAGAGAGGTAGGGCATAAACCATTCATTCTCTCCCTCTCAAAAGTGAAACCCTGGCTCTGAATAACGCATAAATGGATCTCAGATCATTGAAAAGCTCCTTTCCCGTTTTCCGACCAAATGTATGCGTGTGGATCTAAAGCATATGCATAAAAAGACAATTACCTTATTCAAAAAGAAAAACAGGGAAATCCCTGGGTGGCTCAGCGGTTTAGCGCCTGCCTTTGGCCCAGGGCGTGATCCTGGAGTCCCAGGATCAAGTCCCACATCAGGCTCCCTGCATGGAGCCTGCTTCTCCCTCTGCCTGTGTCTCTGCCTCTGTGTCTTTCATGAATAAATAAACAAAAAATCTTAAAAAAAAAAAATAAGAAAAACAGAAAGGTGTAACTTTCAAGGTTCAAGAATATGACATTAGAATTTGAGGAAACTGGCCCTAGAATCACATTTTAGCATTCATTTGCTAAATGAATGGTTTGAATGATTCAAAATGGTTTGAACTCTGTACGCACTAGTTCAGAAGGCAATTTTCTCCCTGTTCTCCCAAACAGCTAACATTTTAATATTAATTGTTTCCTGGTTTTTGACTATTTACTGCTAGAGTTAAATGATTTGATATACCACAATAAATATAACTACCACTGCGCTATAATTAATATTGCTCTCTTTTGCAAACAATGCTTGTGTGAAATTATACAACCTAATTACATATACTTGAATTTCTTGGCTCCCAAGAAACTCATTACTGACCATCTCTTAATGCCCACAGATGGTCTTCAAAATACAGAATCCTGATAGTCACCAGCCCCATCCAACAAACCTTTATCAAGCCATTTCTGAACATAATTTAAGAACTATCAAGTAAACTAGATGTCAATACTAATGAGCTATTGAGTAACATGTATGTACACTTTATAAGCAAATTTACATTTTTATTAAAAGGAGCCAAAAAGGGATCCCTGGGTGGCTCAGCGGTTTAGCGCCTGCTTTTGGCCCAGGGCGTGATCCTGGAGTCCCAGGATCAAGTCCCACATCATGCTCCCTGCGTGGAGCCCGCTTCTCCCTCTGCCTGTGTCTCTGCCTCTCTCTCTGTGTGTCTCTCATGAATAAATAAATTTTAAAAAAATCTTTAAAAAATTATTAACATATGTATTGAGTATAGGATCACTCCCAATCCCCTCTTGTCTAAAACAAAAAACTCTAGGAAACAGCAGTCTCAAAATAAGAAATCCCAAATCATTACACAATAAAAAGTTAAATAAGAAGTGAATCACTGAGAGGTACCTAGCTGGCTCAGTCAGTAGAACATGCGACTAGATCTCAGAGTTGTGAGTTTGAGCCCTACACTGGGTACAGAGAACGCTCTGTTTTTTGTTTTTTGTTTTTTGTTTTTTTAAGTGAATCACTGAAATGATTAAAACAGATTTTCTTCGTTTGGAATCACAAAAAGTAAAATCCTTCTTTGGATATCTCAGGTTGAGTTGTATTTTCTTAAACAGTAATAACAGCAAGCTTCTCAGAGAAGAATCAAGTTTCTTTTAATAAGATCCTATATTTTCCTTCTCTAAAATGAAATTTAAATGACACATGGACTTCTTTTCCTAAAAGCATGATCTTTTATAAATGTCTACCCCATTAGGAGCACTGAATGGCTCAGCTGGTTAAATGCCCAGCTCTTGATTTTTGGCTCAGGTCATGATCTTGGGGTCCCGAGATAGAACCCAGAGTTGGGCTCCCTGTTCAGCAGGAAGCCTTCTTGGAGATTCTCTCTCCCCTCGCTCTCTCTCTGCCCTTCCCTGCTGCTTGCTTGCACACTGTCTCAAATAAACCAATAAATCTTAAAAAAAAATAAAAAAATGTTTAGAGATGCCTGGGTGGCTCAATGGTTGACTGTCTGCCTTAGGCTCAGGTCGTGATCCCAGGGTCATGGGATTGAGTCCCACACAACAGGCTCCCTCAGAGAGCCTACTTCTCCCTCTGCCTGTGTCTCTACCCCTCTCTCTGTCTCTCTCATGAATAAATAAATAAAATCTTTTTTAAAAAAAGTTTAATCCCACCAAATAAGTGATTAAAAGAGAATAGGGAACTCCAAAAACAAGAGAAAAATGTAATGAAAGTCTTGCCCCAACCAACCTTTACCTTTCCAAAAAGCCCTACTTTTAACCTTTTATCACCAAACATTTATTAAGGGGCTATCTGTTGGAGAGAATGGGTCTAGCTGCTTTGTCAACAATAGGAAAGGAGGAGAATCACAGTAGACTCAGAAGCAGAAAAGATACAGGCAGAAGTCTACAAAATAATTAGGACATCAAATACCAAACCACCTAATTAAAAAAGGACCTCTGCAGACACTTCTCAAAAAAATATACTACCAGCCAATAAGTACATGAAAAGACACTCAGTATCACTAATCATTAGAGAAATGCAAATCAAAACTATAATGATACAGATTCACTCATTAGGATATTTAAAAAAAAAAAGTCAACAGCAAATAACAAATGGTATGAGTGTGAAAACTAGAATTCTTGTGCACTGCTGATGGGAATGTAAGATGGTATAGCTGTTATTTGAACAGTATGGTGGTTCCTCAAAAAATCAAACACAGAATTACCACTGGATCCAAAGATTCTATTTCTGGGAATATACCTCAAAATAATGAAAGAAGGGACTCACAATTATTTGTGCGCCCACATTCATAGCATCATTATTCACAAAAGTCAAAAGGTGAAGTAAGCTAAATGTCCAAAAACAGAGGAATGGATAAACACAATGTGGTAGACACATAAAGTGGAGTATTAATCGGCCTTAACAAGGAATGAAATCCTGATGCATGCTACATGAACCTTGAAGATATGCAAAGTGAAATAAACCAGACATAAATGACAACTATTGTATGATTCCAATTATATGAGGTACACCTAAAATACTCAAATTCTATACAGAGAAAAAAGTAGCAATAGAGTGGTTACCAGGGGCTAAAGGAAGGGGAATGGTGAGTTATTTTTTAATTGGTACTAAGTTTCAGTTTGGGATGATAAAAAATTCTAAAGACACACAACGGTAATGGCTGCACAATAGTGAATATACTTAATACCACTAAACTGAACACTTAACAATGGTTACAATAGTCAGTTTTATGTCATGTGTATCTTACCACAAAAAGAAACAAACAAACAGGACAGATAAGTTCATCATTTTCTTTGTCCTTTAGAGATGAAAATACCCATTGATATAGTAAAATCAACTAACAGGGCTGACTGAACATAAGCACTCCATCTCCACTCCCTCCCGAAACACCAGCAAAATGAAATAAATGGAAAAAAAATGAAATAAATGAAGTCAAAACCCTCAAAGATAAAGACAACAGGCAAGGAGATGATAGCAGGTAAATGTCAGCAACATTCTAGACAATGAAAAGCAGTATTAACTAGGTTCTGCACATTTCAGTATATATAAAATACAGCTTTAAATTAAGACATGTTGGGCAGCCCTGGTGGCTCCACGGTTTAGCACAGCCTACAGCCCAGGGTGTGATCCTGGAGACCTGGGATCGAGTCCCACGTTGGGCTCCCTGCATGGAGCCTGCTTCTCCCTCTGCCTGGGTCTCTGCCTCTCTCTCTCTCTGTATCTCTCATGAATAAATAAATAAAATCCTTTAAAAAAATAAGACTAAATAAATAAATAATAAATTAAGACATGTTGTAAATATCTTTCCTCCAAAAACTGCAGCAAAGAAAAGGATAATCTGGGATTTCCTTTTGACTACTGACTTTCCACAGAAACAAATGCAGCTAATGCCTCTCTCATGTTCCTTGCCTTCCCACTTCCAAAGCAGATCTATAATTATTTTTTTTTCAGATCTATAATTAAATGAACCACCTGAAAATCCCTTTCAATATTCAGAGCAAATGAATTCCAAAAACTAGGTTAGACCATGCTTTAAAAAAAAAATCTCTTCTCCATTAAACAAGATTTAGATTTAGCTCAAATCTACTTGACCCTACTGCTGCATCTCTCTGACAGCATCAACTTTTTGTACTTTTCAGAGGCTCAGTTCAGTACTTTTATTATCAATGAGGGAAATACTGCATCTCAACTATTCTTTTTTTTTTTTTAATATTTATTTACTTATTCATGAGAGACACAGAGAGAGAGGCAGACACAGGCAGAGGGAGAAACAGTCTCCCTGTAGGGTACCAGATGTGGGACTCGATCCTGGATCCTGGGATCACACCCTGAGCCCAAGGCAGTCACCCAACCACTGAGCCAGCCAGGCGCCCCGCATCTCAACTATTCTTAATACTCAGGCTACATCTAACATACTATTCAGCTTACTTACCAAAGAGAACACTTACAGTAACTATATTTGGCATTTTACCCAAGAATAAGAAATAATTTCCCTGTGTATGTTGAGAAAATTTTCATGAGACAGTACAAACAGGACAAAAGGCCTGGTGAAAATAAAATCCTAAAAATCACTTTCTCAAGTTATACAGAATAAACACATTCCACCTTTCTACAATGTTTATCAGTTTTTTTAAACATTCTAAATCATAAATTAATTATTGTCAAGTTTCTGCAGCAAAATTCTACATCTTTTCCATGAGCAAACTGTCAGTAAATATAAAAATTCCATGTATAAAGTCTAGTGAAACTTATCAGAGGCTGAGATCACCAAAAATCCCACACTAGAAATGTGATAAGCAGCTGAACTATTTGGTTTCTTCTTTTTTTCTATTCTATTTGTACAAGCTGAGAAATCATAAGACTATGTATTGTGATCCATCATTAAAGAGGTGCTAGGGCTGAGAGTGATACAGCAAGATCCACAACATGAAAAAGGAGGGATAATAGTATTATCCTCACATACCCCAGTTTTTACAAAGGAATGAATAGGGGGAAAGCCTTCAAAATTGGCTCTCTTCATCTACTGCAGGGTCTCAATGTCACAGCGTGATCCATACATATGCTTTTGTCTCTTATACAAGCTTTTGTCTCTTCCTTTCCACTTCCAGGACCACTGACCTCCCTAGCCTAGTCTCCCTGCCTCCAGACCGCCAACTCTAGTATAAATACTGCAGATCTTAAAAAAAAAAAAAAAACTGCAGATCTCGATATTACCTGATAAATTGCCACAAAATACCATTTTATCCTGCCAGCCAATAGGACTCAAGGTTCTCCCAAAACAAGAAGTTTCCTCTTAACTTTTCAAAACTTTCTCCTATTACTAGGCTTATAAAAACCCTCTTCAGGGCAGCCCGGGTGGCTCAGTGGTTTAGCACCGCCTTCAGCTCTGGGCGTAATCCTGGAGAGCCGGGATCGAGTCCCACGAGTCCCACGCTGGGCTCCCTGCATGGAGCCTGCTTCTCCCTCTGCCTGTATCTCTGTATCTCTGCCTCTCTCTCTCTCTCTCTCTCTCTCTCTCTCTCGTTCTCTGTGAATAAATAGATAAAATCTCTCATGAATAAATAAATAAAATATTTAAAAAAACCCTCTTCAGATTAATCTAAACTCCAATTAATCTACTTGTTATACTATCACCATCTCTAGTCCATTCCACTTTGCCCATTCCAAATCTCAGTCTTAAATAACTTCCCTCCTCCTCTCTGCCTTAAGTATTATTATGCATATTTCTTATTCAGCCTTAGACTGCTCTAAGATATAGCCTGAACTATTTTAAATCTTTATGTGGGTAAGGACTTTCTGCCCAGAAGGCAGGGAGCATGGGCTATGATGCAAAAAGTCAAGCTCCAGAACAGAGGTTGCAAAGTGGCAATCCACAAGACAAATCCTGCCCACAGTGGTGAGTTGCTTGGCCCACAGTGTTTATATTACGATTTCAAAAGTTGCCAACATTTAAAAATAAAGATTTCTTACAAAATCTGGATTCCCAGTTTCTGTTTAGAAAAAAAGTTAAGGGGGATCCCTGGGTGGCGCAGCGGTTTGGCGCCTGCCTTTGGCTCAGGGCGCGATCCTGGAGACCCGGGATCGAATCCCACGTCGGGCTCCCGGTGCATGGAGCCTGCTTCTCCCTCTGCCTGTGTCTCTGCTTCTCTCTCTATCTCTCTGTGACTATCATAAATAAATAAAAATTAAAAAAAAAAAAAGAAAAAAAGTTAAGGTGTTCAAGCTATACTTGATCCTATACTCCCCATGAGATCAATAGTGAGCCAACACACTGAATTATGTATTTTTAATGGTTAAACCAGTCAATTTTACCTTTCAATTTTTTTAAAAAGTAAGCCAAAGCTGCTTAACAGCTACACCATTAGAGGAACATGAATTTCCTAGTCCACTTAAGTCTCAATCAGATCATTACTATTTAAAATATTCCACTTAAATTTACAATGGTCACCTTAGATAATGAATTAAAGTACTGAAACAATTTTAAGACAAGGTTGGTGGTAATGATAATAATAAAATAACAACAACAACAACAATAAACACAACACACTTATTGCGAGCCAACTTCTGTTCAAGCAAAAACACATTATCTTATTTAACCCACACAACAACCGTATAGATATATGTCATTACTATTCCCAATTTATAGATGAGGAACCTGGCCAACATCATACTCCTAGTACATGGTAGAGTCAAAATCCGAAACCAGACAATCTAACTCTAGTACACATTGTTAACTTCTACAATATGATTCCTTTAGACTAGCATCCTCTCTTCTGTGACCAACTAAATAGATTCCTTGGAACAAAGAATCAAGGCTAAATTTTAGATTCCACTCCTTCTCCGAAAGATGACTAAGAAACAAACCAAAGTTCACCTAAACATGCTATTCAGATGGCATTTGGATTTTTCTTTACCCTAAAATAAGAATTTCTGTCATTGACAGAGAAAACATTAGAGATCCAATAAAATAATGTATTTTATCAGACAGCAAGTATGCTATTAAACATTTCTGGAGTAAAAAAAAAAAAACATTTCTGGAGTAAGGCAAGCTCAATATACAGATGAATTCTTTGTTTAAAACTTTGAAGTTGGGCAGCCCAGGTGGCTCAAAGGTTTAGCGCCACCTTCAGCCCAGGGCGTGATCCTGGGGACCTGGGCATGGAGCCTGCTTCTCCCTCTGCGTGTGTCTCTCATGAATAAATAAATAAAATCTTTAAAAAATAAATAAAAATTTAAAAAATAAAACTATGAAGTGATAGTACAAAACTAATTTCCTGTGACAGAAGAGTAAATCTATTAGGGTAAGCAGTTTCCAGACCTGGGAAAAAAAAAAAAAAAAAAAAACCTGCAAGTTGCTTGAGGGCAGGAATTGGGTTTTTTTTCATCATGAGTCCCTGTATTACCTACAACAGCAGCATTTAGCACATATTCTTTTTTTTTTAAAGATTTTATTTATTTATTCTTGAGAGATAGAAGGAGAGACAGAGCCAGAGACACAGGCAGAGACAGATCCAGAGGGAGAAGCAGGCTCCATGCACCGGGAGCCCGACATGGGATTCGATCCCGGGTCTCCAGGATCGCGCCCCGGGCCAAAGGCAGGCGCCAAACCGCTGCGCCACCCAGGGATCCCAGCATTTAGCACATATTCAGGTATGTTAAAGGAACCAAGAAATCTAAAGTTGGTACCTTAAATTGCAATGCAATGCAATCCTTATTGTAGCATCTATCACCCTGCTTTTTACAACAATTACTGGTCAGTAACTTTGTTTTCATGACAAAAACACAAAATCCTTGAGGCAGGGGTTTTATATTAAGTACCCATTGGGACCTAGCACAACAGAAGCTCAATAAATGATTGTTGAAAAATACAAACAACATTTCTATACTATGTTTTCTATAAGTCTCTCTTTCTGCCAATGTTTGAAGTAGAACTTAAAATATAATGGCTTCTCATTTATAAGGCAATTGATAGGGGATCCGTGGGTGGCGCAGCAGTTTGGTGCCTGCCTTTGGCCCAGGGAGTGATCCTGGAGACCTGAGATCGAATCCCACGTCGGGCTCCCGGTGCATGGAGCCTGCTTCTCCCTCTGCCTGTGTCTCTGCCTCTCTCTCTGAGTGTGTGTGTGACTATCAAAAATAAATAAAATTTTAAAAAAAAATTTTTATAAGGCAATTGATATTATGAAGTTCTACTATAAGATATTTCTAAGACCAAGGAAACTGGGTGGCTCAGTGATTAAGCGCCTGCCTTTGGCTCAGGTCGTGGTTCTGGGGTTCCTGAGATCGAGAAAGATCTGCCTCTCTTTCTGCATTCCTCATGAATAATTTTTTTTTAATTTTAAGATATTTTTTTTTAATTTTAAGATATTTTTAAGACCAATCTTATATCGTGGTATCAACAAGACCCTGAAAAATTAGTGAGCCAGCACATGAAGTACAAAATATAATCAAAAAATGAGATGAAAGAAAACGGAGAGATCATCACATTTGAAACCTTTTTTTTTAAGATTTTTTTCATTTATTTATTCATGAGAAACACAGAGAAGAGTCAATACCAAGGCTAGAACCCAGGTCTTCTAAATGTTGTCCTAGTTTTCTTTCCACAAAGAACTACTCTGTGAGTTCAGGATGTAGTGGACACTTTTAGAAACATTTTACAGCTAGTTGGTATGAGGAACGATTTTTCCCAGCATACAGCTTTTTGTGAAGTATTACATTACCGTTAAAGAAACGAAAGCTACCTTTTTCCTTTGGTGCAGGTAACATCATCTCCTTTCCCCTTCTTTTTTTGCTCTATGTATTTTTCATTTTCATGCATTTCCTTTCATTATTTTTTGACAATTCTTCTTCTTACCATGTCCTTTTTTTTTTAAAGATTTTATTTATTTATTTATTTATTTATTTATTTATTTATTTATGATGAGAGACTCAGAGAGAGAGGCAGAGACACAGGCAGAAGGAGAAGCAGGCTCCACGCAAGAAACCTGACGTGGGACTTGATCCCAGGTCCCCAGGATCAGGCCCTGGGCTGAAGGCAGTGCTAAACCGCTGAGCCACTCGGGCTGCCCCCTTACCATGTCTTATTTATCTACTTTCCCTTAGTCACTTCCTTTCCTACTATCTCTCACAAAGCTCTCCCCGTCTTCTCCTTCTCTCCATAATTATAAAAAAGAACGGAGTACGTACACATTTGGTTATAGCAATGACCTGGGACACCATAATAAGCAAATCATATTCAATCTCTAAGCATTTATAGGGTAGTTAACAGAAATATAAACCAAACACAAAGAGGCACACAAACACAAAGATGTTTACAGTGAAGACAAGACTCTAAGTATGGATAGGAGATTTATGTGAAGAAGGTGGTAATGATAATGACAACAGAGTTGCAAGGTTAGAATTAGTGAAAGGGACCACTATCCTATTCAGCTATCTCACCTACCAATTCATTAGTTCTACTTCATTCATTCCTTATTCTCTTACTGCTTGACTTTTCTTTTTAAAGATTTTATTTACTCATGAGAGATACAGAGAGAGAGGAAGAGACATAGGCAGAGAGAAGCGGGCTCCATGTAGGAAGCCCAATGTGGGATCGATCCCAGGACTCCAGGATACTGTCTTGGGACAAAAGCAGACGCTCAGCCGCTGAGCCACCCAGGTATCCCACTGCTTGACTTTTTTCATGCTCTACTTTTTCTTTTTCTTTTCTTTTTTTTTTTTTTTAACTTTTTCTTAACTAGTAGTCTTCTTTATCTCTCCTGATCCTTTAAAGTCAATCTGTCCTGTCCTCATGTCTTCCTTCCCATTATTACTGCCAACTTCTCCCACCTTATAAACCTAAATAATGTCTTAGGTTGTGAATTCATTTTTTAAGATGTTATTTATTTATTAATGAGAGAAATGAGAGACACAGAGAGAGAGAGCACGGCAGAGACACAGGCAGAGGAAGAAGCAGGCTTCATGCAAGGAGTCTGACATGGGACTCGATCCCAGGTCCCCAGGATCAGGCCCTGGGCTGAAGGCGGCGCTAAACCACTGAGTGACCCAGGCTGCCCTCATTTTTTTCTAAAGCTTTAGTATGTATTATTTTATTTGATCCTTACAACAACGTCAGGAAGGCAGGTAGGAATCAATACATCTATTTTACAGATATATAAACTGAGACCAGGCAAGATTAAATAACTTGCCAAAAGTCAGTTTGTCAGCAGCAAAATCAAATCAGACCAGGGACACCTGGGTGGCCCAATCGGCTAAGCAACTGCCTTCAGCTCAGGTCATGATCTCCGGGTCCTGGGATCAAGCCTTGCATTGGGCCTCCTGCTAAGGAAGGAGTCTGTTTTCCTTCTTTTTCTTTCTCTTTCCTTCTTTTTCTTTCTCTTTCTTTCTCTCTCTCAAATAAAACCTTAAAAAAATCAAGTCAAGTTTTCTTTCTACATTCTTTCTCCACTGCATGTTGCCTTCTTTTTACTTCTTACACTTTTTAACTATAATACATGTATCTGGACAAGTATACAAAGATAAATGTTTATAAAACAGCACACGTGGGGATCCCTGGGTGGCGCAGCGGTCTGGCGCCTGCCTTTGGCCCAGGGCGCGATCCTGGAGACCCAGGATCGAATCCCACATGGGGCTCCCGGTGCATGGAGCCTGTTTCTCCCTCTGCCCGTGTCTCTGCCTCTCTCTCTCTCTCTGTGACTATCATAAATAAATAAAAATTTAAAAAAAAAAATTTAAAACAGCACAAGTGGAAAAAAATGTGTATATGTCCAAGGGAAAAAAAAAAAACAAAAAACAAGAGAAAAGTCAGAAGATCCAAAGTAAGAGCAAAATGTGGCTCACAAGCTAATCCTTATGGAGAAGACCCAGTTTCAAATCCATGTGGAAACTCTTTTTCAATCAACGCAGCATCAACATCCTCTTTTCCCATACCTCCCCACAGCAGTTATATGACCAGAGCTCACACTCTGAACCATTTCCACCCCCTAATCTCTTTCACAGGCCTGCCACCATACCTGAAGGTCTCACCGTTCGAGTCACTTCTTTGGATTAAGGCGTTGTCTCCAGAAGGCCACTGTTAAATGCATGTTACCTGAGAGGGGAAGGAGGGTCCATTAACACATTATCCCTATGGTTAAACACATCAGATTAGCAATGACCTTGGGAATCTGACAGCACAGCATCTTTTTATATTTTTGGGAAAAGGGTGCCTGGCTGGCTCAGTCAATAGGGCATAGAACTCTTGATCTTGGGGTCATGAGTTCTAGCCCCACATTGGACATATAGACTAGTCTAAAAAAATAATAAAATAAAAATAAACGTTTCATGGGATAATTGAGGGAGGGCAGGGACAGATCACTTTTGGTGGGGCAAGGAGGTTAAGAAGGTGAGTTGGGGGAAAATGACTCATATATAGTATGGGGTGATGCCCACCTGGGTATGACGGCTACGTGGCAAAATTAGGATGGCAATATAAACACACTCTACTGGGGTCACTGTAAGGATGGTCCCTGCAACTTGGGAGGCTCCTAAGGATAGGAAAAGAAAAAGTGCTTCAAGGATCAGAGTACAGTCAGTTCTGAAAAGAAGAAAAAAAACTGAGGTGGCAGCAGCTTTCCAAGGACAGAGCACTGCTAGACTGAAGGAGGAACAGCTTCTGGTTAATTACTAATGTGAGGCTACTTTCCAACACAATATTTTTAGCTGAGGGCCAACCTACCAACCAGATAATGCTGCAATTCAATTCTGCAACTCCCCTTGCTAATTTGTTAACTCAAAACCAGTATCATGTACAGCTACAAAAATCAACATGCCTTTACTAAGAGCTTATTGTGAGCCTAGAATTTGGTGAGGTGCTGTAAATAGAGAAAAAAAAAAATTTATACATTTTTGTCTTAATTCATATAAAGGAAACCAATCCCCAAAACCCAAAATTGAGAGAGAGGTGAGGAACAAGGAAGTGAGAAAAAACAAAAACCACAAGCAGGTGACTATTTCCTATCAGTACTAACAACAAATTTCTTAAGCCAGAATAAATACAACAAAATTCACTGCTAGGCCAAAGTTCCTTGTTAAACTCTTGCTTAAGCAGTCAAGAGGCACTGGCTAGATAGAAATACCTTTTTTCTTTTCATCTAATACCAAAAGTTTTTTAGCAGCACACATTCATCTTGACACACTGGAATAAAATAAACTAAGAGTCACAAAACTTGGTTCTAATTCTAGCTCTAAATCTTAACCTGTTCTAGGTAAATTATTTACTGCTTAGGACTTTTTTTTTTATAAGCAAACAGAAAACTAATACGTTGGACTAATCTAATTATGGCATATACCTGGCATATATATCACCTACAAGATGACTGTGTCCACAGGAAGTATCAGGCACTTATCAATCATAACTTACTTTCCCAGAGAGCACATATGACCAAAATCCTTCTCAATACAGTGCTTTTGGCAGCTACTTCAAAGCAGAATTGATTAATCAAAATATATTTGCCACTGTGGACTAGATTATCTCTTCCAAAATTCTAATACCAAGTTCCTGAGTACAAGAGAAAAACACTTCCAACAGACTTAGATCAGTAGTGTTGAAAGTCATAAATTTCAGTGTAATCTCCAAGTTCTCCTCCAAATGCAACCAATTTAGTTCTAATTTTCCAAAAGTACTAATGAACAATATATTTTGATACCATTAACATATATAACCTGGTAATATTGTTCAGATTTGCTAATGGGTTCTTTTAACAGAACAAGAGCCTTTTTACCCAGTCTGGCCCCAAAAAGTCTCATCCAAAAATATGGCAACAATATTGCACTAGTAAAGAACTAAATCTAATCCCTTGAGCATCCCCACAGCCTCTCTCCAACATTAAGTCCTTTCACCTCTCACCTAGACCTCTGCAATAGCCACTCTTCCACCCTTTCACTCTCATCACCAGAGCCATTTTTCTACAACACACGTCACTCATATCACTTCCCTGTCTAAATTCTTAATCTACTGCTAACATAAAACTCCAGTTTTTTAGCATTATAACTTTTCAGTTACCTCCTTTTACCTTTCTGACCTCACATCCTTACAATGCTCTCCTTCCCCATCCCACCCCCTGTTCCCTGAACCCTTTTTTCTCCCACTATCTTCTGCATTTACATACAGCACTGTCCTTCCCTTACGCCATCCTTATCACATTCCCACTCATCATCTAAGGCCGAACTTAGGACAGGGGCAGGTCCTGCCACCTTATACAGCCAAACCCCAGACAGAACTGGCCAATTCTGTCTCAAGCTTCTCAGTAGGTTCATAGTATTGTTTGCCTCAGGGGTTCCCAAAACCAAGAGAGCTGCCTGAGGCATGTTTTAAAAATAAATTCTTCACCGCAAAAGCAGACCTACTAAATCCATCTCAGAAAAGGAGACCCTGGAATTTCTACTTTTAAAAAGCTCCCCTAACTATTCTAATGTGCAATTTGAGGAACTACTGGTTTGTCTATCTCTTGCAATAGGCGAACAGATGTAATTTTATTTTATTTTATTTTTATTTTTTTTATTTTTTTAGAATTTAGAAATGATTCCCTCTGGAATACTGTGAAAACGTATTCTGCACTCATTCTTTATTTCATGTCCTTTTTGACTTGATTCATATACTGAACATGAAGGAATTCCTTCTGGACTCACACCCAAAAACCTTACATTCTGTTGATAAATGTACCCCGAGTAAATCTATGAATAAATACATAGTGCAGGCTTCCAGCATAGCTGCCATGAGAACTTTATTTCAACTGAGAAATCCTTAGCTGATTTTGAGGGTTAGTATCCGCTGCCTTTACATACTTCCCTAAAATCGATTAAGAAAAGATGCGGGAGACCCCCAACTAAGTGCAATGATAAGTGACTGGCTCCAGTGCCTCAATAATTTCCAAAGGGCAGAAAAATCCCACTTTTCCTTCCCCAACCCTCACTTCCAAAAAAGTATACTGAAGCTGTAGAATTATGGCAGAAAATGTAACAAGAATAACATGCGCATATAACCGAGAAAAGCTGAGTTGTTATTGGGGAATCGTGAATTTCGGGTAGTTTGCACGTTCACCTTGTTACATCTTTAACTTTAGGCCCAACGTCCACCTTGAGCGCACAGACCCTATGTTTCTCTGTAAGCCGTGGCCCGAGACTGTGTCTGAAAACTTGAGTTCCCCCACTAAGTCATGTCCTCATCACGTTCTCACCCTTAGAATACGTTCACGACTACTTTTTTTTTTTTCTCTGCCAAAGAAAAGGGCACTGAAGAGGGAGGGCAGTGACAGCTCCACGTCTGCAAAACTCGGCGCCGGGAGGTGCCCGCGGGGCCGCGGCAGCAGGCGCGGAAAAGAGCGCCTGGGCCGGGACCACCACGATGGGGGACAATGGAGGGAGGAGGGGAGTGGAAGAAAGAGAAGGCAGCCGCTACGCTGGGCCTGCCTCGCGACTGGGGTCTCCAAAAAGTCTCGGGAAGGCCAGCCGAGTGGCAGGTGGGCCCGGCCGCCGCCCCTCACAGGGCCACGTCGGCCGCTCCGGCCGCTGCCGCCGGGCCCCGCGCGTAGGCCGGGCCGCGGGAGAGTGGCCCCCGGGCGGGGCTGAGGGGCGCAGGGTCGGCCCCAGCTGGCGCCCAACGCGGCCCAGCCCTCTCACAACTTGGCGCCCGCGAGGCGAGGGGCTCCCCACGCCTCGGTCAAAAAGTGGCTCCTCGGCGTCTCCGGCCAGCCCACCCCTCGGCCACTAGCCCGAGCTCCCCGCGCCCCCCACGGGCACCGGCTGTGAGGGAGGAGGGAGCAGTCGCGGCTCCAGGGTCCTCTGCCCGCGCGCCGCACTCCTTCACCCCTGGTTCTCCTCCGACACTCTCTTGCGGGCTCCCCCTCCTACCCAGAAGTGCCCCCAGTCCGCCCACGAATGTTTACCGGGACTCGGGGCGGCGGCGACTCTTCAGTCCCTCGACTAAGATGGCAGCCGGTCCCGAGCCCAGACCACAGCGACTAGAGCGAGTTGGCGGCCAACGCGCAGGCGCCTCCTGCTCGGCAGGGATGTGGACTACAAGCCCCAGAAAGCCTTGCGCGCTGACCGGGAGAATTGGCCGGAGCTGGGCAGCGCAGCTACACCGGAGTTTACTCGCCCTTAGGTAGGAGGGACTCTGGGATTGCTCGCAGCCACTCTAGGCTTTTTTTTTCTTTTTTTTTTAAAGCATGCCCCCTTCCCCCAGAACCTCTAAAGACTGTAGCTGTGGTTCCCAAAAGCTATTGTGCATCAGAAACACCTGAAGGGCTTGTTGAAATTTAGGAGAGCCCCACCCCCAGAGTTTCCGTTTCAGCAGATCTGGGATGAGATCTAATAATTTGCATTTCTAACTCGGCTGTGCTTCTGGTGGGGGAATCACACTTTCAGAAACACTAGATTATAGTTTAGTCCTTAAGAAAGTAACACTGGGGAGTTAAATTGATGGGGCTCAAATCCACCTTTTAACAAAATACGCTTAAGGATGATGAGAATAGCCTACATGTAAGTGGTGCCAACCTGGCAGGTATTGGAAGAGCTGATCAATAAACTTCTTTAATCCTCACAACAAATCTATAAGGAAACTACCTCCATTATCCTCACTTTACAGATGGGTAAACCAAGTCACAAGCTGGATAGGAACCCAGGCAGTTTGACTTCAGAGTCCATCCTCTTCTTTATGGGTTGTTTGTGAGAATTAATAGGGTGTGCAAGTAAATTCAGAGGCCCAGATAAGTGCTTCCTAATTAATGACCTTCGCTATTATCGTTTAGCCTGTTTCCTCCTTATGAACATATTTTACCATCTGGAAAGTCACTTGCATTTTTCAAAGTATGTTCAAATCTCAATTCTCAATTCTCATATTGCATTCCTGCAACATGACTTAAGAGAGCTTATTAAGGACGCAGACTTCTGGATCCTAACCCATTCAGAATCTCCAAGGCAGTGGTTCTCAAACTTTAGTGCCCATCAGAATCTCCTAAAGAAGAGCACCTGAGTGGCTTAGTGGTTGAGCATCTGCATTTCGCTCAGGCTGTGACCCCCGGGTCTTGGGATGGAATTCCACATTAGGCTCCCCACAGGGATCCTGTTTCTCTCTCTGCTATGTCTCTGCATCTCTCTGTGTGTCTCTCATGAATAAATAAATATAATCTTTAAAACAGAGAGAGAGAAAAAAATCTCCTGAAGGATTCATTAAACTGGACAGTCTGGGTGGCTCAGCGGCTCAGCAGTTTAGCGCCGCCTTCAACCCAGGGCCTGATCCTGGAGACCTGGGATCCAGTCCCATGTTGGGCTCCCCGCGTGGGGCCGCTTCTCCCTCTGCCTGTGTCTCTGCCTCTGTCTCTCTGTCTCTCATGAATAAATAAATAAAATCTTAAAAAAAAAAAAAAAAAAAGGATTCATTAAACCATAGATTGCTGGGCCCCACCCCTAGAATTTCTGATTCAGTAGGTCTGGGGTGGGGCCTGAGAATTTGCATTAACCACAGACCACACTTGGAGAATCACTGCTGTAGGGCAGTGTTTTTCAACCTTTTTTAAAATTATCATCTAAGGAACATTTTTAGACATTTTCCCTAGTTATTCCCCCATGAAATAATATCACAAATATACTGTACATCTATTAATGTATCATATATATGGGTTTGCGCATGAGCACTTTTACATAACCAAGGAAAAATTTGTTTCTTTTTTTTTTTTAAGATTTTATTTATTTATTAATGAGAGACACACAGGGAGAGGCAGAGACACAGGCAGAGGGAGAAGCAGGCTCCATGCAGGAAGCCTGATGCAAGCAAGACTTGATCCCAGGTCTCCAGGACCATGCCCTGGGCCAAAGGCAGACGCTCAACTACTGAACCACCTAGGCATCCCAGAAAAAAATTTTCCTATCCACAACCAATTTTTGTCCTATTAAGAATGTATGCTCTGGGGAATGGGGATTTTTAACTAGTGCCCCAGGTGATTCTTGACACCAGACAGGTTTGAGAACTGTAGTGTCCCTTTAATGCATGAGGTATTTCTATGATCATTATATGGAGAAGGAAATGAGTCTCCGGACACCTCGGTGGCTCAACGGTTTAGCACCTGCCTTTGGCTAAAGGCGTGATCTTGGAGACCTGGGATCGAGTCCCATGTCGAGCTCCCTGCATGGAGCCTACTTCTCCCTCTGCCTGTGTCTCTGCCTCTGTGTGTGTGTCTCTCATGAATAAATAAATAAAATCTTAAAAAAAAAAAAAAAAAAAGAGGAAATGAGTCTCAAGGAAATTAGATGCCTGGTTCAAGATCACTCACTGGGATGATGACCTGAGCTAAAACAAGAGTTGGTCACTTAACTGACTGAGCCACCCAGTGCTCCATGTTTTCATCCATAATTTTTTAAAACTATATAATGTTAGGCAAAACTAGTCTATGGTTAAAAAAAAAAAAAAAAAAAAAAAAAAACTAGTCTATGGTGTTTGAAGTTAAGATAGTGATTATCCTTTGAGGAGCAGTGGTACCAGGAAGGAGCACAAAGGGGCTTGCTTCACCAGACTGGTAATAGTGCTCTGTGTCTTGATCTGGGTACTGCTACACAAGTATCCTCACTTTGTGAAAATTCATTGAGCTGTATACTTATGATTTGTATATTTTTCACATTTATATGTCAATAAAAGTTTACTTAAAATAAATATGCTTGGGATCCCTGGGTGGCGCAGCGGTTTAGCGCTTGCCTTTGGCCCAGGGCGCGATCCTGGAGACCCGGGATCGAATCCCACGTCGGGCTTCCGGTGCATGGAGCCTGCTTCTCCCTCTGCCTGTGTCTCTGCCCCTCTCTCTCCGTCTCTCCTTGTGACTATCATAAATTAATAAAATTTTTAAAAAGGGGGGGCAGCCCGGATGGCTCAGCAGTTTAGCGCCGCTTTCAGCCCAGGGCGTGATCCTGGAGACCCCGGATGAGTCCCATGTCGGGCTCCCTGCATGGAGCCTGCTTGTGTCTCTGCCTTTCTTTCTCTGTGTCCCTCATGAATAAATAACTAAAAAAATAAAAAAATAAAAAGAACCTTTAAAAAATACAAACAAGGGCAGCCCCGGTGGCGCAGCGGTTTAGCACCGCCTTCAGCCAGGGGTGTGATCCTGGAGACCCAGGATCGAGTCCCACATCGGGCTCCCTGCATCCCTGCATCGAGCCTGCTCCTCCCTCCGCCTGTGTCTCTGCCTCTCTCTTCGCTCTCTCTGAATGAATGAATAAGTAAATCTTAAATAAATAAATATTTAAAAAAATAAAAAATACAAACAAAAAACAAATATGGAGGATGCCTGGATGGCTCAGCGGTTAAGCCCTGCTTTCAAGACAGGACATGATCCTGGAGTTCAGGGATCAAGTTCCACATCAGGCTCCCCGAGGGGAGCTTGTTTCTGCCTCTCTCTCTGTGTCTCTCATGAATAAATAAATAAAAATTTTTTTAGAAAAACAAATATGCTTTATCTATTTTATTTTTTTATTTTTATGCTTTAAATATATACTCATTTTTCCCTAAAATGCACTTCTTTCTACTATATGCCAAGAATTCTCAAACTTCAGAGTACATCAGAATCACCTGGATGGCTTTTTTTTTTTTTTTAAGATTTTATTTATTGATTTATGACAGACAGAGAGAGAGAGAGAGAGAGAGAGAGGCAGGGACACAGGCAGAGGGAGAAGCAGGCTCCATGCAGGGAGCCCGATGTGGGACTCGGTCCCAGTCTCCATGATCACACCCCAGGCTGAAGGCGGCACTAAACCACTGGGCCACCAGGGCTGCCCTGGATGGCTTATTAACACCAGATTGCCAGGTATTAGCCCCAGAATTTCTGAGTCAGAAAGTTATGTTATCAGGCCCAAGAATTTGCATTTCTAACAAGTTCCCAGGTGATGTACATGCCCAGGGATCACATTATGAGAACCACTGGACTATGCTCTCCTAACTTGCTGATGCCAGTAGGACAGTTTAGCTCTGATCTGGAAGACAGTGCCTAGCAGGAGTTAATAATTTAGGTTTCTTCAGAGGCATATGGATCAAGGATCTAGTTCTATCAACAATTTACTTTAGGGGTCTTGGGCAAGTCCCTTAACCTCAGTGTCCAAATCTCAAAATGGAAATAATAGACTTTATCTCATAGGATGTTGTGAAGATTCTGGGAAATCTATGGTAGGTATAGTTGGTGGTTCTCCAAGGAGAAGCTAAATCTGGCTCCCAGTTTCCTAATCCAGAAGTCAGTCTAGACCTGGTCAGAATGCAGACCCTGTGATTAATAAAGTCTTGAAACACATATACCCTCCTTCTGCCTTGGACACTCAGGTCAGCCTGGGACAGGACCCAGCCCTGCTAGCGCAGGGCTGGAGGAGGCCTCTACCAGCAAGGGAAGGAGCTTTCCAGGCCTCTGAGGAGAGAAGGAGGGAAGGAAGCAGGGATGCAGAGCTGAAAGGAGTGGGAAGAGAAACCCCAGCAGCCCACATGCCGCCTGTCGCTTACTGGCTTTCCCTATAGAACACTTAGTCATCCTGATGTCCTTCTCTTCCCCGAAGCCACTCTGCATTCAGCTGCCAGAGACAGAGGAAGACTTGAAAAGTGGCAGAGCTATGCGTTGATGAAGAGCAGACCCCGGATGGAGCTTCTAGGAGCCTGAGATCTGTATCCAAAGATCTGGACCCACTTAAGACCTCATGGCTCTCTCATTTTCCCTCTTTAAAGATTGTTTCCTGGGGCACCTGACCATCTGCCTTTGGCTCAGGGCATGATCCCAGGGTCCTGGGATTGAGTCCCAAATTGGGCTCCCCGCAGGGAGCCTGCTTCTCCCTCTGCCTATGCCTCTGCCTCTCTCTCTGTGTATCTCATGAATAAATAAATAAATTATTTATTAAAATAATTAAAAAGGAAAAGAAAAATATAGGATGCTCGATTAAATTTGAATTTCAGATACACAATGAATAACATTTTTAGCATTAATATGTGACAAATATTAATGTAACATAGTTATGCTAAAATTATTTTCATTGTGTATCTAAAATTCAAATTTAACTGGACATCTGCACCTTACCTGGCAATCCTATTCCTGGGTTTTATACACTTTCTCCATTAACAGTAAATTCCTCTAAGGTAAAACGAAAAATACCAGTTAATATTTACTTTATACATTATAGTTACAAAATAGAGTCCCAAGTGTTTTACATGCACTATCTCATTGAATTCTTTCAGTCACCTAGTTGAGGTGCTCAGTTTCCAAATCTATAAAGTAGAAATTGTAATATACCCTAATCTTGTGAGTCGTAATGAGGATTAAATGAGTATGTAAAACACTTGGAACAGTGCCAAGCAGGCACACGGCAAGCATTCAATAGGCAATAACTATAATTTTTCCTATTATGCATATGGGGGAGGGAGCAGGAAAACTGACTCTCAAAGAAACAAAGTAACCAACACATGGTCATGTATCTAGCAAGTAGCAGAGCCAAGATTTGCAGTCAGGCCTGCAACACTGGCAACCAATTCAAAGTGTTTAAAACTTCTGTGTTCCATCCACAGGAGAATGGATTAACTCACTCATACAGTGGAATGCTACTAGGCAAAAACAAAATTACTAACACACACACACAAAAATCATGCTAAAAGAAAGAAGCCTTATACAAAAGAGTATACACTCTATAATTCTATTTGTATAATGTTCTGGAACAGGTAAAACCTAATCAATGGGGGAAAAATCACAATAGTGGTTGCCTCTGGCAGGAAGGAATTTTCTGCTATTGAAAATGTTCTCTCAGTACCTCGTGAGGGGTGTTGATTACACAGTTGCATGCATTTGTCAAAACTGAGCAGATGGTATACTTGAGATCTACGCATATCACTGTATGTAAATTTAACCTAAAAACAAAACAAAAAAAAAATTTTGAGCTCTAATGATAAGAGTGCTGAGGGGACTAGAGGAAGAGTGAACTCTGCAGCTTCTTTGAATTGCATCAAAGAATAAGATGGACAGATGGAGAGCTAGATAAATGAATAAATTACACGACAAAGCAAATACAGCAAATGGGTAGCAACTGTAGAATCGAGGTGGTGGATAGATGGATGTTCACTGTACAACTCTTTCAACTCTTCTGTATGTTTAAAAATTGTTCACAATAAAATGTTGGGAGGAGAGGGAGAAATCTTGCACAAACAAATGTAGTCCACCTTCAGGGCTAGATTTGTAACCCTAGATTCATTCACAGACATCTCCATCTCCCACTTGTTTCTCTCTCTCTCTCTCTTTTTAAATAGGCTCTACACCCAATGTGGGGCTTGAACTCACAACCCTAAGATAAGAGTCACATGCTCTACTGACTGAGCCAGCCAGGCAGGCACCCTGTTCCTCTCTTTTAAATTACAAACTTGCATGATTTTATTTCTAAAATTCCTCTCTCATTGCTTCTGTCCCAATATTCTTAATTGTGTTCCAATCCCCGCCCCCCCACACTACTTACTTGCTGTATTTCTTGGCCTTTGTGGGCCTCTGCTGACATCTGAAAATTGGAGTTACATGTCTATTTTATCAAAAGGCAGCAGACTAGACTATTTACTCTCCCCTTCCCCAAATCATAAGTTCTTCAGGAGCAAAGACATAGTCTTACCTGTCCTTATATTTCCTCTGGCATGTAATAACACCTTATACGATGCTCAGAAAATGCTCGAATGAAATTTTCTTGTAAATTGTGAAAGGAGGAGACAGAGACACTTGAATGCCCACTCTATGCCCTGAACTAGATGTGCCTATATGTATCCCCAATGAGGGAGGAGACATTGTGATTACCAACTTTCTCAAGGAAGAAGGTTGGGTGACTTGTCAAAATTCACAGAGAATACAAGAAACAGACCTGATATTTAAGCCTAGGACTGTCTCTACCACCTACTTCACAACTATCTCTTCTTAATTCAATGCAAAAGAAGAGACTTTGTGCTTCTCTGTACCCTTCAGATTTTCTGTACTGAATATAGAAGTAGAAAAAAAAAGTCATAAAAAATAAATAGCCATAAGGAGTTCTGAGAGCCTCCTCCTGCAGATTTTGGGAGGACTGAAATTTGAGTGAGCAATCCTAGGACTGAAGAACTCCCTTGGATAAAAGTCAGAGCTTCTACTCCTGCTCATTGTTTCCAGTTCCCTCTTTTTTTTTTTTTTTTTCTCTGAAACCTAGTTGTCCTTTTCCTTGTAAAGCCCCATTGCCCTATCTCTATAGATTGCAGATCAGAATCATTTCTTGCCTATAGTACTGGAAATGTCTGTCCTAGATAAGAGTTTCTATCTCTTAAAAAAAAATTAAAGTCATGCCTGCAAAGATAGAGTCAGACAACAAGCATCCAGGTCACCTTATGCAAGCTGGGAAGATGTCAGACCAGAAACAATCCTGGGAATCTCAGAACTCAGCCTCCATTTGTCTAAACTTCTGGGGTGGCAAAGGGTGCAATTAGATATGCAGGGAGTGTGACTGCATTTTCAGTCCTTGAGGACCTTCTATGTTGGAGGGAAGGAGGGGCAGGTCCTGCAAGGTTAAATGTCCCATCACCTGAGTTTCTTGGTAATGTATGCTGAAACAATAGGAAGCTAATACACAGAGCTAATATATTTCATGGTAGTAGTTAGGTTATGGCTAAAGTAGGAATTTAAAAAAAATAAATAAAGTAGTAATTCAGCAAAGTAAAGCTCTGAGATGCTACATTTTCATTATTAGATTGGCCAAGAACGAAAAGTTTGATATCTCAGTTGTGTTAGGAAGGGTGTGAGAAAACAGCCATGCTCCCTGCTGATTGGTGTGATGCCAGTTGTGTGGTGGGAAAACAACTGGACCATATCTACTAAAATTAAAAACACTTATGTCAGGATATTCATATGTAAAAAGATGGACTTATACCCTATTTTATACCATACACAAAAAATAACTCAAAATGGATCAGAAACCTAAGAGAAGAGTCAAACTATAAAACTTTTTGAAGATGCTGAAGAAAAATCTTCGAGGCCTTGAGTTAAGAAAAGGTTACCTTCTTAAATATAACACAACAAGCATTATCTATAAAAAAAATTTGATAAATTAGGGATCCCGGGGTGGCTCAGTGGTTTAGTGCTTGCCTTTGCCCCAGGGCATGATCCTGGAGACCTGGGATCTTGTCCCACATTGGGCTCCCTGCATGGAGCCTGCTTCTCCCTCTGCCTGTGTCTCTGCCTCTCTTTCTATGTCTCTCATGAATAAATAAAATCTTTTAAGAATTTTTTTGATAAATCAGACCATCAAAATTAAAAACTTTTGTTTCAAAGGCAATATTAATAACTGTCCAATTTTATTTTTTAATATTTATGTACATATGTATGTATTCTCTATACCCAACATTGGGCTTGGACTCATGACCCCAAGATCAAGAGTTGCATGTTCTTCTGACTGAACCAGCCAAGCACCAGAATTGTTCAATATTAAATGGTTGATTTCATGTTTTGTAACTTTTGCTTCCACTTTTTTTTTAAGACACCATTAAGAAAATGAATGATAGCGGTGCCTGGTTGTCTCAGTTGGTAGAGTATGTGACTCTTGTTTTCATGGTCATGAGTTCAAGCCCCATGTTGGGTGTGGAGCCTACTTAAAAAAATAAAAATAAAATGAAAATGGGTGAATACTGTCTTAAAAAAAGAAAGAAAAGGGGGATCCCTGGGTGGCGCAGCGGTTTAGCACCTGCCTTTGGCCCAGGGCGTGATCCTGGAGACTTGGGATCGAATCCCACATTGGGCTCCGGGGGCATGGAGCCTGCTTCTCCTCTGCCTCTCTCTCTCTCTCCCTCTCTCTCTGTGACTATCATAAATAAAAATAAAAAAAAAAAGAAAGAAAAGAAATAAAATAAAAGATAAGCCACAGGCTGGGAGAAAATATTTGCACAGAACATATATGTGATAAAGAATTTGTATCCAGAATATACAAAGAACTTTCAAAACTCAATAATATGAAGACAACCCTGTTCTTATTTATTTTTTTTTTTAAGATTTTATTTATTTACTCACGAGAGACACAGAGAGAGAGGCAGAGACACAGGCAAAGGGAGAAGCAGGCTCCATGCAGAAAGCCCGATGTGGGACTCCATCCCAGGTCTCCAGGATCACACCCTGGGCCGAAGGCAGGTGCTAAACCGCTGAGCCACCTGGGCTGCCCAACCCTGTTTTTAAAATTAGTATTTTTACCACTTCACCAAAGTGGTATTTTTACCGTTTTACCATTTCACCATACAGGAATGATGAGGAAGCACATAAACAGATTCCCAACATCATTAGTCATTAGTGAAATGCAAATTAAAACCACAATGACATGCCATTTTACACCCACTAGAATGGTTATAAGAATAATAAAAAAAATAGACAATAACAAACTTTGGCAAGAATGTGGAGAAACAGGAAGTATCATACATTGCTGGTAGGAATATAAAATGATACAGACATCTTGGAAAATCGTTTCTTGGTTTCTTAAAAAGTTGAATGTAAATTTATCACACGATTCCACTTCCAGTTATCTACCCAAGAAAAATGAAAAATATATGTCTACCAATGACTTGCATGTAAATGTTCACACCAACATTATTCATAATAGCTAAAAAGTGAAAATAAAAAGAACTCATATCCATTAATTGGTGAATGAATTTAAAAAGTATTATATTCATATGGAACACTATTCAGTAATAAAAAAGAATAAGTTCTTGATACACATTATGTCATGAAACAGTAAGCTAAATTTAAAAAGCCAGACACGGGGATCCCTGGGTGGCACAGTGGTTTGGCGCCTGCCTTTGGCCCAGGGCGCGATCCTGGAGACCCGGGTCGGGCTCCCAGTGCATGGAGCCTGCTTCTCTCTCTGCCTCTCTCTGTCTCTCTCTCTCTCTCTCTCTCTGTGACTATCATGAATAAATAAAAAATTTTTTAAAAAATTAAAAAAAAAAAGCCAGACACAAGAGATCACATATCGTATAATTCCATGTTCAGTATATGAAATGTCCAAAAAAGACAAATCTGTAGAGACAGAAAGTAGAGATGAGGGGTTGCAGTGGGGAATGGGAATGGAAAGTAATTGTAAATGACCAGGAGGTATCTTACTGATGGTTGCACAGCTCAAAAAATTTGCTACAAATAATTGAATTGTACCTTTAAAATGGGTGAATTGGAATGCCTGGGTGGCTCAGCGGTTGAGCGTCTGCCTTTGACTCAGGTCGTGATCCCAGGGTCCTGGGATCAAGTCCCGCATCAGGATTCCTGCATGGAACCTACTTGTCCCTCTGCCTGTGTCTCTGCCTCTCTGTCTTTCTCTGTATCTCCCATGAATAAATAAATAAAAATCTTAAAAAATAATAAAAATAAAATGGTTGAATTATATACTATGTTAATTATACTTCTATAAAGTTCTAAAAAACACATATGTGAGGGTGCCTGGCTGGCTCAATTGGTCAGGCAACCAACCAACTCTTGATTTGGCTTGGGTCATAATCTCCAGTTGTAAGATCGAGCTCTGCATCAGGCTCTGAGCAGGTGTAGGGCCTTCTTGGGATTCTCTTTCTTCCTCTACCTCTTCCCCTGCCACTCACACTCTCTAAAAAACACACAAAACAAAACAAAACAAACAAACAAAAAACACCACACATATGCCTCAGTCCATTAAGTTTCCAACTCTTGATTTCGGCTCAGATCATGATCTCAGGGTGAGATCTCAAAGCTCTGATCACATAGGGCTCCACCCTGGGTGTGGAGCCTGCTTAAGATTCTCTCTCTGCCCCTCCTATCTTTTTAATGTGCACACACGTGCACTAGCTCTCTCAATCTCTCCCTAAGACAAAACAAAACAAAACAAAACAAAACAAAACAAAACAAAACAAAACAAAACAAAACAAAACCACATATGCCAGTTGTTCCAGCAGTTCCATCTCTAGGAATTTAACAGATAACTATGCAAAGAACAAAATAGCAGGGGCAGCCCGGGTGGCTCAGCGGTTTAGCGCTGCCTTCAGCTCACAGCGGTGATCCTGGAGACCCGGGTTCGAGTCCCACGTCGGGCTCCCTGCATGGAGCCTGCCTCTCCCTGTGTCTCCGCCTCTCTCTGTGTCTCTCATGAATAAAATCATCAAAAAAAAAAAAAAAAAAAAAAAAAGGCTGTGGGAAGGGTAGGAGACTGTTGAAGCAGGAGAGTAACAGGTGCATCACCGATTATAAATAAGAAGATGGCTCGGGAGGGAAGATCAGTTAGTTGAGTGGTTTGTTATCTTTCTAAAAAAAAAAAAAAAAAAAAAAAGAACAAAATAGCAGATGAATCTGGTTATTTATCATAACATTGTTGTAATAGGTTGTAATAGGAAAAAACTGGAAATAAGGTCAATGTTCATCAGCAGGGGATGAGATAAAGCATGGAACTGGAAAACTATGCAACCTTAAAAAATAGCAAAAAAGATCCATATAAAAGTCTAAGTAGGGCAGCCCCAATGGTGCAGCAGTTTAGTGCCCCCTGCATCCCAGGGCCTGATCCCAGAGTCCTGGAATCGAGTCCAATGTCGAGCTCCCTGCATGGAGCCTGCTTCTCCCTCTGCCTGTGTCCCTGCCTCTCTCTCTCTCTCTCTCTCTGTGTCTCTCATAGATAAATAAATAAAATCTTTAAAAAAAAAATCTAAGTAGTTGGTAAAAAATAAAAATAAATAGACTATCCATTTATTTATATATGCATAGAATGTTTCTGGAAGACACAAAGGAAATTTATAAAGTGGATGTATCTCAGAGGAATTGGGTGGCTGAGAGATAATAGTAGGACAAAAACATTTTCCTTCTACATCTTTTCACACCCTTTGAATAATGTCTTAGATGCTTATATTAGCTCTTTGAAAAAAAAAACTGAAATTGGTGTTTTTTAAGAATAGCTTATCTTTTTTTTTTTTTTTAAGATTTATCCATTTATTTAAGAAAAAGAAAGATTATAGGAGAGGGGAGAGGGATAGAACCTGAAGCAGACTCCCTGCTGACCACTGAGCCTGAGGTGGGTTCCACCCCAGGACACCGAGGTCATGACCCCAGCCAACTGAGACACCCAGGTGCCCCTAAAATTTTTTTTCAAAAGGGGAGTTGATTTAAAGAAAATATGAGTAAGTCACATCACAGAGTATATGCAAAGAACAAACCACTAAGGTAGGGTGATGATGAGTTCAGCTGGGAACCAACACAAGGCCATCCATCAGGGTGGCCAGCCCACTTGGTGACTCCACACTCCACTCTGCCTGGCCTAGGGTTGGAGACAGACAGAGGCTGGGCCTCTGAACCTTGAGCCTTCCAAACATTGCCTGACACAATGGATGTGGAAGGAGCTGTCAGGAACTCATGGCTGCTGCCTAAGAGAGTAAGAAGGAGCTCATGTCACAAATATAATACCAAGCTGCATCACAATCCTGCTGCCATCAGGGATAGTCAGGCCACCTGACTGGGTCTTTTGGACAGAAATTTTTTTTTTTTAGTAAAAAGGAGGGCAGCCCGGGGGGCTCAGTGGTTTAACTCCTGCCTTCGGCCCAGGGCATGATCCTGGAGACCGGGGATCGAGTCCCATGTCGGGCTCCCTGCATGGAGCCTGCTTCTCCCTCTGCCTGTGTCTCTGCCTCTCTCTCTCTCTCTCTCTCTGTGTCTCTCATGAATAAATAAATAAATAAAATCTTTTAAAAAATAAATAAAAAGGAGAGGAAATGATGAACACAGTGTTCAAGAGGATGGTCACTGTGGTCAAGGAAAGGGTTGAGTGGGGAAGAGGGCAAATGATTAGATACAGGTCAGTGTGAGGTTCTGCATTTTATTTTGGGATGATGGATTCAGAAGCACATTAATGAATTTGATTAATTAAATAAATAAATTAAAACATTAATTAAATAACTCAAAAATACTTTAAATACAAATAACAGGCATAGAGTTGCTATGGAACATATCAATCCGAAAGCTTAGTTGTGGCGCACATGTGTGGCTCAGTCAGTTAAGGGTCGCCCTTCAGCTCAGGTTATGATCCCAGGGTTGAGGGATGGAGCCCCATGTTCGGCTCCCTGCTCAACAGGGAGTCTGCTTCTCTCTCTCTGTCTGTCCCTCCCCCTCCTTGTGCTCCCTCTGTCTCGCTCTCAAATAAAAAAATCTTTTTTTTTTTTTTAAAGAAAGCTTAGTTACAAATAAAACAAACCAAGTCTCTTCAGTTTGAGTAGGAAAGAAATTCAATAAAGGATGTTGGGTGGCTCATAGAATGTCCATGAGAGCCAGAGCACCAGGCTTGGGAACTGTATATAATTAGGAACAACTCCCCACATCACCCTGAGAATTCAAGCTGGGAGAGATGCTAGGATCACTACTGCAGGGATGGATACTACAGCTTGCTTTGCTAACCCTGAGGTCTTGATGCTACCAATAGCTACCACCCTTACTTCTCTATGCCTCATTTGTGAAATAGAAATAATATTTTACATATATATACATATATATGTTTGTATTTTATGTACATACATTAGGGGTGTGTGGACATGTATATGAAATCATGTGCATAGAATGCTAGGCCAGATGCCAGGCACACTGTCAGTAAGTACTCAATTAGGGTTAGCAATGGTAAGGTCACATGGCAGCCAACAGGACCTGTTTTGGAACACAGGAAAGACACCTTCAGAGATTCTAAGGAATTTTTTTTTTTAATTTTTATTTATTTATGATAGTCACACACAGAGAGAGAGAGACGCAGAGACACAGGCAGAGGGAGAAGCAGGCTCCATGCCCCGGGAGCCCGACGTGGGATTCGATCCCGGATCTCCAGGATCACGCCCTGGGCCAAAGGCAGGCGCTAAACCGCTGCGCCACCCAGGGATCCCCGATTCTAAGGAATTTTTGAAGGAGACTTGATAGGGAATGGCAGCCTGCTCTGGCAGATGGAGGTCAGGAAACATGCAATTTTAAAAAAACTTTTAAAAGAAGTTTGTTTTTGTTTTTGTTTTTGTTTTAAGATTTCTTTTCCTTCCTTCCTTCTTTCCTTCCTTCCTTTTACCTTCTTCCTTCCTTTGACACAGAGAGAGAAAGAGTGACAGAGGGAAAGCACAAGCAGGGAGAGCAGGAGAGGAAGAGGAGGAGGGAGAAGTGGCTCCCCACTGAGACCAGGACCCCAGGATCATGACCTGAGCTGAAGGCAGATGCTTAACCAACTAAGCCATCCAGGCACCCCTAAAAGTTATTTTAATAAAAATGTGTTATACTGGTACAAACACTATTAAGTCCATTATTTTATTTAATTTTTTCAGAATTTGTAAAGGACAAGGACTGTGAGAGCTCAACATTTTCAGAATTGAGTCCAGCTCTGAAACTTCCTGGCTGTGTGGGCAAAGGCAAGTGACTTTATCTCTCTGAGCCTTGGTGTTCTCATCTATGAAATGGGTACAATAATTAGATGTCTTGAGGATCAAATGAAAGGGGATACATACTAAGTTTGGTGCAGAGTGGTAGGGCTCATAGAAGCAGGTGCTGTTATTTGCTTTATGACTATCATTTCCTTCACAGTCTATGTCAAGAGAAGGCCTGGCCATGGGACAGGATGTGTCATGAACAGCAAAATCTGGAGCTATTGACAGTCTCAAGGGTAGAACAGGTTCTGGAGACAGAGTCAGCTTAAGAGAAGCAGGAAAAAAAAAAAAGAGAGAGAGAGAGAGAGAGAGAGAGAGAAGCAGAAAAACTCCAGGATAGTGAACAGAATACAGGATTCGGAGATGATGGGGGCAGGTGGCTAGGTTACCCATGTTGACAGTTGGCATGATGTGGCCTGGAAGAGGCTAGTCCTGCGGAGAGGAGGCAAAAGCACTCCAGGCCTGAGCCTCGGAGGCTGAACTCACTGATTCAGCAGAGTAGAGGTTTGACCCAGGTTCCAGGGTTAGGCAGTTCCAGGATGTGACCTCACATCCCAGCCCCCTGGATTCTGGTTTAAAAAAAGCTATAAAATGGGTAATTAAGAGCATCTGATTATGATTATGAGGGTGCCTGGGTGGCTCAGTTGGTTAAGCAACCAACTCTTGGTTTCAGCTCAGGTTATGATCTCCGGGTCATGAGATGGAGGCCCCCTCCCCCCCGCCCCCGTATGGCTATGAGCTCAGCCTGGAGTCTGCTTGAGATTCTCTCTTTCTGCTCCTCCCCTCACCATATCTCTCCCTCTCTCTATCAAATAAATACATAAATACATAAAATCTTGTAAAAAAATAATATCTGGTTATAGAGTAGAAATTTGATATTAGGGAACTATTCATTTTCCTGTGTGTGATAATGATTTGGTTATAAAGGAAACATCCTTTTTAGGGCACACATGCTGAGGTATGTAGAGCTGAACTGTCATGATGTCTAACACTTATTTTCAAAAGGTTTAGCAAGGGGATCCTTGGGTGGCTCAGCTGTCTAGTGCCTGCCTTTGGCCCAGGGTGTGATTCTGGAGTCCTAGGATCAAGTTCCACGTCGGGCATCTCTTCATGGAGCCTGCTTCTCCCTCTGCCTATGTCTCTGCCTCTCTCTGTGTCTCTCATGAATAAATAAATAAAATCTTTAAAAAAAAAAAAAGGTTTAGCAAAAAAAAGTACACAATCACATGCCTATTAGTAGGTAAAGCAAATATGGTAAATGTTAGTTATTAAATCTGAGTATTTGGTTGATCATTATATTATTCTTTCTTTCTTTCAAAGATTTTATTTATTTATTCATGAGAGATGCAGAGAAAGAGGTAGAGACACAGGCAGAGGGAGAAGTAGGCTCCATGCAGGGAGCCCGATGTGGGACTCGATCCCAGGTTTCCAGGATCACACCCCAGGCTGCAGGCAGGACTAAACCACTGCACCACCAGGGACTGCCCTATATTATTCTTTCAATTCTTACATATATTTGAATGTTTTCCAAATACAATTTATGTATGTATGTAGGTACCTATTTTTTTTTTTTTTTTATTTTTTAGAGAGAGTGGGAGCCAGGGTAAGGGGCACAGAGAGAGAGAGACAGAATCTTAAGCAAATTCCCCCACTGAGAGCAGAGCCCAACTTGGGCCCAAGATCATGACCTGACCTGAAACCAAAAGTCAGAAGCTTAACTGACTGAGCTACCCAGGCGCCCCTAAAATTTATTTAAAAAAATAAAAATGATCATCCCTGTGCCAATGACTGTAAATTTTTTTTATTTTTAAAGATTTTATTTTTAAGTAACCTCTACACCCAGTGTGGGACTCAAACTTACAGCCTCAAGATTAAGAGTTGCTTGCTCCACCAACTAAGCCAGCTAGGCTCCCCTCCAAATTTTCTTTCTGTAGTTAAGACCTTTCCTTTGAGCCTGGAAAGAAATACACTAAAAATGTCAACAGTGGTTTTATTTGAGTAGCATGATTATGGGTGATCTTTTCTCTTCTTTCTACTTTTCTATATGTTTCCAGATTTCATTGGGCATATATTACTCTTCTGGTTAAAAAAAAAAAAAAAAAAAAAAATTTGTCATAAGTAAATGTATACAAATTTGAAGACAAGATTAAATGATCCAGGGCGGCCCAAGTGGCTCAGCAGCTTAGTGCCGCCTTCTGCCCAGGGCATGATCCTGGAAACCTTCTGCCCAAGGCATGATCCTGGAAACCCGGGATCGTGTCCCACATTGGGCTCCCTGCATGGAGCCTCCTTCTCCCTCTGCCTGTGTCTCTGCCTCTCTCTCTCTCTCTCTCTCTGTGTGTGTGTGTGTGTCTCATGAATAAATAAATAAAATCTTAAAAAGAAAAAAGATTAGATGATCCACCAGAATGCCAATAGTAAATTTGTTGGGATTGTATGGAATTGTGGGGTTTCTTTTAAGCTTCAGATGCTCTATAACAATATTCCAAACCTATACTGGGTCTTAGAATCACTCGGAAAACTTTTACAAACAGCTTTATTAAAATGTAATTGAAATACAATGAACTGCTCATATTTAAAGTGTGCAATCTGATAAACTTTGACATATGTAAAAACCCATGAAACCAAAATATCCATCACTTCTCAAAGTTCCCTTATGTCCTTTTAGAATTCCTTGCTTTTAACCTGTCCCAAGGCAAACCACTGATCAGTTTAAATTGTTTTAGAATTTTATACAAATGAAATCATACAGTATGTACTCAATGTGTTTCGTTTCTTAACTCAGCACAAGTATTCTGAGATTCATCCAAACTGTAGCATGTGGGGATCCCTGGGTGGCTCAGCAGTTTAGAGCCTGCCTTGGGCCCAGGGCGTGATCCTGGAGTCCCAGGATGGAGTCCCGCATTGGGCTCCCTGTATGGAGTCTCTCTCTCTCTCTCTCTCTCTCTCTCTTTCTCTCTCTCTCTCCCTATCCCTCTCCCTCTCTCTCTCTCTGTGTCTCTCATGAATAAATAAATAAAATTTTGAAAGAAAGAAAGAAAGAAAATAAGCGCCAGCTTCCATGAAACACTGGGAAAGATAGGTGGTGGTGGTGGTAGTGACAGTGATGTTTTTAAAGACTTTATTCAGGACACCTGAGTGGCTCAGTGGTTGAGTGCCTGCCTTTGGCTTAGGGTGTGATCCTGGATTCCTGGGTTTGAGTCCCACATCTGGCTCCTTGCATGGAGCCTGCTTCTCTTTCTGCCTTTCTCTCTGTGTGTCTCTCGTGAATCTTTTTTTTTTTTTTTTTAAGATCTTATTTATTTATTCATGAAGACACAGAGAGAGAAGCAGGCTCCATGCAGGGAGCCTGACATGGGACTTGATCCCAAATCTCCAGGATCATGCCCTGAGCTGAAGGTGGTACTAAACCACTGAGCCACCTGGGCTGCCCAGCCTGTGTGGGTTTTTTGTGTTTTTTTTTTTAAAGAAACCAAAACCAAAACCAAAACCCAGACAACAACAAAAACTGTAGCATGTATTAATAGTTCATTTCTTTTTGTTGACAAGCAGTATATCATTGTACAAATATACCACCATTTGTTTATGCATGACCATTGGATTGTTTCTAGTTTTTGGAATATGTACTTATTAGAATAAAACTGCTGTGAACATTCATATTCGAATCTTTTTTTTAAAGATTTTATTTATTTATTCATGAGACACAAAGAGAGAGAGAGAGAGAGAGAGAGAGGCAGAGAGAGAAACAAGCTCCATGCAGTGAGCCCGACGTGGGACTTGATCCCGAGTCTCCAGAATCACACCCTGGGCTGAAGGCAGGCGCTAAACCACGGCCACCTGGACTGCCCCATATATGAATCTTTGTATGGATATATGCTTTCATTTCTCTTGAGTACACGCCTAGGAGTGAAATTTCTATATCATAAGGTAAGTGTAGCTTTGCTCAGTGGCAATATTGTAGCCAATGAGGTTTATCTGAGGTGCAATTATTGCTAATTGAAAACATAAGTGTACTTTTAACATTTTAAGAAACTGCTGGATTATTTTCCAAAATGATTGTACAATTTTATATTCCCAACCAGCAGTGTATAAGAGTTCCAGCTCCACCAATACTTGCTATGGTCAGCTTCATTAATTTTAGCCATTTTAATAGGTGTGTGGAGATTTCTTTTTTTTTTTTACATTTTTTTCTAATTTTTATTTATTTAAGTAATCAATCTCTACATACAACATGGGGCTCGAAGTCACAACCCTCAGATCAAGAGGTGCAAGCTCCTCCAACTGACTCAGCCAGGCACCCCATAGTAGGGTAATTTCTAATTGCAGTTTTATTGTATTTCCCTAATAATTAATTATGGTTAGCATCTGCTGGACTCCTTGCTGGGCCAGAGCCAGCTTCTCCCTCTCCCTCTGCCTGCCACTCCCTCTGCTTGTGTTCTCTCTCTCTCTGTCAGATAAATAAAATCTTTTAAAATAAATAGATTTTCTTTAATAAAATAAATATTAAAAATACTTTAAAATATATTTATTTTATATTTATTATTTTTTAAAGATTATTTATTTAATTATTCATGAAAGAGGCAGAGACATAGGTAGAGGGAGAAGCAGGCTCCCTGTAGGGAGCCTGATGCAGGACTCTATCCCAGGACTCTGGAATCAGGACCTGGGCTGAAAGCAGATGCTCAACCACTCAACCACTGAGCCACCCAGGTATCCCTATTTTATATTTATTTATATTTTAAAAATAAAAATATATGGGATGCCTGGGTGGCTCAACGGTTGAGTGCCTTCGGCCTCAGAGTGGTCCCGGATTTCCAGGATGGAGTCCCACATCGGGCTCCCTGTATGGAGCTTGCTTCTCCATCTGCTTGTGTCTCTGCCTCTCTCTGTGTGTCTCTCATGAATAAACAAATAAAATCTTTAAAAAATTTTTTAAAATAAACGTCATATTTGGAATGTTTTCACCATTATTGTTCCATTTTTTAAAAAGATTTATTTATTTATTTGAGAGAGAGAGACAGAGACAGAGAAAGTGTGTATGGAGAGGGATAGAGGAAAAGGGAGAGGGAGAGAATCCCAAGCCGACTCCCTCCTGAGTGTAGAGCTGCATGTGGGGTGCCATGACCCTGGATCACAACCGGAGCCAAAACCAACAGTCTGAGGCTCAACCAACTGAGCCGTCCAGTGTCCCAGCCATTATTGCTTCAAATAAATTTTCTGTCTCCCCCTCCCTCCTCCCCTTCAGAGACTCCAATTATGTGTGTATTAGTCTGCTTAACATTATCTCAGCTCACTGATGCTCTGTTCATTATTTCTAAATTTTTTTCTTCTGTTTCATTTTAGATTTTTTCTGTTGCTGTATCTTCAAGTTTACAAATCTTTTCTTCCATACTATAATGTCTAATATGCTGTTAATCCCATCCAGTGTATTTTATTTTTAAAAACATTTTTTATTTTTAAATAATCTCTACACCTAGTGTGGGGTTTGAACTTACAACCCCAAGATCAAGAGTTGCATGCTCCACTGACCCAGCCAGCCAGGCACCCCTCACTCAGTGTATTTTAAAATCTTACCCTTCTCAGGAATGATCTTAAGGAAATCAGGAGCCACAGGTAGAGAACACCTGGAATTCAGAATTCTGGTAGGAAGTGGGACCGGTGCAGATGGATGTGGTCTAAGAATGGGATTAGTTTCTGATTAGGACTTGTTTTCTCACCTTCTTTAAAAGAAGAATGTTCGCCATTAGCCTTTAGTTCTGGCATGGGATTGGGAATGGCCTACAACTGTCAGCATGATTTCTGGGCTCCATATTTTCTACATGGAAAATATGTCAATATGCAGGAGCAGTGACTTATACCTGAGAACATCCCAGTAGGAGGAAAATAGAAATCATGTTTATTCCTCAGGAACACTTAAGTGCCCTGGAGCAAACTGACATTCTTCTGTAACAATGTTATCAGTAATGCTTTAAACTCCAGCACACTGTTTATGTATCTGAAACAAAGTCTGTTTCTTGTTTTATATTTTCTTTTTGGAAATTGCAAGGAGGTGGTCTCAAAAGAAACAAATAAAAAATAGGTGGCCCAGAAACAAACAAACAAAATCTCACTCATCTTTAGATATTTATTTTTTATATCTTCTGTGTGTTTGCGTAGCTTTTTGGACACGTACAATACAGTCATAATAGCTCTCTTAGTATCTTCTCTGCTTATTCTAACATCTATGTCAGTTCTGGGTCAGTTTCAATTTCTTTTTCTTATTTCTTGTTTTGCATGACTGGTAAAATTTTCTATTGGATGTTGGATATCATGAATGTTACTTGTTGGCAGCTGAATATTTTTGTAATTCTATGAGTATTCTTGAACTTTGTTCTAGGATGCATTTACTTGGAAACAGTTTGATCCTTTGAGAGTCTTGCTTTTAAGATTAGGTGGGACCAAAGCAGTGCTTAGTGTAGGCCCAGGATTTCTCCGCTGTTGAGGCAATACCCATCTGTGTATTCTTCCCAATGCCCTATGAATCATGAAGCTTGCCAGCCTTTCTGGTGGAAACAGGCACTAACTATTCTTGGCCCTCATGAGCACTGAACACTGTTTCCTCTAATCCTTTTGTCTGGTTCTTTCCTTGTCCTTGGACAGCTTCTTCACATGCATGTGCTAGTAAGTACTCAGCTGAATATTTGAGTAGATCTTTAGAATTCTCTTTCTCTCTCTCCTCCTTGGTACTCTTGGTCTTTCCAGACTCTCAGCTCTGTTTCCCCAACTCAGAGAGGCTGCTGGGCTCCATCTGGGTCCCCTCTCCTTATACTATATAGCCTGAAACATCCTTCCTTTTTTAAAACATTTTTTGAAAATTTTATTTATTTATTTATTTATTTATTTATTTATTTATTTATTTATTTATTTTAAGATTTTATTTATTTATTCATGAGAGATACAGAGAAAGAGAGAGAGAGGCAGAGACACAGGCAGAGGGAGAAGCAGGGTCCACGCAGGGAGCCCGAAGGGGAACTCCAGCCCGGGTCCCCAGAATTAGGCCCCGGGCTGAAGGCAGCGCTAAACTGCTGAGCCACCCGGGCTGCCCTCCTTTTTTTTTTTTTTTTTTTTTTTAAAGATTTTGTTTATTTATTTGTAGAGACAGAGAGAGAATGAGAGGCAGAGACACAGGTAGAGGGAGAAGCAGGCTCCATGCAGGGAGCCTGACGTGGGACTCCATCCAGGGTCTCCAGGATCACGCCCCAGGCTGCAAGCGGCGCCAAACCGCTGCGCCACCCGGGATGCCTTCCCCCCCTTTTTTTTTTAAACAAAATGTTATTTTATTTTATTTTTTAAGATTTTATTTATTTATTCATGAGAGACACAGAGAGATAGAGGCAGAGACACAGGCAGAGGGAGAAGCAGGCTCCATGCAGGGAGCACGATGTGGGACTCAATCCCAGGATCACGCCCTGGCTGAAGGCGGTGCTAATCCGCTGAGCCACCAGGGCCGCCTACATTCAGATTTAAGATCAGTGTTGTATATTGTGATTTTTTTACTTTTTATTAAAAACTGTTTATTTTGAACTGGTCTTTGGCATGGGAAACACGGCACTAGAGGACATTTTCAATTTATAGCTAAACCCCTAATTAAAGAAATCAAGTCTCTTTAAAGTTCCCTGATTAAAAAACAAGATTGGTCTCAAGCCCCAGGCAAGAAGGCATGTGAGAATTCAGTGTGACTGTGGGGAGGACAGGGCAGAGCAGGGAGCTGGGCAGCCACTGACAGGCTTGGGGCATTTACAATTTATTATTTCCACTTAACAAAGCATTCATATCTCACTGTCTTGCTTCATTTTCTTCCTCCAACAACCCTGAGGCAAAATTCCTGACCTCTGTTTGGCGGATGAGGAAATGGGGCTGAAGAGGTTGAGCGACTTGACAAAAGACAAATCAGTAGCAGAGTTAAAATTTAAACTTGCTTCTTAGAGATGGATTAAGGAGCAAAGCAATCCTTAGCCATGTGGCTGTCAATGATCAGGGAATATCCCTGGGAAGTGCTAAATAGAAGTGAATTCTCCTGAATTCTCCTGATAGGGCCTCCTAGCAGATGAGCAAGAAATTACTAGATAAACTGCAGAGGTGGGGATGCCAGAGACTGAGATTGTCAGATGAATACTTGGAGGAGCAGTGGCTAGCTCCCACCCTGCCTCCTAAAGGAGACTGAGGTTCCCTTAGGACTTCTGTCCCCAGAGAGGGTATGCAAGTAGAGAGTCAGAACCGAGATGCCAGGAAGATAAAGAAGAAGAACCTGAGTGTTGCTACTCATCCTCCCTTCTGGACCTTCCTCACACAGTATTCACCTTTGCTCTCAAAGAATAGACTGTAAAATAACAATGTTGGCTCCATGAGTGTTTGCCAGGAGCCAGACCCTTCCCAAGCATCATTCTTTTTTTATTTTTTATTTCCCAAGCATCATTCTATTGGATTCTCACTGTGACTTTCTGAAGCAGATGCTACTGTCATCTCCATTTCAAACATAAGGAAATGGGAGCAGGGGATGACTTTACTCATTTTCTATTGCTACATAACAAAGCTTAAGATCTGAAAACCACAATATTCATTTATTATCTCACACATTTTCTGCAAGTAGGGAATTGAAGAGCAGATTAACTGGGTGATTATAGCCTGGGGCACCCCAAGACATTCCTGCCAAGCTGTCAACCAGCACTGCAGTCATCTTAAAGCTTCACTGTGGCTGTAAGATCCAGTTCCAATGGCTCATGAGCAGGGCTGGTGTTGTGCCCAAAATTGTGAATCCGAGAAACCACCAAGGACCCGACACCGATGCAAACACACGAGGGGTTATTTACAAGCTCGAGCTTGGGTCCAAGTGTACCCGACACAGCAGAGCAGGGACTTGGACCCCGAAGTGGGTTACAGCTGGGTTTTTTATAGGCTGGTCTAAGGGATTTTCAGAAGGGGTGGAGGAATTTCTCAAGTTCTGTTTATATTCTAATATGGGGTTTAAGGGCATTGAGCTCTGTTCTCATTCTAATATGGGACTTTCTACCAGGGATGTGGGCTCTGTTGTCTTTCTGATATGGGATTCCCTGCAGTTCCTGTAAAGTTCAGCTCTTATTCACAGGGGCCTAAGATGGCTGTACTTGTGCTAATGCTAAACTTGAGGTGGAATGGCCTTGATTTTTCTCAGCCTCCACAGCTGGCAAATCAGTTGGCAGCTGTATCAGTTACTTGTCATGTGGATCTCGCCATTGGGCTGCTTGCGTGTGCTTACAACATGGCAGCTGACTTCTCCCAGAGCAACTGATCTAAGAGACCAAAGAGGAAGCTGAAATGTAGTTCCTGGCTTAGCCTCAGAAGTCACACTGTCATTTCTGTAACACCCTAGTGGTAAAATCACAGGTCAGCTCTAATCATTGTAGGAAGGGTCTTCAAACATGGGTGTCCTTCATGGAGGCCAGCTAACACAGTGACAAAGGAATTTACCCAAATTCACGCACATGGGAAATATCAAAGGTAGGCTTTGAACCCAGGCAGTTACCATGTCACAGTAAAGACTGACTTGAGAGAATGGGGGTAGGCAGGTACCCAGAGATCTCCTCTGTCCTGGAGATATTCACATTTCAAATTGTGGATCTCATTCCAGTGATTACGTGGGTCAAATACTTTATCCGATGTGTCAGACAGACACTTTGCCAAAACAGCATGACCTGGGCATGTGTATAATAGATTGCACAAATCATCCATTTGACAGTGGACTTGGTGAGTCAGAGGGAACCTGGATTCTGGCTCCAGCTCTGCCTCTGACTTACTGTGTAACCTGGAGTGAGTTTTAGCCCCTCTGAGGTCTTTGATTTTCTTTCTGTACAATGGGACAGTTCAATCCTAAGGGCCCCGCAGGCCTCTGGCTAAGAGATTCCTGGATTTCATGCACAAAGTTGTTTACCAGGAATGTTGAGGCGGTTTCCTCTCCACTTTCCCGGGATCTCTCAGACCTTTGCCTGAGTGGTGTGGACCCCTTAGGTACAAGGGTCACTTTTTTGGAACCAGGCCAGGCTGGGCCAGGCTGCTCAGCCCTGCTTCCCCCGCAGCTGGCTGGCACCATTGTTCCCCCATAAAGCTGGGCCCGGTTCCAGCTGCTGCTGCCCTCAGGGCAGGGGAGAGGCTCAAAGAACTCAGTTGTGTGGCTTCCCCCCTCCCCCAGGGCAGGCCTGGGTCACCCAACAGGCTGACTCAGCCCATGGATGGGAACAAAGAACATGAGACGTGGTTTAAGGAAAGAATTTGACATTTACTATCCCCCCACCCACCCCGCCCCGACCTCCCACCCCTGGAAAAAACTTCAAAGTAATCATCACAGGGAAAATCCTGCTATACTTATTTTACAGTCTAGTAGGATATTAAAAAAAAGGGGGGGGGTGAGGGTGAGGGCATTATAATCATTCAGGGCTTTAAGGACCTATATTTAAATGAGTCTACAATGCACATCTGTTTGCCTTTTAATTGGGACGCATGTTACAGCTGAGGAACATGTAAAAAGTACATAGTGTTACACAAAATGATAATGCATATTACAATGGTGGATCTTAAATTGGATGAAATATGGTCCTGAGGCCCTGTCCTTGGAGCCTGGGTCCAGCTGTGTCCATCCTCTCCTCCACTGTCCCACTCTCAGCCCCTCTCTCTTCCACTACCCCGGGGCCTGTCTTTACTCTGTGTCTCCAGGACAATCCTTCAAACTTTCTCAAGCTTTTCCTCTGCATTAAAACCCTGAAGGGGGCAGCCCCGGTGGCGTGGCGGTTTAGCGCCGCTTGCAGCCTGGGGTGTGATCCTGGAGACCCGGGATTGAGTCCCACGTCAGGCTCCCTGTAGGGGGCGTGCTTCTCCCTGTGCCTTTGTCTGTGTCTCTATGAATAAATAAACAAAATCTTAAAAAAAAACAAACCTGAAGGAATTGTGAGGCGGGGGGTAGCTGTCCCCCACTTCTGCTGAAGACAGAGTAGGTTTCAGCACAGTTGAAGAGCACAAAAGAATGAAAAGAAATTTAATTTCATGAGTAATAGCTAACAGTTATCCAACACTGTGCTGCAGGCACTATTCTAGGTGATTCATGGATGTTAATTCATTTAATCCCTACAAGCATTTATCAGGTGGCTGCTAGTGTATCCCCATTTTAAAGATGTGAGAAACGAGGCACAGAGAGTCACTATAACTTGCCCAACATCACATAGCTAGTAAGTGGCAGAGCCCAGAGGTAAAACAGCAAAATTCCTCCTCTGCCCCGGAGGTAACACTGTCATCAGGTGTACACATCCTGCCAGATCTTGTTTTTTTATGGATTTGTGGCTTAAACATATAGAAAAATATTATTTTGCTTTTGATCATATTGTTCTGAGACATGTATTTTCTATACAAGTACATAGAGATATCCTAGTTCTTTTTACTTTTTTAAATTATAAAAAAAATATTTATTTAAGTAATCTCTTCACCCATCATGGGGCTTAAACTCACCCCCGAGATCAAGAGTCAAATGCTCTTCAACTGAACCAGTAGGGCATACCTCCTTTTTTTGGGGGGGCATACTTCCTAACCCCGTTTTTTTGCTTTTGTTTTTGATTTTTAAGTAGGCTCCAGCCAATGAGGCTTGAACTCATGACTCTGAGATCAAGACCTGAGCTGAGATCAAGGGCCTAGTTGATTGAGCCACCCAGGTGTGCCTCCCTACCCCCTCAGTTCTTTTTAACTACTACCCAGTGTCTATACTGTGTATGCTATGGAAATAACCCCAAGTGCCTCCAAGAGACCAGGCCCCATCCTCCCTCTGGGCTTCACATTTTATTCACATGTATATCTCATTTCAACCTGACAACCTTTGATCACAAGCATTTTTTCCATTTTAGAGGTGAAAAAGAGGGGAGCCTGACCAACTCAGTTGGTGGAATATGTGACTCTTGATCTCAAAGTTGTGAGTTCAAGCCCCACAATGGGCATAAAGCTTACTTTTAATAAATAAATAGATAGATAAATAGGAAGAGAGTGAGGCCTAGAGAGGGTAAGTATATTATCCAAGTGAATGAAACATGATTTGAACTAAGAGTGTACACTTTTACCCATTGCACTTCTAAGAGCCTTTCCAAATGCAACAGTGCACCTCAGTACCCTGTTGGTGAATATTTGGATTGTTTCCTATTTTCCCCCATGACAAGCAATGCTGAAGTCAACATCCTTGCACATGCTTCTTTTTGTCCACATGGAAACATTTCTGAGGGTTGGTTGTGATGGTGAACTTGCTGAGTCAAAGGCCATTACATTAAAAAAAAATTTTTTTTTTAAATTTTATTTATTTATGATAGGCACACAGTGAGAGAGAGAGAAGCAGAGACATAGGCAGAGGGAGAAGCAGGCTCCATGCACCGGGAGCCCGACGTGGGATTCGATCCCGGGTCTCCAGGATCGCGCCCTGGGGCCAAAGGCAGGCGCCAAACCGCTGCGCCACCCAGGGATCCCCCATTACATTTTTAATAACAATACTGCTAAACCTCCCTCAAAGAGGTTTTTCTAATTTACCTTCCCACCAGTTGGAGATTCCATTTGCTCTAAGATGTTCAGGATTTGGGGTCACCACATCTGGGCTTGAATCCCGCCTTTGCAGCATGACTTTGGGCAAGTTATGCTGTTGTATGTATGAGTTTCTTTCTCTCCTCCTCTTCTTTCTCCCCCTATCTCTTTTTGTCATGCAGGGTCCTGTCGAACAAATAGTCTACAATTGAACTGTTCTGGTGTTGATGGGCATCAGGTTGTTTTCAGAAGAAGGCTGCCATGAGGGGTGCCTGGGTGGCTCAGTGGTTGAGTGTCTGCCTTAGCTTAGGTCATGATCCTGGGGTCCTGGGATTGAGTCCCTCATTGGGCTCCCTACAGGGCGCCTGCTTCTCCCTCTGCCTATTTCTCTTCCTCTCTCTCTGTGTTTCTCATGAATAAATAAATAAAATCTTAAAAAAAAAGAAGGTTGCCATGAACACTCATGTACATGCCTTTTGGTAGACATATTTATGTACTCCTCTTAGACATATAAACCTAGGATGTTGCTGAATCATAAGGGAGATATAGATTTAGTTTTCATATATATTGCCAAATAGTTTTTTTTTTTTTAATTTATTTATTCATGAGAGACACAGAGAGAGAGAAAGAGGCAGAGGGAGAAGCAGGCTCCATGCAGGGAGCCCAATGCGGGACTCGATCCCGGGTCACCAGATCAGGCCCTGGGCTGAAGGCAGCACTAAACCGCTGAGCCACCTGGGTTGCCTGCCCAATAGTTTCCAAAGGGATTGTACCAATTTATTTTCCTACTGACAATGTATGAGAGTTCTAGTTGCTCCACATTCTCATCAACATTTGATATTGTCAGCCTTTTACATTTTAGCTATTCTGATGGCACTATGCTCTTGTAATCCTCATATCACCCCGGAGAAGTATATGTGTGTGTGAATACTGTTGTTTAGTGACTGACCTCATCAATATCCTCCTTCCTACCTACTTCTGGCTTAGGAGGGCACTGTGATATAGTTCTGGCTGATGAGACAGAAGAGAACACCCACTGTGTAAAACTTCTGAGAACTGGGAACACGTTGGCTTTCTGAGAAGAGACTCAGGTTGCTCATCCTTCATTCCTTTACTTTTCTTTATTTTTCTACCTGGAACATGGACATTATGTCATCCATGGAACAACATATTCCATGAGGCCACAACATGAGGAAAAGGTCAACAGAATCACAGAGACACTGGCCATGACGTCATTAAGCCAGTGAAACAAACCAAGTAGCTCCCTGTGTTGAGATTTCCTGTAAGACAAAGTCCCCTAACCTATTAGTCTGGTTTTCTATTATTGCAACCAAGTTCATTCTTTGGCAGTACTTTAGCTATCTTCACTCTGCAAGTGAGGAAAGAGAGGCTCAGACAGTTCAACTGAAACAACAATGCAAGGAGCACTAGGGAATGGAGAAGGTTCTGAGATGCATGGAATTGACAGGATATTAGAGGCCTCTGCTTGTGAGGACCCTAGGGGAAGTAGTACCCTTTCTGAAGGCTCAAGAGAGGAAACAAGGCCGTCATAAAGACCTCCCTGAAGATTAATATATCTCTCTGGGGATCCCTGGGTGGCGCAGCGGTTTGGCGCCTGCCTTTGGCCCAGGGCGCGATCCTGGAGACCCGGGATCGAATCCCATATCAGGCTTCCGGTGCATGGAGCCTGCTTCTCCCTCCGCCTGTGTCTCTGCCTCTCTCTCTCTCTCTGTGACTATCATAAATAAAAAAAAAAATAAAAATAAAAAAATATATATATCTCTCTGGACAAATTTTACCAAGTATCCTTCCTCTAAATAAAGTCAACCTCAAATCAAGCCACTTTGATTGATCAATCTGCCATCTCTAAGCTGGAGATCTTTCAGGCCCTTCTAGGTCTACTACCTATGATTCTCTACCTCTTCTCTATAACCCATCTGGTATGCATAATTACATTACATGAGTACACCACATTATTATACTGTTTATGGACCTTCAGGTTGCTTCTAATATTTCATATTTACAAACAATGATGCCACGAATAGTGTTGTACATGTCTTCTGTGCACACATATGATATTCTCTCAGATATAGCTTTGGGAATGGAATTGGTGGGTCAAAGGGCATGCACAGCTTCAACTTTGCAAGTCATTGCTAAGTGGCTCCCCAGAAAGCATATTATGCATATTTGCTTATGCATATTTGCTTCTCCCCTACTAACAAAGCATGAGAAGTCTTGGTACTCCTCATCGTTGTCAACATTTGGTATTGGCAGACTTATTAATGTTGTGGATTGAGTTACAACATACATAAAGTTAAGTAAATAAAATGTACCTGTCCTAAGTGTCCAGCTTCATGCATTTTTACTTTTGTTAAACTCATGTAAACTCTTCCTGGACTATTTCCAGACCACTAGATGGCTCCTTCAGGTCCCTTTTCAGTTAAGATTCCTCAATCCCTCTGCCAAAGTAACAACTATCCTAATTTCTAGAAACATAAATTAGTTTTGCTTGTTCTTGAACTTCATACAATTGGAATTATACAGCATGTACTCTTTTTTTGCTTAGCTTCTTTCACTCAACTTAGTATCTGAGATTCATCCATGTTTTTTTTTTTTTTTATTCATCCATGTTAAAAAAAAAAAAAGAGAGAGAAATTTACTTTGAGGAACTGGCTCCTATGATTACAGAGAGGGAAGTCTCACAATCTGCCACCTCTAAGCTGGAGACCCAGGAAAGCTGGTGGTGGTAATTCAGTCCAAGGGCAGGAGAGGATCAATGTCCCAGCCCAAACAGTCAGGAAGAGAACAAATTCTACCATCCTCCACCTTTTGTTCTATTCAGGCCCTCAATGGATTCGATGATGCCCACCTACATGGGGGAGGATGATCTACTTTACTAAATCCACTGATTCAAATGCTAATCTCATCTGGAAACGCACAGAGACACTCAGAAATAATGTTTAATTTGGACACGCTGTGGCCCAATCAAGCTGACACAAAATTTAGCATCACAAAGGGTGAGGGTGGGCAGCCCGGGTGGCTTAGCGGTTTAGCTCCATCTTCAGTCCAGGGCGTGATCCTGGAGTCCCAGAATCCAGTCCCAGGTTGGGCTCCCAGCATGGGGCCTGCTTCTCCCTCTGCCTGTGTCTCTGCCTCTATCTCTCTCTGTGTCTCTCATGAATAAATAAATAAATAAAATAATAAAAAAAAAACCTTTTCCTAGAAAGCCATGTATTAAAAAAAAAAAAAAACAAAGGGTGAGGGTGACAAGGACTCTTTGCCAACTAGAGTAGTGTCAAGAGGGGGATCTGATGTTGGGCCTGTCCCTTCCTTTTCAACTCCTGTGGTGCCTAGTAGAGGCTCTGCATTCAACAGAAGCTCAAGAAACTTGCTAAAGTGACTAATTTCATGGGGACATCTCCTAATAATAACAATTCAATATCGGGCACCTACATATGTGGGACACCTTTTTATTTACAACTTCATCTTTCTCTCTTGGCAATCCTAGGAGTCTGTACCATTTTTCTCTTTCACAAAGGTGGAAACTGAAACCCACAGAGGCCCAACTTGGTCTGCCTTAGATCCTAGAAAAATGAAGTGCTGTGGGTTGAACAGCAGCCCCTCAAAAGATATACCCCTATCCTAATTCCAGAACCTGTGAACTGCAGGTACCATTCAGTTAAGGATCTCAAGATGTGGGCAGCCCCAGTGGCTTAGTGGTTTAGTGCCGCCTTCAGCCCAGGGCATGATCCTTGGAGACCTGGGATCGAGTCCCACATTGGGCTCCCTGCATGGAGCCTGCTTCTCCCTCTGCCTGTGTCTCTGCCTCTCTGTCTCTCTCTCTCTCTCTGTGTGTGTCTCTCATGAATGAATAAATCTTAATTTTTTTTTTTAAAAAAAAAGATCTCAAGATGTTTATCCAGATGGGTCTTTTTTTTTTTTTTTTTTTTTTTTAAGATTTTATTTATTTATTCATGAGAGAGAGAGAGAGAGGCAGAGACACAGGGTCCATGCAGGGAGCCTGACATGGGACTCAATCCCAGGTCTCCAGGATCAGGCCCTGGACCGAAGGTGGCGCTAAACCGCTGAGCCACACGGGCTGCCCCTCCAAATGGGTCTTAAATCCTAAATCCGATGATAAACATCTTCCAAAGAGAAAAGAAGAGGGAAGAGACAGAGGGAGAACAGGAAGCCATGGGAAGATGGAGACAGGATGTGTCCATAAACCAGTGAACTCTCAGAGCTACCAGAAGCTGGAAGAGGCAAGAAAGGATTCTCCCCTCGAGCCTTTGGAGGAAGTGTAACCCTGGTGACACTTTGATTTTGGACTCTGGTGCCCATAACTCTGCGAGAAGAATTTCAGTTGCTTTATGCTACTGGTCCATGGTAAGTTGGCACAGCAGCTGTAGGAAAGCAACACATGAGGGTGGTAGAGAAGGCAAAGGAGAATAAGGAGGGTCAGCTGCCCCTGCTGAAGCGCATGGTTCTCCATTGCCTGGCAGCTTTGTGACCCAGTCTCCTCCACTCTGCCTCTAGTTCATCTCACTGCAGCTGCAATGGTCTCCTTTCGTCATCCCTGGAATATGCTGGGCACATTCTCACCTAAGGCCTTGGTGCTTCTTGTTTCCTTTGCCTAAAATATTTGTCTTCCCCTGAACACTCAGTTTCCTGCTCCTCAGACAAGCCTCCCTGACCTCTCTCTAGAGTGTCTCCCACCTCCCAAGTCACCCTCCTCATCCCTCTAATTTTTCTTCATGGCCCTCAAAATCACCTGATGGGACGTTTGTCCACGATACACATGTTTACATATATAATACCCCCTCCAACTAGGACATTAGCTCCCCCAGGACAGGGGCTTTGTTCATTGCTTTATCCCCAGCCTTTAGCATGGTTCCTGGTCCATGGGAGGTATTCAATAGATATTTGAATGACTACTTTCCTTCGACAGCACATAGACTAAATGTGGAACAATACAGAGAAGATCAGCATGGCCCCTGTGGAAGGTTGACATGCAAATTCATGAAGTGCTTCCTATTTTTTAAAAAATATTTTATTTATTTATTTATTCATGAGAGACACACAGAGAAAGGCAGAGAGATAGACGAGGGAGGAGCAGGCTCCTTGCAGGGAGCTTGTTGTGGGGCTCTATCCCCAGACCAGGATCATGCCCTGAGCCAAAGGCAGATGCTCACCCACTAAGCCACCCAGACATCCCAAGTACTTCCTACTTTTTAAGATTTTATTTATTTGAGAGAGTGAGAGAGCGAGATAGTGAGCATGAAGTGCAGGGAGGGGCAGAAGGAGAGGGGGAAGCAGACTCCCTGCTGAGCAAGGAGCCTGACACAGGGCTGGGCTTGATCCCAGGACCCTGGGACAATGACCTGAGCCAAAGGCAGACACTTAACTGACTGAGCCACCCAGGTACCCCAAAGTGTTCCATATTTTTGTGTGTTAACTTGAATTAAAATTAAAATTAAAAGAATAAAGTAGATGACTAAAAAAAATATTTGAATGAATGAACAAATTACCTACTAATAGTGATGGGAATGAGAAGGAGGAGGGCCCAGATATGGAGCTGTCATCCAAGCTGAAGAGGAGACTGTGTGTGGGAAGCTCTTGGCCGTAACAGGGCCTCTGGCCCTCAGCCCAAGTGTGATTATGAACCTCAGAAAAGCCTTTCTCCACATCCCTCCACCTGGCTTGCCTTGTCTTTCCAGCTGATCACAGTCCCCAAGGGTTCATTTGATTCAAACATCCCTGGGAAGGTTTGAAAGCATCCTTTGTTTCTACACTTTCTCATTTTTTCCAAGCATCAAGTATGGACAGATACACACACCCTCATGCACATACATACACATAATCTAACACATACGCTTGGCCATAACCCACAGTCTCATGGACCCTCATGGCTCAGTCTACCCATATCCAGTACTACTTGTGCACAGCTATGGACACACACTGACCCTCAGTCATTTGCACTCCCCTGTCTCACATACTCACACACAGTTAGAGTCCTGCATGTGCCCTCACACACGAGCAGGCCTCCACCTAAGGTCTCACCTAGGTAAGTGCTCACACCGACACACAGACTCACTCATCAGCTCCTCTGGGCATGTGTGCCTGAACCCTCATGCACATACAGCTTTGAACATACCTCCAGGTTTCCTCACACACATACAAACAGGCAATGGCCTGCTGTGGTGACTCACACTTGTCATGACGACCTGTCATGATGGCCTATCATGACTTTGCATAATAACCTAACAACAGCAATATTGACTGAACACTGGCCATGTGCCAGGTACCCTGCCCTTTGAGACCTGTCTCATTTAATTCTCACAACAATCACATGAAATAGGTGCTATTATTAGTCCTATTTTATAGATGAGGAAACAGACTCAGAGCCAAAAGAGTCCAAATGGGATTCTAACCCAGGCATCTGACTCCAGAGTTCCCCTCTCCTTTTCTGGTAGAGTATATTTTTCAAAAATGATTGCATCAACATCTCCTATCCCTCATGCTCTTCTAGAACCTTGTCACTCTCTAATCAAATGGTAGAATCTCTGGCCCCTTCTCTTGAACTTGAGTGGATCTTTGTGACTACTTCAAATAACAGTACGATGAACATGATGCCAGTATGAATCCAAGGCTAGATCATAAAAGGTGATACCAAAAAATGGCCAAGATGTAGAAACACGGGGCAGCCCCGGTGGCACAGTGGTTTGGCGCCGCCTGCAGCCTGGGGTGTGATCCTGGAGACCCAGAATCGAGTCCCGCATCGGGCTCCCTGCATGGAGCCTGCTTCTCCCTCTGCCTCTCTCTATCTCTCTGTCTCTATGAATAAATAAATAAAATCTTAAAAAAAAAAAAAAGATGTAGAAACACCTGAGTGTCCACTGATGGATGAATGGATAAAGAAAAAATATGCCACTTTTCTCCACACAATGGAATATTATTCAGCCATAAAAGAGGGAAATCCTGGGGTGCCTGGGTGGCTCAGTAGGTTAGGTATCCAACTCTTGGTTTTGCCTTAGGTTATGGTCTCAGGATTATGAGATCGAGCCCACCATCAGCCCAAGCCCAGCACGGAGCCTGCTTGGGATTCTCTCTCTCTCCCTCTCCCTCTGCCCTTCCCTCTGCTTGCACACACTCTCTCTTTCTAAAATAAATAAATCTTAAAAAAAAAAAAAGGAAATCCTGCCATTTGGGATAAGATTGATGGACTTGAGGGTGTTATAAGTGAAATAAATCAGAGAGATAAAGGCAAACACTCTTACTTGTATGTGGAGTCTCAAAAAGCCAAACTCATAGAAACAGAGTAGAATGGTGGTTGCCAGGGGCTGGGAGGTGGGGAAATGGGGGTGATGCTGGTCAGGGGGCATAAACCTCCAGTTAGAAGACGAATAAATTCTAATGTACAAGGTGGTGACTATAGTTAACAAGACTGTATTGCATACTTGAAAATTGCTAAGAGAGTAGATCTTAAAGGTTCTCATCACCACTATTACCACCACAACAAAAGAATTACTGATAATTATGTGAGGCAAATGATAAGTATACAGTTAATTAATCTTATTGTATTCATCTTTTCATAATACATATGTTTGTCAAATCACCAAATTGTATACTTTAAAGTTATACAATGTTCTATGTCATTTATATCTCTATAAAGCTAGGGAAAACATTTTTTTTTTGCGGGGGGAGGGTTTTACTGTTTATTTATGACAAATGTCCCCCATCCGTGGTCTTCTCCCATCAGAAGTTCTTTGAAATGATGCCGTCGGCCTTGGACAGCTGGAGGATGGAGTCATCAGACTTGCCCATCCTGCGAATGGCCCCGCAGATAGCGTAGCTCTTAAACTGCCCATTGAACCTGCCAGTCACCTTGTCAACCTCGGCCACGTTCATCTGGATGGATGCGTGGTCCTTGCTGCCGATGATGCGGTTGCTGACGGAGCATTTCCGTGGCATGTACAGGTCCACGAACTTGCTGGCGTCGTTCTGCATGTTGAGGGCGCACCTGCTGCTGCCACCATGAGCTAGAGTGCAGAAAGTTAGGAAAAAAATTTTTATGTTTTTATGTTTTTATTTTTTAAAGATTTATTTATTTATTTATTTATTTATTTATTTATTTATTTATGATAGATAGAGAGAGAGAGAGAGGCAGAGACACAGGAGGAGGGAGAAGCAGGCTTCATGCCAGGAGCCCAACGTGGGACTCGATCCGGGGACTACAGGATAGCGCCCTGGGCCAAAGGCAGGTGCTAAACTGCTGAGCCACCCAGGGATCCCCAGGAAAAAAATTTTTAAAGAAAAAAAGGATTACACAAATTCTGCCTGGCTCTCTCTTGGGACACTCATCCTTGGAACCCAGCTACCATGCTAGGAGGAAGCCCAGGCTACATGAAGAGGCCATGTGCAGGTGTCCCGCAACAGCCTACTGAGGTCCCAGCTGACAGCCAGCATCACCTGGCAGTCCTGTGCATGAGGAAGCCTTCAAGATGACATCAGTCCAGTCACTATCTAACTGCAACCACACAAGAGATCCAGAGTAAGAACTGCCCAGCTGAGCTCAATCAACCCCCAAACTGAAAGGTAATAATAATAATTATTATTGTTTTATGCCACTAAACATGGGTGATTTGTTACATAGTGATAGCTAACTAGATGCCACGACAGATTACCAACAATTAGCCTCAGACCACCATGGGGAAGTGGTGCCAAGCTCTTTGTCCTCCTTTTAGACTGTCCTCTTCTACCCCCAGGATCCAGGATCTCAGAGCACAATCCTCATGCCACATGACCACTGGTATATCCAACTCCCTATCTGGGTGTGAGCTGTTCCACCCCCAGGCACTTGTCCACTGCTGACTCTGTGATGCTTAAGGCAAGTGCTCATCACTTTATTTATTTGAGAGATAGTAAAAGAGAGAGAGAGAGAACACAAGACAGAGGAGAGGCAGAGAGAGAGAGGGAGAAGCAGACACCTTGCTGAGCGGGAAGCCCAATGTGGGGCTGGATCCCAGGACCCCAGGATCATAACCTGAGCCAAAAGGCAGCCACTTAACTGGGTCACCCAGGTGCCCCCCTGTTTACTCTTTAGTCAAATGTGTAACAATTCCAGCCCTGCCCACCTCACAAGGAGGCTGCAAGGATCCATCCTGGAAGCTTGAGTTTAAGGGGTTATTATTATTATTTTAAATAGATTTTATTAAGTAATCTCCACATCCAACGTGAGGCTCAAACAACCTGAGATCAAGAGTCATATGCTCCACAGACTGAGCCAACTAGGTGCCCCACAGGGATTAGTGTTAATACTTGCATTTTAGGATCCCAGTGGCAACTAGAAGATAGGTAAATATAACCAACACAGGAAGTCCTGCAATGTGGAGACATCTAGCATAGGGGCAAACAACTCAGTGGCTGCAATGCAAATAAGAATGGCAACAAATGGGACGCCTGGGTGGCTCAGCGGTTAAGCACCTGCCTTTGGCCCAGGGTGTGGTCCTGGAGTCCCAGAATCGCGCCCCACATTGGGCTCCCTGCATGGAGCCTGCATCTCCCTCTGCCTGTGTCTCTGCCTCTCGCTCTCTGTGTCTCTCAGGAATAAATAAATAAAATCTTAAAAAAAAAAAAAAAAAAGGAAGAATGGCAACCAATGATCATTGGGATGATCCTGGACTGTTGAGAAAACTAAGCCAGAGATCAGACTGCCAGAACAACTTAAGTGGGCCAAGGGCCAGGATGTATGTTGGCCTGGAGAACTTACACACCATCTAGAGAGGGCAGCTCTCTGACTTGCCCGCCCATTTTTTTTCCCACCCATTGTTGTATGACAACATACACTCAATTCCCAGATCTGATCATTTTTTCTTTCTTTCTCTTTTTCTTTCTTTCTTTCTTTCTTTCTTTCTTTCTTTCTTTCTTTCTTTCTACTTTCTTTCTTTCTTTCTTTCTTTCTTTCTTTCTTTCTTTTTTCTTTCTCTTTCCTTCCTTCCTTCCTTCCTTCCTTCCTTCCTTCCTTCCTTCCTTCCTCTTCTTTCTTTCTTTCTTTCTTTCTTTCTTTCTTTCTTTCTTTCTTTTCTTTCTTTCTTTATGATAGACACAGAGAAAGAGAGGCAGAGACACAGGAGGAGGGAGAAGCAGGCTCCATGCTGGGAGCCCGACGTGGGACTCAATTCTGGGACTCCAGGATCTCGCCCTGGGCCAAAGACAGGCGCTAAACCGCTGAGCCACCCAGGGATCCCCCCGATCATTTTTTCAAGAGAACTTAGAAATATGGATTTCTGTCAGAACTCTTCAAATTTAAAAAAATGGGCAACTAATTCATACTTCATACCTTCTTTTGGGGGGCAACTGATACAAAGTATCAGAAAACATCATCTACTGGGCAAACATCCCAAGGACTACCTTCCAGTCCAAAAATCTTATCCAGGTGGCTCCCCTGGGCCAGTCCTGAAGCCAGAGGCTGGGATGCAGATTTGCCCAAGACCTGGTGGCTGCACTGGAGGAGTCTTGGCCTTCTAGGCATTTAATCCTCTGTGAAGAATTTAGAGGCACAATATTTATAAAGCTGTTTGCCCAAACCAAAACAATATAATATGGTCTATGAGGGCACACTACCAGAAAGTTCTTCTTGGGCAGGAAGCACTAGGATACTTAGATAGATTTTGAAGGCAGTGGGGAGAGTGATACTATATGGTTGCCCCTGTCAGGGTCCCCTTCAGTGTCAGGAGGGGAAAGAGGAAGGGTATCTATGTGTGGGAAGCAGAAGTGATCACAGCCAAAGCAGCAGAACCCTGGCACCATGAGTCTATACTTTGGAGCTAGATGGAACGGAGTTCAGATCCTGACTCTGCAGCTTATCAGCTGGGTTTTCCTGACCTTCCTTTCCTTATCTACAAAATGTAGTTAATGATTTTTTTTATCCCATAGGATTATTGAGGGGGTTAAACAGGATAATCTACATGGAGGGTTTTTTTAAAAAGATTTATTTATTTATGATAGACATAGAGAGAGAGAGGCAGAGACACAGGAGGAGGGAGAAGCAGGCTCCATGATGGGAGCCTGACGTGGGACTCAATCCTGGGACTCCAGGATCACACCCTGGGCCAAAGGCAGGTGCTAAACCACTGGGCCACCCAGGGATCCCCTACATGGAGGGTTTGAAAGAGTTCCTGATGTTAGCTGCTATTTTCCCTCACTTTTTTTTTTTTTTTTAAACTCTGCCATGACTACTTTCAAATGTATCCATGCTGGAGCAGGTCTCTTTCTGCTTTCTCTGCCTGGTTCTTTCTAGACCCAGATAGGTGCCTCTTTCTCTGAGAAACCTCCATAGTCTCCAGGCTGATACATCATTCCCTCCCTCCCTTCTGGATGCTTTGCTTAGATGTGCCTTGGTGTCCATGGTCTAAGTGGTGGTTCTTGGCGAGTCTTTCTCCCCCAGAGGTAGGAAGTTCCTGGAGGGCAGGAGCCAGCTCTGAGTCATCCATGTTCCCCAGCAGTCTTCTCTCCAGTGGGTGGCCAGCAATGTTTGTGGAGTAAAGGGAGGGGAAGAAGAAGGGAGGGGTGTTACAAACAGCTCACAGAGCGTTGGTTGAACCTTGGGCTCCAGGGCTGTGACAGTTAAAGCACAGGTCAAGGGCCAATCTTTGTCGAACACCTCCCTTTGATACAGGGAGTGTGTACTGAATATATGAATGAATGTGTGTGCATGTGAATGAGTGAGTGAGAATATAAGTGTATTTGTGTGTGATGGCCAGGAAAATGTGTATGTGTGAATGAGCATGTGTATGAGGGTTTAGGCAGTTATAACTGCCTTTATTTTATTTTTAATTTTTTTAAAAGATTTTATTTATCGGGGCACCTGGGTGGTTCAGCGGTTGAGTGTCTGCCTTCAGCTCAGGGCATGATCCTGGAGCCCCAGGATCGGGTCCCATGTTGGGCTCCTTGCATGGAGCCTGCTTCTCCTCCCTCTGCCTGTGTTTCTGCCCTCCTCTCTGTGTCTCTCATAAATAAATAAATAAAATCTTTTTTTTTCCCCACTAATATGGAGCTCCACAGGAAAGGGGTCTTTGTGTCATTCCCCCTTGTGTCTTCTTCACATACAGCATCTGGTACTTCCCAGTGTGTGGTGGGGTACTGGGAAGAGCATGATAGGAAAACAGAATAGCACAATGCTTATCAAGAGGGTTCCAAGAGTCAGATGTTACCAGTGCTTCCTAACTTTGGGCCAGTTGACCACTATAAACCTCGGTTTTTTTCATCTGTAAAATAGGTATAATCGCAGCATCTAACCTATAGGGTGGAGCATAGAAAGTACTTAGTAAATATCAGATAGTATTATTATAGTGAATGTCACTATCCACTGCCAGAGCAGATGCTTCCATGGGCTAAAAACTTTCTCTCTTTTAAAGATTTTATTTATTTATTCATGAGAGACACACACACACAGAGAGAGAGAGAGAGAGAGGCAGAGACATAGGCAGAGGGAGAAGCAGGCTCCACGCAGGGAGCCCGATGTGGGACTCGATCCCAGGATTCCAAGATCACACCCTGAGCCAAAGGCAGACACTCAACCGCTGAGCCACCCAGGCGTCCCTAAAGACTCTCAAAACAAGTCAACAGACTACTAACCTTATCCATCAAAATTCTCTCTTAGTTTCTCCTACAAGAGGGAGCAATAAACTATTTTGTCTTCTAAAGCAGCTGGGAGGTTTATGCTATCACAGGATTTTGGTAGGCAAAAGCAAAACCCTAGGAGCAGGGTGCCCTCTCCTGGAAGTATGGGGTAAAGGTTGGCTCCCTACATTAGTCACTGACCTCCTAGGTGGCAGATGCTGTCAGGATTGCCAGCAAACAGAGCCCACAGAGGGGCAGCCAAGGGGGAGGGAACTTTTACAGCTGCCTAGCATAAGCTCCCTCTCTGACCTCCCCGCCTCGTCCGCTGCTCATCCGCTGCTGGACTCCTTCCTCAGATCTCACTTTAGGACGGCCAGACTGGGCCAGGCACCCCTGTTACAAGTTCTCAGAGCAAACTGTATTCATTTTGCATTCTTCTGTGTGATTATTTATTTATTTTTTAAAAAGATTTTATTTATTCATGAGAGTCACAGAGAGAGAGAGAGAGAGGCAGAGACACAGGCAGAGGGAGAAGCAGGCTCCACGCAGGGAGCCCGACGTGGGACTCGATCCCGGGTCTCCAGGATCGCGCCCTGGGTCAAAGACGGTGCTAAACTGCTGCGCCACCAGGGCTGCCCATAAATAAAATCTTAAAAATTTTTTTAAAGTTCAATTTAATTAACATATACCTTATTATTAGTTTTAGAGGTAGAATCCAGTGAATCTTCAGTTGCATACATTACCCAGTCCTCATTATTTTGAATGCCCTCCTTAATGCCCATCACCCAGTTGCCCCACCCCCTACCCACCTTCCCTCCAGCAACCCTCAGTTTGTTTCTCATAGTTAAGAGTCCCTTATGGTTTGCCTCCCCGTTTCTCATTTTATTTTTCCTTCCCTTCCCCTATGTGCATCTGTTTTGTTTCTTAAATTCCACATATGAGTGAAATCATATGGTATTTGTCTTTCTCTGATTGACTTATTTAGCTTAGAATAATGTGCTCAAGTTCCATCCACATCATTGTAAATGACAAGATTTCATTCTTTTTGACTGCTGGTTGTTTTCTTGACCCAAGAAAACATCCAGCCCCTCACGGGAGGGCTCCAGTTTCAGCCGGGGACGTTAGAGACCTGGATTTGCAGAGTTCCTGATCCCCACTCCAAAGATAGCCAGGTCTGTGGGCTGAAGCCAGGACACACCACAAGGTGGGTTCCTGAGCCTACATCTGAGAGCGTTAATTCATTCCACAAATATTGGGTGCCTTCTGTGTGCTGGACACTGAATGGACATTGGGAATATGGCAGTGGGCAAAACCAGACACATTCCTGACTCTTGGAAGTAGTGGGACAGTCAGACACATAATCAGACAATTTTGACATAATGATACATAGCTGTGCACACCCCCATTTGAGTCTGAGGGTTCCCAGAAGTGTGTCTGTGGGTGGGTGCAGCTGGCTCCTGGAACTCTCATAGGCCCTCTCACCACTTGTGATGTAGTGGTCTACGATGAGAGGACTGAGGGGGTTTGGGTGAGTTCTGTTCCAAGCTCTCCGAGAAATCCCACACCTCTGTACCCAACCTGTGTGGATCCCAGCACTGACATCAAGGCCCACCCAAGGGACACTTACAAACATGAGGGGGCCTGGAAGGAGGGTAGTGGAAGGACTTGGAGAGGTGGGGAGACACCCTGATAGGGTGGAACAGTGGGAAAGGTCTCCCTAGAACTGCATGAGTCCACCTCACCCCCATAGTCAGGATCCTCAGGATCTGGATCCCAATCCCCCATCTGGCAGCCTCCCAATGAATTCTGAGTCTATGTGCTGGTCCCCGGGGCTTGGGCAATCCAGAGGGCCCTTTGGCCAATGGGAGGGCTCCTTCCCTCTCCACCCCTCTCCACTGTCCAGGCTGGAAGCTTAAGTGTCTGCAAAAGCAAACACCCAAAGGGCAGGTTCAAAGGGCAGACAGTGTGGCAGGCTACAGGGCCCAGCCTGTCTCTGCTTATTACTTAGGTTGCCCCACAGCCTCCCCGGAGCCCTAGGTTGGTATCTGGGCTGGGAAAAGGCCAGTGTAACAATTTTTTGTCCACTATGGCACTGAGCATGAATGGGGGACCCTCCAGGAAGCGCTGTTCATTGCTTGTGTATTCAGCCTGATTTTTTTTTTTTAAGATTTTATTTACTTATTCACAAGAGACACACAGAGAGAGAGAGAGAGAGAAAGAGAGAGAGGCAGAGACACGGGCAGAGGGAGAAGCAGGCTCCATGCAGGGATCTCAATGCGGGACTCGATCCCGAGACTCCAGGATCACACCCTGGACCGAAGGCAGGCACCCAACTGCTGAGCCACCCAGGCATCCCTCCTTTTTTAAAAAAATTGTTTTTTATATATTTATTTATTGATGAGAGACTCACAGAGAGAGGCAGAGACACAGGCAGAGGGAGAAGCAGGCTCCCTGTGGGGAGCTGGATGTAGGACTTGATCCCTGGACTCCGGGATCATGACTTGAGCCAAAGGCAGATGCTCAACCACTGAGTCACCCAGGTGCCCCATCTTTTCCCTTTTAAACACATAATGACATACCAGACACACTGTTGTGCAAGGGTGCTTTCTTTCTTCTTCACTTAACATTTTATCTTGAAGATCGAACGTTCAGTATCAATAGATAAACATATTCCTTTTTTTTTAAATAAAGATTTTATTTATTTATTCATGAGATACACACACAGAGAGAGGCAGAGACACAAGCAGAGGAAGAAGCAGGCTCCATGCAGGGATCCTGATGCGGGACTCGATCCCAGGATGCTGGGATCAGGTCCTGAGCCAAAGGCAGATGTTCAACCGCTGAGCCACCCAGGTGCCACAATAAATAAAATCTTTATTTTTATTTTTTATTTATTTTTTTTAAATTTTTTATTTTTATAAATAAAATCTTAAAAAATTTTTTTTTAAATTTATTTATGATAGTCACACAGAGAGAGAGAGAGAGGCAGAGACATAGGTAGAGGGAGAAGCAGGCTCCATGCACCAGGAGCCCGATGTGGGATTCGATCCTGGGTCTCCAGGATCGCACCCTGGGCCAAAGGCAGGCGCTAAACCACTGCGCCACCCAGGGATCCCTATAAATAAAATCTTTTTTTTTTTTTAAATAAAATCTTTAAAAGAAAATCCACATACAGTTTAATGCAATTCCTACCAGCATGCCCGCAAAAATTTTTTAGATGTAGACAGGATCATTCTAAAGTTTATGTGTAGGGCAGCCCAGGTGGCTCAGTGGTTTAGCGCCGCCTTCAGCCCAGGGCCTGATCCTGGAGACCCGGGATCGAGTCCCAAGTTGGGCCCCCTGCACGGAGCCTGCTTCTCCCTCTGCCTCTCTCTCTCTCTCTCTGTGTCTCTCATGAATAAATAAATAAAGTCTTTTAAAAAAATAAAGTTTATGTGGAAAGACAAAGAAACTAGAATAACTAAAACAGTTTTTCAAACTCGGATAAATTAATTTACCTGATCTCAAAACTAATTGTATAGCTACAGAAATCAAGGCTGTAGTACTGGCAGAGGGACAGGCACATGGATCAGTGGAATAGAAGAGGGAATTCAGGGCAAATTGAACTTAAATTAAAAAAATATTTTTAAAGATTTTATTTATTTATTCATGAGACACACACACACACACACACACACAGAAAGAGAGAGAGAGAGAGAGAGAGAGTCAGAGATACAGGCAGAGAGAGAAGCAGGCTCCATGCAGGGAGCCCGATGTGGGACTCGATCCTGGGTCCCCAGGATCACACCCTGGGTTGAAGGAGATGCTCAGCCGCTGAGCCACCCAGTCGTCCCTAAATAAAATATTTTTAAAAAAGAAAAAGAAGAAAGGGAACTCAGAAATAGATGGAAATAAATGTGCCCAGCTGATTTTTGACAAAGGTGCAAAACCAGTTCAGCTGAGGAAACATAGCCTGCTTATCCAATGGTGATGAAACAACTGGAATGTCCATTGCACACTCAGGAGCAAAAAAAGACACCCAAAAACCAAACCAAACCAAAAACAAAAACTGCACACCATCTACCAAAATTAACTCGAATAGATCATGGACTTAAATGTAAAACCTAAAACTACAAATGTTTTAGAAAACATCCTGGGAGAGAATCTTTGAGCTCTAGGGCTAACACAGAGTTCTTAGACCTAACACCAAGAAGCACGATCCATAAAAGGAAACACCAATAAACTGGACTGCATCAAAATTGAAAACTTTTGCTTTGTGAAAGACCGTGTTAAGAGTATAAAAAGACAAACTACAGACTAAAATAATATATTTGTAAACCATATTTATGACATAGGGCTACTATCTAGAATATACTAAAAACTCTCAAAACTAAACAATAACTACACCACCACCAAATAACTCCAATATTCCTCTCCCAAATAATCCAGTTAGAAAATAGGCAAAAACGAGAAAGATATATTTCACCAGGAGGATATACAAATGGCAAATATACATATGAGAAAATGTCCAACATCATTTGCTGCCAGGGAAATACAAGTTAAAACCACAATGAGGGGCACCTGGGTGGTTCAGTGGTTGAGCATTTGTCTTTGGCTCAGGTCATGATCCTGGGATCCTGGGAATGAGTCCCGCATTGGGCTCCCCATAGGAAGCCTGCTTCTCCCTCTGCCTGTGTCTCTGCCTCTCTCTCTGTGTCTCTCATAAATAAATATTTTTTAGAAAACCCAATGAAATATTATTATATGCCTATCAGAGTGGTTAAAATAAAAAATAGTGACAACACCAAATGCTCACAAGGATACAGAGAAACTGGATTACTCCTATTTTGCCGGTGGGCATATAGCACAACTGTACAGCCCCTCTGGAGAATATTTTGGCAGTTTATTCTTATAACACTAAACACACAATTACCACACAGCCCAGCAATTTCACTTTTTAAAAAAGAGATTTTAAGTATTCCCCATACCCAATGTGGGGCTTGAACTTACAATCCTAAAATGAAGAGTTTTATGCTCTACTGACTGAGCCAGCCAGGTGGCCCCCAGCAATTCTATTTCTGAGCATTCATCCTTGAAAAATTAAAACTTACATTCACATAACAACCTGTACATGGATATTCATAGCAATTGTATTTATTTATTTATTTATTTATTTATTCATTCATTCATTCATTCATTCATTCAGTCCAGTCAAAAACTGGAAACCCAGATGTCTTTCAATGGACGACTAGGTAAACCAATTAGTGCATCCACAGCAAGGAATACTATGCTGAGTGGGAAAAGCCATCCAAATAGGTGATACAGTGTAGGGTTCCATTTATATAGCATTCTTGAAATGACAAAATTATAGAAATGGACTATAGATTAGTGACGGGGGAATAGAAAGAGAGAAGTGGGTGTGGCTATAAAAGGTCAACATGAGGGATTCTTGCGGTAATGGAAATGTTCTGTATCTTGACTGTATCAACGTCAATATCCTGGTTGTGATATTCTGCATAGTATTACACGATATCACCACTGGGGGAAACAGGGTAAAAGGACCATGGGATCTCTCTGTATTATTTCTTACAACTGCATGTGAATATTCAATTACATCAGAATAAAAAGTTTATTTTAAAAAGGATAATGTGGGATGCCTGGGTGGCTCAGTGGTTGAGCATCTGTCTTTGGCACAGGTCGTGATCCTGGGGTCCTGGGATGGATCCCGCATCGGACTCCCCACAGGGAGCCTGCTTCTCCCTCTGCCTGTGTCTCTGCTTCTCTCTGTGTGTCTCTCATGAATAAAAAAAATAAAATCTTAAAAAAACAGGATAAAGCTTATGGTTGGAGAATGTATGGCCAAGTTTTTTCACCCAGTAAATTAGAAAATATTTGAAATATTATAATTGTATCCAATTTTGGAGAATATCAAGAACAGGAATCAAATTTCTGGAGGGTAATTTGACAAGTTGGATCAAGACTTTGGCAAATATTGGGGTGCCTGAGTGGCTCAATGAGTCAAGCCACTGAGTCTTGGTTTCAGCTCAGGTCATGATCTCAGTATCATGAAATGGGTCTGGGCTCTGCATTCAGTGGGGAGTCAGCTTGAGATTCTCTCTCTCCCTCTTCCCTTCGCTCTCACATTCTCCCTCTCTCTCTCTCTCTCAAATAAATAAATAAATAAATAAATAAATAAATAAATATTTTTTTAAAGGACGTTGACAAATATTGATATTCCTTAAGCAAGCTATTCTATTTCTGTGTGTTTATCTGAAGCCATAACATATCAAAGGTGGGACACATTAATGTCTTACTTGTAACAGGGAAACTGAAACAATAGATGCCTTGGATACATAAATTGTGATACACCCATAGGCTGGAATTTCTGTAATAAGAGATACTGCATAATATAGGAGTTAAGAACAAAATCTGGAGTCTGACCACCTGGCTTGAAATTCCAGTTTCTTTACATATTAACTGTGTGACTATGGCAAAGTTACTTAACCTCTCTGTGCCAGTTTCTTCATTTGCTATATAAGGAAAACCTACTTAATATTATTATTATGATTAAATGAGCTATTATTTACAAAGGCCTTTTAATACAACCAGGCATAAATGAGAGCATTATGAAGCTAGCTCATGTGATAATTTTAGCTATAAAAAAGATATAAGATAGTTTATACAATATGATCTTAGATATATGTAATGAAAAGAGACTAGGAAGAAATTTATCAAAATGGTAATAGCCATAATCTCTGAATAGTCATCTCTCTGAATTAGTTTCTTTTTTATATTTTTCTATATTTTTTACATTTCACATAATGTATCTGTTTAATAGGAAAAGTTATTAATTTTCCAAAATGAGAAAATGGACTCAAAAGTGCTTTGTAACCTGTAAAGTGCTGTATCCATGTGAAGGTAAAGTGCTTTTCGATTAGCACTAACCCCCTAAGGTGATATTCTTTTTTTTTTTTAATTTTTTTAAAAAATTTATTTATGATAGTCACACAGAGAGAGAGAGAGAGAGAGAGGCAGAGGGAGAAGCAGGCTCCATGCACCGGGAGCCCGATATGAGATTCGATCCCGGTCTCCAGGATTGTGCCCTGGGCCAAAGGCAGGCGCCAAACCGCTGCGCCACCCAGGGATCCCAAGGTGATATTATTCTTATTCCCATTTTACAGGAGAGGAATACAAGGCTCAGAAAGGTGATGTGCGGGGATCCCTGGGTGGCTCAGCGGTTGAGCGCCTGCCTTTGGCCCAGAGTGTGATCCTGGAGTCGAGTCCCGGGATTGAGTCCCACATCGGGCTCCCTGCATGGAGCCTGCTTCTCTCTTTCCCTGTCTCTGTCTCTCTCTCTTCTCTCATGAATGAATAAATAAAATCTTTAAGAAAAAGAAAAAAAGAAAGGTGATGTGCCTCCCCAAAGTTCACAGCAGGAGTGTCGACAAGGTAGTTTGAGACTTGACAGGCAATGGGCCAGGTGGAAGTTATCTCCACCAGAGAAGTATGACAGTAAAAGGGGAATGGCAATCAATTTTGAAGAAACAAACTGGAAAATAAAGTATCGCACGGTATATGGCACAGAATCAATAGACTGTGGTAAACTTTCAGTGGAATGTTCTTTTTTTTTTTTTTAAGATTTTATTTATTTATTCATGAGAGACAGAGAGCAACAGAGACACAGGTAGAGGGAGAAACAGGCCCCATGCAACAGGGCCAATGTGGGACTTGATCCCTGGTCTCCAGGATCATGCCCTGGGCTGAAGGTGGTGCTAAACCACTGAGCCACCCAGGCTGCCCATCAGTGGGATGTTCTTGCTAGGTTTGTCCTGGAACCTTTTGCTCCAATAGTAAAGAAATGTACATTTCAACAATGTATCATTTTCACCTACTACATCAGCAAAAAACAAAACAAAGAAAAACACACAAAAAAACCCACAACAAAAACAAGGATAATATACATGCTGGTAAACATGCAGTAACATGAACTCAGACACTACAGATGATTTTTAGAAAATATGTCAATAAAATGAGGAGGAGCCTTTAAAATGCTTACGTCCTTTGATCTAGTTACTTTACTCTAAATTCTAGGATTTTTTTCCCTCAAGGGAATGATCCAAAATATACAGGGAATTCAGCATTAATAAGTAACTCTCGGCAGTCCTAATAATGAAAAAATGGGGGAAAAAACCCCAAAACCCCGTGTGATATATCCACTCCATATGAAATTTATTTTTTTTAAAGATTTTATTTATTTATTCACAAGATACACAGAGAGAGAGGCAGAGACATAGGTAGAGGGAGGAGAAGCAGGCTCCCATGCAGGGAGCCTGATGTGGGACTTGATCCTGGAACTCGGGGATCATGCCCTGAGCTGAAGGCAGACGCTCAACCATTGAGCCATCCAGGCATCCTCCAGTGAACTTTATTATTATTTATTTTTATTTTTTTCTATGTGAACTTAAAAAAAATTAACCTCATACATACTCTCTTATTTTGCTGGAGGATAAATTACATGGATGTATGTATTTGTCAAGATTCATCTGTATAATACTTAAGTTCTGTGTATATCACTGTTTACAAATTATATACTCTTGAATAAGAACACGGTGGTGGTGGGACTTTCTCTACCAGGTATCAAGATTTACTCTGAAGTCTTAGGAGCTTCTGGCTGGCTTAGTTGGTAGTCCATGCAACCCTTGATCTTAGGGTCACGAGGTCAAGCCCCACATTGGGCAAGGAGCCAGCTTAATAAAAAAGATTTACTATAAAGCTTTAGTCATTTCAACAGGGTAGAGTTGGCATAGTTCAATGCATCAAAATAGAGAGTGCAGAAATAACCATGTATTTATGGACACTTAATCTATGATGAAGATGATACTATACATCCTTGGGGGAAGGATGCACTATTCTTTTTTTTTTTTTTAAGATTTTATTTACTTATTCATGAGAGACAGAGAGAGAAGCAGAGACATAGGCAGAGGGAGAAGCAGGCTCCTCACAAGGAGCCCAATACGGGACTTGATCCCAGGACCCTGGGATCACGCCTTGCACCAAAGACAGATGGGACAACTGCTTACCCATGTGGGAAAAAAGTTTTTTTTTTTTTTTTTTAAGATTTATTTATTTACTTATGATAGACAGAGAGAGAGAGAGAGAAAGGCAGAGACACAGGCAGAGGGAGAAGCAGGCTCCATGCTGGGAGCCCGACATGGGACACGATCCTGGGACTCCAGGATCGCACCCTGGGCCAAAGGCAGGCACCAAACCGCTGAGCCACCCAGGGATCCCCCCCATGTGGGAAAAAAAGTGAAAGAGAATTCCTATCTCATACCAACCACATACATAACTGAATCATAAAACTTTGGGAAAACAATCCAGGAGAAATTCTTTATGACCTTGGGATATATAGACTTCTTAAAACAAGACAAAAACTCCCACTAACTCTAAAGGAAAAGATAAATTTGACTACATTAAAACTAAGAATTTCCACTTAAAAAACAGGTTGAGAAGACAAACCAGAAACCTGGAGAAGATATCTGCAACACATATGGTTAGTAAACGACTAGTATTCAGAACATGCAAAGCATTCCTATTAATTGAAAATGAAAAACAAACCACTTATTTTTTTTTTTAATTTTTATTTATTTATGATAGTCACAGAGAGAGAGAGAGAGGCAGAGACACAGGCAGAGGGAGAAGCAGGCTCCATGCACCGGGAGCCCGAAGTGGGATTCGATCCCGGGTCCCCAGGATCGCGCCCCGGGCCAAAGGCAAGCGCCAAACCACTGCGCTACCCAGGGATCCCAAAACCACTTATTTTTAAGTGGGAAAGACATGAGTGGAACTTTTACAGAGAAGGGACCAGACAGGATTCATGAGTACATGTGAATAGGTGTGTAACCTCATTAGTAGCCACAGAAATCCAAACTACAACCACAATGAGAGATCATCTCATACTTACCAGGTTGGCAGAAAATAAAAATTCATAACAGGATGCTGGCAAGGGGGGTAGAACAAGAATTTTTATCCCAAGTTGGTAGGAATATAGACTGATGCGACCATTTTGGGAAACTGTTTCATATTACCTAGCTAAGCTGCACCTGAGCATAAGTGAAGAATGTTCGAGCAGTATTATTTGTAGTAGAAAAAACTGCAACAACTCAATGCCTATCAACAATATCATGAATTAGAGGCGCCTGGGTGGCGCAGTCAGTTAAGTGTCTGCCTTTGGCTCAGGTCATGATCCATGGGATTGAGCCCAACATTGGGCTCCCTGCTCAGTGGGGAGTCTGCTTCTCCCTCTCTCTCTGCCTGCCACTCTGCCTAGTTGTGTTCTCTCTCTGTCAAAGAAAGTCTAAAAAAATTTAATGAATTAGTAAATTGTGGTATATACATACAATGGATTATACAGAAAATAAAGGAACCATAGCTACGTCATCTACAAGAATGACTCAAAAACAATGTCGAGAGAAAAGCAAGTTGCAGGAAGAATATATACAGTATGACTGCATTTATGCAAAGGCAAAAACCAGTCAAAACTAAACAATTTGCTGTTTAGATATAGTAATATAGGTAGTAAAACCCATTAAGAAATGCAAAGAAAAAAAGAAAAAGAAAAGTAAAGGAATGATTAAGACAAAATTCACTGTAGGGGCAGCCGGGGTGGCTGAGCAGTTTAGCACCGCCTTTGGCGCAGGGCATGATCTTGGAGATCCGGGATCAGCATCGAGTCCCATGTCGGGCTCCCCCATGTAGAGCCTGCTTCTCCCTCTGCCTGTGTTTCTGCCTCTCTGTCTCTCATGAATAAATAAATAAAATCTTTTAAAAAAAGACAAAATTCACTGTAGCAATAACTCCCATGGTGGGGAGAAGGGGCATGTGATTGAGAAGAGAAACTGGTGGCTTCTGGCATAAGGCAGTGTTTTAATCCATGGACACATAGATCAACTTGACAGAAATGGTCACAACAGAAGTAAATGGTGAAATGGCAGAGGAAGGAGGAGCAGAGTAAGAGGAAAAAGGAACATCAACCGTTAAAGGCACTAGAGAAAGATGAAGTTGCTAAGGTCAGAGAAGAAACTGAGTGAACAGGAATAAATACTGATAGGAGAGGCAGGAAAGAGAAAGCCAAAGGCATATTTATGTTGCAGGGAGGTGGGAATGCAGGCTAAGGCACATCTGTTGGATTCAGGCCAGGTTCCCTGATGACCTTGGCTGTAGAAATTTCAGCCAAGATCTGGGGGTAGAGGCCACATAGCTGAGAACTGAGTGGGAGGTGAGGAAGTGCAGATCCAGAACAGAACAACTCTGAAAAAGTTTGAGAAGAGAAGGAAGAAAATGGACAGCAGCAAGGGTGGGGGTGGGGGGGTAGGGGGGTAGGGGGTGGGGGGGGAGTGGGCTTGTAGGGAGAGTGGGGGAATGCAGTTGGGGTGGGGGTGGGGCGCCTTCCTTGAGAGATGTTAAAGGGTCTTCAGGTGACCAGTTAAAGCCACACGAAGAGGGTGCTCGGCTGGCTGAGTTGGTTAACCACCTGCCTTTGGCTCAGGTCATGATCCTGGGCTCTTGGGATCAAGCCCCATCTTGGCCTCCCTGCTCAGCATGGAGCCTGCTTCTCCCTCTGTTCCTCAGCCCACTCATGCTCTCTTTTCCTGTCTCAAATAAATAGTCTTAAAATAAAACCCACAAGGAGATATATTTTTACACCCAACAGGTCAACAAAAATCTGTTAGACAAGTGGTCACAGAGATAAGGAAAAACAGGCCCTCTCAGATACTGCTGATGGAAGGGTAAATGGCAAAACTACTTTGGAAAGCAATTCGGCAGTATCTAATCAAGTTGCAAATATGTCAGCCTAGAAACGCCTCCTCTGGGCACATTTCTGCCCTAGAGACACATGCACATGTGCACTAGGAGGCAAGTACAGAAATGCCCATTGCTGCATGTATCCAATAGCGACAGACTGTATATAACCTGCACATCAGCCAATAGAACATATAAATTACATGGAATGTACACATAAAATACTATCCGGCAGTAAAAGCAAAAATAAATACATTAAAACTACACATGATTCATAGAAATATATTGACAGAAGAAAGCAAGTTTCAGAAGGTTAAGTACAGTATGGTTCTATCTATCTATCTATTTATTTTTTTTAGTATGGTACTATTTATATAAAGGTCTTAAATATAGGAAGAATTCTAAAAACGTTTAACGATGTAGACATACGTAGTAAAAGTAGTAAAATGCATGAGACTTTACCTAAACTCAGGATAGTGCTTACCTGCAGGGGAGTGTGTAGTATCTGGGATGTGCTAGGTACCTGACATTGCAACTTCATGTATAATCCGTTTGGTAAGTTATCATTTGGCCCATTTTATTAATGAGAAAATTGCGGCTCAGGGAAGTGAACTGGTTAGAATAGCAGTTCCACTCAGTTTTGACTTTGGATTTCCTGGCTGAACGAATGAAAGAGAGGGCCTCAGGTTTGCTCTCAGGCCTCTCCCAGAGCTCCCTTCCAGAACCAGTGTGGACAAAATTGTTTTTTCCCCCCAGCGGGGATCAAAGTCCGTTCCGGCTCCTGCCTCCCGCCCCCTGGCGTTGGGACCCGCCCCCGACCACTCAGCTCCAAAGGGGCTCATGAATATGCAAAACAGAGGAAGATACTTAAAGGCGCCGGCGCCTAGTGCATATCTCTGCCCAGCGCCGCCCTTCCAGTGTCAGGACCTACTCCTGAGGCCGGCTCCCTTCGGTGTCCATCACTCTGTGCGGAAGCGCTGCCAGCATGTCGGACAAACTGCCCTACAAAGTCGGTGAGTTCCAGAAGTGGACCTAGCCAGGTCGGCTCTGCTCGCGCCGGGGCTTGTCTGGGAGGCGGCCGCAGGGCCCCCGCAGTGCGCTCCTGGTCCCCTTGAATCTTCAGCTCGGCGCGATCTTGGACGCGCGAGGCAGTTTGGGGGTTGGAGTTCTCACGTCGCAGCGAGCGGGTCGTCTTAGGCGGTGGTGGACTACAAGTCCCGGCGTGCCGTGCGAGGCCCAGTGCAGCGGCGTGGGCTGCGGAGCCGCTAACCCGCGGCGTGTAGCGCACGGAGGAGGCTGGGGTGGGCGGAGAGCGTGCACCTGGCCGCGGCCTGGGACTGTTAGCACCTGCAGGGCCGGGAGGCCAAGATGCTGCGGTCTGGGCCTGGACTGGCCCCTTGGCCAGCTGGGTGGACCCAGACAAGTGCCCAATCCTGTCTGGGCCTCCTGTAGGGAAGGCGAGGGCGCTGGAGCCGCTAAGGCATGTGAGGAGGAGAGGCCTGAAGAGCGAGCCTGAGGCCGGCGCTAGTCCACTCACAGGGACTTGGGGCTCGTTATTCAATCTCTGGGGTCACTCTCCTGGCCAACAGGGACAGTCGTGCAGAGACTCTCCGAGAAAACTTGCAGTGCTTAGAAAAATCCCTGCTGTCCTATGGATTGAAGTTGATAAAATGACAGTTAATCTTTTTTTTTAAGATTTTATTTATTTATTCATGAGAATACACAGGAGAGAGAAAGGCAGAGACACAGGCAGAGGGAGAAGCAGGCTCCATGCAGGGAGCTCGATGTGGGACTCGATCCCGGGTCTCCAGGATCACACCCTGAGCCGAAGGCAGGCGCTCAACCGCCGAGCCACCCAGGCGTCGGGACAGTTCATATTTATTGGGCGTATACAATGGGATGGGCACCTCTTCTGAGCTTTATTCTACACTAATTCACTTTATTCTTACGGTTTTTTGGGGAAGAGGCTATCTCTAATTTTATGATGAGTATGCAGAGACACAGGAGTAAAGGTAGTTTGCTCAAGATCTTACAGCTGGGAGATGTTGGAGCAGGATAAGAATGTAGGCCTTGAAGGCCTCTAAGCACACATTTTCACCACTGTGTATAAGTGGACACAGTTGGAGCAAGCTCGATGAACTCTTAGCACAGATCTCTTCGGGCTGCGAGTAGTTTTTATTTGATTTATTCATTCGAAACACACACAGAGAGAGAGGCAGGCTCCGTGCAGGGAGACCGACGTGGGACTTGATCCCGGGTCTCCAGGATCATGCCCTGGGCCAAAGGCAGGTGCTAAACCACTGAGCCACCGGGGCTGCCCTGCTAGTAGTTTTTAAAGTAAATTCAAGACACCATTAAAAATAGAGAAAGGCATCGGTATTTATGGAGTGCTTGCATCGTATTTGGTGATTTGCACGTGTTTACAAAATAATCTTTGGAATTGGACTTTATCCCATTATACAGAGGAAGAAGCTGAGGTACTACTATGAAGTACTTGTAAAGTTTCTGTGGAAATAGTAGCTTATCAAGTAGCTGGAGTAGACGGTTGTCCCTATGAAACTGAAGCTCAGAAAGCTTAAGTCAAGGTCTCATCAGTGGGGGCATATCATATCAGAGATCAGCTGCTCATGATTGAGAGCCTATTTGTGCTGGAAGGGGGAGGGTTGGTGAAAGGGGAAAAGAATAAAGAAATCTTAAGATTTTGGCTGAAGTGGCTGGTCAAATGGTTTCATTTCCTAAAAAGGGAAGATAGGGGAAGTAAAAGTTTAGGAGGGAGGAGGAGTCCCAAGGGCTCAAACATGACACATAGTAGATCCAGTTGGGCATCCAAGTAGAGATGCTGAGTAGAGAAGATGGATTTTATGAGTCCTAAATTCAGGGGAGAAGTTTGGGCTGGAAATAACATAGGAATAATTGCCGTAGGGAAGGTATTTCAAGCTGTAACTGGATGAGCTCATCTGGTAAGAGGTGAGATGATGGAAACCCTGAAGGTTTCCAAACATAAGAGTCAGTTGTAGGAAGAGGAGCCAGGAAGGTAGAAAGAAAACCACAGAAGGACAGGCATAGAAGCCAAGAAAAGAGTTTCAATTAGCAATAATCGCGCCTCGGATAAACCTCATTGGCTACGATACTGCCACTGCGCAAAGCTAAGAAAAGAGTTTCAGAAGGAGTATATAACTAGTGGGAGCAGTACTTCAAGGAGAAACATGAAGATAGATAATTGACCTTTAGATGTAGGATGAGGCCACTCTTGGGAGACCTTGAGAACAGTTTCAGAGTAGTGAAGTTCCAAAAAAAGTTGAGAGGACATGGGATCAAGCCCCACCTAGTAGAGCTGTTCTTTTGTAACAAAAATGCTTGGTCTATAGCTACAGAGGAGGAGGGTAGTGGATTGCACAGAGGAAATGTGGCGTAGTTCTGAATTCTTCTCATGAATTGTCATTAGTTGGTGAGGAGAGGCGTTAGAGGTTTGGACAGAGCAGCAAAAGAGTAAATTTTTTTTTTTTTTTTTTTTTTTTTTTCCTGAGAGAGCGTATGCAAGAGAGTGTGAGGTGGGGGACAGAGGGAGAGAGAGTCAAGCAGGCTCCATGCTCAGCATGTAGCCCAATGTGGGGCTCTATCTCACAACCTGAGATCATGACTGAAATCAAGAGTTGGACACATAACTGAGTTATCCAGGCGCCCCAACCTAAGAAGAGTAAATTTACTAAGAAAATGTACAAAGATTGCTTAGTGTCCCATGAGATTTCTGGTCTTGATATGGTTGTGATTTTCCTCCTGCTGGGCTCCCTGGCTTGGGTGCAGTGGAGGATTGGGTTTAACTAGGGTGGGAGTTTTGCCAAGAGGTTTTCAGAGGGAACAGTGGAATCTTAAACTGTGGAAGAAGTTGAGAATAGGAAGGTGGTGTGATGAGGGACTGGAAATTGGTAGGATTAATGCATTAGAGGTTCTGACCTCACCATCCTTGCCCTTACTGGAGTTGGGGCTCCAGAGGGAGAAGATTAGAAAGATGGGACATGGCTAGAGTTGGTTGCTTGAAATCAAGATTTCCAAAGAGGTGGATAGGTGGGGGTGAGGTGGGAGGGTGATAGCAATGGGATGTGTGGTGAGGCATTGTGGCAATAGTTCCTCCCTCATTTCTTCTCTGAAATTGTTTAGATGTACAGTAGGAAGCAGACTGACTTAGTTTTATTGTTACTATTAAATTCTCTACAATCCTTTCCCTCTCACCCACCACATCTTTGGATGATTGGCAGGTTCTAAATTTCCCGAGAGATTAAAATCACCAGGAGTCCCAGCCCTCATCCTAGACCTATTGAATCTTTTTTTCTAGGAGAGTTTTACAAGTATGCCTGATGACTCTTACTGTGGAAGTTTGCAACCACTGACCTGGGGAATGGGGCTGGTTTGGGCTGGGAGACAGAAAGGGTGAGATTATTAGAAGACTATGAGATGGTGAGAGAGCTCATTATAGTATTCTTCTTTCCTGTCTGAAAATGTGGGCAAATTTGAGACATTTGGGGTGGTAGAAGCCAAAACATAACTCATTATTGATAGTATCAAAGCCAGAGGGTAGAGATGAGTGTTGTTAGATCCTGCTAACAAACTGCCAAATTGGGCAGTTCCTCCAGGTACAGGCAAGGTGAGCAAGGCAGGTCTCTTTGTGGAAGAACTTGCTTCCTGCAGGCTGGCTGGCTACTGCTTGCTTGCAAAGGGAGAGCTGAACCGAGCATGCCCTTTATTCCTCCCAAATTCACCAATCAGACAAGCCACTCTGGCTTCCTCTAAGGCAGAGAGAGGCCAAGAGTGTTCGTTATACAGGTGAGTTTACTCTGAGTGGAAAGGAACATGAGTAGGGGGAAGCAGCATATTGATGTGGTGAAGGAGATCAAGCAACTGTGTTGAGTCCAACGTGTTTGATATTATTTATGAGTGATGGAGTCACCAAGAATGATGACTTGGAAGATGGAGCGCCAGAAGCCAAAATCTTTAAGAAATGAGGTTGGTAGGTGACCAACCTAGGTGATCAGAAAGGGTAGGGTAGTGGGTCTATTTCCAATAGTGGGCGTGCCTGGGTGACTTAATGGTTAAGCATCTGCCTTCAGCTTAGGGTGTGATCCTGGAGTCCCACATCGCGCTCCCTGCATGGGGCCTGCTTCTCCCTCTACCTGTGTCTCTGCCCCTTTCTCTCTCTGTGTCTCTCATGAATAAATAAATAAAATCTTAAAAATAAGAGGGGGTAGTAGGACTTACTTATAAGCTGATAGCTATTTTCAAGGGGGCATTTACCTGTGTTGTAATTTTCACATTCCTGTTGATTCTTTGATTACACGTGTTCTCCCACAAGGCTGTAAGCTGTGGTTAGGCAGGGACAATGTCTGTCTTTTTTGACAGCCCTGGCTCTGTAAATCCTTGTTGAATGAGTGAGAATGGTGGTGCTTTGCGGTTGGTGGGAGGAGACAGCTCACGCAACTCTCATCCATCTTGGCCCTGCAGCTGACATCAGCCTGGCCTCCTGGGGACGCAAGGCCCTGGACATAGCGGAGAATGAGATGCCGGGCCTGATGCGCATGAGGGAGATGTACTCGGCCTCCAAGCCACTGAAGGGTGCCCGCATCGCTGGCTGCCTACACATGACCGTGGAGACAGCTGTCCTCATTGAGACCCTCATAGCCCTGGGTGCTGAGGTGAGGCCTTCAGTATTTTCTGTGGGGGGTGGGGGCAGGGAAGTCCAATGTGGTGCCCCTTTGGCCCAGCAGGGGCTCCAAGCTTGTTACAGACAGTGTCCACACCCTTTGTGGTGACTATTCTTATGCATATTTTCGACCTGACTAGGACAATAGTTCCTGAGTTCCTTCAGCTCACACCCTTCTGACTGAGGAACTCAGTGGTGGGAAAACCTCACCGCTGATGTCCCACTGGGTCATCCAAGGACTGGCTCTCACTGGCCCTCCCAGGTTCATGTGCCTGCGGTGCCAGAAGGATGGTGTACTTTCATTGTTTCAGCTTAGGCTATAAGTACCAATGGCTGGCGGCTCTTCTAACCTCTCTGGGAACTTTGGAGTAAGATGGTTTCCCAAGACAGGGCAGGGAAGAGCAGCCAATACCAACCAACAATCCCACCAATGCTCAGTCCTTGAATGTCTTATTTCAACATTCACACTCAGTGGTCTGATTTTATGGCTTTAAATACTGTCTGTATAACTCCCAAATATGTGTATTAGCCTGGACTTCTCCCTGCAACTCCAGACTTATGTATCCAGCAGCTGATGTGTCAGTCAACTCCACGTAGATATCTAATAGACAGCTCAACCTCAACATGTTCAAATTCATGATTTCCTGTTCCCTTCCTCTTTCTGCAGTCTTCCTCATGTAAGTAAATGGAAACATCAGCCTTCCAGCCTTCTCAGCTCAAGAACCTGGGGTCATCCCTGACTCCTTTTCCTCCCTCACCCCGACAGCTAATCCTACAGCAAGTTCTGTCATCTCAACCTGCAGAATATACCCATCATCACCTCCACTGCCACCATTGCATTTCTTTGTCTGAACTCTTACAGCAGCTTCTTGTCTCCTTGCTTCCTTGTGGAGCCCTTTAACCTCCACATCATGTTTAGTACCAGGTGATGTTTTAAAACCTAAATTGGGTTTTGTTAATGCTCTGGCTCCTATCTACTCATCAGTTGTCCCCAGCCTATGGTTGAAGAGCCTGCGGGGCCTCTTCCCCCTCGATCCAGGGCTTTGCTTTATCCCTTTCCAGTGACCCCAGTCCTTCTGAGCTGTCTGTGACCAGTAGCCCTGTCTTGTTTTTTGTTCCAGGTGCAGTGGTCCAGCTGCAACATCTTCTCTACCCAGGACCATGCAGCTGCTGCCATTGCCAAGGCTGGCATTCCAGGTGAGTCCTGTTTGCTGCTGAGGGATATGGGAATACATGATGGAACTCTGCTTCTCCTGTTTTCTTCACTGACTCCTACTGTGACAAGTTTTCCCATGGCAGGGGAGAGGAGTCATGGTTGCAGAATTCTAGCCTAATGATTGAAGGAAAGACTTGTTTTGTTCCACTGTCATCTAAAATCCTGTGGAATGCACTTACTGGCCCATCTCAAGTCCTGTAACCAGGAAAGGTGGGATCTTATGATTGGGAGCCATATGATGTGGAGGAAAGGAAGTTCCTTAAAGGAAGAATGTAGGTCTATTTCCAAAAGAATCAGGGAGAGATATGGGCAGAAAAAGAGCCTCAGAGGTCCATTGCCCTAGGGTCTGATAGTCTGGGGGGCTGAGACTTTATCACAAGCTGCTGAAGAAACAGGCACCATCTGCTGGGACTTGAGGAGGAGAGTGGTTAGCTCTGATGGTGATTAAATAGGACATTCCTGGGGATCCCTGGGTGGCTCAGTGGTTTGGCGTCTGCCTTTGGCCCAGGGTGTGATCCTGGAGTCCCGGGATCGAGTCCAACGTCGGGCTTCCTGAATGGAGCCTGCTTCTCCTCTGTGTCTCTCCTTCTTTCTCTGTGTGTCTCTCATGAATAAATAAATAAAATCTTAAAAAAATAAAATAAATAGGACATTCCTTCTAACCAGCCATAGGTGGAGGGAATGGGTTGGGGAGGACCCTTCCAGAGCTTGGAAGGGCTCAGACAGGTCCCCCACTCCTCAGCCTTGTTTGACTCCATGACCCTTTTCTGGGAAAGGCCTTGTTTACAAGACCACTGTCTGCTATAGTTTGGGGGAGGAGGCAGCTGCTGGGCCTGCTTGGTCAGTTACATTTGCTCACAGGAGATTCATGGAAGCGGCCCCCCCCACCCCCCCGGTTAGTGTCCCAGTCTGGGCTGGCAGTCAGTCCTGGATTCTGGTGGCTGTTCTGGAATGCCCATGCTGAGTGACAGGGCACATCTTAGCCCCTCTCTGGGCATCTGTAAATGATGATGATGGTAATGCCTGCCTCAGAGTGTTACTGTCAGGAAAAAACGAGATGGAGCGTGAGGCAGTCAGAATAATTTTTTGGTCAGACAGTCTGGGACAACCCACCACAGAGACTGCTGGGCCCTCAAGTCCTTCAGTGCAAAATTAATCTTGGACTTTGGCTGCTGGTCCACCTGAGTGTGGCTCACTGATCCTGTAGCACCTTCATCCCAGCAGTAGGCATCATGGGTGGGAGCCCTGGTCATTAGGTTGATGTCCTAGTCTTTGGGGCCCAGACAGAAGGGAGTAGGGAAGGAAATAATTATTTCCAGATACTATATCTGGGGGGCCGTACTCTGCCTTAATCTGTAGAGATGAAGAAACTGAGGCTCACAGAGGGGAAGTGATTTGCTCAAAGTCACACAGCTGGTGAATGTAGAACCAGGATTTGTACTCAGATCTGGTTCCAAGTTCTGTTCTTTTCACTGCCTGAATCTTCTAGGGATGGGAATTTGGTAGGAGATTGTATTGGCTGTGCTCAGGTGGTTCCCTGGAGCAGGCACCAGTGGGGAGGGCCAGGCTCTGATGTGCTGTGCCACTCCACCTCCAGTGTATGCCTGGAAGGGTGAAACGGATGAGGAATACCTGTGGTGCATTGAGCAGACACTGTACTTTAAGGACGGACCCCTCAACATGATTCTGGATGACGGAGGTGACCTTACCAATCTCATCCACACCAAGTACCCACAGCTCCTATCAGGTAGGTAAGTGGGGTAGGTGTGGGGCAAGGTGTTCTAGATGGGGCCTGCTTGCCCATGTGAAAGCAGCAGCCTGGCAAGATTCCACTGCCTCGTGCAGCAGGTTCTGTGGAAGATGGGAGGATGGCAGTTTCCCACAGACATGTTGGGGCCTGGACTCCAGATTTCTGATGATGTGGGGCTGAGGTTGTGGTGGGGAGGCCTGGCTAAGGTCTGGTTTGAGGGCAAGCATAAGGCCAAGGCTGGGATTATTAGCTTTGTTAAATCTGGGTGGGGAGGAATGTAGAGGGAGTACTGAGTACAAAGGCCCTGAGGCAGGAAAAGATGGACTATTCAGGAAACTGAAAGGAAGCCAGTTTGTCAGCTTCTTTCACAGGGGAGAATTGCAGGGTGTGGCTGGAGCCCTAATGAAGGGCAGATGTGTGAGGACTTAACAGACTAGAGAGATTTTGGCTTGATCCTGAGAGCAAAGAGAAATAATTGGATGATTTTTTTTTTTAAATTAATTTTTATTGGTGTTCAATTTACCAACATACAGAAAAACACCCAGTGCTCATCCCGTCAAGTGTAATTGGATGATATTAAAAAGATTTCTCTGGGGGCACCTGCGTGGCTCAGTGGTTGAGCATCTGTCTTTGGCTCAGGTCGTGATCCCTCGGTCCTGGGATCAAGTCCTGCATCAGGCTCCTCAAGGGAACCCATGTCTCTGACTCTCTGTGTGTCTCTCATGAATAAAATCTAAAAAAAGATTTCTCTGAAAATATATACACATTAAAAATGGCTGCTGGCTCCTGTGTAGAAGATGGGTCGTGCTGGGCACTGCCACTGGAACAGTGGCAGCAGGCATGAAGAGCTTGAGATTGCTGGTGAGAGAGCGAGCACCAGCTCCAGCTTAAGCTGGAGAGCTTAGGCCTGGTGATGGTGGTGGTGACTCTTGCATGCTGGCCTGGAGGATCAGGTGACTGGTATCAGTCACAGAGATGGAACCCAGAAAGAGGAGCAGCTTTCAGGGGCAAAGATAAGGAATTTGGATGAGTTGAGGTGTGGGCTCTCTGAGGCTCTTGGGGTCTCATGCCAGAGGCACTGCGTTTTTCCCCTTGGGCAGCCCCTTAGGCTCATCCCCTTCTCTCTTGTCCAGGCATCCGAGGCATTTCTGAAGAGACCACAACAGGGGTTCATAATCTATACAAGATGATGGCCAACGGGAAGCTGAAGGTGCCTGCCATCAATGTGAATGACTCTGTCACCAAAGTGAGTCTGGGGGCAGTGCCATGTTCAGCTGTTCATTCCCAGTGCTCAGGAGTAGGCCTCTGAAGAAGGGCCCCTGGGAAGGCTGTAGGCTAGAGACTTGAAGCCCTCATTTGAGGGGTGGTGGTGGGGGTGGGTAAGGGGTAATAAGCGACTGAGGGTAATAAGTAGATTAAAGAGGAAAAGAACTCTATGGTGAGTTTTAGAGCTGGGCACCAAGAGCTTTAAAAATGAAGCAGGTTTTAGGCAATCTCTCTTAGCAGTTAATCCTTAGGAAGCCTTCTAGACTGGCATAGAAAGGCTAGGGAGAAGGTTTTGGGCTGATTCAGAGCAAGGGGCATATGAGCACATTAGCTGGTAGGGAGAAGTCACAGGAGCTGATTAGGCCAAGATGCTGAGAGTAGTTTCTGAGGCCCCAGGGCCTTGCCTGCCCCCATCACCCTTTTGCCCCTCTTCTTTCAGAGCAAGTTTGACAACCTGTATGGCTGCCGGGAGTCTCTTATAGATGGCATCAAGCGGGCTACGGATGTGATGATTGCAGGCAAGGTGGCAGTGGTAGCAGGCTATGGCGATGTGGGCAAAGGTTGTGCCCAGGCCCTGCGGGGTTTTGGGGCCCGCGTCATCATCACGGAGATCGACCCCATCAATGCACTGCAGGCTGCCATGGAGGGTATGATAGGGCGAGGGTTGTCTGTCAGCCACTGGGGCCAGAGGAGGGGCAGGGCCACCCTGGATGACCTGTGGACACCATCTCTGCACAGGCTATGAGGTGACCACTATGGATGAGGCCTGTCAGGAAGGCAATATATTTGTCACCACCACAGGCTGTGTTGACATCATCCTTGGCCGGTAGGTGCCAGGTTGGGGGTTGCAGGGAACAAGGAAGGGGTTAGGCTTGGGTCGCTCTTTGTCCCTAACCGTTTTCCATGGGTTGGCGCTCCCCAACAGGCACTTTGAACAGATGAAAGATGATGCCATTGTGTGTAACATCGGACACTTTGATGTGGAGATTGACGTCAAATGGCTGAATGAAAATGCTGTAGAGAAAGTGAACATCAAGCCCCAGGTGAGTAGGCCCAGCAGCGTGGGCAGATGGAAGACAGCAGGGGACATGTTTGTGGACTGATCACCACGGAGGGTAGAGGAGCAGGCTCTGGCAACCTGGGCAGTGAGATGGGAGGGAGGAAGGCCTGGTTTTAAGGCCTCTTAAGTCAAAATCTTAGAATGACATCAGGACATCTCCATTTTTTTTTTTTTTTTTTTAAAGCTCTCAAGATGATTCTGTTGTGCAGCTTAGGTTGAGTACCACTCCATTCAATTTTTACTAAGCATGATGATTGAGAATATGGGATTTGTCCTCAAAATGTCCTCCAGGCTCAAATTGCAGCAACTTAACCCTTTAGACTTCAGTTTCTCTATCTGTGAAATGAGGATAATAATAGTACATAAATCATAGGGTTGTTATTAGAATCAAATGTGATAATTATATGTATATATATAATTGTGTATGCTCTTAGCCCAGGGCACATGGCAATAATAATATTAGCTAATACTTATGAGTACTTAGTATCTATCTGCCAAACCATGTGTCAAGTGCTTGACACATGTCCACTCATTAAATTCTCACAGCAGACCCATGAGGTTTGTAGCTCAGAGCTGCTAAATAAATATTGGCTCCTACTAATTTTGAGTGCCAGGCGCAATGCTGGAGGTTGTTCTAAGATGGTCTAGGCCCTTCACAGACAGTATTGGAGGGAGGAACTGCTGGACAAGAGGGTAGGATGAGGCAGGAACAGTGCCCTGCCAACCCTCATTATTGCTCTGCTCAATTGCAGGTTGACCGCTACCGGCTGAAAAATGGGCGCCGTATCATCCTGTTGGCTGAGGGCCGGCTGGTCAACCTGGGCTGTGCCATGGGCCATCCCAGCTTTGTGATGAGCAACTCATTCACCAATCAAGTGCTGGCACAGATAGAATTGTGGACCCACCCAGACAAGTACTCTGTTGGGGTTCACTTCCTGCCCAAAAAGGTAGGTTTATCTCTATCCTCTTAGGGGTCCTCACAGGGTCCTCCATAGGCAGAAACATTCCATCTAACAGAGGAGGAAATGGAGGCCCAAAAGCAGGGAATGACTCCCAGAGAGTGGTTGTTGTCATCTGAAGGCTTGACTGGCTGAAAGATTCACTTCATGTTGGTGTTGGCTGTTGGCAGGTCTCAATTCCTCACCACGTGGGTCCGTCTCCATAGGATTGCTTAAATGTCCAGACGAGATGGCAGCTGGCCTTCCCCTAGAATGAGTGATCCAGAGTAGAGCAAAGGAGGAAGCTGCAAGCGCCTTTTAGGACCTAGTCTCCAAGTCCCACAACATCATTTCTGCTTTATTCTATTCATTAGAATGAGTTACTCAAAGATAAGGAATAGGCTCTCCCTCTTAAAGGAAAGGGTGTTAAGAATCTATGGACAAGGGGACCTGGGTGGCCCAGTGAGTTAAGTGTCTGCCTTCAGCTCAGGTCATGATCCCAGAGTCCTGGGACTGAGCCCCACATAGGGCTCCCTGCTCAGCGAGGAGCCTGCTTTTCCTTCTCCCTCTGCCATTCCCCCTGCTGTGCTCTCTGGCTCTCTCTATCTCTCTGTCAAATAAATAAGTAAAATCTTAAAAAAAAAAAAAAGAAAAAAAAGAAAGAAGAATTTTGGACAAAGACTTTTAAGGATATATTTTAAAACTATCACAACCATTTTAATCTAAAAAGGAACTCTTGGCTATATAACATAGAACTCTAAGAGTCAGACAATGGACCTAAAGATTCATCTTTCTATGTCTTGATTATTTTCTTCTTTACATTCATTTCACTTATCAAATAGACTTGCCACTTATGAGCTGAGACGGATACCTTCCCTGTTTAAGATTCCCTCCCTGACAGCACCTGGGTGGCTCAGTCAGTTAAGTGTGTGCCTTCGGCTCAGGTCATGATCCCAGGGTCCTGGGATTGAGCCCCATATCAGGCTACCTGCTCAGTAAGGAGCCTGCTTCTCCCTCTCCCCAGTGCTTGTGCTCTCTCTTGCTCTCTCTCTCTCAAATAAATAAAATCTGGGATCCTTGGGTGGCGCAGCGGTTTAGCGCCTGCCTTTGGCCCAGGGCACGATCCTGGAAACCCGGGATCGAATCCCACATCGGGCTCCTGGTGTATGGAGCCTGCTTCTCCCTCTCCCTGTGTCTCTGCCTCTCTCTCTCTCTGTGTGACTATCATAAATAAATAAAAATTAAAAAATAAATAAATAAATAAATAAATAAATAAAATCTTACAAAAAAAAATAAAAAAGATTCCCTCCCTTTTAGGAATTGAAGAGTCCCTGTCTCTTACCTGTCATAGAAAATATGTTCTATCCTTGGTTAACTTCCAGAGAAGCTTTTGGCTAGTTGCATGGATTGGTGGAGAGTGAGGAAGGAATCTAGTTGATGGTTTCATTGGGGCTACTTTGGGGGGTGGGTATGATGCATGGTTCCCTCTTGAAAAGGGGAAGCTAGGCAGCCAAAAACAACACATCCACTGAAGCTGACTATGAGGATAGAATGAGGTAAGATGTAACACATGACAGATACTCCAACAGAATAATTCTTGTCTGTATTGGTAGCTGGATGTAGGTAAGGGGTCCCAGAGCATGGCATTGAGTCTGGGTCTTCCTGTGTTTTTCTCCAGCTGGATGAAGCAGTGGCTGAAGCTCACCTGGGTAAGCTGAATGTGAAGCTGACCAAGCTGACTGAGAAGCAGGCCCAGTACCTGGGCTTGTCCCGTGATGGCCCCTTCAAGCCCGATCATTACCGCTACTGAGAACCAGGCTTATTGTTTGCCTTCTAACTGCTGGCCTTGCTGGGGTCCCACCTCTCTTCCCCAAGAGCAAATGGCACCAACTTTGAGATAGGTTTGTTAATGTCCCCCACTGACTCCCCAGTGCTGGTCACTTAGTCTTTGGCCTTTGCTGCATCCTTCATACTGTTCTAGGTGTGGCAGAGGGAATGGAGAAGCCCCTTCTCAAGCCCTGGTCATAATAGAAGTACACAGGAGAAACCCACAAGGAACCCTGAGCTCAGGGGTTTTGGAACTGCTCACTCAGTCAGTCCTTACTTAGTTCGGAAGTCAGCAGTGGTGGTCACAAAGCCCATACACTTTACCATCTAGGCCCTCACTTGGCCTATGAACTTTCTACCCATGTTCTTAGTTACTGGTTCACTGGTCCCTCAGCCCGTGACAGATGAGAATGAATGATATCAAAAGGAAGGGAGGAACTTCTGCGAGTTTGAATGCCCCAGAGAGCCTGGCTTAGTGCTGGGCATTCTTTTGAAGAGGTTTCACAGAACAATGAGGTTAGTACTTTCAGTTTCTATTTTACAGAGGTTAGAATAGACTGTTAAGGGACAGCCAGAAAGGACAAGAGAAGTGACAGCCTGAGGTTGAGAAGGGCCAGAGAATCATAAAAGCAGATATAGATCTGGCCACCTCTTTGTAACATGATGGTTCTTATCACAACCCTGGATCAAAAAGATTTGTTTGGTTTATAATGTTTAATTGTTTATAATGTTCAAAGAGAGTGGAAGGAGGGTAAATAAAAATTTTGGTGCCTAAAAAATTTTGAGCCTTTATTAAATAGATAATCCACAGCCAATAATATATGGCATGAATAAGAAGTAAGAGTTGTGTGCTGATGAAAACAAAGGGTTGTCTGCAGTGTGGGCTGATAAAGGCTGCAGGCACAGCCTTGGGTTGGAAGAACGGGTAAAGTGAGAGAATTCTATCTTTTCAGGTATGTCTCTTGTAAACAGCCAATTTTTTAACCTCATCTAAGACTATCATTTAATAGGTGAATTTAGCCCATTATATTCATTATAATCCCTATTCATATTTTTTCCTCTACCTTATGTTTTGTGTGTTTCAATTCATATTTTATTTTTCTCCCCCTTTACACTTTGGGTTGATCCAGTGCTCCTCAGGGGGAAGTATTTATTGAGCATCTGCTGGATGCTAGGTGCTTTGTAGTTGATTTTCTTTATTCTCACAATAAGCTTAGTCATGTTACCCTAATTTTATAGATGAGAATGGAGGCTCATAAAGATTAAATGTCTTTCCTAAAGTCCCACATTTATAAGAGGCCACTTAGAGGAAATTGAGCTCCCTCCTATTTGCCTAAATGGTCATATATTGAACTCTGTCCTGGTCTTAGAAATCAAGAACTCACTTGGGAAGGGTAACTGGAGACTATTCTAAGGGTCATCCACTGAATGGAGGGCCTGATGGGGATATTGGGATGTTTGAGACTTAACCCTACCCTTCTGGGATCTCAAGCTAGGGGGAGAATGCATTCACAAAACAGCTTTGCCATCTCCTGGCATTTCTTTTTCTGTGCCCAACTTTAGAGGTAAGTCCCGGGCAGCAGCAGGAGAAAGGCAGCAGGGAAAACGTGATGCCTGAAGTAAATTTTAAAAGAACTGATGATTTTTAACGAGAAGAATTGAAGGCCAGGGCATTCCAGGCAGAATGGCTTAAGCAAGAGTGAGTTGAGGGGATGAGGTAGGAAAGGGTTATTTGACTATAGTTTAGGAGGAGCTATGAGGTAAAGGGCTCAAAAGGTGGCCTGGGGGACAGGAAGGATAGGCTTTGAACTCCAAGATTAGATTTCTGGTTTTAATCCATGAGTTGCACAGACTCCTGAAATGTCCCTGCTTGACCGAGCATTCCACAAATGTGGTTTGTTCATTTTTATATTCTCCGTCTCTGGCTATCAGGTAGTATTATTCCCATGTTACTAATGAGGACAGAGGTTCAGAGAGGCCAAATGTCCTGACTCAAGATCATACAATATGTTACAGGCATATATGATATGATTCCACTGTAAATAATTTTACAAATTTTGGTACTTCAACAATTACCAGTAACGTGATGTAGGACCCACTTCTCAACTGATTGTGACACCAATGGTCAAACAGAAAGATCTATTTCCATACCCACCGCTATTTTCTTGCATACCTAATTGTGTATCAGGCATTTTGGTAAGAAAGTGCTTATTTATTTCTCATGATAACTTTGTAGGGAGTTGAATTCCTATTTTACAGATCAGGAAACCAGCTCTGAGAGGGGCCAGAGTGAGCTGGCTTTTGTACTGGTAGGATTCGGAATCCCAATCCAAGCCCTGTGTCCACCCACAAGCCCAGGTTTAGGACTTCCCAACATGTGGCTCGATAACTCTGGAACTGTAATATAGGTCCCCGAAAGGCAAGACTTCTTCCAGAGAATGCTGTCCACAGCACCACTTCAGCAACTCTACCATGGTGGTCTTTGGGACAATGACTTCTTGGTGGAAAAGAGGGACAGGCTCATCTGTTCATCTGAGCCAGAGAGGTTAGATACCTTAGCTCCTATAGCAGTCATGCCGCTCCCTCCAAGAGGCCCCTGCCTGTTTGTAAGCATACTCCTTTCAAGTCTGCCTCCTCCCAGACATAGGAAATACCTATCTAGATGTTCCCTCCCATGAGATCCCATGCAGTGCCCCCTCTCCACTCCCAGAGTTCTGGTTTCTGTTATCCAGGCCTTTTTTATTTTCCACCTTTCCTTTTTTTTTTTTTTTTTTTTAAATTTTTATTTATTTATGATAGTCACAGAGAGAGAGAGAGAGAGAGAGGCAGAGACACAGGCAGAGGGAGAAGCAGGCTCCATGCACTGGGAGCCCGACATGGGATTCGATCCCGGGTCTCCAGGATCACGCCCTGGGCCGAAGGCAGCGCTAAACCGCTGCGCCACCCAGGGATCCCTATTTTCCACCTTTCCTTTTTGGAAATGTTCTGTCAGTTTCTAGAAACTTTCTTCAAAACAAAACAAAAAACAAAATACATCCTCTCCTACACTGGGTATAATGCAACATCCTTATTCATTAAGATACAAATGTTTATATACTTACATGTAGAAACAGGAATGGCCTCAGGTAAACTCAATAAAACTACACTGTGTATAAAAACAAAAAACAACCTTCTTTTACATCTGGTCTCAGCCTCCCTCTCTGATCTCAGGTCTGCTAATCTGTCACATGTGTAACACTGACCAGGTATCCACAATGAAAGATGATGTGTCTCCTATGTCCCCAACTCCAACTCCTGATGTCTGGGCTCCACCATCAAAGCTTCAAAGGAAAAGGAGGAATTGGCTTTGTAGTATGTAACCTGGCCGTGGCTGGATTTTTTATTTTTTTATTTTTTGCCCAGGAAAGGGAGAAAGGAGGTTGGAGGCCAAGTGAGGGTTGTGGAGCAGTGGGCTAGGCTTTGAAAGGAAGAGACATGGGTCTGCTATTAACTCACCATGTGACTAGGGGCAGGGACAAGTATCTACCTCAGGTGGCTGTTTTGAAAGTCAAATGATATAACTTGTATGAAGAGTTTCATGTCAGGTTTTAAGTGTTATGTCAAGCACAGTGGGTGTGAAGGAGCAGTTTTGAAGGCAGAGAATTTAGAATAGTTGGAAAATTAGACAATACTTTAGAAAAGTCATAGGCTCAAAAAAAAAAAAGAAAAGAAAAGTCATAGGCTCTTAGTATTAGGGAAGAGCCTTAGAGCATCTATAAAGCCAAATCCAGCATTTGTATACAGAGAAGTGGAGGCTCAGAGAACTAAGGTGACACAAAGGCATCCTGCGGATCCAGGTGTCCAGCTTGCCTCCAGGTCAGAGCTCTTTCCTGGATACCAGGCCCCTCTGCCTGCTTCCATGTGGTGATGGTCCTGCTAGGCTAGAGGTGCTGGCATCCTTTTTTTTTTTTTTTTAAGATTTTATTTATTCATGAGACACACACACACACACACACACACACACAGGCAGAGACACAGGCAGAGAGAGAAGCAGGCTCCCTGCAGGGAGCCCAACCTGGGACTTGATCCCTGGTCTCCAGGATCATGCCCTGGGGCTGAAGGCAGCACTAAACCGCTGAGCCACTGGGGGCTGCCCTGGCATCCTTTTCAAGTCCTGTTGGGGATAAGTAATGAGTTTCCAGATTCCCCTAGGACAACCAGCTTCCTCTCCCAGGCTGGGGAGTTACAATCTCACAAGGATCCCAAAGGTCCCATGTGCTAGGCCATGGGCTTTTTCTGACAACTGCCGTAAGTTTAGTTGGTACCTAAGTCCACACTTCCTAGCACCCTAATGGACCACCTGCACTCATCACTTGTTCTCATCCTTGCACTTTTACAAGGGAGAGAAACAGGTGGATGGGAACATATATCTACAGTGTGTCCAACAGAATGCCTTGCCTCATCATGTCTCTCCATGGGGACCTGTGCCTGCTTTTCTTCTAACCGCTGGTTTATGTGTAACCCACTGAAGCCTCTCACCTAATCCAGTGATTCTTACTATATATCAGAACCACCTTGGAGTGGCTGGGTAGCTCAGTGGTTAAGTGTCTACCTTTGGCTCAGGTCGTGACCCTGGAGTCCTGGGATCCAGTCCTGCATCAGCCTCCCCACGCTTCTCCCTCTGCCTGTGTCTTTGTCTCTCTGTCTCTCATGAATAAATAAATAAAATCTTAAAAAAAACAAAACACCTAGAGGGCTTGTTAAAACATTATTGTGCCTATCTCCAGAGTTTCTGATTCAATAGGTCTGAGGTCAAGCCCTTATAATTTGCATTTCTAACAAGTTCCCAGGTCATGCCTATGCTGTATAGCAATCATACAGTTTGCATCTGTGTTCGACATGGATGGAACTGGAGGGTATTATGCTGAGTGAAGTAAGTCAATCGGAGAAGGACAATCATGGTTTCACTCATACGGGGAATATAAGAAATAGTGCAAGGGATTATAAGGGAAAGGAGGGAAAATGAGTGGGAAAAATTAGAAAGGGTGACAAAACATGAGAGACTTCTAACTCTGGGAAATGAACAAAGAAGGGGAGGTGAGCAGGGGAATGGGGTGACTGGCTGACGGGCACTGAGGAGGGCATTTTATGGGATGAGCACTGGGTGTTATATGTTGGCAAATTGAAATTCAATAAAAAAAATAATCAAAAAAATTTGCCTCTGTGTCTGTTGCACAGCAGCTGGCAACTGCAAAAGAGAACCACCTGTCCTGAAAATGGAGGAAAGGCACACACTTTAGTGGGGCTGCCAGGCTTGGCAAGAATGTGAACCCAGACCTGCTTCTTTGCCCCAACCAGGGGGAAGCCTACCTGAGGGTGACATCAACACAGAATTAGGAGAGTGACACATTTCAGAGGACTTGAATCTAGGCTTTATACTAACTACAAATACCCTCTGGACTTTTTAGTGATGTGAACAACAAAGTTCCCTTTTTCTTTTAGCCTCTTTGAATGAGGTTGCTGTCCCTGGCAATTTCAAGAGTCCTGCTGAGATGGAGAAGACAGAAATGACACCAGGTTGTAGGAAAATAACAGAGAAAATGGGAAAGGACCTTAGGGCTTTAATCTATAAAGTGTTGGTTCTAGGCAGAATCTCCCACCTGTTTAAGGTGGGTTGGGTGTGAATAAGCAGTGAGGTGTAAGGTCTAGGCACAATACTTAACCTGTCTGAGCCCCAGTTCCCTTATTTACAATAATACCTACCTCACGAAGTAAATTTGGGAGGTTGGGTATCATCCAGGCACAAAGTAGCTGCTCAATCAATGACCACTGTTAGTGTGATATGAATAATTGCAGAGCACATAGCCTCAGGCTGTAAGCAGCAGCTCTATATCTGTGGCAAACGTCAGGAAACAACCTTAGAGGCATCCTGGGGAGGGGGCATGTCTCAGGGCCTCCAGAGATGTCAGCAAGTGCAGGGGTTCCATGATTCTGGCTTGAGGGAAACTACTGAGGATTATTTGGAGTATTGGGCCTTCAGGGGTAGGGGGTGGGGGATGCTCTGTCAGATGGAGATCAACTAATTCCCAGATCATTTAAGACTGAGAAACAGGCTGCCTTGGGATTCCCAAGGGTCAACCCTTGGCTCATCAGTGAATTGACTATCCCCTTCCCTTCATAAAGCATGCCCCCCCCTTTATTTCCCAGCTCCCCAGGTGCAGCACTTCTGTCCCTCCCCCTCAGGCCCCATCTCTACTTTTCCTTTGCAACCTCTGACATGTATGTATACATATGCAGAATTCCAGATGTTGATAGATACCGACCTGGTTAAATAATAAAAGGAGAAAAAACAAATAGCAGAAAGAGAAATTAAGAAAACAATTCCCATTTCCAATTGCATCAAAGGGAATAAAATACCTAGGAATAGGGGGATCCCTGGGTGGCTCGGTTTAGCACCTGCCTTTGGCCCGGGGCGCGGTCCTAGAGTCCCAGGATTGAGTCCCACATCGGTCCGCATCGGGCTCCCAGCATGGAGCCTGCTTCTTCCTCCTCCTGTGTCTCTGTCTCTGTCTCTGTCTCTGTTTCTCTCTCTCTCTCTCTCATAAATAAATAAATAAATAAATAAATAAATAAATCTTAAAAAAAAACCCTAGGAATAAACTTAACCAAGAAGATGAAATACCTGTCTTCTGAAAACTATAAAATACTAATGAAAGAAATTGAAGATGACACAAATAAATAGGAAGCATTCCATGCTTATGGATTGGAAGAACAAATGTCCATTCTATCCAAAGCAATCTACAAATTTTACGCACTCAGTGAGTTATTGGTATTGGTATTATTGGTATTGGTATTTCTATCAAAATACCAATAGCAAAAAAAAAAAAAACAAAAAAAACAAAATACCAATAGCATTTTTCACAGAACTAGAATAGTCCTAAGATTTGTATGAAACTGCAAAAAGACCCCAAATAGCCAAAGTAATCTTGAAAAAGAAGAACAAAATTGGAGGTATCAGAATCCTAGATTTCAAGATATACTACAAAGCTTTAGTAATCAAAACAGTATGATGCTGGGACAAAAACAGACACATTAATCAGTGGAACAGAATGAAGAGCCCAGGAATAAACTCATGATTATATGGTCAGTCTTCAACAAGGGAGGCAAGAAAATGCAATGGAAAAAAATACCGTCTCTTCCACAAAAGTGTTGAGAAAACTGGATGACCACTTGGCAAAGAATGAAACTGAACCACTTTCTTACACCATACAAAAAGAAAATAACCTCAAAATGGATGAACGACTTAAATGTGAGACCTGAAACCATAAAAATCCTAGAAGAGATCATAGGCAGAAATTTCTCTGGCATTGGCCATAGCAACATTTTTCTAAATATGTCTCCTGAGGGAAGGGAAACAAAAGCAAAAATAAACTATTGGGACTACATCAAAATAAAAAGCTTCTGCACAGCAAAGGAAACAGCCAACAAAACTAAGATGGCATACTGAATGGGAGAAGAGATTTGCAAATGACATATCCAATAAAGGGTTATGTATCCAAAATACATAAAGCACTTATTAAACTCAAAAACAAAACCAAAAAAACAACCAATTTAAAACATGAACAGAGATATGAACAGACACATGGAAAGATGCTCAACATCACATCCTCAGGGAAATGTAAATCAGGGATCCCTGGGTGGCGCAGCGGTTTGGCGCCTGCCTTTGGCCCAGGGCGCGATCCTGGAAACCCGGGATCGAATCCCACGTCAGGCTCCCGGTGCATGGAGCCTGCTTCTCCCTCTGCCTGTGTCTCTGCCACTCTCTCTCTCTCTCTGTGACTATCATAAATAATAAAATAAAAATTAAAAAAAAAAGAAAAATTAAAAAAAAAAAGGAAATGTAAATCAAAACCACAATGAGATATCACCTCACACCTGTCAGAACGGCTAAAATAAAACACAAGAAACAAGTGTTGACAAAGATGTGGAGAAGGAACCCTTGTGCACTGTTGGTGGGAGTGCAAACTGGTGCAGCTACTGTGGAAAACAGTATGGAGGTTCCTCAAAAAATTCAAAATAGGGGACGCTTGGTTTGCTCAGTGGTTAAGTGTCTGCCTTTGGCTCAGGGCATGATCCCGGGATGCTAGGATAGAGTCCTGCATTGTGCTTCCTGTGGGGAGCCTGCTTCTCCCTCTGCCTGTGTCTCTGCCTCTCTCTCTGTGTCTCTCATGAATAAATAAAATCTTTAAAAAAAATTCAAAATAGAATTACCACATAATCCAGTAATTCCACTACCAATATTTACCCAAACACTACAAAAACACTAATTTGAAGGGATATGGCACCCCTACATTTTATTGCAGTATTGTTTACAACAGTCAAATTATGGAAGCAGCCCACATGTCCACCAATAGATTATTAGATAAAGAAGGTATGGTATATACACACACACCAGAATATTAGCCATAAAAAAGAATGAAATCTTGGCATTTGCAACAAAATGCATGGATCTAGAGAGTAAAAAGCTAAGTGAAATCAGTCATTCAGAGGAGGACAAATACCATATGATTTTACTCATATATGGAAATGAAGAAACAAAAACAAACGAACAAATTAAAAAAGAGACAACCTGGGATGCCTGGGTGGCTCAGCAGTTGAGCATCTGTCTTTGGGTCAGCGTGTGATTTCGGAGCCTGGGACTGAGTCCCACATTGGGCTCCTTGCATGAAGCCTGCTTCTCCATCTGCCTATGTGTCTGCCTCTATCTCTGTGTCTCTCATGAATAAATAAAATCTTTAAAAAAAAGACAACCCCCAAAACAACCTCTTGACTATAGAAAATAAACTGGTGGTCATCAGAGTGGAGGTGGGTGGAAAGATGGGTAAAACAGGTGATGGGGATTAAGAGTACACTTATTTTGATGAGCACCGAGGAATATATAGAATTGTGGAGTCACTATAGTGTACACCTGAAACTAATATAACACTGCATGTTAACTATACTGGAATTACAATTTTTTAAAAATTAAAAAAATAAGTTGCATTGAGATTGAATTTTTGTTAGAGGGAAGAAAAATAAAACTTTCCCCCCAAATCACAAGGCTCTACTTTTTGATTTGGGGAGGAATCAGCTCACCCAATGGCTTGCAAATATGATCTCACCATATCATATTTGGTGACTTGGAAAACTTATTTTTATCATCATCACTATATTAGTTTTTCTAGTAATTGTGTTTTTATTATTTCTCTGGCAGTTTATGCAGCCATTGGGTCCAGGAATTCTAGAGGAGTTCTGGAGGGTGTGGAAACCTTTAGGTTCTGAAGGAATGAAGCTCCCTTGGCAATAAGAAGGCACCATCATCATCATTATCACCATTAGGTGGTGCCGCCTCCCAGATTCTACAACTCCCATAGCCAGTTGGAGAGCTGGCAACAGCTACTGTCTCTCTGCAAGCCATCAGGAGAAAGCTTTCTGCAGTGAACATAAGCATTTGGCAATTTTTACCATTAAAACAAAAGACATTCACTCCCCACCCTCAACATCTTCAACATACACATCCCATATCCCGTGGTAAATATATTTGGTGCATGGAAAAAAGAAAGAGATTTATTTCAGGCTATTCTGAAATTTACTACAAATAAAACTCAGTTAAAGTCTAATTCTTTTTTTCACCTATCCTGTCCCCTTCACACATGGAAATTAGCTCCTACAGTTAAAATGCTCTGTAAAGTTTCTATTGTATGACTAGAAGGTAGCTTTGTAACAGTAGGTGGAGATGCAGTATCTGTGGTTGTTCAAACAGAGGAATGATCTTATAATAAGGAGCCAAAGATTACCAATTAGTTGGCCTATGGTCCATAATCCCAGAAGGTGTTTGAGGACCTGAGCATGGTTTTTGAAGAATATTATTTCTGTAGAACCATAAGCTTCAACTTCTACTTTTAAAAACATCAAAGACTTGGAGCACCTGGGTGGCTCAGTTGGTTAAGCGTCTGCCTTTGCTCCAGGACTCCCAGATTGAGACCCTCATCAGGCTCCCTGCTGAGCAGGGAGTCTGCTTCTCCCTATGCCCCTTACCGTGCTGTGTTCTCTCTCTCAAATAAATAAAATCTTTTTTATTTTATTTTAAAATATTTATTTATTTATTTATTTATTTTTTCATTCATTTATTTATTCATTTATTCATTCATGAGACACACACACACACACACACACACACACACACACACACAGAGGCAGAGACACAGGCAGAGGGAGAAGCAGGCTCCATGCAGGGAGCCCGACGCAGGACTCCATCCCGGGTCTCCAGGATCACACCCTGGGCTGCAGGCAGCGCTAAACTGCAGGCAGCGAGCCACCAGGGCTGCCCTAAAATCTTTTTTAAAAATAAAAACAGGGATCCCTGGGTGGCGCAGCGGTTTGGCGCCTGCCTTTGGCCCGGGGCGCGATCCTGGAGACCCGGGATCGAATCCCACATCAGGCTCCCGGTGCATGGAGCCTGCTTCTCCCTCTGCCTGTGTCTCTGCCTCTCTCTCTCCCTCTGTGACTATCATAAATAAATTTAAAAAAATTAAAAAAAAATAAAAAAATAAAAACATTGAAGACTCTTAGAAGATGTAGTGAAAACTTGTATGTTTCAATGTGCTATGCACTGGATTTTATTTTATTTTAAAGATTTTATTTATTTATTCATGAGAGACACAGAGGGAAAGAGAGAGAAAGAAAGAAAGAAAGAAGAAAGAAAGAAAGAAAGAAAGAAAGAAAGAAAGAAGCAGGCAGAGACACAGGTAGAGGGAGAAGCAGGCTCCATGCAGGGAGCCCTACGTGGGACCAGGATCATGCCCTGGGCGGGAAGGCAGGCACCAAACCGCTGAGCCACCCAGGGATCTCCAAAATCTTTTTTTTTTTTTTTTAATTTTTTTTCTTTATTTATTTATGATAGTCACAGAGAGAGAGAGAGAGAGAGCAGAGACACAGGCGGAGGGAGAAGCAGGCTCCATGCACCGGGAGCCTGATGTGGGATTCGATCCCGAGTCTCCAGGATCGCGCCCTGAGCCAAAGGCAGGCGCCAAACCGCTGCGCCACCCAGGGATCCCCAAGGGATCTCCAAAATCTTAAAAAATAAATAAAATTAGAGCAAAGAAAACTGTCGCTTCAGATTATGTTGCAGAATTTTTGGGGCTGGAAGTATTCTCAGGATAAATCTGGAGTCCAGCTCTCTCATAGTGACCAGCTGCAGATTTTGCCCCCTGGCAAGTCTTTGATTTTCCCCTTGGAGAATTACCCCTCCTACCTTACAAACAGGATTTGTTGGACTGTTAATCAAAATGGTCCAGATGTTCCTGGGCACCACATCAGGTCACTCAGATCCTCTTTCCTGAGAATTGAAATTACAAGTGGTCCCGTGCAAGAACTTAAGTGGTTGGAACTGACCCATCCTTTGGTCTTGCCCTGAAGACCTTGTCTGCTGGTTCTCTTGCTCCCTAGCACTCCTCAGTGTGCTGTCCTTTCTGAGGCCTGGCATATGGCTTATCCTTTGATTATTTGAGATCTCCTGGTCAGTCCAGTAGATTACTGACCCCTCTTTGTTTTTTGCTTAGGCTAGGCAGAATTATTTCTGTTGTTTGCAATAATAACACTGAGTGATTTTCTCTTCATTTTGCAAATGGGAAAGTGGTAGTAGCGTCAAGAAGTCAATGATTGACTTGTCCAAGGCTATATCGTTAGATCTTTGGGCTCAAGTTTAAGGCCATGCCCTAAAGGAAGAAATTATTCTGAATCAACAGCCATAAAAGTAGAACAAATCTTCTTAGGAGAGAGGTCACCCTACGTGTTATGAGAGAGAGAAAGAGGATGCGTGTATGGGTGGCAGAAGGGAGAATGAGTGAAGAATGCTGTGTTAAGTTGGGAAGGGGCAGATCTTCCGAATTCTGAACTCAGAATAAGTCTGAGCTACAGATGTGTTTCAATTCTGGTCATTCAGTTAGAGCTTTGCAGAAGCTCAGAACCATGCTATCAGGACCTGAAGGTTTGAGGAAGAATTCTGAAAAGATGGAATAATCTTGGGATCTCAAGTGGAAGGAGAACTTGGGTATATAAATACCTTACCAGGGATCTGAGACAACAGAAGTGAGAACTCAGAGTCTGAGGGAATAAACCACATATGCTAATGGTTCTAGGTTCTTTTATTTTTTAAAAAATTTAAAAAAGATTTTATTTATTCATGAGAACACAGAGAAAGAGAGAGAGAAAGGCAGAGACACAGGCAGAGGGAGAAGTAGACTCCATGCAGGGAGCCGGATGAGGGACTCCATCCCAGGTCTCCAGGATCACGCCCTGGGCCGAAGGCGGTGCTAAACCGCTGAGCCACCTGGGCTGCCTCAAGATGATTTTTAAAGGCCTGTGCAGAAGAAAGATCCTAGAGAGAGGCTATGAGACAGAATAATGTGGAGCAGTTGCCTCATCTCTGATAACTACCATGTATCTTTGTCCTTAGATATGAGAGTAGTGGGGCTCAAGGATGAGCACAGGTGAGGCCACCTCCATGGCCCACTCTTCTACTGGAACCTTCCATCCTTCAAATTCCCTAAAACTTCTTCCTTTCCAAGGACGTTTTCCCAACCAGAGACCCAGGTTGTGCCTGTAGTGACATAGTCCGTATAGAATGGAGGAGGTAAACCCCAGACCCTGACTGGATAGACAGGAACCACCTGGATAGAGCACAAGAAAAAAGGTGGACACTCCAGGCTAGGCTGATAACACAAACCTGCATGCTGAGTAAGTTTCTGTGTTTCTCTGGGCTTCCATTTACTTGTATGTAAATGAGAAATAATTTTTGCTGTTCTCATAAATCGGAGAAAATAAAGCTTCCTATATCTTAAAAAGACAAGAAATACACATACACAGAAAAGCTGGCAGTTGCTTATTTTGTTTTGTTATTTAGGCTACAAACCCACAGGGCAAGAATGTTTTGTTCATTGTACTGCAGCTGCCACTGAGTAAATGTCATCAGTAATGAGAACGTTGAGAACATATTGCAGCTGCTGCTCCTGTGTTTTCCAGACATTGCTCACCAACCAGGTACCATTTGGCCTCTAGGAGTGAGACCAGGAATACAAAGCCAAAGATCTGCTCCATTAGTGACAAAATCACTTGGCTGCTGAATCTAGACAAATATATGGAAGACCTACCCATTCACTCATTTAGCAAATGTGTATTGAGCACCTACTATGCGCTGCCATTGTGCCAGCTGCTGTGAATACTATGGTGAACAAGTCCAGTATGGATTTTCTCTTACAGAGCTTATGGTCCAGAGGGCCATGACCATTGTCCCTTGTTTGAAACTAGAACCATTGGGGTGCCTGGGTGGCTTCAGTGGTCTGCCTTCAGCCCAGGGCGTAATCCTGGAGTCTTGGGATGAGTCCCTCATCTGGCTCCCTGCAGGGAGTCTGCTTCTCCCTCTGTCTGTGTCCCTGCCTCTCTCTCTCTCTCTCTCTCTCTCTCTGGGTGTGTGTGTGTGTTCTCATGAATAAATAAATAAAATCTGTAAAAAATAAATAAATAAAAATCATCTTCTTTTATTTTATTTTATTTTTTTATTTATGAGAGAGAGAGAGAGAGAGGCAGAGGGAGAAGCAGGCTCCATGCACTGGGAGCCCATCGCGGGACTTGATCCTGGGTCTCCAGGATCGTGCCCTGGGCCAAAGGCTGGCGCTAAACCTCTGCGCCACCCAGGGATCCCTAAAAATCATCTTCTTAGGCCACAGTTGTTTGCTGCTTCCTCTTTTCTTGCATATGTCTATTCTTTGTTGGAAGAGCTCCAGTTGCTGGGAAGCACTGGAAGGTGACAGCTCAGGTTTTCTTCCCTGTAGCAGGAATGCCTCCAGCCATGCAAGGCAAAGTAGATGATGTCATTCAGAGCCCTTGTCCCTCAAGCTTCCATGTGATCCCTGACCTTGCTTGATCCTTTCTCAAAGACCCTGCTTCCACCTCCACTCTCTCTCTCCCCAGTATCTTAGGTCCTTCTGCTTCCAGGGTCTTTCTAAAGATATAATGCTGCATTCAGTTTCTCATAGATTCAAAGACTCTCTAAGGATGGAACTTCAGGCAACAGCTTGGGACATTTTAGGTTATAGGGCCTCTTATAATCCAGAGTGGGCCAAAGTTTATTAGCATATGACACATATGCTGTACCACAACAAATGCATTATAACACAGCATTTCTGGCAACACAAATACCCTCATAGATTAATGGATATTTACTATCCAAAGAGATGGTATTTCAATGGTCTAATAACAGGTATTATACCTGGCATGAGCTGGAAATCAATGCTAATCTTTTTCCTTTAACAAGAACATCTACTGAAAATTTACTTTTGGACATGGGACACTTTAACTGGATAATTTGTGCTAATAATCTTCTTTTAAAAAAAGATTTATTTATTTGAGAGAGCATGCATGTGAGTAGAGGAAGAGGCAGAGGGAGAGGGAGAGAACTTCAAGCACACTTACCAGTGAGTGTGGAGCCTGATGTGAGGTTCTATCTCAAGACCCTGAGATCATGACCTGAGCCAAAATCAGAGGTCAGCTGTACAACTGACTGAGCTATGCAGGTGTCCCTCAGAGGTCATGTTCTTTAATCAGAATGAATGATACTATGGAAATCATAGACAATGATTGTGTAAAATTGTATGCTATTAGTGTAACATTTAGCAATGTTACCAAAATGGTTACCTTTGTCTCAGAATATTCATATAAAATTTTTTCAACATCTTATACTAAAATAACAGAAATACCTTGGGTGAAATTGAACAAAATTGATAAACTTTTAGATGAAAACTTAGAAGGGTTCAAATGCAGCCCATAAAACCTTGACCAAACAAGCTAACTCACTCTGAGCATGCTGCACAGGCCATTCAAGCAGCCTTAGCAGTCATTAACACTTAGCATTGAAAAGCTTAGCATTGAAAAAGAATATACAAAAATTATATAATAAATCATCCTTTCTAGAATTTAAAAAAAATTTAAAGTATTTTAAAAAGATTTTATTTATTTACTCATGAGACACACACACACACACACAGAAAGAGAGAGAGAGAGAGAGAGAGAGAGAAGTAGAGACATAGGCAGAGGGAGAAGTAGGCTTCATGCAGGAAGCCCGATATGGGACCCAATCCTGGGATTCCAGGATCACGCCCTGAGCTAAAGGCAGACACTCAACTGCTGAGCCACCCAGGTGTCCCCGTTTCTACAATTAACAAAACTCTTCAGACACATGATTTGTTCTGGCTCATGGTCTGACTGTAACCCTTTAAAATACTTCAAGAAATCCTCTCTCTACACATATTTGGGAATCCATTAAGGAAATCTTTCTATTGCTTTTAGCTATTATATTTAGCTATTATATTTTGTTATTTTATCTTATTAAACATGCTATTAAAATATGCACCCTCAGGCTTAAGAAGGAAAAATCATGAAAAGACCATTTTTTAAAAAAGATTTTATTTATTCATGAGAGAGAGAGACAGAGAGAGGGGGAGAAGCAGTTTCCATGCAGGGAGCCCGATGTGGGACTCAATTCCAGGACTCCAGGATCATGCCCAGAGCTGAAGGCAGGCACTAAACCACTGACCCACCCAGGGATCCCTAGACCATGCTTAACTATACCCTCACTGTTCTTTTCTAGATGTGCCAAGACCCGATACTGAAGATTCCGTATGTATTTTTGGATTTTTATCTGCCTATAGTTGGCAATGTGATTCTTATTTCATTGATTTGACTGCTTTGCTGATTTGTTAACTTACCTTAATAGAATTTAGATTTAGTTTTTCTTATTTTTGACTTATTTTTATTAGATGTGACTTTGGAGTTTTAAAATTTAATCCTTACTTAATTTTGCTTTATTTGATTCAGCCTAATGTCTCTAACTTGTTTGGATTTGATGTGATCATTGTTTTATGATGTCAATTGACATTTCGTGTGGTTTGAGATTTCTTTGATTTTGTTTGATTCTCATTGAAAACGTGATTGAATGACTTGTTTTTTTTTTTTTTAAGATTTTATTTATTTATTTATTTATTTATTTAAATTTTTTATTTATTTATGATAGTCACAGAGAGAGAGAGAGAGGCAGAGACACAGGCAGAGGGAGAAGCAGGCTCCATGCACCGGGAGCCCGATGTGGGATTCGATCCCGGGTCTCCAGGATCGCGCCCTGGGCCAAAGGCAGGCGCCAAACCGCTGCGCCACCCAGGGATCCCAAGATTTTATTTATTTATTCATAGAGACACAGAGAGAGAGAGAGAGAGAAAGGCAGAGGGAAAAGCAGGCTCCATGCAGAGAGCCCGACATGGGACTCGATCCAGGGTCTCCAGGTTCACACCCCAGGCTACAGGCGGCACTAACCCACTGCACCACCAGGGCTGCCCTGACTGAATGACTTGTATTTACCTCTTCCACATTAGCAAACTAGTACTGTGACCTGGTTTAAGACATATTTGACTCCTGCATGACCCTTACAGATTTGTCATGAGGAATCACAGGGTGGAATGTAGAAAGCAAGGTGGAGTCATTCATGTCAAGCAGGGGACTGTGTCAAGCAGGGGACTGACAAGCAACGATGCCAGAAGCTAAGGGCATTTCAGCTAAGACCAGGTATCACTGAGACCAGCACCAGCTTTTGACACACGGAGGAGTGATAACCAATAGAAACAAAGAAGGTAAAAAAACAAAAAAAAACAAAAAAAAACAAAAAAAAAAACAAAAAAAAAAAAAACAAAGAAGGTCTGCAAAGCTTCAAGACTGATTAAATCCCTTTTAAAAAGAGAGGGTATTTGCAGCAAACTGTCAGACTCCTCAGGCACTGACTTCTCTATGTCTGACCATTTCAAAAACACAGCTGCCACTCAAGGTTCTGCCTGATTGATCTCTGGAGGAGATCAGAGATCCTTCTTGTTATGCTATGCTTGAACATAAGCAGTAAGTGCCAAGAGCTGACCTAGACTGGTCGATGGCCTTATCTTAACTGCCCACTCACAGATTGAACTTCATCTTTGGTTCCTTAACTTCCTACCCCGTTCTACGTTGTTTGTTGTGTGACTTGTCATGTGCTTTGCTTTCTGTGACCTTTAAGAAGTCAAGTTAAACACGTGGTGAGATGTTACTGAGTCTAGAATACAGAAACTGCTTTATAATTACGTTAACCTTGCTTTATGACTGAATAAAGCTGATATTGTGAAAAGGCACAATTCACATGCGTCCCTTCATAGTAGCTCCTGACAGATAGTTTCGTGTGTTCCCACGTTTAAAGGTATCATTTGTTTCCAGCGGAGAAGCCCTTGAAGGGAGTGCAGCCCTAGGGCCTGGGCCCAGGAGACAGAGCATGCGCAGTACACGGGTCTTGTGCTGTGAAGGGGACAGGAGGAAGGGAGAAGGTTCTTTGGAGTCCTTTAAAGAAAGAGCCACACACCTTGAAGCAGCCTACATCTATTTAGACTTTAGCCCTGCCCAAGCCAAGTCTCCTCAAAGTCCCGCCTCCTGAAAGCTCCGCCCCAACCTAAGTAAACTACACCCGCGCCGGGTCCTAGGAAGCCATACTTCTTCTTCTTCTTCTTTTTTTTTTTTTTTAATATTTTATTTATTTATTCCTGATAGACATAGAAAGAGAGAGAGGGAGGCAGAGACACAGGCAGAGGGAGAAGCAGGCTCCATGCTGGAGCCTGACATGGGACTCGATCCCGGTTCTCCAGGATTGCACCCTGGGCCAAAAGCAGGCGTCAAACCGCTGAGCCACCCAGGGATCCCCAAAGCCGTACTTCTTAGATAATCAGCCAACCCCCTGGAGGCCGCTGGGCGCGCTCAGCAGCTGGGACTGAGAACGCGGCAGGTGCAGGCGCTGCGGAAGAAGCGGCACTGGCAGGAGGCGCAGGGGTCACAGCAGGCGGGCGCCGGGGACTTGCAGCTGTTGCGAGTGGCCACGCAGGGGTTGGGTGGCGGGGGCCGGGGACGAGCCACGTTCTTCATCGAAGCCTTTTTCTGCAGGGAAACGCCAGGGCTGCCCAAGCTGGCCACGTCCACCCCACCTGTCCTCACGTCTGTCTCGGAACTCCTTGGGCTGTCCATGGAGGCCCCAGACCAGACATCCCCACCCGCTCCCGACCGTCCGCTGGACTTCATGACCACAGGGGACCCCAGCGGGTCCCTGCTTCTCCCAGTCATCCACCCCCTGCCTCCAAACCCATGAACACTTACTTACCTGGCTGGGCGCGGCCCACTTTTCTCCCTAGGCGATCCTACTCAGTTCTAGAGTTTTCACTACCTCTGTCTTTCCCTTTGCAGCATGTCTCCAATTTCTCATCAGTTCTGCCTTCACATTAAATCCGGATCCACCCACTTCTTCACCACCTTGCTACCCTGGGCCAGGCCACTATCTTTGGCCTGCTGGCCCTCTAGCCCACTTAGAGTCCATCCTCTGTTGCACCAAACAAACGGGCCCCTCCGAAGACCTATGATAGCAACCACACTGGCTTAAAGCCCCCAGTGGATTTTCTTTGAATTTGGAATAAACCATAAACTTCACTTTAGCTCTCGAGGCCCTCTGGTTTGGCCCCGCCCACTTCTCTGAGCTGAGTTTTGACCACAGTGCCTTGGTTCCGTGTACCCAACACCAGGAAATTAAGTTCCTGCTGCAGAGCCTCTGAAAGTGGCCAGCCACTTTCCTGAAACCACTCTTTGCTGTGCTCCAATGCAGGTAGCCGTTAGCCATTTGAGGCTACTGCATTTTGAAGGTGTCTAGTACAACTGAAGAACTGAATCTTCAAACTTTTTTTGTATTAAAAAAATTTTTTTTAAATTAAAAAAAATTTTTTAAATTTTAATTTACATTTTAAAATAGAAACTGTGAAAAATTTTAAACAATTGTTTTTGGGGGCAGCCCCGGTGGCCCAGCGGTTTAGCGCCACCTTCCGCCCAGGGCGTGATCCTGGAGACCTGGGATCAAGTCCCATGTCGGGCTCCCTGAGTGGAGCCTGCTTCTCCCTCTGCCTGTGTCCCTGCCTCTCTCTCTCTCTCTGTCTCTCATGAATAAATAAATAAAAATAAAATCTTAAAAAAAAAAAAAAAACAATTGTTTTTGTTAGAACTACAATTGACTTTAACTATTAAAAATTAGTATCGGAATTGAGATGTACTGTGAATGTAAAGATGCACCACCAAGTTTCAGACTTAGCACGCACACACACAAATGTAAAATATTTCACTAACTTTTTATATTGGTTACATATTAAAATGGTAATATTTTGGATATGTTGGGTTAAATAAAATATTACTAAAGTTAATTACACATACTTTTTAAAACTTTTTTAAATATGCTTTTTAATATGGCTAGTAGGAAATTTAAATTTATATATGTGGCTCACATTGTATTTCTATTGCTGCTTGAGATACTGAACTTTTCAATATTTAAGTGTTGCTTCCTCTGGGAGGGCTTCTGAGACCACTCTTCCCTTCACTTTTACTACCATGCTTTAATTCCTTTACAATGTTTTTCATTATTTGAATTTATTTTACCTATTTATTGGTTTACTTACTGTTTGTCTATTTTCCCCACAAGAATGTAAACTCCATGACAGTTGGGATATATCTCTCTGTTCACTTCTATACAACCCATACCTGGTATGCAAATATATTCCTCACTATGTATTCTTATATGTCAATCATCTACTTACTCTACAGAAAGTCTACAGAGGAGCAGAGACTCTCAAGATCACACAGTGCCAGGTCTAAGACAGGAATAATGTGTGCATTTCAACAATGCCTTAATCCAGTATTTCCCACATCGTGGGAACCTGTACCATGGTAGTATGATTTTAGGTGGTATATGAGTATTAAATGACATTATATCACACAGTGAGAAAGCATTCTTTTCAGTTTCCTTCAACTTTAAAGGCTCGTTTGGTGCCAATATATCATTAATGCTTTCCCAAAACTTTCTTTTATTTTTTTATTTTTTATTTTATTTTTTTTTAAAGATTTTATTTATTTATTCTTGAGAGATAGAAGGAGAGACAGAGCCAGAGACACAGGCAGAGACATAGCCAGAGGGAGAAGCAGGCTCCATGCACCAGGAGCCCGACGTGGGATTCGATCCCAGGTCTCCAGGATCGCGCCCTGGGCCAAAGGCAGGCGCCAAACCGCTGCGCCACCCAGGGATCCCTTCTAATCTGATTTTTAACACAGAGAACAAGCCTGAGATTTAGAGCATTTGCCAGGCAACCCCATCCAGCTAAAATCCACTAACAATGTTTTATTTTCATTACACTTATTTTTATGGTTACCTTTTATTTACGGCAAGTGATACTGATTTTCTATCATAGTTATATATATTAAACAAATATGTTAAATAAATAAGTGAAACTCAGTTACAGCAAAAATTGTGGGGGCCCCACAATTTTTAGGTTCTGTTGGTGGAGCATATGACTTTTGATCTCGAGGTTGTGAGTTCAAGCCCCATACGGGGTGTGTAGATATTACTTAAAAATAAAAGTCTTCAAAAAATTTGGGAAGTGAGAGATGCCTGGGTGGCTCAGCGGTTGAGCGCCTGCCTTGGGCCCGGGGCGTGATCCTGGAGTCCCGGGATCGAGTCCCGCATCAGGCTCCCTGCGTGGAGCCTGCTTCTCCCTCTGCCTGTGTTTCTGCCTCTCTTTGTGTATGTCTCTCATGAATAAATAAATAGAATCTTTAAAAAAAAAATTTGGGAAGTGGTTCTGAAACAATTGAACTTTAGGAGACATTGCATTCAGTCAAAAGAATGAGTGATGGTGGCATTTCAGTCAGAGGGCTAGCTTGTATAAGATGCTTTTTAGCAGGTAAACTATTTCGCTCAGTGAACCTTAGCTCTCTGGGCTTCTGTGGGGGTCTGATTCAGGGCTTGAGGCCAGGAGGCCTTTAGATAGCTTTCAGCTTCTTTTGTTCATGGAAGGCTGGAATATCTTTCATTTAGTTCCTAGCTAGAATTCCTTTTAAGTCCGGTCCCACCCCCACAATGAAAACTCACAGTCCTACCTTAGAAGATCTCTTCTTTTCCGCCTCTTTTCTGCTGATCTTTTTGGATTTCTTGTTCAGTGCTTCAAAGAGAGACAGAAGGAGCAAAGCCAGATGTTTTTGGAGGCCACGAGCTGCAGTAAAGTGGGAGGAGCGGGAAGGGGCTCCAGGAAGTCTCAGGGTGGGGGATAAGAGGGGTTGGCTGGATGAATCACAACTTGAGAACTTAGGCCAACAGGTTCTTACTAGTCTGGCTGCTGACTGGGAGCCAGGGACTGAAAGAAAAATGTCCTCTGAAGGAGGGCAAAGAGGAAATCCAAGAAGGCCCTGAAACATGGACTCAGTATCATGTACATGAAGGGACCTGTGTTTTCTATATTCCTATTTTTCATTTGTCAGACCTATGGAGCCAGGCACCTGATTTGAATCCTGACTCTGCCATATAACAGCTGTGTTTGCTTAGGCAACTTACTTAATATCCTTAAGCCTAGTTTTCTCATCTGCAAATAGGGTCCTGTAATGTCCGCCTTGCAGGGTTGTCTTGAGGATAAACAAGGTATGTTTATAAAGTGAGAAGTCTGGCACATCAAGGTTGATCAAAGGTGATAGTTACTTCCCGATACATCTAGAATATTATCTTTTCCTAGTGAGAGGCAAAGCAGTGAGGGATATTAGTTTTGAATTTGGATTCTGGAATTTAAAACACCCAGGTTTGAATTCTGGCCCTGCCAGTTAAGAACTGTGTGATCTCATGTTAGTCAGTTAACTTTGCTCAGCCTCAATTTCCTCAACTGTGAACTAGGAATAAAAATAGTATTCACTTCACAGTGCCCAGCACACAAAGAGTATATCTCTTACTATTATTTTTATCAGATGAAGTTGAACTAGAAGATGTTTAATGCCAGGCTTTAATGTGCCTGATGTTTTCCCCTGAGCAGTCATTCTCAGTCCTCAACACTGAAAAGACTAATTCATCCCACACTTGTTTATATTCTGCAGCATTTTCAAACATTTTTACTGTTGACAGTTCTGTGATTCAATAAGTTTCAGAAATGCTAAGTTAAAACAAATTCACAGAGGGTCTTGACTTCTGGATTTCTCAGAGCCTCTAACATGTGAAGCTGCATATTAGATTGGTGGTATGCAGGGCTTTTCCAAACCATATGAGTCAAAGAATACTTTATTCATGTAGGATTACTTTGAAGAATAAGCACAAAGGAGCTCTGACGTATGTCAGTGAATCCTGATATTAGCCTGGAGAGCATGTTTGACATCCTGTAGCCCTTTCTCATGGGCCAGAGTCCAGAGACTAGACACCAAGTCATGCTACTCACCTACAATAGAGACAGAAGGGAAATCCAAAAGGTTCACAGAGGAGTTGCTCCTTAGGCTCCTGTCATCCTTGGGCTTTTCCTCAGCCAGGTGGCTGTAGGCAGTGAGGAAGCACAGGGAGACCAGCAGGGTGGCCAGGAGTAGGCGGAAGATATTCATCCTTGGAGGCCTGAGTGGAACAGAAAAGGCAGTCAGGCTGATGGGCCAGGGGTCTTGATAAGAGGCCGTGCCCTCTGGCTTTCCTTGTATTTCTTTGGGGGTGGTGCTTTGACTCCATTTTATAAGTATCCCAATAGAGCTGGAGGATACCCAGGATTGGGACAGGAAAGGGGAGCTGATGAAAGAAGAAGAGAGAAAAGGAGAGATGGGGAGAGCAAGAAAGACAAGGAAAGAAGGGAGATTTCGGGTAAAGGATTATGGATCTGAACAAACCCTCATTGCTGTTACTACTCAACGTGGGACACACACTTTCTGCTATTAATACAGGATAATAATGCTGACAGCAATGACTACCTGTGCAATTATGTTTCTCAAGATTAATTTGTCCTTCCATTCTCTAGTGGTGAAGACTGTTCTTTGATCTGTGGTATCACTGATGACAATTCCTTCCCTTATACTCATCATTTGCTTTAAGTTACTGTTAAGGATTTAAGATGAGTTTCTGTTCAGCATGGTGGATATAAAGAATCCAGAAAGGGGAGTCAGGCCACCTGGATGTACCTGCTATTTAAGCGGCTGTGTGACCCTGGGCTCATCTGGGCCTCTGCTTTCTCATCTATAAAAAGAGAGGATAGGACTACATGACTTAGTACACATTATGAGGTGCAGAGTTGAAACTTACTAAAGATTTAATGAATGAAAGAATCTTGAGACCTTTCCTTTCTAAAATTCTATGAATCGGTGATTTCTGATTCTTGCTTCCTGGGCTTTGGAACAGGTTAAACAGTTGTACAAAGATTTTGTGAAGGCCACTTTTGTATCCTTAAGAGTTGAAGGATTTGCAAATGCATAAAAAATATGACTGGATCTGATTAAACTCTGGAAAAGAGGGCATGGAAAGCCATGGTTAAATCCAATTGGCTGGGCAGCCCAGGTGGCTCAGGGGTTTAGCCCCGCCTTCGGCTCAGGGTGTGATCCTGGAGACCCAGGATCAAGTCTCACATCAGGCTCCCCGCATGGAGCCTGCTTCTCCCTCTGCCTGTGTCTCTGCCTCTCTCTGTGTGTGTCTCCCATGAATAAAAAAAAAAATCTTAAAAAAAAAAATCCAATTGGCTGTGTACCTCAGGAGTCTTGTTGATGTGTGTATGTGTGTGTGTGTGTGTACATGTGTATGTATGTATGTTGCACGAGCAAACAAGTACTAATGTATAAAGGCTCTAATTAAGGGAATATGGGAGATAACAGTATCCGGATCATCTCTGAGTATGATAAAATGAGTAGACAGTATATCAGTATAGAGTGCACACTCAGTGTACACCGCAGACATCCCCTTAGCTATGGCACTTAGCCTGATCTCTTAATCCTCTTGGGTCAAGGCCTTGGTCCCCAAAGCAAAGGAAAGGATTGTAATTTCCCGGTGATGAGGAAGGGCTAACCACCTATTGGGACAGAGGTATAGTGAGAGATAAGAACTGAGGAAGAGGCGAAGGCAGCAGAGTTTTTTTTTTTTTTAAGATTTTATTTATTTATTCGTGAGACACACACACACACACACACACACACACACACAGAGAGAGAGAGAGAGAGAGAGAGAGAGAGAGAGAGGCAGAGAGAGAAGCAGGCTCCATGCAGGGAGCCTGATGTGGAACTCGATCCCGGGACCCCAGGATCACGCCCTGGGCTGAAGGCAGGCGCCAAACTGCTGAGCCACAGGGATCCCCAGAGTCTTCTTGAAAAGAGAGAACAATATTAGTTGCTGACCATACTAGCTGTTAATGAAGTACAGCCTTGATAGCCTGCTGGGGTTTTGCTAGTAGCATCAATGAGGAAAACCAGGGTTTCTGGGAAGCCAGCAAGTTGGCATTGCTGGGAACGTGATTGGGCTCTGTTGGTTGTAATAGTGGCCTCTACCAGTCCTGCCAACCACCAATTGCCAGGGATATGGGAGTTTGAGTGAAGCTCATCTTTGTGGAGAAAAAAAAAGTGACCCAGAGGCAAAGTAGTGTTTAGTAGAAGCTTACCATGGAGGAGCATTTCATAAAGGCCAGTGGTATTGGAGGCAGATGTGCCCCTGATCAATCTTTTGGAACAAAACATATACTTGGGAAGAAAGGGAAATTAAAGGGAAATTAAAGGAGGGAATCTTAGCCTTGAAACTGTCTGCAAACCTTTGCCCATATGCACATTTTTTTTCTGGGGAGAAGGTCCATAGCTATTTCTGGATCTATAAGGGGGCCTCTGGCCCCTAAAAAGCTCAGAGCCCCTCCTTTGCAACCTGAATGGGGCTCACCCAGAGCCACAGGCATATGAGAACAGAGGATACTGTCAATTTTTTTTTCTGTTTAGGCAAATAATTGAGTTCTATACTTGGGAAAGTGTGCTTGTTGGAAGGGACATATCACTCCAGCACTGGTATAAAATAAAGAAATGTAATAATGAAGCAAACCAAGGAATATAAACACTATAGTCCCATTTGTGAACAAATATCAAAACTTCCTCAAATGTAAATATGCTTACATATGCAAAGAAAAAGAGTGGAAGATTACACATTAACATTTTAATAATGAATACTTCTTAGGAGTGGAATTGAGGCTGGGGAGTGAGGTTGAGACATGCACTTCTTCATGTACTTCTGTATGTGAATTTTTTTTTAAGATTTTATTTATTTATTCATGAGAGACACATACACAGAGAGGCAGAGACACAGGCAGAGGGAGAAGCAGGCTCCATGCTGGGAGCCCCACGAGGGACTCGATCCCGAATCAGGCCCTGGGCTGAAGGTGGCACCAAACCACTGAGCCACCCGGGCTGCCCTGTATGTGAATTTTTCAAGAATGTTATTACATTGTAATAAAAAAAGAAAAGATGATAGAAATAAATACTAAATGCAACTTGACATAATGTCAAAGGATTTAAGGAACATGGATGGAGAGTTATGTTTGATTTGTGACAATGAGGCTGTGGAATTTGTAGGGCTCTCTTCCGTCTTTGTGCCTCAGATTCAAGGTACAGTCTGCTCTCAGCACCTACTGCTCTTGTTACCAAATTTAGGGCTTTCTCATAGCATATCCTCCTTTTACCCCTTCTCTGTCCTGGAAAGCTCTCAAAGTCTTTTACCCTTCTGGTTCATCAGCTACTGTTTTGATATGGGAGAGGTAATGCACAATTTTTGTTATGGTTTTGTTTCTCAGCCAAATGAGCTATACCAAATACTGAAGTTCAGAGCCAGGGGAGAAATATCTGTCATTCATCATTATCTAGATTCCCCACACCAGATGTTCAGTGGCTGCATAGGGATCCTACCATCCCACATATCTTTGACCCATCTGAGCAACAGACAATATGTATCCATGACAGGTGACTGGCTGTGCTGAACTTAGGAGGCTCCATTAGGGTTATAGGCTCATTCCTTAAGGTTCCCTTAGGCTTATCAGTGATGGCAATTTATGATATATCAATATGTTTTACCTACTTAGCTTTGTCCTAGAATAGCCAATCAAGCAACAAATATTTTTTAATACCATGGGAGCTTTCTTCCTATGACAGTTGTGTTACAGGATTAGGCATACCTCTGAGAAGGGCAAGAGAAGGAGAAGCAAAGAAAGAAGGGTGAAGAAAACTTTGGGACATGGTTTCAAGAGAGCAGATTTTGCTGAGGGTAGGGATGGGACACCAAAAGGGAGGAAGGGACTAATGGAAAGGGCCTGAAGAAAGTCACTTAAGGGACTGAGCCTAACATTCCAAGGGATCCTCTTTAATCAACCTCATCCATAACACGTAGGGAAAACATTAGAAAGACAAAGCCAAAGGATCATGAGGAATTCACCAATTTCATAATTAGTTCTTGCTCTATCTTTGGTTAACCCAGTCCCAGAGGTTCAGCATCCCTGCTGAACTGCCAACCAAATCTACCCTAAGCCAAGCCACCCACACTGTTGCCTAGACAACTGTGAATGTCTCTTAATTGACATCCTGCCTCCTTTCTTGTCCTGTTTCATCTGTTCCCCCAAATAGTAGCCAGAGTGATTGGGGACAGGATGGGGGGGCATGATTCAAATCACACATCACCCCCTGCTTCCTTTAACAGCTTCCCATTGTTCTTGAAATAAAATCAAAATTTCCTGCAAAGCCCTGTTACTCTCTCTGGATTCATCTGATAGAGTCTTCTGTTTAATCACTGTATTTTGGATGTTATTGTACTCCTTTCTGTTCCTAGAACATGCTAAACTGTTTCCTATCTCAGAGACTTTACACCTGTCATTCTCTTAACCCTAAATGTTCATTCCTTGGCTTTGAACTTGATTCCCTCAGTATTTCACCAGGCTGGATCATTGGCAAGTTTTAGATCTTTGTACATCACCTCTTTCTTTGACCACTTTATCTGAAAGCATCCTTTCTCCAGTTTCTGTCTATCCTATCATCCATTTCTTTCATAGCTCTTACAAATGACCAATTATCTATGTTTATCTTCATAATGGCTTTCCTTCATTTGTAGAATTTATTTATTTATTTATTTTAAAGATTTTATTTATTTATTCATGGGAGACACACACACAGAGAGGCAGAGACATAGGCAGAGAGAGAAGCAGGCTCCCCGCGGTAAGCCCAATGTGGGACTAGATCCTGGGACTCCAGGGTCATACCCTGGGCCGAAGGGAGACACTCAACCTCTGAGCCATCCAGGCAACCCTCGTTTGTAGAATTTAATCTCCCAGAGCATAGGGACATTGTTGTCATATTGATTTTGCTAAGCAATGCCTGGCACACAGTAGACATTCAATAAATATTTGGTGAATGACTGAGTGAATGAATGGGTAGCAAAGAAAAACAAAAAATCTTTAGATTTGCTGGTCCCTTCAGGCCAACAGGACAAGAACAGGTTACAAGTCAAATCTGATTGTGATTCAATGTCTTTTCCTTGGCCTTTGTTCTATCCTACTGGGGCTTAGACAACTCTTAGGTTTCATCAGTATCCCTTATTTGAGTGCTAGGCTAGGACTCTGGTTTTTCTTAATATTTTTGATCTTGTGCTTGACCAAAAAAGGTAAAAGAGACCATTTACTTTGTGGATAAAAGTGCCTGGAAAGGGGGCCAAGATGGTGATATAAGAATCTTAGGACCTTAGAATTGGAAGAGACTTTAGCGATCTTGTCCAAGGAACTTAAGCCTGGCTATGCATTAGAATTATCAGGGGAGTTTTTGCCACCATTCCCACAATACTGTGTTAATAAGAGACAATTTGGGGATCCCTGGGTGGCACAGTGGTTTGGCGCCTACCTTTGGCCCAGGGCGCGATCCTGGAGACTCGGGATGGAATCCCACACCGGGCTCCTGGTGCATGGAGCCTGCTTCTCCCTCTGCCTGTGTCTCTGCCTCTCTCTCTCTCTCTGAGACTATCACAAATAAATAAATTTTAAATAAATAAATAAATAAAAAATAAATAAAAGTAAGAGACAATTTATTTACACACAATACAATGCACACATTTTAAGTATCCAACTTGATGAATTTTAACTTATATATACACTTATGTAACTACTACTCAGATCAAGGTATATAATATTTCTTTCATTCCTGAAAGTTCCCTCATGCCTCCTTCTAGTCAAAACCTATTTTTACCCCTCAGAGGGTAATCTCTATTCTCACTCCAACCACCACAGATCAATTTTTCTGGTTTTTGTACTCATATAAATAGAACTGTATTGAATGAAATCTTTTGTGTGGGACTTATTTCTTCTTTTGCTCAACATATTTTTGAGGTTGCATGCATAAGTAGTTTCTCCCTCCCCCCCTTCTTTGCTGATTAGTATTTCACTGTAAATATATCACATTCATTTATCCATTCTCTTGGTGAGGCTTTATAATAAGTAAACCCAAATCTTGTCCAACCTCACTGAATCTGAATCTCCAGGAATGGAGACTGGCAGACATATTTTTAATAAGCTTTCAGGCGATTGTGATGTACAGCCATGTAATACAAATTTTATTGATCACCTTGGTTCTACAGATAAGAAAACTGAGGTTGAGAGTAGGAAAGGGGTTCCCCAAGTAAACACTTGAACTAGTAAGAGGCAAGACTAGAACTTCTTCCACTGTGTTACTCTTTCCACTGCAAGACAACTGAAACTGCTAATTAGTAACAAAGGCAAGGATGTGAACCATAATAGCTTCCATTTATTGAATACCAGGTATATGCCAAATTCTGCTTTAGGCACATTATATACATTTAATCCTCTTAATAAACTATACATCATAGCTGAGGAATCTGAAACCCAGACTAGCCCAAAGGACAGAAATAGTGAGTACACAGAGAGACATCAATCCCAAGTCTGCCTGACCTGAGTCACACAAGAAGGTTGGAACCTTTTCCTAATGTGGAAAGGAGGAATACTACAAACTCGTTGGTTTGGGGGCCTGCCATCCTGGCCCAGTCCAGCTTGCTATAGTAGAAATAAATAAAACCAAACAAAATAGCATTTACCCTGCTTTTCAAGCCCCTTCAGTTTTGTATACTCAGTGCTCCATCAGTGAAAGTTGTTGACTGCCAGATTAATTAATGTTTCAGCCAGGGACACCTGGGTGGCTCAGTGGTTGAGTGTCTGCCTTTGGTTCAGGGTGTGATCCTGGAATCCCAGGATCAAGTCCTGCATCAGGCTCCCCAGAAGGAGCCTGCTTCCCCCTCTGCCCATGTCTCTCTGTATCTCCCCTGAATAAATAAAATCGTAAAAAAAAAAAAAAAAAAAAAAAAAAAGTGTTCCAGCTAAGGAGAAAGTGATATGTTTGCTTAGCCATTTGCTCTTCCTCCTCTACTGAGAAGTTTCCCCACAGGAGTGGAGACTACAAATGCAGCCAGTGAGCCTGTCAGGGATGTGTCGCCACATCTGGGAAGCAAGTTTCCCACAGCAGGGAGGGCCTTGACTCTTTCACCAGGGAGTAAACTGACCCTAGCAGTCAGGAACTGGAATGAGTCAGAGACATATCTGCTAGTTGAGATGCTGAACCTGGAGTTCTAAGAGTCTGGCAAGCTCTGTTTTTCAATAATGAGGGAGTCTGGGAAGTATAAGGGAAGGGCCAGGGGAAGAGAGTAGAGACTTCTCTTTTGTAGCTGTTGGGATTGAAGGAGCAGAATGGGAAAGGATGGGGAAGGAGAGAAGCAAGCTTGTGGATATTGAAAAAGACTCTCCGACCAAACTTTAGACTTCTCTGAGGCCTCTCAACTAGGCCTCAATATTGGTCTTTCATCCTGTCTTTGGTCTGCCTAGTGTAATTTTAGCAAGAATCCTGTTGACTTAGTGAGAATCTCCTCATCCTTGATATCTGATCAAGTTCTTCATCCTACACCTTTGATGTATATGGCTACCTTTAGCAAGAATCTTGTTAGGTCTGGCTAGCAAGAAATCCCCCTATCCGTGATATGTCTTTTTAGTCATTTTCCATCCACTAACCCTCACTATGCTCTTTGACTATACATCCCCAACTATCTTTGCTGTATTAGGATTTGAGCCTGATCTCCATCCCTTACTGCAATATCCTTATTGAAACAGTCTTGAATAAAGTTTTATCATTTTAACAAGCATCAGAATAATTTTTTAACAATATCAAACACAAGTTGACCTCTTGGGCTGCTTCTATACATACAGACAAATTTGACTACTATGACTGAATTGACTAGTCTAATTTTTATGCCTAACAGAGGCTAAACTGAATAATATTCTAATGGTGGTTTTGGTCTTAGGTAGAGACAGCCTGCCTCAGGACTCTATTTCTGAGATTAAAACCATGTGGCAGGCCCAGGATCTGCCTAAAGGGCCCTGAGTCAGAATTTGAGAGAAGGCTTAATTAAGGCTGTGTTTCTCCTCAAGAAGCAAAAAGACACAAATCATCCAGGCTGTTGCTTGTCAGTGTGAAATACGTCTCTATGTCCTACTGAAACAGAGGTCAGAGTTCAGGCTTCCCAGATATTCATTCCTACAGTGTACAAGGAATACAATGCTTGTAGGAGCTGCTAAGATTACTTTGATTCCCTGACATCATTCCCTTCAGCCTGATTTAATGCTCTTCACTCAACAAAGATATTAGTGGGGACGTCATTGGTTTTGTTTTGTCTGTCAGAAACCACTTCTCTCCCATTTCTTTGCTCCAGACAATGCTGTTTTCTGCTTTTCCAAATTTCTTTGACTTGGGTGTGTTCTATAATCATTAAGCATGGCCTAAAGCTAGGCTGATGGTCTGCTACAGCTCTCAACAACTTTACAGCAGACGGAAGGCAAGAGGCTTTGATTTCAAATGAAATTTTCTGCAGAAAACGATCAAGGCAGAACCAAGGAAATATAGCTGAACAAATCTTTTTTTTTTTTTTTAAGATTTTATTTATTTATTCATGAGAGACAGGCAGAGACATAGGCAGAGGGAGAAGCAGGCTCCACACAGGGAGCCCAATGTGGGACTCAATCCCAGGACTCCAGGATCGGGCCCTTGGCTGAAGGCGGTGCTAAACCGCTGAGCCACCGGGGCTGCCCTGAACAAATCTTTTTTTATATATAAAAGATTTATTTGAGAGAGAGAGAACGTGCACATGTGCAGGCACAAGCAGAGAGAGGGGCAAAGGGGGAGGGAGATGGAGAGAGTCTCAAGCAGATCCTATGCTGAGTGCAGAGCCCCATGTGGGTTTCGAACTTATGACTCTGAGATGATGACCTGAGCTGAAATCAAGAGCTGGACACTTAATCAACTGAGCCACTCAGGTGCCCCAGAGCCGAACAAATCTTAAGACTATGTATGAATTAGTTCTAAGGGAAAGTAGAAAAAGTTTTGAAACAGATGCTCATGCCAGTGTTTCTGGAGTGGGTCAAGATCTTCTGATCCCACAAAGTCCTCCAAAATGAAACCAAAAATGCTTCCAGCGTGCCCTTCTCCTAGCATCTCTTCAATGGAAATGGCAGAACAAATGTCCAATGTTGCTGAAGTGGAGCAAATTCATCCACAATTGAAAATATTAGCCTGAGCTTTCCTCTTGGCCAATATAATGTGCCAAAATGGGCATTCACTCTGAAAATTTGAACATTTAGAAAGGAAAAGGAGTTTTGACATAAATGGACTTTTGGTTGTCTGTTTTGGCTTCATTTTTTAAAAAAAAGATTTTATTTATTTATTCATGAGAAACATACAGAGAGAGGTAGAGACATAGGCAGAGGGAGAAGCAGGCTTCTCACAGGGAGCTCGATGTGGGACTTGATTCCAGACTCTGGGTTCATGCCCTGAGCCAAAGGCAGATGCTCAACTGTTGAGCCACCCAGGTATCCCTGTTTTGGCTTTAATAAATATGAAATGAACCAGTTCTACACAGGTAGATTGATCCAAAATCCTAAATTCTACTCTGTGACAATCATTAGAAATCTGATACTACAGATGATTTTCTGAAGACATTAAAGAAGTGTTAAAATTTGACTCTGGAGTCAGAATTGAGATTTTGGAGTACTTCTAAGGAATTATTTTTTTCCTGCTAGGAAATGGAAACGGCAGAGTAAAAAAAAAGTAAGAAGTTACTAGTTAGCAGAAGGTAGATTGCTTCCTTTATGCTGAACTAAATACTCTGACCCATAAAAGTGAAAGATTTGTTTAGCTTTCCCCAAAACTAGGAAACAAGGGATGACTAATGAGTTCCTTAAACTTTCCAAAGTAGCAGCAGCTTCACTGATTCTGAAAGGATATTTAAGTTGCCAACTAAACTCCATCTACTTCCCCTCAAAGAACAGAGGTCAAAAGAACTTTGTTTCTGACCCTGCAGCAAGAGTCTTGCTGCTTGCTTGCTTGTTATTTCAAAGACAAGAACAAGAGAACAACCAATCATACTACAAAAATTATTCCAAATTTCACTCCATTTCATGGGCAGGAAGATTCTCCCTGATGCACAATGAAAAGAAGAACTGTTTCATTAGCTGAAAAGCAGTAGTAAGCAGACCCGGAGAGCAGGCCAGGTTTTACAAGAGAAGCAAAAGTAAAAGGTAGCATTTACTTTACAGAGGGGATCTCTAGCAAGTCAGAAACTTAAACCCAGACAAAAAGATGGGATCTTTGCAGGCAGCAGCAGAAATGTGTTTTCCTCCTACTTACAGTGCCCTTTAGTCAGCCTCTGTAATGACGGGAAGCTGGAGCTCAGCGTCTTCCCTGTCCTTAAACAGCAGAGGAAATATGTGTTGCAGTGAGTCTTTTAAAAAGACATGGGGAGCTCCCAGTAGTTGGCTTCCTATCTTACCCTTTGGCTTTCAATCAAGCAAAAACTGTGTCTTCATATTGGTTCTGGTGGCCACAAGGGTGTCACACTTCTTTGTATTTGTTGTCTGATCTTGTATATTTCTTCTCCATTTGGGAATTGAAATTGCAGTTGACACTGAGGTTAGAAGAACTTGAAAAGGAAGTGGTTGCACTGAGGATACCCATGACCAAAATTTAATGAGAATTTACTTCAGAATGGATCCCAGGAGATAGAATGAAACTTTAGCCTAAGGAATTAACCTGGAAAAACAAATTCTGCCAGAGAAGGGTTTAATTCAGCTTCTTAACAAAATTCTGGGTGGGCTAAGGAGCACTTGGTGTAGAAGTCAAACCTTAGATGGGCAGATTGCTAAGGACTCGATTGTCTTTTTAGTAAAATCTCTTTGGAAACGTTCAATATTGGTCTCATAATTTTCAAATTTCTTTTTTTTAAAGATTTTATTTATTCATTCATGAGAGACACAGAGACCCCACACAGGACTTGATCCTGGGACTCCAGGACCATGCCCTGGGCCAAAGGCAGATGCTCACCGCTGAGCCTCCCAGGGATCCCCCCCTTTACTCATTTTAAAACAGGGTTGTCTTTCTGTTGTTGAGTTCTTCATATATTCTGGATAAAAATCCTTATCAGATCAATGATTTGCAAATTATTTTGAACCATTCTGTGGGTTATCTTTTCACTTTCACTTTTTAAAAAGATTTTACTTATTTATTCATGAGAGACACACAGAGAGAGGCAGAGACAGAGGCAGAGGGAGACCCAGAATCACAACCTGAGCCAAAGGCAGAATCTCAAACACTGAGCCACCCAGATGCCCGCTTATTAGTTCTAATAGTTTTCTGTGGATTCCTAGGCTTTCCTATGCACAAAATGATGTCATATAGGAATAAATCATGTCAATAGAGATAGTTTTACCTCTTTCTCTCAAATCTGGATGCATTTTACCTTTTTCTTGCCTAATTACCCTGGCTAGAACCTCTAGTACAATGCTGAATAGAAGAGGTCATGGAATGATCTTTAAAAAAAAAAAATCAATTCAAAATAATTTCTGACTCTTACCTCTCCTAACTCTCCTGGTCCATATGCCTTAGAAAGGAGATTTGGTTTTGGAATGTGACTTTCTCTAGAAAGGAATAATCTCCTCTTAGCTGCTTATTGGTTAATGATCAGGGTGAATGGGATGAAGAGTTATTTAGATCTATTTTTGAAATTCAGGAGTTCTGCATGACTATTCCTGGGCATAATGTGCCTTTCTTTCTGCCAACAGCAGCTTCAGGTCGGCCTGGTTGTTATACCCTCTTGGGGATAGCCCAGCCAAAAAGGATGTCTGGGGTATTCAAACATAATCCTGGTTCAGCCATCTGGATTCTCTGGTCAGACTGACATGGTCCTAAATCACGAGAACAATGTGTGTGCTACTCACAAAATCTTCCTGCAGCTGCCTGAGCAGGGTAAGGTGAAGGTGGGGACATAATGTGTCTCCATCAATTTTTTTTTTTCAAAATGCCCTGTCTCACTCACATTTGACTGTTTGAAATTAAGAGTGTGAGTAGGAAGAACTGGAGAAAGGTGAAAAGCGATAAGACATACTGATTTTGTGGCTAAGGAAGGAGAGTAACAACCCTAGCAACTGGAGAAGGAACATCTTAAGTCCTAGGAAATGTGAGGCTCAATTAATGTTGTCCTTTAGATTTAGCACTACAACCTGGCAAAACAATCATATGGTTTGTGTGAGGCAGACTGCTATCAGGCTGGCAATCTCACCTCCTGCTGGGCTTGTCTTTCCTATTCATGTGCTATGAAAACAAAACAAGAAAAAAAACCACATGCGGACATGCTCTGACACTGTGTCTTTTCTGCCTGATGCTATCAACATCAGCTCCCAAAGATGGATGATAACCCATTCCCCCCTGCATCTGTGTGCAAACCCACAGACTGGCATAGCCATGTTTCAATCTGACTGGTAAAAAATCACATGCCTCTTCTGATGTCCAAGTGGCCTTGGTTGCGGCCAATGGTGATTGAGAATAGCTTTAGGCTACATTCTGGTTATCTGAAATATGACCTCTTGATCTTCTCTGAGACTTATTCATAGTTGGCTGAGTCTGGAATCCTGGCGGACATGGCTGAGGTTAATGCTGCCGATTGGCCTCATCCTGCTGCTTGGGAGACCCGCTGACAGTAGCCTATGCTATTCAGTGAGATAAACTGAAAGGATTTGGTTATAGCACCTATCCATCAAACTAATCAAAGTGGTGAAGAGAATGGCTTATTCATGTGAAAATCCACCAGAAGCCAAGATGATACAGAACAGAGGGTGGATGTTATTGGGATAAACTCTGCCATGGGTCTCCTATGCTCCTTCTTCTCATCTTATAGAGTGAGTATTCTAAGAGTGCAAGGTGTTCTTTACCTTTACCCAGCTCTATATCCAGGCTATTTCTCAGGATTGTCTTTGTAGCAAGCAACCTTAAAGTATGAGGTGATCCCTCCCTAGAACAAAAAGCACGCTTGCTTATAGTGGATTACCAAAGCTAATAGAAACAGATAACAGATTGGTGGTTGCCAGAGGTGGGAGTTGGGGGGTAAAGTAGGAGAAGGTAGTCAAAGGATATAAATTTCCAGGATGGCTGGGTGGCTCAGCAGTTGAGCGTCTGCCTTTGGCTCAAAGTGTGATCCTGTGTCCTGGGAGAGTCTCACATCAGGCTCCCTATGAGGAGCCTGTTCCTCCCTCTCTCTGTGTCATCAAAAAGATGAATAAATTAAATCTTTGAAAAAAAAAATACACATTTTCAGTTATAAAATAAATAAGTCAGGATATTTAATCTATGGTATGAGACTATAGTTAATAATACTATATTGCATATTTGAAGGTTGCTAAGAGAGTAAATCTTAAAAATTCTTACCATAAGAAAAAAATCCTGTTACTAAATGAATGTTAACTAGAGTTATTGTGATGATCACTTTGTAATATATACAAATATCAAATCATTATGTCATATACCTGAAATTGATATAATGCTATATATCAACTATACTGCAATAAAATATTACATGATATATAAGTAAAATAAACTGTAGATATTGCAATACAACAAAACAGTGGGTTTCTCAAGCTCATTGTTCCTCTAATGTAAAACATCTCACTATGCTTGCAGGTATCTATTTGGGTCCTCCGTGTTGTCCCTGGTGAATATGAGAGCAAGAATGGAGGCAAAAAATTAATGCACATGTTGCTTGCTGTATGGTGAGTAAGAAAATAGTTTGACTCATCCAGTACACTTTTCATCTCTAAAATTTGATTTGGGTCATTTTTATATCTTCCATGTCTCCATTTAAAATGGTCAATCCTTTCTTTAGCTTACTTGCGTAAGGATATAGTAAAAATAACTATTTTAATGTCCTTGCTACTAATCCTATCATATGTATCATTTCTGGGTTGGTTTTTATTGACTGGTTTTTATCCTAATTATAGGTCATATTCTGTTTTTTTCTTTTAAAGATTTTATTTATTTATTCATGAGAGACACAGAGAGGGGCAGAGACATAGGCAGAGGGAGAAGCAGGTTCTTTTCAGGGAGCCCAATGAGGGACTCAACCCCAAGACTCCAGGACCACGCCCTAAGCCAAAGGTAGAAGCTCAACCACTGAGCCACCCAGGCATCCCTATTCTCTGCTTTTTAAATGTGTGGTAATTTTTTTTGGATAACCAGACTTGATCCCAGGACCCCAGGATCATGACCTGAGCCAAAGGCAGAGACGTTCAACCACTGAGCCACCCAGGCACCCCTATTCTTCAAACTCTTGATTCTAGGCTTTCTTAGACTGGACTAGAGCAGCCTTTAGGATTACTTTTCCCCCCAATGTTCAGGTACAACCCTTCTGAATATTATTCCTGATGCTCTGTGAATTATGCAGGTTTTCTACCCTGAATGGTGGGAATAGGTATTAGTCCCAGCTCTGTGTGATCTTTGGTATTTTTTCCTGCTAATCCTTTTCAGTGGCTCTTTCCCCAGCCTCAGGTAGTTTCTTCATATGGTGCTGTATACCCTAGGAGGATCTTCTGAACATTTCTCTAGTTCCTTCTCCAGTTTCTGCACCATGGGCTGGAAACTCTCTAGTCATTAAGTTATAACAATTGCAAGCTTCACTTATTTTCCATCTTTCAGCGATCACTGGGTTTCATAACCTGGTGTCCATTGAAACCACTGTTCATATATTTTGTCCCATTTTTTAGTTGTTTCAGGGGGAAGGGTAAATTCAGTACCAGTTATTCCATCTTGGTTGGTTGTGTTCATTCTATTTGATAACAAAATTAAGGTCCTGAACAGAAGTATGCTGTGTTCTTAACCATATATGAGAGTCAAGTATGTACTATTCTAAACTCTTATCACCAGTGTAATTGATGAATTTATAGTATTCTACCTCTTAGGAGAAGTAATCAAGTGTCAAAAGCATGACTTTGGAGTTAGACAACTTGGGTTTAAATTCTGTCTTTGTAATTAGCTAGTTATATAACCACTGACAGGCTCCTTGAGCTTCAGTTTTCTCATTCGGAAAATGAAAATAATAATACCTAATTATCAGAGTTGTTGAAATAATATAAAATGTGTATCCTAATGGTTGGTATATAGTAAATTTTCAATAACTGGTAGCTGTTATTATCAAAGGCACTTGTCTTATCAATACTATCAGTTTCTGCATAGATGTTCAAACTTGATAAATTATAAGCCAATTTGCCAATGTGAGGACATTGTTCCTTTATTGCCAAAGCTGTCATTTGTCTTAAAATCAAATTTTGTTGCTTTCTTGGATGGCACTGTCTTGCAGACAATTTATGATAATATTTTTTAATTGTACTTCTTTTTTTTTTAAAAAAAAAAAAAAACTTCTTTTTATTTTTTTATTTATTTATGATAGTCACAGAAACAGAGAGAGAGAGAGGCAGAGACACAGGCAGAGGGAGAAACAGGCTCCATGCACCCGGAGCCCGACGTGGGATTCAATCCCGGGTCTCCAGGATCGCGCCCTGGGCCAAAGGCAAGTGCCAAACCGCTGCGCCACCCAGGGATCCCTTAATTGTACTTCTTGATGATACCAAATCTATATTCATAATGGCCCAAGAAAATGCACTTTAGTTAATATAAATTATGTACATAATACACCGTAGAATGTTTTTGCTTATATGGTCAGTTGACATATGAGACATATGTTCTAAAGTAGCTATAGATCTATTGTGGTTATGAAATAAATATTCAAAAATCAATAGTTTGTATTAACCAACAATAACTTAAAAACAGTAATGCCCAACTAATATTTGACAAAGCAGGAAAGACTATCCACTGGAAAAAAGACAGTCTCTTCAATAAATGGTGCTGGGAAAATTGGACAGCCACATGCAGAAGAATGACACTAGACCATTCTCTTACACCATACACAAAGATAAACTCAAAACAGATGAAAGATCTAAATGTGAGACAAGAATCCATCAAAATCCTAGAGGAGAACACAGGCAACACCCTTTTTGAACTTGGCCACAGCAACTTCTTGCAAGATACATCTATGAAGGCAAGGGAAACAAAAGCAAAAATGAATTATTGGGACTTAATCAAGATAAAAAGCTTCTGCACAGCAAAAGAAACAGTCAACAAAACTAAAAGACAACCTACAGAATGGGAGAAGATATTTGCAAATGACCTATCAGATGAAGGGCTAGTATCCAAGATCTATAAAGAGCTTATTAAACTCAAAGCAAAGGAACAACCAATCCAATCATGAAATGGGCAAAAGACATGAACAGAAATTTCACAGAGGAGATACGTTCGTTAGATTACTCCTTTCTGCCCCTGGACGCCGCCGAGTAAGCATCGTTAAAGTCTCCCCTCCCACCGCCGTCATGTCTAAGTCAGAGTCTCCCAAAGAGCCCGAGCAGCTGCGGAAGCTCTTCATCGGAGGTTTGAGCTTCGAAACGACCGATGAGAGTCTGAGGAGCCATTTTGAGCAATGGGGGACGCTTACGGACTGTGTGGTAATGAGAGACCCCAACACCAAGCGCTCCAGAGGCTTTGGGTTCGTCACGTAGGCCACCGTGGAGCAGGTGGACGCGGCCGTGAACGCCCGGCCGCACAAGGTGGACGGAAGAGTCCTGGAACCAAAGAGGGCTGTCTCCCGAGAGGATTCTCAAAGACCCGGTGCCCACTTAACTCTGAAAAAGATTTTTGTCGGTGGCATTAAAGAAGACACTGAAGAACATCATCTAAGAGATTATTTTGAACAGTATGGGAAAGTTGAAGTGATTGAGATCATGACTGACCGAGGCAGTGGCAAAAAGAGAGGTTTTGCTTTTGTGACCTTTGACGACCAGGACTCTGTAGACAAGATTGTCATTCAAAAATGCCATACTGTGAATGGCCACAACTGTGAAGTAAGGAAAGCCCTATCGAAGCAAGAGAAGGCTAGTGCTTCGTCCAGCCAAAGAGGCCGAAGTGGTTCTGGAAACTTTGGTGGTGGTCGTGGAGGTGGTTTTGGTGGGAATGACAACTTTGGTCGTGGAGGGAACTTCAGTGGTCGAGGTGGCTTCGGTGGCAGTCGAGGTGGTGGTGGATACGGTGGCAGTGGGGATGGCTACAACGGATTTGGTAATGATGGAAGCAACTTTGGAGGTGGCGGAAGCTATAACGATTTTGGCAATTACAACAATCAATCCTCAAATTTTGGACCCATGAAAGGAGGAAATTTTGGAGGCAGAAGCTCTGGCCCCTATGGTGGTGGAGGCCAATACTTTGCCAAACCACGAAACCAAGGTGGCTATGGTGGTTCCAGCAGCAGCAGCAGCTATGGCAGTGGCAGAAGGTTTTAATTACTGCCAGGAAACAAAGCTTAGCAGGAGAGGAGAGCCAGAGAAGTGACAGGGAAGCTACAGGTTACAACAGATTTGTGAACTCAGCCAAGCACAGTGGTGGCAGGGCCTAGCTGCTACAAAGAAGACATGTTTTAGACAATACTCATGTGTATGGGCAAAAAACTCGAGGACTGTATTTGTGAGTAATTGTATAACAGGTTATTTTAGTTTCTGTTCTGTGGAAAGTGTAAAGCATTCCAACAAAGGGTTTTAATGTAGATTTTTTTTTTGCACCCATGCTGTTGATTGCTAAATGTAATAGTCTGATCATGACGCTGAATAAATGTCTTTTTAAAAATGTGCTGTGTGGATCCCTGGGTGGCGCAGTGGTTTGGTGCTTGCCTTTGGCCCAGGGCGCGATCCTGGAGTTCCGGGATCGAATCCCACATTGGGCTCCCGGTGCATGGAGCCTGCTTCTCCCTCTGCCTATGTCTCTGCCTCTCTCTCTCTCTCTGTGTGACTATCATAAATAAATAAAAATTTAAAAAAAAATGTGCTGTGTAAAGTTAGTCTACTCTGAAGCCATCTTGGTAAACTACCCCAACAGTGTGAAGTTAGAATTCCTTCAGGGTGATGCCAGGTTCCACTCGAAATTTATTTGCAACCTGCTTGGGCACAGAAGCCATTGTCTCCACAAACCTTGGTGTGGTTGAACTGACAGTTAATGTGTTGTGACCTGGAGTTCACCGTTAAAAGGGTCACCCAAGCAAAGTCCTGGAGTTTATTTGGTTATTATGATTGTTGGCACATCCTATGCAATATATCTAAATTGAATTATGGTATCAGATAAAATTATAGGTGGGATTAAAGCCTGTGTATCGTCCATTATCATGTGTAATCAATAAACGATTTAATATTCTCTTGAAAAAAAAAAGAAATTTCACAGAGGAAGACATAGACATGGCCAACAGGCACATGAGAAAATGCTCCGCATCACTTGCCATCAGGGAAATACACATCAAAACCACAATGAGATACCACCTCACACCAGTGAGAATGGGGAAAATTAACAAGACAGGAAACAACAAATGTTGGAGAGGATGTGGAGAAAGGGGGACCCTCTTGCACTGTTGGTGGGAATGTGAACTGGTGCAGTTACTCTGGAAAACGGTGTGGAAGTTCCTCAAAGAGTTAAAAATAGACCTGCCCTACAATCCAGGAATGGCATTGCTGGGGATTTACCTCAAAGATACAGATGCAGTGAAACGCCGGAACACCTGCACCCCAATGTTTATAGCAGCAGTGTCCACAATAGCCAAACTGTGGAAGGAGCCTCGGTGTCCATCGAGAGATGAATGGATAAAGAAGCTGTGGTCTTTGTATACAATGGAATATTACTCAGCCATTAGAAACAACAAATACCCACCATTTGCTTCGAGGTGGATGGACCTGGAGGGTATTATGCTGAGTGAAATAAGTCAATCAGAGAAGGACAAACATTATATGGTCTCATCTATTTGGGGAATATAAAAAATAGTGAAAGGGAATAAAGGGGAAAGGAGAGAAAATGAGTAGAAAATATCAGAGAGGGTGGCAGACATGAGAAACTCCTAACTCTGGGAAACAAGGGGTAGTGGAAAGGGAGGTGGGGGGGGGGTTGGGGTGACTGGGTGATGGGCACTGAGTGGGGCACTTGACGGGATGAGCACTGGGTGATATGTTATAAGCTGGCAAATTGAACTCCAATAAAAAAAATACAAAAACAGTGGGGATCCCTGGGTGGCTCAGGGGTTTAGCGCCTGCCTTTGGCCTGGGGCGCGATCTTGGAGTCCTGGGATCGAGTCCCACGTCGGGCTTCCTGCATGGAGCCTGCTTCTCCCTCTGCCTGTGTCTCTGCCTTTCTCTCTCTATGTCTATCATGAATAAATAAATAAAATCATTAAAAAAAACCCAAAAAAATACAAAGACAGTAATGCCAAAATAAAAATATGTCATTCACAGCAGAATTACAAAAATAATTAGGAACACATTTAAGCAATTACGAGGTTATATATGAAAAAAGCTATAATCTCTACTGAGAGACATAGGAAAAACTTGAATAGGTGGGAAGACAAGCTATTTTCCTTAATGGTAAGAATTATGAAAACAAAAATTGTCCCCAGATTAATATAAAAGTTTAACATAATCTCCACCAAAACCCTGATGAATTTTTTTATTTTTTAAATTGCCTCTGAGGTTCATTTGAGAAAACTATGTTCCAAAGACTGTCAGCCCATCTTGGTTGTACAATTTCAACTGGCATTAGGCAGTGTGGGAGCCATAGAGGCTACGTAGAGTAGCCTTTTACATCATTTCATTTAAGAAGTCCTAGTAGGATAATCCCAGGAGACCTTTTTGGTTGTTTCTGATTCATTACTATGTTATGATGATCATTCTTCAAAACTCTTTTGACGTCCACATGCATTTAGACACTCAATAGGCCTGTCTACACCAGTCTCTTGGAACATAAGTACCTCCTTCTATTTCATGGCCAGTGGAGCAGAGTGGCTGTGGTCAGAAAGAAGAGTCTGGCCATCCTGAAGCTGGATGTGGGGAAGTCACATGGATCTTGAGAAGGCATACATGCAAATACCAGCCCAAACCTCTTGGGGAGGCAGTGTATCTTTTCCCAATTGTTTCTCACATTTGTTTCTCCTGAGCATCTTTTGAATTAGTATCACCTTCAGAGCTTGTTAAAGATCCCTGGGTCCTGCTTTAGACCTACAAGTTAGGATCTCAGGATCTAGGCCTTTATTAATTTTATTTTATTTTATTATTTATTTATGATAGTCATACAGAGAGAGAGAGAGAGGCAGAGACACAGGCAGAGGGAGAAGCAGGCTCCATGCACCGGGAGCCTGACGTGGGATTCGATCCCGGGTCTCCAGGATCGCGCCCTGGGCCAAAGGCAGGTGCCAAACCGCTGCGCCACCCAGGGATCCCCAGGATCTAGGCCTTTAAAACCTATTTTTCACAAGTTTTTCTGCATGCTAAGTGTTCTAAAATGCCTGCTACTCTGTGTCTAGTTTCAGAGTTGCTCAATCTGATAAACACTGTTCTCTAAACAATGGTTCTCAGAGTCCTTAACCAGTTTTTGAAAAAGTACTTCACAGGTCCTGAGTCCTAAACCTCACAGGAAGACTCTAAGGCCTGGGCTACTTACAAGCTGCAGATCACAGCAGTTATAGCCTTATTCTGTCTGTAGCCTATGTTTCATTTCTCTCCCTCTCTGTAGCCACCATTCCCAACCCTACTTCTTTTAGGTTTCATAAGCTGTAAGTGGTCATTTCTAAGGTAAAAACAGATATCCTAGACATAAACATTCTCTATAACTACAAACCCTGTCCATTCTTTAAAATATCCCGTCCCCTTCTATTCCTGCTGCCACACCCTAGAGATCCTTATCTCCAGAATTAGACTCACACACAACCTCTTGTTAGTCTGTATGACAGCAGTCTTCTTTCTCTCAAATCTTTCCCACCTACTACCCCCCATCCTCCTGCTCAAAAGCCTAAAAAGGACTCTTGGTATTAACCATATTTGTCTAAACTCCTCCGTTTGTTTTCCAGGCCCTTTACAATGTATCCCATTTTGATTTCCCACTATTGCATACATGCTTTACATTTACTGCCCATACACATGTCCTGCTCATTTCAACCCATGGGACAGATTTATTTCAGCATTTCCAAAGCATGGTATGAGGAGTCAGAATAGGGGTCCAATAAATGTGAGCCAACTGACTCAGTAGTTGGCATTTGTTTCCTTTCGATGCCCTCCCTTTATATATATATAATCTTACAAATCAAGTATCATATTCTGTTTACAGATATTCCTAGGCTTTTATGGTCTCCATTATTATTAAGTAAAAAATAAAACAAAAAACAGGAAAGGATAAAAGGAAGGGAAGAAAAGTTCCCCACAGTAGAGAATTGGCTTTCAGAGTTGCAAAAGCAAAGAGAGGGAAAGGCTAGTGGTCTGATAACTCCCTCTTTGAAGTTATTCAGGAAACAGCTCAGGAATATTCAATGGCTTTCTATAGTGCCATATAATCAGTATCATTCCATTTAGAACACAGATACTGTCTCTGTTCCTTGCTAAATGTTTCAGATGCATTCATGCTTGCCTCCTCCATGTTAGTTCAGGATTCATTTCTTCCCACTCACCTGATTGCCCATATTAAGCTAAAATGTCCTTCTCCATGCTCTCATGAGTCCCTGGTGTTAACTTTTAACTCAACATCTTATATTGAAAGTGCTTGTATGTGAGTCTGACTCACCCTTAGACTGTGAATTTCATGAGACAAGGTCCAGGCTTACTTGTTTCTGTGTTATCTATATAGATTCTGTTCATGTAGATGCCACATAAATGACCTCTGAAGGGGGTAAACTTCAGAGGGTGGAAACTTTGTTGTTTTTGTACTGTGAATAACAAGCTCAGTGTTTAGGTGTTCAGAAAAAGTTTGTTAATGTTAACATTTCTGTGCTTTGCTCCTCTCACTACATACTCATAACCTTGCCCTTTTCCATCAAACTCTAGTTACTGAGCATTTAGTAAATGTTCAACAGACTCTTGTTAATTGAGATTAATACCGATAGCCACTGTGACAGAAACAATAAACAAATTCATTAATTATACTTTTGTTTAGAAATTTGTGCATAGTCTAATTGTTTAAATAAGAACTTCTGCCTCTTTTTCATACTTTCAGAGAATAGGCTTTAGAGCCAGGGCGAAATAGATTTGCCTGGCTCCGAAGCTTATTAGACTTGTGGCTCTGCAAATACACTATTTAACTTTTGATATGCCCTTTTAGAGCCCTACATTAAAAATGGAAGTAACAGGGGGTACCTAGGTGGTTCAGTTGGTTTAGCGTCTACCTTCTGCTTGGGTCATAATCTTAGAATCACGGGCTCGAGCCCTGTGTCAAGCTTCCTGCTCGGTGGGGAGTATGCTTCTTCCTCTGTCCCTCTCCCTGCTTGTGCTCTAATACATAAAATCTTTTAAAAATAAATAAATAAAAATGGAAATAACAGTATGTATTCTGTAGGATCATCATGAGGACTGAATATAATATATATAAGGTGTCTTAGCACCGTAGTTGGCACATAATAAGCATCAAGCAAAGTTAACTCTTACTTTTTGATCCTGTCCTTCCTCAAGAGGGTCACTTGGGTCACACAATATCTACTAGATTACAAGATATTAGCAAGTCTACAGTTAGGTTTCCTGTTCTCATGCCACCTATTCCATAAGAACTATTAGTATATTTTTATATACATTTGAGTGTGTAGTATGTGTTACTTGGGAATGTGTATATATGGACATCTATATGGCTCTGTGTGTACATCTTGTGTGCAAGAGCCATAGGCTTCCAGTTATCCTTCCATTTGATTTGAGAAACTTCAGAGGCTTAAAGTCACAAATAGGGCATGTTCTCCTCTCCTCTTGCTGCTTTCACCTCCATCTACCAGATATCCCCTGTTAAATGAAGTATAGTGAGAAGTTGCTGGATTAAGCTACAGTGAGCAGATTCTACTAACAACATATAAAAGCAAATAGGAGTACTCCCCAGTATTATCAAGCTACAAAACCTAGATGCTGCTTTAGCTCACAATGGAAAAATGATGAATGGGTGATACTACTTTGCTTCAGTGGGACTGAGTAAAGGTAATGAGCAAGAGGATATTATCTCCAACCTCCCATTTTCTGGGGAGGGTAGGTAAGTGGAAAATTTATAAGGCATATCAAGTAGTTTTGGTGAGTAGCTCCAAACATCAATCCTGTTTGTGGCACTCATTCTGGTCTGAGGGCCTATAGTAGATGCCTCCCCACCCCCAATATGCAGAAGCCAAACTTCCATGCTAGCAATTTTCATCCCTCTAGGTAATTGCCAGTTATCTCCAGAATCAATAGGAAAATCTGAAAATATATTCTAAAACAAAGTTGATTTTAATTAACACGTATATACTTAAATGTATTATCAGAGAGTTCTACTTCTAGCAAAGGCTGACTAGTTAGGATGCTACACACAAATATCTTGCTGAGAATAATTAAGAAAGTTGAACAAATTATTTATTATATGTAAAGATTTTATTTATTGTTTTTTAAAAATTTTATTTATTTATTCATGAGAGACACACAGAGAGAGAGAGAGAGAGAGAGAGAGAGAGAAAGAGAGAGGCAGAGATGTAGGCAGAGGGAGGAGCAGGTTCCATGCAGGGAGCCTGATGTGGGACTTGATCCCGGGTCTCCAGGATCACGCCCTGGACTGAAGGTGGTGCTAAACCACTGAGCCACCAGGGCTGCCCAGATTTTATTTATCTGAGAGAGAGAGAGCAGAATGATAGAGAAAGAGCACAAATAGAGGGGAGAGGGGCAGAGGGAAAAGCAGACTCCGCACTGAGCAGGGAGCCTGATGGCTTAATCCCATGACCCTGGGATCATGACCTGAACTGAAGGTAGACACTTCACTGACTGAGCCACTCAGGTGCCCCCAAGTTATTATTTTTTAAACACCAATTTGAAGACATACAAGAGCTAACAAAGCAATGATAATTTGCTGGTCCAAGATCTGGAAGAAAAGAGACGCTAAAAAAGGTGAGCTGGTGTCTGGGGAAACTTTACCCTGAAGATAATTGCTGATTCCAAAAACAAAAACAGCACTGAGAAGGTGAAAAGAGCTTTCAGCAATTTTCCTGCCAGGAATGGCAAGACATAAATTATTGTAAAGAGCATGAGAAGAGAGAAGGGCTCTGGTAAACACCCCAGGCTTTCAACTGGGACCACAAAGGACTTTACCCTAGAGATAAAGATGAACTATAAGTAGATCAGTTCTCATAAGGACTGAAGGTCAGCTTTTAATTTCTCAGACATTTAATGGTTGAAGGTATTCAGGCCCTATCCCATCTATTTGACAGAAATAAAAGTAAATCTTCTCTGGAGGGATATAACATCATATAGAACCTCCAATTATTCTGAAGTTCAGCAAGCTTTTTTGACAAAATTGACAATGTGATTCTAACATTTAGATGGAAATGCAAAGGACCTAGAACTTAGAATAACCAAAATGATATTGAAAAAAGGAAAAACAAAGTTATAGTACTTATACACCTGAGTTCAGAATTTATCATAAAGCTACAGATTTACAATAAAAGTAGATAGAAATAGATTAATTAACAGAGTCAAGACTAGAAATAGACACAGACATATACCAAGGCACCAAATCAACTCAATTGGGCGAGGTAAGTCTATTTAACAAATTGTGCTTAAATAACAGAATATCGCTATGGAAAGAATTTTGACCCCTACTGCACTCCATACACAAAAATAATTCAAGATGGATCATAAATGTAAATGTAAAAGCTAGAACCACAAAAGTGCTAAAGGAATACCTTTGCAACCATGGAATAGGCGAAACTTTCTTAGGCATAAGGTAAAATGTATGAACCATAAAGGTAAAAAGTGAAATACTGCACTTTAAGAAAATTAATTTTTTTTGCTCATCAAAAGACACCATTTTGAAAATGAGAAAGCAAGCAACCATCCAAGAAAAAGATATTCCAATACATATATTACATGGCAAAATATTTGTATTTACAAAATATAAGGGATTTCTACAGAGAATTTCAGGAAGATGGTCAGGTAAGAAACACATTAGAATCAAATTTGCAAAAGATAAGACAAATGTAGATTCTTGAAATTAGCAAGAGAGAAGCTACTAATCACATACAAGGGATCCTCAACAAGATAATTAGCATATTTTTCTCGCAAACTTTAAAGGCCAGAAGACAGTGGTCAGATGTATTTGAGGTACTAAAAGAAAAAAACTATCAGCTGAGAATCCTATATTTGGTGAAACTGTCCTTCAAAAGTAAAAATAAAGACATTCCTCCATAGATAAAAGCTGAGGAAATTTGTTACTACTAGATCTTACCCTGCAAGAAATGCTTAAGAGAGGCCTGCAGGGTAAAAAGACAAGACACTGGACAGTATCTTTAAAATATATGAAGAAATAAAGATTTCAATAAGGGTAAATGCATGGGTATTATAAAAGCTAATACTATTGTGACAATGGTTTGTGATTCTTTGTCTTCTAGATGATTTAAGAGACATTTGAAAATAATTATTAGTCTAAAAGCTACTATTAGTGTAACTTTGGGTTATAATTCTGCATTTTCTTTTATACATAATTTAAGATACTAATGAATTGGAAAGAATTAATTGTTTATGTTTTGGGGCACACAATGTATAAAGACGTAATTTTGTGGGGTGCCAGGGTGGCTCAGTTGGTTAAGCATCCGACTCTTGATCTTAGCTCAGGTCTTGATCTTATGGTCATGAGTCAAGCCCTGTGTTGAGCTCTATGATGGGTGTGCAGCCTACTTAAAAAAAAAAAAAAAAGTTTTGTGGCATCAACAACTGAAAGGGGTAGAGATGGAGCTGTAAAGGAGCACAGTTTCTGCATGTTATTGAAATTAAGCTGGTTCAAGTTCAAATTAGAGTGTTACAATTTTATTTTATTTTATTTTATTTTTTAATAATAAATTTATTTTTTATTGGTGTTCATCTTGCCAACGTACAGAATAACACCCAGTGCTCATCCAGTCAAGTGCCCCCCTCAGTGCCCATCACCCATTCACCCCCACCCCCTGCCCTCCTCCCCTTTCACCACCCCTAGTTCGTTTCCTAGAGTTAGGAGTCTTCATATTCTGTCTCCCTTTCTGATATTTCCTACCCATTTCTTGAACTCTAATCTCCACAGTAACCACAAAGAAAACAGCTATAGAATAACCAAAATGATATTGAAAAAAGGAAAAACAAAGTTATAGTACTTATATACCTGAGTTCAGAATTTATCATAAAGCTACAGCAGATTTACAATAAAAGTAGATAGAAATATATTAATAAACAGTCCCTGGTGTCTCTACCTCTCTCTCTCTTCTTTCATGAATAAATAAAATCTTTAAAAAAAATAGACTTCAAGATCCCACACTCAATAAATGATAAAACCAGACAGAAAATAAATAAACAGCATTTTAAACAACACAATAAATCAATGAGATCTAATAGACATATACAGAGCACTCTATCTAACAAGAGCACAGATATTCTTCTCAAGTGTACATAGGACATTTACCAGGATAGACCATTTGTTAGGCCACAAATTAAGTCTCAGGAAGTTTAAAAAGGTAGATATCATACAAAGTATATTCTCTGAACATAATGGGATGAAGTTAGAAAAAAATAACAGAAGTAAAACTAGAAAATTACAAGTCTGTGGAAATTAAACAGCACATTTAAACAACCAGTGGAAAACAAACAAACAAACAAACAAACAAAAACAACAACCAGTGGATCAAAGAAGAAACCACAAGGGAAATTAGAAAATACTTAGAAATGAATGAAAAAAAAAAAAAAAAAACAAACACAACATACAAAATCTTACAGGACACAATGAAAGCAGTGCTAATGGAAAATTTATAGCTATAAATGGTTACATTAAAAACAAAAAAGAACACAAATACAACTTAACTTTACAACTTAAGGAACTAGAAAAAGAACAAACTAAACACGAATTTAATAGAATAATAATGATTAGAGCAGAGAAATAAAATAGAAAAACAATAGAGACAATTAACAAGACCAAAAGTTAGTTCTTCAAAAAAATCAACAACACTGACAAACCTTTAGCTAGAGGGAATAAGAAAAAAGAGAGAGAGTTTAAGTTACTAAAGTCAGAAATGAAAGTAGGAACATTACCACCAATTCTATAGAAATAAAGAGGATTGGGATGCCTGAGTGGCTCAGCGGTTGAGTGCCTGCCTTCAGCCAAGGGCATGATCCTGGAGTTCTGGGTTTGAGTCCCACATTGGGCTCCCTGTGTGGCGCCTGCTTCTCCCTCTACCTGTGTCTCTGCCTCTCTCTCTCTCTCTCTGTGTGTGTGTCTCTCATGAATAAATAAATAAAAATCTGGGCAGCCTGGGTGGCTCAGCGGTTTAAGCACCTGCCTTCCGCCCAGGGCATGATTCTGGAGTCCTAGGATTGAGTCCCATGTCAGACTCCCTGCATGGAGCCTGCTCCTCCCTCTGCCTGGGTCTCTGCCTCTCTCTCTCTGTGTCTGTCTATCATGAATAAATAAAAAATCTTTAAAAATAAATAAATAAAAATCTAAAAAAAAAAAAAAAAGAAAGAGGATTTAAGAGAGTACTATGAACAATTGTATGCCAACAAATTGGATAACCTAGATAAAATGGACAAATTCATATAAATATAAAAACTACAGACTAAATCACAAATACTAAATATGAATAGATCTATAACTAGTAAGGAGATTGAATCAGTAATAAACAATCTTCCATCAAAAAAAGGTCTGAACCTGATAGCTTTACTGGTGCATCTACCAAACATTGGAGACTACCAATCCTTCTCAAACTTTTCCAAAAAATTGAAGAGAAAAATTGAATACTGGCCTCCTAACTATGAGGCCAGTATTACCTTGATAGCAAAACCAGACAAAGACACAACAAGAAAACTACAGAGGGGCACCTGGGTGGCTCAGTCGTTCAGCGTCTACCTTTGGCTCATGATCTCGGGGTCCTGGGATCGAGTCCCACATCAGGCTCCCTGTAGAGATCCTGCTTCTCCCTTTGCCTGTGTCTCTGCTTTTATCTTTCATGAAGAAATGAATAAAATCTTTTAAAAAGAAAACTACAGGTGTGTGTGGGGGTGGGCCTTGTACATGGAGAAGGGAGAAAAAGACTATCACACCAGAGCACCCACACAGAGAAGACAAGTCCCCATAACATTTGGCTCTGAAAGTGATGGGCCAAATTTCATAAGGTCTTACAATCAGTGGGACTTAAAACCTGGAATCTTAAAATCAGTGGCTGCTTCTGGAAGAGTCTGGAGGGTGATAGGAAGCTGAGTACTCCCCTTTAGAGAAACCACATGACAACAATCCAGGGAATGACAACAACCCAGGGAATACAGTATACAGTGTAAAGCAGTAGTGTGCAAAACACCTGGGGCATAAGGGAGGGAGAGTAGTTTACTCATTTTAGAGTGTGTCCTGTTGGGATGCCTGGATGGCTCAGCAGTTTGGCTCCTGCCTTCGGCCCAGGGCGTGATCCTGGAGTCCCGGGATCGAGTCCCACATCGGGCTCCCTGCGTGGAACCTGCTTCTCCCCCTGCCTGTGTCTCTGCCTCTCTCTCTCTCTGTCTGTCTCTCATGGATAAATAAATAAAATCTTAAAAAACAAAAAACAAAAAACTAAGAAACATTGATGAAAGAAATTGAAGACAACACAAATGGAAAGACATTCCATGCTCATGGATTGGAAGAACAAATATTGTTAAAATGTCTATACTACTGAAAGCAAATTACAGACTTAATGCAATTCCTACCAAAATACCAACAGGATTTTTCACAGAACTAGAACAAACAATCCTACAATTTATATGGAATCACAAGAGTCCCCAAATAGTCAAAGCAAGAGAGAGAAAAACTAAACTGAAGGTATCATAATTCCAGACTTTAAGTTATATTACAAAGGTATAGTAATCAAAACAGTATGGTCCTAGCACAAAAATATACACACAGATCAATGGAACAGAATAGAGAAAATGTAAATAAACCCACAATTAATATGGTCAACTAATCTTTGACAAAGGAGGCAAAAATATGCAATGGGAAAAACTCTCTTCAACATATGGTATTAGGAAAATTAGACAGCTATATGCAAAAGAATGAAAGTGGACCACTTTCTTACAGCATACACAAAAATAAACTCAAAACGGACTAAGGATCTAAATGTAAGACCTGAAGCCATAAAAATCCTAGAAGAAAGCACAGGCAATAATTTCTCTGGCATTGGCCATAGCAATATTTTTCATAATATGTCTCCTGAGGCATAGGGAAACAAAAGGAAAAATAAACTATTGGGACTTCATCAAAAGTAAAAGCTGCTGCACTGTAAAGGAAACATCAGCAAAACTAAAAGACAACCTATGGAATGGGTGAAGATATTTGCAAATGACATATCCAATAAAGAATTAGTATCCAAAATATGTAACTTATAAAATTCAAAACACAAATAATCCAACTAAAAAATAGGCAGGAGACATGAATAGACATTTCTACAAAGAAGATCTAGAGATGGCCAAAAGACACATGAAAAGATGCTCATCATTAGAGAAATCCAACTATAATGAGATATCACCTCTACCAGTCAGAATGGCTAAAATAAAAAACACAAGAAATAGCACATGTTGGAAAGGATGTGGGGAAAAAGGAACCCTTGTGCACTGTTGGTCTAAATACAAACTGCAGCAGTCACTCTGGAAAACAGTATGGAGGTTCCTCAAAAAGTTAAAAATAAAACTATCCTATGATTTAGTAATCACACTACTGGGTATTTACCCAGAAAATACAAAAACACTAATTCAGTGGGATACATAAGCCTCTAATTTTTTCGCAGCATTATTTTCAATAGCCAAATTATGGAAGCAGCCCAAGTGTCCATCAATGGAAGAATGGATAAAGAAGATGTGGTATATATACAATGGAATATAATTCAGCCACAAAAAATAAAATCTTGCCATTTGAAACAATCTGTAGGGAGGTAGAACATAATGCTAAGCAAAATAAGTCAGTGAGAGAAAAATACCATATGATTTCACTCATATGTGGAATTTATGAAACAAAACAAACAAGCAAAGAAGAAAAGAGACACACAGAGAGAGAAACCAAGAATCAGACTCTTCATTATACAGAACAAACTGATGGTTACCAGAGGGAAGGTGGGGGTGGAGAGGTTGGGTGAAATCAGGTTATGGGGATTAGAGTACACTTATGATGGACACTTCATCATATCCAGAATTGTTGAATCACTACATGTACACCTGGAAGAAATATAACACTGTATGTTAACTATACTGGAATTAAAATTAAAAACTTAATAAAACAAAAAAACTAGACATTAAATATGCCACTTATATAACCATAATATAAAATAATAAGGAATAAATCCAATGGATGATATACTGGACCTCTACAAGGAAACTATGAAATATTATAAAAAAATCTTAATAAGATTTCAGTGAATGGAGGGCTATATACCATATTCATGGATAGGAAATTTTAATACTGTAAAGATTCCCATATTGATATATAGATATGATACAATCCCAATAAAAATCCCAGGAGGACCCTTTTTTTGGTGGAATTTGAAAATCTATCCTAAAATTTATGTGGAAATGCAAAAGTTTAAGAATAGTCAATACAATCTTGGGGAACACCAGAAAAGAAATTATTCTATCATGTATAATAATTGTCACAGTATGGAATTGGCACAAAGACAGACTAACAGACAAACAGAAAAAAATGGACATTCCAGAACCAGATATAATATAACATATAACAAATGGTTATATATACATATAACAAATGGTTATATGAAAACATATAAACAAATGGTTAATTATGAAAGTGAGGAATTAACAGTCTTTTCAGTACATGATCCTGAGTCATTGGATATCTATAAAGTAGAAATCTGACATTAAGCCATACCCCCAAATTGATTCCACGTAGACAGCACTGTCAGACTATATTGCCTCTAGCTACAATTAATTAATTTAATTAAAAGTGAATAAAATTTAAAATTCAGTGCATCAGACATACTAGCCACATTTCAAGTGCTCAAAAGCCATGTGTAGCTAGTAGCTACCATATTGGACAGCACAGCTACAAAACAGTTCAATCATTGCAGAATGTTCTATTGGACAGCACTGTCTAGAAGTCATAAGACAATATCTTTAAAATTTAGGTAAGAAAAAAATGTCCTAAACAGAATTTTTTTAAAAATGTTAACTATAAAAGAAAATCTTGAAAAATTGGACCTCATTAAAATTAGGAACTCCTTTTCAACAAATAACACTATAAAGAGAGTGAAAATACAAGACACAGAATGGGATAAGAGCCAGGAGTAGGGTGAGGCAAGTGAAGTACTTGGCCTAGACACAAATTTTTAAGGGGGGGTACCTGAAAATAAGTAATCAAGACAAATGAGATGTTAATGCAATATTTTTAAAAATCATAATTAATGCAAAAAACTCTGATGAAGAAAATATAAAAAATTTAAACAAAGTATCAGTATTTCTGATGTTTCCTTTTGCCTCAAGCCTCAATATAATTTGACAGCATTATGGGACATGATATTTGCAATATGTACACAAGTATCTATAATACATATATTTTTAAGATTTTATTTATTCGAGAGAGAGAGAGAGAGAGAGGCAGAGGCACAGACAGAGGGAGAAGCAGGCTCCTCGCAGGGAGCCTGATGCAGGACTCCATCCCCGCCCTGAGCAGAAGGCAGATGCTCAAACCACTGAGCCACCCAGACGTCCCAATATCTATATTTAAAGAACTCTTATAGATCAATAAAAATGTCAGACAATCATACAGAAGAAACAGGCTCAAGACGAATATTTCATAAAATGAGATATCCAAATGGCCAATAAATATATTAAAAGATGTTCAACTTTGTTAGTCATCAAGAAAATTTAAAAAGGGGCACCTGGGTGACTTAATTAAGAGTCTGCCTTTGGTTCAGCTCATGATCTCAGGTTCCTGGGGTGGAGCCCTATATCAGGCATCCTGCTCAGTGGGGAGTCTGCTTCTCCCTCTCCCTCTGCTCCCATCCCCACTTGTGCTCTCTCTTTCAAATAATAAATAAATAAAATCTTTAAAGAAATACATTCTTTAAAGAAGACTAAAATTAAAAACAAAAGTATTCCACAATATGCCCACTAAAATGGCTAAATGTAGGGATCCCTGGGTGGTGCAGCGGTTTGGCGCCTGCCTTTGGCCCAGGGTGCGATCCTGGAGATCCGGGATCGAGTACCACGTCGGGCTCCCTGCATGGAGCCTGCTTCTCCCTCTGCCTATGTCTCTGCCTCTCTCTCTCTCTGTGTGACTATCATAAATAAATAAAAAAATATTTTTTTAAAAAACAAACAAACAAAAAAAATAAAATGGCTAAATGTAAAAGACAGACAATAACAAGTGTTTATGAGGATATAGAAAAGAAACAAGTCTCAGATATGGCTGGTGGGGGTGTAAAATTATTTTGGACTTTGGAAAATGACTTTGGAAAACTGGCAGTATCTGTTAAAGCAGAACTTACATATGTTCTGTGACTCAGCAATTCCACTCCTAGATAACTCAATAGAAATGTACTCATATATTCATCAAAAAACTGTTCAAGAATGTTCATGGTAGCACTGTTCATAATAGTCTTCAACTGGAAATCTAACCATCCACCAATAAGGGAATGGATAAACATACTATGGCATATTAATTCATGAAATACTACACAACGAGAACAAATTTTAGCAACATAAAATAACATAAATCTTACAAACCAATAGTAAGCAAAAGAAGTCACACATTTAAAAAGTACATACACACATATATAAAGCATCCCCAAAGCAAAACTTAATCACAGTGTTGGAAGTTGATTAATGGTTACCCTTGGAAAGGAAGAGACTTAAAGGGGCTTAAGCGGACCTTGGGTGCTGATAATGTCCTATTTCTATTTTCTTTTTTTTTTTTTTTAAGATTTATTTATTTATTTAGGATAGAATGAGAGAAAGAGAGAGAGAGAGAGAGGCAGAGACACAGGAGGAGGGAGAAGCAGGCTCCATGCCGGGAGCCCGACACGGGACTCGATCCCGGGACTCCAGGATCGCACCCTGGGCCAAAGGCAGGCGCCAAACCGCTGAGCCACCCAGGGATCCCCCTATTTTCTTTCTTTCTTTTTTCTTTTTTTTTTTTTTTTAAGATTTATCCATCTATCTTAGAGAGAGGGAGAGGGTGTGCATACATGCACATGCTCTGGGGGAAGGGCAGAGGGAGTGAAGCAGACTCCCTACTGAGTGCTGAGCCCAGAATACCAAGCCCAACACAGAGGCTGAGTCTCATCATTCGATATCACAACCTGAGCCAAAATCAAGAGTCAGAAGAGGAACCAACTGAGCCACCTAGGTACCGCATGTCCTATTTCTGTATCTAGGTTCTGTTTTTCTGGGTGTGTTTACATGGTGAACATTTTTTTGTTCGATAAAAATAGAAAAACTTTCAATGAAAACTTCAGTTAAAAGAAAACAAAGTATTTCCTGACCATTCAGGAGCCCAGGGAAGGGGAAGATGAGGATTTAAAAAAAATAAGCAATGAAGTGATAAAATCAGCTACTACAATGTACTTTCTCTGATCCAATTCTCTCTACCTCAGCTAAGGCAGATACTTTTGGTTGTCATCTTATCCATAAGCATCCTTGCAAGTAGGGGAAACTAGTCTTCATTTTCTCATTGGATGCACAGGAGGATGGTAGCCCCGAGGTCAATGACTAGATTAAAGCTTCACAGTCAGTCAGGGGTACATGCAGTACCAGAAACTGGTCCCTACTTTCTGATCCTGAGCTTTGTGAACCAGGACCTGCCACTCCTGTGAGCCAGGCCACCTGGCCACTCTGAGGCTAGGCTCTAAGCCATGATTGCCTTCACTAGGGTCCAGTGAGTTTTTCCTCTGTGTCCTTAATTTACAGATGGCAAAGATGGGGATGGGCTCTTAATTTATTTGAACTGACTTAAAGCAGGTATCCAGTCAGTTATCACTGTGTACACTGCCCTGGAAGCAAATGTCAAATGGTGCAGCTGTAGAACACAAGGAGACAATTTGAAATAATCACTTTTCTCCCCTCTAAAAGCCCAATTACTGACTATTGAATGAAGCCTGATGGCACCTGAAAGCAGAATAAACCAAGGGGAGAGTAAAATACCTAATGCCTGGGATCCTGTCTGCAACGACTATTTCTAAACAAGTGAATAGAGTTACACTTCTTACTCTTTCATCTTTTAAACAAGATTCAAGTTGTGGTTTAGAATGTTTTGAATTTAGTACTTTTGCTTCAAGCTGATTCTTTTTAAAAACACCTGAATTTAAAAAGAATCTGTAAGCATGGGTTTGGGGAACAGATGGAGACAGAACTGGTGGCTGGAGCAGGCAATTTATGGCTGAATCCTGCCTTGTGGGGGCCATTAGAGGGGCCATGCCCCAGTTTTCTTCTTTTTCCTCAAGATAGCTGCTCTATGATCAACACATAGACCTCTCTAATGGTTAGAGGGACTACTTAGGCCCCCAGACCCAGCGATGTAGGTATTTAAATTGGATAGGCTCTAGCTTTACAGTTCTTTCCAATTTCCTCCCCAAAATCTGAATAAATCTTCCCTATCCAACTGAAGTCAGTTTTCTCCCAAATCATAATCTATTTCTTTGTGTATATTTTTCTCTCTGAATTGCATTCTTTCTTAGTTCAATCAAAGATGACACTGTGGGCCCTTCCCCTCACCCTCGCTCCCCACCCCCATCTGGTCTTTTTGGTTTCCATTTTCTATTTATCTTTTATAAGAGCTCTTCTCTCTTTTTGACTGTGTTGTGGCTCTGGTTCTTTACCTCTTTTGCCCAACTCTGAACACTTTGCTTCTTTGCTTCCCTGTGTTAGATAGACTGTAATGGCATCTTCGGTTAGAATGCTTACCTACATGCAGAAGTGCTTGGAAGAAAGAAACATTCACAGTATAAACCAAGAGATGACAAGTTTTATGTTATTTTAACTTTTGAGATTCCTCCAGATGGTCTTGAAGAACCAGAAACAGCCCTTTCCCCAGAAAGGTTACATTCTAACCCAGAGCCACTTACACAAAATGGGCGTTATTGCACTCGCCAGTAAAACGGCCAATTAAAAGTAATTGTCTCAATCTGGGTTATACATTGCCTTATACCGCTGAATTTTCAGAGCTCCAAAGCAACAAAATCCTGTATGTGGTTTCCTGGACCACAGGTCTGCCTTTCAAAGCCTCAACCTGACACATACTGAAACCAAATACTTCAACCTACAATTTACTTCATTTGAGGTAAGGGTCAATATCCTTTCTACATCTGACAGGATATTTGAGTGACCAAATCAAAAGGCTATAGTAGGGCCCCCCATTCCTGGTAATTACCTTTGCATGAGGCCTTCCTGCTGAGAATTGTACCCAAAGTGAAGCCATCGGTGTTAGTGTCCCGGTCCTTAATGAGATCCCCGTGGTTTAAGCAGAGGAGACGCAGACACTCTCCTTACCTTCAATGTGAGTCAGTCTTTTCCTTTATTTTCAGAGCAGTTTGGAATATGTCATTCTCAGGGCTCAGCTTGGTTGGGAAAATTTTAACTTCATGCTTCTAGGGTATGTTTCCATTACTCCCTGGACTTGCTTTTCATATTGTCCCTATTGTCGGCTCATTGCAACATGGCCGCTCCCTCCATGAAGGTTCTTCTTTCCTACATGTATCTCAATAGAGCTCTGAGTTCTGGCACAGTGAAGGGTAGAGACCTGAAGCCTTCTCTTCTCTGGTACCATCTCACCTACCAGGCTACAAGGCATGAGCAGTGGCCAGGTGCTTTTACAATACTTTAGGTGCTTAAATATTTAGAAAAATTCTGCACCCAAATAAGAAACTATGATTCCGAAACTCCAATTAGTGAAATATGCCAGGCAAAATCATCTAGGCACCAATGGCTTGAGAAAATTTTTACTACAGAAGAAAACAAAAAATAGAAGAAGATGAAAAGGAGGAAGGAAGGAGGAGGAGGAGAAGAGAAGAAATTGAGTCCACAGATATACTAAGCATAGTATCGTACCATACCAAAACATCTGCTGAGAAAGAGAAAGAGATTTCTTCTTCCCACACTGGGGCTCACCTCTCACTATACAGGGCCCTGTCCCAGGAATCGTCAGTAGCAGCTCTCTGTGGTCAATAACAGATAATTCCAGATCAAAAGAAGGGTTCTTAAATCAAAATGTTGTTTTTAGATCAATGATTCTCCAAGTAAATCCAGGGATCTCTGGTGGGTCTGCAAAGATTCTTCCAATCGTTTTGTGGGCTGGGTCAAAATGCAAGGCGCAGAAGTGTGTTGGGTGTTTTTTTTTTTTTTTTTCCCCCTCTTTGAAACATATTTTCCACTGCGGATTTCAATCAAAACTTAAAAGCACCAAAACAAGCCTGTTTAAAGGGAGCTACAAATAATTGACAGGAATTCAGCAAAACACCTCAAAAATGTTTTCTTTTGTTTGTTTGCTGGCTTATTTATTTAATCTACTAAACAGGTAAGACTCTTTTGTTCTGTTCAAATAGTCTAAGGACTAAAATTCTTAAGACTCACCAGTCCAGATGAAAAGGTGAACCTTGCAAAGCACACCTTTTTGAAGGGAGGAAAGTCAGGTCCTTTCATCCCTGTTTCCCATTTCCCAGTGTCATTTACTTCCTGGTCCTCTTTCAGCACTGCTTTTTAGTTTGGTGCCCATGTCCCTGATGTCAGAAGCAGCTACTGCCAGGAAGAACCCTTTCTTGCTGCCACAGCTGTCTTTACTCAAGTTTCTCCTCCAGGGAGCAGGAGCTCAGGTGTGAGGTGAAGGAGATATCAATTGGGGCTGCAGCTTGGGAAGATCTGTTTTTCCTCATCCTAGCCCTACAGTAAAAGTTAACCCCAGTAGGTCCTGGACTGCTGGAGAGGACTTTTTGAGTTCCTAATGACCAGGTTATTAGCCATAAAGTATGACAAAGCTGCCAGGCCATGAGATAAAATTTAGTACTTATGGCTAGGTCTGCCTTTCCCTAACAGCAATGTACACATTCAGCTATTTGTTGCACCAATTTGCATAGCCATAATTTCTTAGGAGAATTTCAAAACAGGCTACCTACACCAGAGGTAAGTGGTATGGAAGCTGTAAGTTGGAATGGACTTGGAGACCTCTAATTGGATTTTGCTGAAGGATTTGCAACATTATTTACCTATCTGTATAATTTCTTCATGTGTACAAAGTGTTCTCTGATCATTCAGATGCCATCCGGAGTTATACCGATTATTAGCCCTCTTGATTCTTTGGTGCAGGCCCACCCAAGTATAAAGGAAACAATGTTCTTCTCACCTTGCTTGATAAGGTGAAAACAACTTGTTCGCTCTTTCAATGTGATTGGAGAAGGAAAAAAAAAAAAAAAGGAAGAAAAAGAAAAAGAAAAAAAACTAATCCCAACATCTGGATGGAATTTATTACATACCTCTCTGGGACCCCCTGGCTCTTCAATGTTTCAGCTAATGATTCTCTCTTCCAAAGTCTGCAGAGTCTCAATGACTCAGCCTGCCAGGGAATAATATTATGCTGCAAGTTACTGCAAGTTGGTTTAAACAGGCTGTGAACATGCTATAGTTGTGACCAAACCCCTGGCAGGGGGAGGTGGGCAGTACATGCCACATAAGTATGCTCACATATTTCTGTGTGGATACCCAGTGGAAGGAGTATTTGCTACTTCTGGAGAAACTGGAGGTTCTCTACTGTATTGTGTGGTGTCCCAGCCCTAAAATATGACTCATGCAGGCAAAGTCCACAAACATGCTCATGTCTTGAGAAGATCTATGTTTGATTCCAGTTATGGCTCATGTTTCTGGATACCTAAGGTATAGAGGAAAGAGGACTAAAATGTTAGAAGACCTGGTTTCAGCTCTGCCACTTACAAGCCTTGGGATTTTAAACTGCTTTGTATGCTTTCTCTGCGCTTCAGCTTATTTATCTGTAATGTGGGTAAATAATATCCTCAATGGAGATACTGGGGAGTGAACTGAGTTAATGGTATGTAATGTGATGGTGGGGCTCCGCATACATGAACAGCGTATGAACCTAGGGGAGCACACTGTGGCAAAGGAGAACTCTGCCTTGAAAAAGGAAGACCCCATAATTACAATGGAAACCCAGGGAAGGAGTCCAATGATTGCCAAGTACTCCTGTCTAAACGCAACTTTTTGGAAGATATTTGCTCTTAAGGTGGAACGGAAAAGACATTGAACCAGAAGTTAGGAAATTGGTGTTCTAGTCTTGATTCTGGTAACAGAGCTAGGTAAATTTGGGCAAGTCATATAATCTCTTTGTGTTGGTTTTCTCACCTAACAGTGATATTCATACTTTCCCTTTCCAAAGAATAGTGTAATTGTGAAGCTTAAATAAGATGGGGTCTATACAAGAAAATACAAAACATATGAAAATAAAAACATAACTTATATGGGTCAAAAGCTTCAAAAGAATACTGCCAACCCAGCAGTGTCTCATATACTCCTGCAAGCTTGTCTGAAATTTAATTTAATCCTATTTTTGTGGCTGACGAGAACGTAACTAGCAATGCCCTCACTGAAGTCACCCAAATAGCCAGTCCCTTGGGTTCTGTGTATAGTCCCTGAAGGGCAATAAGAAATAATGCTAGGAGATGAGCAAAGGCTTGGCTCCAGCTTTTCTAAATCTCCTGTGGATGCATGTTTGAAGTTTCTAAGCCATGTCTTTGATGGCTAGTATTCAAGGGCATGTTTGGAGCCCAATGGCTTCAGGAGCTTGCTCCCTGCTCTGACCTTAAAATACAGTGGAGCAAGTCAGGAGGTCTGGCAGGCAAGGAAGGGGTCAACTTTGCAACTTTGAGGAGCTTAAGACAAAGTCCTACCCTCAAATCGCTCATCACCAAGAACTTCATAAACACTGACTTTCAACAGCAGCCCGGAAGGAGAACCATTCTGTTTATTAGATTCCTTGTTTCCCTTCCCAGCCAAGGAAATAGCTGTAGAAGAAAGTTAGGAAAACCCAATGTTTATTAATTTTTTGCTTCTGCTTTTTCTTCCACGACCCAGCATATTGCAGATCTGCCCTGGGTGAAGAGATTATGGGAGAGGCTTATGGAGCAGGCTATCAATTCTAAGACACTTGTCTATCCCTTTCTTATATCAAAGGGCTGCCTGGAATGTTCCTCCCATTTATGGGTCATTCTGGGCTTAAAGCAAAGGCCTCTGCCCCAAACTCTTCTGCATGCACATGGGGATATGTGAACATAGACTTTTGCCCACAAATGCTGCTCTTTGCATGGAGCCACTGAAGCTGTGGGTTGGATGGGGGAGCAGGGAGGTAGTGGGAGGACAGCAAGAATTAGGATTCAACCTTTTCCCAGGTACGTTGGTCTTGATCTGCAAAGGAAAAGACACTTCTGGCTATCCTAGCTCCAGACATGCAGCACCTCCTCCCCAGCTTGTCCATAAATAATCCCTGCTCCTATTTCAGTAAGGACAGAAACCCACTGGAACTAACACAAGCATTTAAAGTCACAAGCAGGGACACTTGGGTGGCTCAGCAGTTGAGCATCTGCCTTCAGCTCAGGGCGTGATCCTGAGTCTGGGGATAGAGTCCCGCATCGAGCTCCCTATGAGGAGCCTGCTTCTCCCTCTGCCTATGTCTCTGCCTCTCTCTCTGTGTCCCTCATGAATGCATAAATAAAATCTTAAAAAAAAAAAAGTTGCAAGCAGATCTAAATCCAGGCTTGCCACACTCGGTACATGTAGTCTACCCTTTTAGAAGGGGTTATTAGCATGAATTTCTTTTTAATGCTGTGGATTCTCTCTCAGGAGCAGCTTGGAAAAATCTAAGACCCCCTCTTAGAAAACTTGAATCTGTTTAGACACATGGTAAGCCAGCAGATAAAGGGTTGCTTTTGAAATATTTTTAAGATGTGGAATATGTTAGTTCATTAGAGACGAACAAATAGGGACAGTTTCCATTTTAGGGACATCTGGTCAGGAGGCTCCTGATGTTTCAAGGAGTAGTAGTCCCATTCTTCCGGCCTTTATTGTTTGCTCTTTCACCAGTCTGGGCCTGAGGGGAGTCCAAGTGGGCCAGAAGTCCAAGACAGCAGGCCACTTGGCAGGAGGGCTGTACTTTTGAGTACAGAGCTGTCAGGATTAGGGGAGGCTCCTCCCCCTACCCCCCAAAAAGCTTTTCTCCTGGCTGGCCCTCTTTCCTCTAGTTTTTCAGGCCCTGTGATCTTTACTGCAAAGCAAACCATATGGTTTTGATTCTGGCTCCTGGCTTACTAAGAGCATTTCATGTCTCCGGTGGCAGGAAGCCCTCTGGCCTCTTTAGGCAGCTGCTCTGGCATCTCTTTTGGACTCTCTCACCAGCTGGGCATAAAAGCCAGTGGAGGAAGGGTACCAAGAATGGCTGTAGGGGTGGGGAGACATTCTTGGGACTCAAAGAGATGGACTCCAAGTTTAGGCACCTGTGGGTTTCTGTCCAGAGAACTGACTTACTCCCCTCGATGCTACTACCCCCGGACTTAACATCTGAGTCTTCTGGTGAGATGACCCTCCCTGAAGATGGAAGAGTAGGACCTAGTACTTCTGGAAGAGATAGGAAAGGGAGTATCATCTCATATAAAGAACCACACAAAGCTTATAATCCCACAGACTGGTGCTTCAGTCACCAAGACAGCTGCAGTCACATTAACTTCAGATGAGCTTCAATGGGATACGCTGGAAGAAAATTCTATGATTTGAGTGGTAAGGAAGGTGAAGGTTAGGGGAAGTTAATCACTTCTCAGAAGGATCACAGATACTCTTATGTGAAAGGGGTGAAGGGATGGTGACAGGCTAAGAAAAACCTTAAGGTAACATTTTGTTTGTTTACATAATGCTTTATAGTTATCAGTTATTTGGTTTTGTCTCTGGACCCATGTATTTACTGACCTTTATACTTGGAATGTTTTTTAAAGCAGATCCCCATATAGTTGTTTTCTTCTGCTTCTCCTTCTCCTCCTTCTTCTTCTCCTTCTCCTTTTTTTTTATTTAGCAAAGACGTCAAGTGTCCCCTTTATCTTATTAGTTGTCTTCTTTTTGTCCTCCAGATTTCAATGTCTCCTCCTCAGAGAGTTTACTTGACCAACCTCTTTCAGGTGATCCCTACTTCACTCCCTGTCACATCATTTATTTCCTTCTTAGAATTCATCATTATTTGATATTATAAGCACACTCTCACTTTATTGTGCTTCACTTTATTGTACTTTTTGTTACAATGATATTACATTTTTTACAAGTTGAAGATTTGTGGTAACTGTGCATTGAGCAAGTCTATTGGTTCCATTTTTCCAATAGCATTTGCTCACTTTGTGACTGCGTCACATTTTGGCAATTTTCACAATATTTTAAAAATTTTGTTATTATATTTGTTATGTTGATCTGTGATCAGTGTTCTTTGATGTTGTTATTATTCTGGGGTACCACCAACCATGCTCATATAAGATGGCAAGCTTAGAGGCACCTGGGTGGCCCAGTGGTTGAGCATCTGCCTTGGGATCAGGTCATGATCCCAGAGTCCTGGGATTGAGTCGTGCATCAGGCTTCCTGCAGGGAGCCTGCTTCTCCCTCTGTCTATGTCACCTCTCTCTCTGTGTCTCTCATGAATAAACCAAATCTTTAAAACAAACAAACAAACAAACAAACAAACAAAAAGATGGCAAGCTTAACTGATAAATGTGTGTGTTCTGACTGCTCCACCAACAGGCTATTCACTCATCACTTTCCCTCTTCTCAGGCTTCCCTTTTCTCCAAGACAGGACAATGTGTAGATTAGGCCAATTAAGAACTCTACAGTGGCCTCTGAGTGCTTAGGTGAAAGTAAGAATCAAATATGTCTCACTTTAAGTCAAAAGTTAGAAATGATTCAGCTTAGTGAGGAAGGCATGTCAAAAGCTGAGATAGGCCAAAAGCTAGGCCTCTTGCACCATACAGTTAACCAAGTTGTGATGCAAAGGAAAAATTCTTGAAGGAAATTAAAAGTGCTATTTCAGTGAACACACAAATGATAAGAAAACAAAACAGCCTATTGTTGATATGGAGACAATTTTAGTGATCTGGACAGAAGATCAAACCAGCTACATTTCCGTAAACCAAAGATTAATCCACAGCAAGGCTCTAACTCTCTTCAAGTCTATGAAAGCTGAGAGATGTGAGGAGCAGCAGAAGCAAAGTTCAAAGCTAGTAGTCGTTTGTTCAAAAGTTCTAAGGAAAGCAGGCGTCTTCATAACATAGAAGTATAAAGTGAAGCAGCAAGTGATGATGTAGAAGCTGCAGGAAGTTATCCAGAAGATCTGGCTAAGATAAATTCATGAAGGTGGCTACAGTAAACAACAGATTTTAGACGAAATAGCCTTATATTGGAAGAAGATGCTATCTAGGACTTTCATAGGTAGAGAAGAGAAGTTAATGCTTGGCTTCAAAGCTTCAAAGGATAGGCTGATTTTTTTGATAGGGGTGAATGCAGCTGGTGACTTTAAGTTGAAGCCAGAGCTCACCAACCATTCAAAAATCCTAGACCCCTTAAGAATTATGCTAAATTTACTCTGCCTGTGCTCTATAAACTGAACAACCAAGCCTGGATGACAGCACATCTATTTACATAGTTTACTGAATATTTAAAGCCCACTGTTGAGACCTACTGCTCAGAAAAAAGATTCCTTTCAAAATTTTATTGTGCATTGACAATGCACCTGATCACTAAGGGCTCTGATGGAGATATATGAGATTAATGTTGTTTTCATGCCCGCTAACACAGCATCCTTCTGCAGCCCATGGATCAAGGAGTAATTTTAACTTTCAAGTCATTATTTATTTTTTTTAAAGATTTTATTTATTTATTAATGAGAGATACAGAGAGAGAGAGAGAGAGAGAGAGAGAGGCAGAGACACAAGCAGAGGGAGAAGCAGGCTTCATGCAGGGAGCCCCATGTGGGACTCGATCCCGGGTCTCCAGGATCAGGCCCTGGGCTGAAGGTGGCACTAAACCGCTGAGCTACCTGGGCTGCCCTCAAGTCATTATTTAAAAAATACATTTCATGAGACTATAACTGCTATATGTAGTAATCCCTCTGCTCTGATGAATCTGGGTAAATTGATAACCTTCCAGAAAGGATTAACCATTCTAGATGCCATTAAGAACATTTGTGATTCATTGGAAGAGGTCACAATAGCAATGTTAACAGGGATTTGAAAGAAGTTGACTCCAACCATCATGGTTTGAGGGGTTCAAGACTTTAGTGAAGGAAGTAATTGCAGATGTGGTGGCAATAGCAAGTGAACAGGAAATGGGCTGAAGGTATGACTGGATTGCCACAATCTCATGATAAAACTTAAACGGATGAGGACTTGCTTCTTACAGATGACCAAAGTAAGAGGTTACTTGAGGTGAAAACTACTGGTGAGGATGATGTGAAGATTGCTGAATTTAGAATATCACATAAACTTAGTTGATAAAGCAGTGGCAGGATTTGAGAGGATTGACTCCAATTTTGAAAGAAGTTCTATGGATAAAATGCTATCAAACAGCATCCATTGTATGCTACAGAAAAGTTGTTTGTGAAAGGAAGAATCAATTGTTGTGGCAAACCTCATGGTTGTCTTATTTTTTTTTAAAGATTTATTATTTATTCATTCATGATAGAAAGAGAGAGAGGCAGAGACACACAGGCAGAGGGAGAAACAGGCTCCATGCCGGGACCCCAACGCGGGACTTGATCCCAGTACTCCAGGATTGCACCCGGGGGCCAAAGGCAGGTGCCAAACCACTGAGCCACCCAGGGATCCCCATGGTTGTCTTATTTTAAGAAACTGCCACAACCACCCCAACCTTCAGCACCACCCTGATCAGTCAGCAGCCATCAACATCAAGGCAAGACCCTCCACCAGTAAAAAGATCAGGACTAGGGCAACCCAGGTGGATCAGCAGTTTAGCGCCGCCTTCAGCCCCGGGCGTGATCCTGGAGACCTAGGATTGTGTCCCACATCGGGCTTCCTGTATGGAGCCTGTTTCTCCCTCTGCCTGTGTCTCTGCCTCTCTCTCTGTGTGTTTCTCATGAATAAATAAATAAAATCTTAAAAAAAAAAAAAGATCAGGACTAGCTGAAAGCTCAGATGATGGTTAGCATCCTTTTAGCAAAAAAATATTTTTAAATTACTGTATGTACTCTTTTTTAGACATAACACACACTTAATAGGCTATAGTATAGTGTAAACACATCTTTTATATGCACTGGGAAATCAAAAAATTCATTTGACTTGCTTTGAGATACTCCTTTATCATGGTAGTCTGGAACCAAACCTTCAATATCCCCATGATATACCTGTATCTTATTTGTTTACTTGTTTTGGTCTGAGTTATACAACCATAATTTAAGCTCTATGAAAATATCCCATCTATCTTATTCACTGCTACATCTTCAGTGCCTAGAATAGTGTCAGCAGAGCAGCAGATGTTCAATCAATATGTGCTGAACAATGGAATAAATGAGTGGAGAGTTAGGATTGGGAGAGCTAGCCAAGGAAAGCTAGGTAAAATTGGAATGGTATACACATGGCCAGGAAGAACAGAAATGATCAGGAGAGGAAATTGGGACCAGTAACCAATCTTATGAGAAAGGGAAATAGAAAGTGAAAATAAAAGAATAACCACATTTTGTCTGATGCCTTCCAGCTTTCATCATAGTCAACTAACCTTTAAATACTCCCTGTGTACCCAGCATTATGCTAAGAGTTGAGGATACAAAGATGAATTAACTCATAGGTTGAAGAGGATGGGAAGAGGAAGTAAAATTAGGAGTTGCTCTTCCTTAAGTTTTCAAGCCATTCACTTCCTTGAGTTTACCATCTGATAAAGAGACACAGAAAAAACTGCTACATGAAAATGGGACAGAGTCTATCAGGAGTGTTATGGAATTCAGTAAGGGGAACATTCAGGGGAAACTACAGAGATACATATGATTTGAGTCTTGAAGATAAGTAAAGAATTCATCAGGCAGAGAGGAAGAAAAAGATATTCCAGGCAAGGAAAAAGCATGAGGAAAGGCGTGGAAGCATGAAAGTATTTGTTATACCTGGAAAACAGGAGGCAAATCAAGTTGTTCCCTGAGATGAGCGCAGAGTGTGCATAGCAAAATGGCTAGAGATAAAGCTAGAAACATGAATGAAATGGTGAAAGGCTGGTCTTATTATAGGCCATGCTAAAGAATATGGGCTTAGGGGCATGGCTCAGTTGGTTAAAGCATCTGCCTTCAGCTTAGGTCGTGATCCCAGGGTCCTGGGATAGAGTCCTGCGTCAGGCTCCCTGCTCAGCAGGAAGCCTGCTTCTCCTTATCTCTCTGCCATTCCCCCTACTTGTGCTCTCTGGCTCTCTCTGTCAAATAAATAAATAAAATCTTAAAAAAAAAAAAGAATATGGTGATATCAGAATAACCTAGATTCTGTAGTAATCTTATATGACTCCTGATGAATGGTGGTATGGTAGCAAATTTTCTCTATCCATGAGAAAAATCAGTCAAAGAACTCTTAGCTTGATGCCCAGAGGTCTCACTGTACCTCACAGGTAAAGCCTCAATACAGTCCAGCTGAAGGTCTGGGAAAAGTGCTAGGCCAGAATATTGGGCCCCCAATGCTGACCCAAGGTTAGGATGAGATGTCTGTGTCCCACCAGGGGTCTCATGCCTAGCCAGTCCTACCTCCCCCAAGCTACAAGTGCTCCAGGTAGCTAAGGCAAGGGCAGCTGCCAATGGACAGACTAGGGTGAGATAAGCAAAACACACATCAAGGGTGTAAAATTTAAGGGGATACTGGAGTGCCTGGCTGGCTCAGTTTTTGGAGTACATGACTCTTGATCTGAGGGTTGTGAGTTTGAGCCCCACATTGGGTGTAGAGATTACCTAAAAAATAAATAAATAAATAAATAAATAAATAAATAAATAAATAAATAAATAAAATCTTTAAAATTTAAGAGGGTGCAAAAAATCTTGGTAATCAATAAAACAATATTTTAATGAATTATTAAGATAAAAATTTATGCAAAAGAAATCAATGACCAAAGGGATTCTCTTCTATTATTTCATTATCCAACTAATTATTCAAGGGTTAGATGTGATCTTGGGGTAATTCTCTCATGGTTCTTCAAACTCCTTCCTCAGATCAGGGCATGAGAAGGCCTAAACCAGACCAGCTCCCAGGAATTGGAACCTGGGAGTACCAGTACCGCCCTCCCCAGTTAATGCAGGACCTAGCAGAAGATGGCAGAGCCTAAATTTGCTGCTTACTTCCAACTTGAAACACTACCCAGTCTGAGGCTGGTATAGTATCAGTATGGATCTCCATACCAAGAGGCTTACTGCCTCTTCCTAGAGATGCCCTACATTCTGGGAACAAAGTATGAGACAGGCTGTTTTTCAGTGTTTGACAGGCTAACCTGCTTGAGGAATTAATGGTCGTATTTTCTGTGGTATCAGCCATTTTTTTCTTTGTGAAAGAATGAATATTTTCTACCTTTCTTTATACTCCCCATTCCAAAAGAGTGACCAGGGCCTTTTGTTCTGGAGATCAAGGACTTTTCTCACTTCAGGAAAACAAAAAAATTTAACAGGCTTTTTGTTTTTAAAATCAGTTCAAAGTCTCAGAGGTGAGAAAGCTGTTTTTACTGAAAAAGAAGCACTCAGGATTAGAGGAGGGCAAAGAAGAGAGAATCTCCTGAGCCTGGCTCTGGAGTAAATGGTGCTAAAGGGCACGGCAGTCTCCTTGTGCAGCTAGGTCCTGCTCCCACTCTCCCACAGACCTCTGGGACGGTCAAACCTTGAATGGGGAGGACCATGTGCTCAGGGAGGTGAGCAAAGGCACTGCTATTTGGGAGCCTTGGCAGAAGTCTCCGTGCCCCAGCTAGGCTTAGAGAAAAGGTCTTAGAATAGGCAATTGTTCTGGGCAAAGAGCTCCAAGGGTGGCAGGCACTGATTAGAGAGTTTCCCCAAATACCTATAAGCCCCTGAAAAAGAACCAAGGTTGGATTTTCTACCCACTGGTGGATGGAAACCAAGGATATTTAATCTAGAAAACTAAAGAAATGTGATATTTCCATGATCCACATGTTGTGGGACAAAGCTTTACCTGTCAATAGTATTTAACACCAGCCTCACCCCTTCCTTTAAAGTATTTAGGTTTCTTGGCTCAAAGAAACCTCCAATTTGATTTCTTAACCTGCCTCTCAGGAGTTCAAAGCTGGAAGTGTTCCAGGATATGTGTGTTTGGGTGTGCATGCTGCTCTATGAACATGACTATTCCAGTCCCTCCCTTACCAATTCAATGCGAGCCTGAGTCAAAGGTAGACTTAGCCAAGGACATCCCCTGGAAGTGGGAGGAAAGGTTGCTGGGCAGAGTGGCACACAAGATTGGGATTACTTGGACTGGGACTCCCCAAGTGCAGCTGTGAAACCCATCTGCAAGTCTGCACTGCCCTCAGGTGGCCATACTAGAGCTCTGCCCCCTACTTGGTTTGGGGAGAAGAATATCTGAGATGTGTCTCTTCCAGCTGGAGCTCTTTGGAGACCCAGTAGTGTGGAGACAAGAGGAGAAGCCAAGATCTGTAATCACCAAATTGAGCACTGAATGTCTAAGAATGTCTTTTTGCAATGTCACTATGTAATTTTGGCATAAATATATTCAGAAAAATTAATTCAGTCCAGTAGCTAAAATGCTTAGGGATTTGGAGCACGAGAACATCAGGTAATTGAGGTTTAGTTAAGCATGTTTTTTTTTTTAAGATTTTATTCATTTATTTATGAGAGACATAGAGAGAGAGAAAGGCAGAGACACAGGCAGAGGGAGCAGCAGGCTCCATGCACCGGGAGCCCGACGTGGGATTCGATCCCGGGTCTCCAGGATCGCGCCCTGGGCCAAAGGCAGGCGCCAAACCGCTGAGCCACCCAGGGATCCCCTTGAGGTTTAGTTAAAACAATTTTTCCGTTTCTATTATCAAAGACATTTTTTAAACCTAAGAATACTTTTCTGACATTCAATCATTCATACAATTAGGGACTTAGTTTATGTCATGCACTATACTAGAAATGGAGGATATACTAATCTCTGTCTGCAAAGAGCTTACAGTTTAGGATAACAGACATCTAAGTATAGTGTAATTATAAGAAATTATAAATAACGTTAATGAATGAAATGCATGTAGAGATATATATAAGATATGTAAGCACCTAATGGGCCAGGGAGCGGGAGGGCTTCCTTCCTAGAAGAAGTGATGTCTGAGCTGAATTGTAAATGAATAGTATCTATGTAGGGGCAGGAGGTTGACAACAGAAGGAGACCCCATTTAAGACAGAAAGGCCAGCAATAGCAAAGATGATGATGAGATGCCCATTCCAAAGATGATGATGAGATTCCCCTACCTTTGTAGGGACAGGAGAGACTCTAAGGTCAGAGGAAGCAGACAGGGAGGGCCTTACACATTTTAGATCAAGGAGCCTGGATCATATCCTGTAGAGTTGCTGAAGGTTTCAAATGGAGGATACATATGGTCAGATTTAATTTTACAAATCCACTAGCAGAAGTGTGGAGGGGAGACTGACATATAACACATCTGGAGACAAGGAGAACAGAGAAAAGACTTTAACTTAAAGCAGAATCATAGAGGGGAAAGAAAAATAAGCACCTGAATTAGTGAGTTTAGGGAAGAAACAGCAGATCTAAGGGCCTTGGATGGAAGTGGGTGAAGCAAAGGAAAAATCAAGAAAGGCTCTCCAGTGTCTAGCTCAGGTGACTGTGTGGCTGACAGTATTACCAATTAGATGCTAAATTCTAGAGGAAGAGCAGGGTTTAGTGAGGAAGGAGGTGAGTTCTGTTTGCTCTAATGTATCTCTGGGATACACAGAATTAGAGATATGTAGGAATCTGTTCAAAATAAAAGCTAACATTTTGGGGAGAAATATAAGCTAGACATGCAGATTTTGGGTGTTACTTACATATAGACCATAATTAAAACCAGGGGAACAGATGAAACTGCCCAAGGAGAACAGGAATAGAGAAAAGGACAGAGATTCAAGGACTAAACTTTGGAATGGGCAGGGAAACCTTTGGTAGAATTGTCTTATATATTTTTCTGGGGCTTTGGAGTTTACCAACTGCTTTCTTTTTTTTTTAATTTTTTTTATTTATTCATGAGAGACACATAGAGAGAGAGGCAGAGACACAGGCAGAGGGAGAAGCAGGCTCCATGCAGGGAGCCTGACGTGGGACTCGATCCCGGGTCTCCAGGATCACACCCTGGGCTGAAGACAGTGCTAAACTGCTGAGCCACCCGGGCTGCCCTACCAACTGCTTTCATATCTATACCTTACTCAGTTCTCATCTGGGGAGTTCTGTAAAGCACCTGGTAAAGTCAGGGGTGATTGTGATGATGCAAGGCTGCAACAGATTCAATCCATTGGATGGGCACGATGTGGCACCCAGCACTTCCCCCCGACACGGTGTCACAGAGGAAATTCCCAGCTATTGACTCGAAGCTCTGGGTTAACATGACTAATGGAATCCTAAAGGGACTTGAAACTCTTGCCTAGACTCCTGATTAAAAGCAGAGCTGGCCTGTGACTCTGAGTTAGGCTGTGGAGAGACAGTGGCAAAGCTGACAGAAGCTCTGCAGGTAGCTTGTCTGTAGAAGCAGAGGTAGACAAGGTAGCTTGTCTGTAGAAGCAGGGGTAGCCCCAGAAAAATGTATTAGACAATTCTACCAAAGGTTTCCCTGCCCATTCCACAGGTAGTCTCTCTGCTTCTGTGTGTCTCAAAGGCAGCAGTCTACCAGCCTCAGCTGAGGAAGGGCTGCAGGCTAGGAGGAGAAGAAAATTTATATCATATCAGTTCATTTGTCACAAAAATAATATAATCCTAGAAAATAAAATGAACAAAGCAGTGTCATTAAGCTCTAAATAGCTATTGTTGCCAGATTTAAAAAAAAAAAAAAAAACTTCAGGCCTGAGGTCTATTTTTTTTTTGGTTGAAAAGGAGATTAGTAAGTGTTGGATTATGTTCATGACCTATTAGGCCCAAATGAGAATTTCTTCCACAGGTAATCTAGGCTTGAAAGAGGACTGCAAGGGAATTATTTTCTCATGATGTAATTCTTTATTTTATGCTTGTCCATTTACCACCTAAAGTCAGTGTCATCTTATGTACTATTACCGGTATATGCCCTAAACTTTTGGGAACCAAAGTTTTGATGTATGATAGTAAATCAGCCATGGGATGTGGGAGCTAAAACTGGGGCTACTAGATAACTAGATGTAAATCAACAAAACCAAGAAGAGAATTTTCAAAGGCCAATTTCACTTCCTTTACAAGTGTAAACCCTTTTACATTTTGTAAATCTTGCTGAAGATTTCTCTTTTTGCATCCTCTCTGGCACCTAGGATAGGACGGCATACATAATAGATGCTCAATAAATACCTGGAGCTGGCTGACTGAATAAAATGGTATTAGAACAAAGTGGTATTATTAGAACAAATCATGCAAATATGACCCTAGGAACCCAAGAGGAAGACAGGCTTTCCAAAAGGTACTTCCTTTATCTCCCACCTCCAACCAATCCAGGCTCAGCCTAAAGTGTAGGCAAAGTATGGAAATGCCATAAACCAGCAAAGTAGAATCAGTTCTAAGGATTGAACCTTGAAAAGAATAATGCTTTCTCCTCTTTTGAATCTGGAGATCTGGCTTTTGAGAAATAACTTTCTTTACTCTTGCAATGGTCCTGTCCCATTTTCAAGTGGTGAAACAACTTGAGTTAGTTCCCTCATAATAAAATGTTCCAGGTGTGCCTTGTATTTAAATAATCAAGGATCACTCCTCATCTGCCATAGGGACTGGTACTCTAAGTTTGTATCCATTCAAATATATTTTCTTGATTTTGCACAGATAACATGAGTGATAGATAAAATCTGTAACTAATATTTATAAAATACAATATCTGAGTCTCTCAGGGCACTTGGGTGGCTAAGTGGTTGAGCCTCTACCTTGGCTCAGGTCATGATCCTGGGGTCCTGGGATCGAGTTTTGCATCACGCTGCCTATGGGGAGCCTACTTCTCCCTCTACCTATCTCTCTGCCTCTCTGTGTCTCTCATGAATAAGTACATAAAATCTTTCAAAAAAAATCTGAGTCTCTCAAAGTCAGTTTAGGAAATTCAAGGCTATCCTAAGAGAAAGGTAAAAACACCATCATTAGACACTCAGCCTTGCAGAGATGAAACTGACAAACCTTACATACTTTGTCCTAGTCTGGAGCAGGGAATTTACTTTTCTTTTGAGAAGGGCCTTTAGATGCCAAAGGAAAACCAAGATTGAAAACAAACTCCTCTCTGAAAGGATATAAGTGAGCTATGGAAAAGATTTCAGAAATCTACCAATGAATCTTCCTGCCCACCCTAGTTTAGTGCTGAGGCTCTATGCCTATATTCTAACAAAGAACAAATGTCTGTGGCTATAATTATTTATTTGACTCCCCTTCTAATTGTGGATCATCAATGGCAACATCTAAATAAACAATTGATTCCTCTTTGTTCCCTTCATTCATTAATCAGTGCATTTCCAAAGACTACACATTTTGCTTTTCAATCCAAGTTAAACATAATGAGGAAGTTTACTGTTGCCAAATGCCACCCCAAATCTCAAAGTTAGATATAAAGGATTTGGGTATGTCTATTGTTTTAGAGAATTTCTGCCAAGCTCCTTGTAGAAAAATAAGTTGACCTCATTAGTAAATCATGTCATCACCATTGGTCCATTTTCTTTCCAATTTTAGTGATGATATCCTTCTATTAGCAGAAGATAGTTAAACTGTCCAATTCCCGAAGCAATTCTCCTTTGGACTTACCTGTGAAAATTGCTGAGTTGGAAGGGTCAGTGAATTCAGAGACCAATCTTTGGTTTGGTGACTTTGGTAGCTTGACCAAAGTTATCCCTTGCCTTCCCACTCCTTTTTATGCAACACTGGGCTGTTAATAACCTCAAGCTGTGGCGCCACCCCTCAGACTACTTTATCTGGCCTCCCAGATCTACAGCACTTTCAAGGCTAAAGGGCCTCTAAATTCTCCTGCTCCTTGGCCTCCTCTGACTCAAGGATCTCTACCTCCCAGAGTGTTGTTTTTTTTTTTTTTCTACCTCCCAGAGTGTTACAACTCAGCAGGAGTTTCCCTGGTGTGACTTATTTTGCTTTAAGGCTACTTTTCTATCACATTTATAATATGGAAGCAGCTTGAAATTAAAATGCACAAAACTTAATTTTGGACACCAAAAGGATTTGGTGCAGTTGAATTCCAGGCATTGTCTGGGTCTCCCTGGAGTTAAGTCTGCTATGTAGGGGCCTCCTGTTCATGGCTTCGGAGCAGTTTGATAATTTGAAACATCTCTTAGCCATGACAGATCTCTAGTACAGCCAGAATTCAACAGATTCCTTCCTCCCTCCCTCCCTTTTTTCCTTCCTTCCTCCCTCCCTCCCTTCCTTCCTTCCTTCTTTCCTTCCTTCCCTCCCTCGTCTTCCTTTCCTTTCCTTTCCTTTCCTTTCCTTTCCTTTCCTTTCCTTTCCTTTCCTTTCCTTTCCTTCCTTTCCCTTTCCCTTTCCCTTTCCCTTTCCCTTTCCCTTTCCTTTCCTTTCCTTCCTCTCTATTTCTTGCTTTCAAGCTCTATGCCCAACATAAGGCTTCAACCCACAACTCTGAGATCAAGAGTTGCACGCTCTACTGACTGAGCCAGCCAGGCGCCACCAACAGGTTTCTTTTTCTTTTTCTTTTTTTTTTTAATTGGAGTTCAATTTGCCAACATTTAGCAAAACACCCAGTGCTCATCCCGCCAAGTGCCCCCCTTAGTGCTCATCACCCAATAACCCCAACTCCCCACCCACCTCCCTTTTTCACTACCCCTTGTTCGTTTCCCAGAGTTAGGTGTCTCTCATGTTTTGTCACCCTCATTGATATTTTCACTCATTTTCTCTCCTTTCCCTTTATTCCCTTTCACTAATTTTTATATTCCCCAAATGAATGAGACCATATGTTTGTCCTTTTCCGATTGACTTATTTCTTTTTTTTTTTTTTAATTTTATTTATTTATGATAGGCACACAGTGAGAAAGAGAGAAGCAGAGACACAGGCAGAGGGAGAAGCAGGCTCCATGCACCGGGAGCCCGACGTGGGATTCGATCCCGGGTCTCCAGGATCGCGCCCTGGGCCAAAGGCAGGCGCCAAACCGCTGCGCCACCCAGGGATCCCAGATTGACTTATTTCACTCAGCATAATACCCTCCAGTTCCATCCACGTCGAAGCAAATGGTGGGTATTTGTCATTTCTAATGGCTGAGTAATATTCCATTGTATACATAGACCACATCTTCTTTATCCATTCATCTTTTGATGGACACCGAGGCTCCTTCCACAGTTTGGCTATTGTGGACATTGATGCTATAAACATCAGGGTGCAGGTGTCCCAGCATTTCACTGCATCTGTATCTTTGGGGTAAATCCCCAGCAGTGCAATAGCTGGGTCGTAGGGCAGATCTATTTTTAACTCTTTGAAGAACCTTCACACAGTTTTCCAGACCAACAGATTTCTTAACTAGGATTTCATCAGTGCCATTTCATCAGTGCCATACGGGCTTTCAAATCACTTAAACTCTGTGAGCCTCAGTTTTCCCTCTATTCAAAAATTTACATTTAAAAAATAGGGCCAGTAAATCTACATCATACATAAAGAATAAATGATATAGCTATAGAAAGTAATTAGCATGGGCACCTGGGCACCTGGGTGGTTAAATCGGTTAAGTGGCTGCCTTCAGCTCAGCTCATGATCCTGGGGTCCTGGGATTGAGTCCTGCATTGGGCTCCCTGATCAGCAGAGAGCTTGCTTCTCCATCTCCCTCTGCCTGCTTCTTGTGCTCTCTCTCTCTCATTCTGTCAAACAAAATCTTTTTAAAAAATTAGCACAGAGCATGATGCACATAAAAGAATTTTCTTCCCTCTGTAAGTTACCTTCTTTCTACTAACTTGTATAGTCCTCCCATTGGACTTGAAAGCTGTCCAGACAGCATTCTGGAGTTTACAGTGTCATTTCCTTCACCAGCCAAGGAGCTCTCTAGCTTCTCTGGTGAAAGAAATTCCAGGGAGACTTTTGCCCTCTCTCTAAGGACAAATGAGATAAATAAGCATGCTAAAGCTTTCTATATTCTATCCTTGAGCACATATGACTATGGGAGACCTTTACTAAGCAATGCATCTCCAATTTAATTTCCATTTCCATTTCACAGAATTTTATTATTGAAAGAGCTCTTTGAGATAATTTAATATATAATATATAATTTATTTTACATATTAAAAATATATAATTTAATATATATAATATATATATTTCATTTTACATATTTAAAAAAACATTTAACCCAGAGCAATTAAGTGATTCATTCAGCTAGTTAGTGGCAGAACTGTGAACTATATACTTGGTTAATTTTTATGTGGACATGTGTTTTCATTTCTCTTGGGTACAATTGCTGGTTCATATGGTAACTCTATATTTAACATTTTGAGAAGCTGCCAAACTTTTCCAAAGTAGTTATACCCCTATGTCTTTATTTCTGGCACCCTGGGGTCACAAGGAAATTATGGCTCATAAACCAGTACTGTGGATAGGAAATAGATATTGGAGAGAAACTACTTCTCCATGCATGCACTACATTAGCCATGTGTTTCAAATTCATACTATCTATGTAGTTCAGGAAAGTTGAACTGAGAAATTAACATTAAAGTGGGTTTAGAACTGATGAAGTCCAGAGGTGTCCAGGGACAGGGTAAATCTAAAAGTCTATACTTTGACAAACTAATTTAGAAGTGAAAGTGAAATAAATATATTTAAAGACCTACAGAGACTTAGAACATTTACCACCAAAATACTCTTACTGAAAGAACTATTAAGGAATGTACTCAAACCAGAAATAAAGGAACCAAAAAGGAAATAGGGGAGTGCAAGAAGCAATGGTGAAAAAAAGTTGTTAAAGATCATCATGCTAGCTTATAAGATTAGCATACCCTTTAAGGTAAAAAAACAAGGGAAGTAAAAGAAGAAGAAAAAATTACAAGCTAATCTTATCCATGAACATAGGTGCAAAAATCCCAAATAAAATATAAACAAATAAAATTCAATTTCATGATCAAGAAGGATATTACCACACGAATGGTTCCACATTAGAAACTTTATGTGTCAGTGGGGGATGGACTAGATATATGATGGATATTAAAGAGGGCACCTGTGATGAGTACTGGGTGTTATATGTAAGTGATGAATCACTGAATTCATTTTTTTTTATGATAGTCACACACAGAGAGAGAGAAGCAGAGACATAGGCAGAGGGAGAAGCAGGCTCCAAGCACTGGGAGCCTGACGTGGGATTCGATCTCAGGGCTCCAGGATCGCGCCCTGGGCCAAAGGCAGGCACCAAACCGCTGCGCCACCCAGGGATCCCGATCACTGAATTCTACTGCAGAAACCAATATTGCGCTCTGTGTTAACTAACTAAAATTTAAATTAAAAAAGAAAGTTTATTAATGTAATTTAAAACTATATAATCATCTCAATATGTATCAAAAAGTTAAAGAGAACTCAACACTCATTCATGATTTTGCTCTACCTATATTCATGATTTTTACTCCTCTATATATCACCTTTTCCTGTCCCCCTCCACAGAGAAAACCCTATAACCGAAATCTTATTAGGCAGGGATCCATCTAAAGAGTCTGGGTACATGTTTTTTTTGCAAAAGAAGAGAAGCTATTAGGATATATTTCCTGCTGTTTTCAGCTCTGATTAAAGTCTCCACAGAGAGTCTCCAGAAGATCAGATACATTGTTTTGAATTTAAGTAGTTATTGCCCAACATCACAAACTTTCCTTGCTCTCTTCCAGCCCCCTGCCCACCTAATTTGCAGCAGATGACTTTGCCTTCTACTTTTAAGACCAAAACATAACCCTCAGTAGTAAACTCCCCTAACTTCTATTTCTTCTGCTTCTCCTTTCTTTCAACCTAGGAGTCCCTCCCCCTGCTCAAGACCTACTCTTCCACTAGACCTCTTGGCCCCATCCTTTCTCTTTCTTCTATTCTTACCTTCTTTCTGGAAATAAGACACTTGGCTAAGCTCTTCAGTCTGTCTTTTCTATTGTTCTTTTCTCCCTTTCCCCACCACTCCCCTTTCTTTTCTTTTCTTTTTCTTTTCTTTTTTTTTTTTGAGATTTATTTATTTGAAAGAGAGTATGAGAGAGCATGAGTGTGGATGGGGTAGGGAGGCAGAGGGCAGAGGGAGAGAGAGAATCTCAAGCAGACTCCATGAGTATGGAGCCTGACCTTCATTGCAGAGCTCAATCTCATGACTCTGAGATCATGACCTAAGCCCAAATAAAGAGTTGGAGGGAGGCTCAACCCACTCAGGCACCCTGATTCCTTGGTATCTTTGCAGCATGTGGCATTGCTGACCTCTCTCTTCCCAAAGCATGGTTCTGCAAGCATGATTCTGCTTGGGTTTCTATGACATCTTCCCTTTCTTTTTTTTTTTTTTTTTAAGATTTTATTTATTTATTCATGAGAGACAGAGAGAGGAGAGAGGCAGAGACACAGGCAGAGGGAGAAGCAGGCTCCAAACAGGGAGGCCAATGTGGGACTCAATCGCGGGACCCCTGGGCCAAAGGCAGTTGTCAAACCACTGAGCCACCCAGGGATCCCAACTCTTTCCTTGTTTTGTTTCTCTGATGGCTCTCTTTTCAGATCCACTTAATGGAAAGCATCTTAATCTTCAGCCTTCTAAATGTTACCATTGCCAAAGGTTCCAGAGCACCTAAACTTGTAAGGCTTTTGTGAAATTTAAATGAGATAATGCATATGAATTTCTTGGCACTATGTCCAGCATATAGTAAAAATCACTCAGTAAAGGTTAGGATGATAATGATGGTGATGATGATGACAACAACGATTTCACTATTTTCTTGCAACTTCTCTTTAAGTGAGTTCACTCTCTTTAAGTGTAAGTTCATACACTCTCTTTATGTGAGTTCACCCACTCTCTGGGCTTCAGTTCCCATACACAAATTGATGACTCTTAAATCAGTATCTCCCGTGTTTGAGACTTTTTTTCAAAACACATATTTCCTGACTACTACTAGGTAAAATTGGGTACTCTTATAGTAGTCTTTACATGGTTGTTAATATTATAATTTGGTATTAACATCTTGGTTTTTTCCCTTACCACTGGGTGTTTGTGTGCAGCATATTTCCATCAGAGAGCAAATCCTTCTCCCCTACAATCAGAATCAGGATTATTCTCTTTGTTCTTTTCCCATGGTACTTTACCCAGCCTCAGGTAGTTTCCTTCTAATCAGAATTTAGCTGAAGACTCAAGGGAGATTCTCTGTAGATCTTTGGAGTGCTCTATCTTTGTGCAGCCCTCTTCTCTTCTCAGAATTCTGCTCTGTGAATTCTAGCTGGTTTGGCCACCCTGGATCTCTAGCTCCATCTTCTTAATTCAGGGAGATTGCTGAGCTCCATGTGGGCTCTCTCCAGTAGCAGGATTTAGGGTCAAAACATACCATGGAAATAAAACAAACAAGACTTGATACACAATTAGAAAGGAAGGAATGGAGAATGCTGACAGTCTGAATTGTGGTGTCATTCCCAAGTTGGGGGATTCATGAACAAAAACATGGACTGGGAGCTGGACAGGATAAGGGAGATAAAGAGCTTGGTTTAGGGTATAATTAAGGATGAGGTCTTTATGGGTATAGATAGCTGTATATATCCATCTCATGCTCAGAGGGAATAAATGAGTTAGAGATGGAGATTTCAGAGGCATGAATATAGAGTTGAAAGAGGACTTCATCTACTTCCATTTTGACCACAAACTTTCTAATTGGTTAAATTCTTCTCTCCAACTGATCTCTTAATTCAGGCTAAAGACCCCAAGGGCAAAGTGTCCCCTAATGGGAACCAAAACTATTCCCTCAAGCAATAAGGACTGCCCTGAGCCAGGAAAACTCCTGCCCATAACTGACACCCAGACAAAGATCAACTTGACCTTCACCACTCACCTGCAGGTACCCAATGTCTTCTGTCTCACATTTTCCTTATATAAACCTGGAAGTATTTTTAGCACTTTGGAGACATTAGTCTGCTGTCTTCCTGGAGCTGGCCTCGCTGAAATATTCCTTTCTTGTTTTACCACCATTTGTGTCTCACCATTTGGATTTTGTCAGTGGTGAGTGGTCAAACCTAGTCTGTTTGGGAGCCCTAGAGCCAGCTGCTCTTGTACCCCTGTGCCCTAGCTACAGAGTCTGTCATCCAGGGAGCACATACTGAAAACAAACAAAAAAGAGAGTGGAAAATAGAAGTAGGGAGTGTTCTAATATTTAAAGTGCTGCAGAGAAGGAAGTCAGTAAAGGAAACTGAGGGAACAAAGAGAAGGATGAGGAGAGTCAAGAGAGACCTGTCATTAAAGCCAAGAGACAAGAGGAATTTCAAGAAGGAGACAATATTCAATAGTGTCCAATGTTCCAAAAAGGTCAGGTATGATAAGGACAGAAAATTGTCTTCTAGCAATTTGAAAGTCACTGGTGACCTTAGAGAAAGTTTTTTTTTTCATTAGTATAACGACCTTCATTGACTTATTGATTGTTCATTCATTCATTCATTCATTCATTCAATGGACACTTAAATACCAGTATCTGGGGACATAAATATGAATGAGAGCCTCTACCCTGAGGGAATTCCCTGTCTAATAAACAAGGATCGACATACAGCTTGATAAGTGTTAAAATAGAGTGAAGTATGAAGAATTGACTGGTAGCACAGAGGGAATGTTAGAGAAGCTTCCTCAGAGGAAAAACTAAAATTGAAATCCAGAAAGATGGAGAGGGGCTTATCATCTCAGAGAGGGGACTGGAGGATAAGAAACATAAGGGGTCGGGGATCCCTGGGTGGCTCAGTGGTTTAGTACCTGTGTTCTGCCCAGGGCGTGAACCTGGAGTCCCAGGATCAAGTCCCACATCAGGCTCCCTGCATGAAGCCTGCTTCTCCCTCTGCCTGTGTCTCTGCCCCTCTCTCTCTCTCTCATGAATAACTAAAAAAAAAAAAAAAAAAAGAAACATAAGGGGTGAAAGCTCAAGAAGTGAGCTGGACTTCTCATATTGTTAGGTTAACAGAACTGTGTCTGACTAGGATTTCTAGAATATCTTTAGGAAATAGACCCCCTACACTAAAAGGACTGAAAAGAAAGATCAAGTCTTAAGGGTAGGGCACAGCCAATAATGCGAAGGGTAAAAAATTCAGTACATAAATAAGTTGCCTAGGCTCTATTTTGGAATCCTTGCCTTGCTTGCACTGACCAAGTGCTAACCTTGTTTTAGCCCTAAAACATTTACTTTCTAAATCTATACATGATAACCTTGTCTAATTCTAATCTTGCTTTCTTAAGGGACCAATTTGATTTTCTTTTTTTTTCTTTTAGAGATTTTATTTATTCATGAGACACAGAGAGAGAGAGGCAGAGGCATGAACAGAGGGAGAAGCAGGGCCCCTGCAGGGAGCCCGATGTGGGACTCCATCCCAGGACCCCAGGACCCTGGGTTCACGACCCGAGCCAAAGGCAGACTCTCAACCACCGAGCCATTCAGGTGTCCCTTTTCTTTTTTCTTTTAAAGATTTTATTTATTTGTGAGACACCAATTTGATTTTCATATTTCATTATATGAGTTAGAAGAAGAAAATATTTTTCTTGCATATCTTATTTTCAGCTAAAACATTATACATCTTTGGTAGCTTGGCAGTGATAATTTTTATTGACAAATATAAGTGTATTAATTCCTTAATTTTAAACTTATTATTAAAGTTTGAGAAATGTAAAGTATGAGAAAATGTAAACTATTCCTAGAATATGATGAATATACATTTCAAATAACATACTCTTCCAAAGACTTTTTTCTTTTTCTTTTCTTGCATAGAAGAGCAGCTACAATCTGAGCAAATTTAAAAAAGAAATTAAAATAGTGGAAGCTTCAAAGTTCCCATAATCCACCCACTATATTTAACACCAAAGTAGTCAAATTCCAGCAAGCCTGAGGAGGGAAGACAAGCAAGGACAGCTCAGAAAGCAAGAAAAAAAAACCCCACTTTTCTATTAGGCCTTCTTTTGGTGGGGGGTGGGAGAGGAGGGTGGCTATGTTTGATGTTTTAATGCCTACCTGATTCAGCTGCAGGAAGAAGGAAATTGTCAAATGCTCAGTTACCCTGTAGGAAGGCACAAGAACATCTGACAAATGTTTTTCATACCTTGAAGACCAGCTGTTCTCTCCTCAGATGTTTTCTAGTCAAAGTGAATTTCTTCATTTTTTAAAGAGCTGCAGCTTTTCTACAAGGGAGAAAACTGGTACCAGCTTCCAGAGAGGAAAAAGTTTAAATCTCATAGAATTCTCTACATCAGGAAAAAACAAAACAAAACAAAACAAAAAAACAAACCATGATCTGCACTTTGAAGTGTTTTGTTTCTAGACCTTCCCCATTTGCTTAGAAACTTTACACCATTCAAATCTCCCTTCAAAAGCAGATGTCTGTGAGGAAGAAGAGGGACAAGACAAAGACATTTTTCCAATGTTAATTCCCAGATGTGAGCCGCCCAGAATGAAGTGCAGCCCTGCTGTCAACTTCCAGGACAATCATGGTCTAAATTCTCTTGACATATGCTTTTATGAAGTTTTAGCAAAAGAAGCTTAAATCTAGGGATGTGACAAAAATCCTATCCTTTTCTCTGCTGCCTCTCTTCTTTTTTTTTCATGATTTTTAAAAAAGATTTTATTCATGAGAATACACAGAGAGGAGAGAGAGAGAGAGACACAGGCAGAGGGAGAAGCAGGCTCCATGCAGGGAGCCTGATGTGGGACTCCATCCTGGATCTCCAGGATCACGCCCTGAGCTGTAGGCGGTGCTAAACCACTGAGCCACCAGGGCTGCCCCGCTGCCTCTCTTCTTGTGCTAAAACTAGACCTTTCTCTCCCAATTATACATGATTTATGTATGGGTTGTGACTAATTTTAGTCTGTCTAGGGTTAAGATAATTAAAATATAATTGTCTTTTAGGTTTTTGTCCTAACTGGTATTTATCCTAACATTTGAATGGAGGTGACAATAAGAACAACAGAATATATAAAGCTCTATGCTTCATAGGTGATAGAAGCTTTCTTAGAAAAAGTTGTAAAGAAGACTTGAAAAGGGCCTGAATATGGTGGGAACACATGTGTTAAGTTGTATGACAGGGAAGGAAATGGTAAGTTGGATATTTTGCAGGCAGATTTCAAAGTGGTACATTAGTTGTTGGAGGTGGGATGGATGAGAGAATGGTGTAACTGGGTCATGGGCATTAAGGAGGGAACTTGATGTAATGAGCACTGGGTGTTGTATGGAACTGATGACTCACTTAACTCTACTTCTGAAACTAATAATAAACAATATGTTAGTTAATTAATTGATTCTAAATTTTAAAAAGGAAAAAAATCCAAGTGGTATGTTAGTAGTTGGGGTTCAAGGGGGTCTGAAGAGGGTATTTATTTATTTATTTATTTATTTATTATTTTTTTTAATTTTATTTATGATAGTCATATAGAGAGAGAGAGAGGCAGAGACACAGGCGGAGGGAGAAGCAGGCTCCATGCACCGGGAGCCTGATGTGGGATTCGATCCCGGGTCTCCAGGATCGCGCCCTGGGCCAAAGGCAGGCGCCAAACCGCTGCGCCACCCAGGGATCCCTGTAGAGGGTATTTAAATCTAGAAGTTAGAAATGGCAATGGAATATAGTTGGGAAGTTGCTACTTTAACTGTGACTAGAAGAGCTCCATGTGGGGTTCTGATATAAATTGAGAGTGGACAGGAGGTTGTTTAGAAATAAGTATAAAAGCATGATGTGTGTGTAAATCCATGTTAAGCTGAAGTCATATGACTGCATTCATAATTAATTGCCAATTAATTGGGTACTGTAATAGTGCTCTATGGAAAATGGATTAATTCCAACAAGGCTCTTTTAAAAATCTCCTTACTACTAGTCTAGGTAATAGAGGTGGCAACTAGATATTGTTACAGGATGCCAACTAAAAAAGATTGTGGAATGAATATGTCATTAAATGTTAATTAAAATAGCACCAAATAGACACTGGAGACTTGGGAGGGAAAGTACACATAAAGGCAGAAGAGGGAGAGCTTTTCCTAGGCTTTCCTCTCAGAGGAGTAGCTGGCAGGGCCCTGGAGGAGACTGCTCATGCCACAGAAAGCAGAGGAACCAACAAATATAGAGGAATAGGAAGACACATGTTCCTCTGACCCTGGAGGTTCTAGGGAACTAGTTTGGAGGGTTCCAGTTTGATCAACCTGGGAAGAATGTGAATGTGGAATTTTATGGTTTGATTTTCTGATTTCTAACATTTCTTTTGCCACTGATCTCACTATTGGGGTGAAGAGGTGTAAAGTTACAGAAGCTGGCTAAAATGCAAATATTAAAAGAAGCAACCTCAAGTATAAAGATTACCTTTTCAGGATGCCTGGGTGGCTCAGTGGTTGGGCATCTGCTTTAGGCTCAGGGAATGATCCTGGAGATCCCTGGATCGAGTCCCACATTGGGTTTTCTGCATGGAGTCTGCTTCTCCCTCTGCCTATGTCTCTGCCTCTCTCTCTCTGTGTCTCTCATGAATAAATAAATAAAATCTTTTTTTAAAAAAAAGATTAATACCTTTTCTAGTTTTGTTGAAGAAGGTGGGATATAAAGAAAGCTGGTGGTTCTTTAGAATCTGAATTTTAAGAAGGGATCAGAGGGGCACCTGGGTGGCTCACTCACTTAAGTAGCCAGACTCTTGATTTTGGCTCAGGTCATGATCTTGGGGGCCCTAGGATAGAGAGCCCTGTGTCGGGCTTCCGGCTCAGCGGGGAGTTTACTTCATGATTCTCTCTCCCTCTGCCCCTCCCTCTCCTCACTTGCTCTCTCTCTCTAAAATAAACAAATAAATCTTTAAAAAAAGAAGGGATCAGAAACAGCAGATACCTACTCATTGTCTACAAACCATGTTTAAAACTCATTAGCCTAATATTCAAGGCCTTCCATTAAACTGGCCTTAGTTTTTTTTTTTTTCTATGAAAGGAATTTGAGAGGTACAACCTTCCAGTTAAAAAATAAACAAGGATGGAAAGTACAGCATTGGAAATATGATAAAGGTGAGCATTTCATAATATATGCAGTTGTTGAATCACTATGTTATACAATGGAAACTATTATTATATTGTATGTCAACTATATTTCAATAATAATAATAATAATAATAAATAAAAGACAGCTATTGTGATTAAACACATTGCCAACCACACAGCAAGATAAAAAGCCAAGCTGTCTCTATATCCCCAAAACTGAGGCTCTTTTGTTTTAGACATCTTGGTTGATTCTGACAACTGACCATTTGGACCACTTGTTTTTTCTCTTCCTACACTTTAAACTTCCATTCTTGGGGCAGCCCCGGTGGCGCAGCGGTTTATCGCCGCCTGCAGCCCAGGGCGTGATCCTTGGAGACCTGGGATCAGTCCCACGTCGGGCTCCCTGCATGGAGCCTGCTTCTCCCTCTGACTGTGTCTCTGCCTCTCTCTCTGTGTGTTTCTATGAATAAATAAATAAATAAAAATCTTTTTAAAAATTTTGTAAAAAATAAAAAAAACCTCCCATTCTTATGTTTTACATTCACCAGGAATGCATGAGCCTGTGAATTCTAAGCCCTTACCCACGAAGACCCCAATGAAAGCAGAACCTCAAGCCAGTATGCTCTCTAAGCAAAACCTTCCTGTGTGGCCCTAGGTGTGCTGTACAATTTCCAGGTTCTATAAGTAATAAACTTTTATTTTTTTCAGTTTCCTGATGGTTGTTTCTGAAGGGCATTTTGCAATCATAATAAGAACCAGAAGGCTTTTCTGACCACAACATTGATATTGATAGGCTGAGCCAGCACAGAACAATTCTTAAGTTAGATCTCTACTCCCAATCTTTGTCCTCACCAGAGATAGAATTAGCCCTGGTCTCATGAGTACCTCTGTTTCAAATGTTAGCAGTTATTTTAGCCTTGACCATACCCAAGATACTTAGCAATTAGTCAACAGGGATCCCTGGGTGGCGCAGCAGTTTGGCGCCTGCCTTTGGCCCAGGGCGCGATCCTGGAGACCCGGGATCGAATCCCACATCGGGCTCCCGGTGCATGGAGCCTGCTTCTTCCTCCGCCTGTGTCTCTGCCTCTCTCTCTCTCTCTGTGACTATCATAAATAAATAAAAAATAAATAAATAAAAATAAATAAATAAGTCAACATGAATTATAAGGATGGGAAAACAAAAGGAGGATGTTTTTTTTTTTACTGAGCTTTACCTGCACTAGACTCCCAAGATCTGCCATACAAGCCTGCTTTGATGAACCCCCAAAGAAATCTTCATCTCAGGGCTACAAACATGTTGTTACCTCTGTCTAGACTACTTTCCTCTTCATTCTTTTCAGAACTAACTCTCACTCATCCTTCGAGATTCAGTTTAAATGTCATTTCCTCAGTCATCCACATTCAAGTTTCCACTGTAATTCTCATCCATAGCACTGTGTTCTTTTCTTTCATAAAAATTATCACAATTTGTAATTATATGTTGCTTAAATATTTATAAATTTACTGTTTAGGTCTCCCACAAAGAGGTAAGCTCCATGAGAGCAAGTATTATGCCTGATTCAACCACTCTATACCTATCACCCGACAAAAAGCCCCATGTTCAATATATACCTTTGAATGAATGACAAATGGATCCCTGATCTCATCTGGTGACCAATTCTTCTTTTTTTTTTTTTTTTTTAAAGTAGGCTCCACATCCAACATGGAGCCCAGTGTGGGGCCTGAACTGAAGATCTGAGATCAAGACCTGAGCTAAGATCAAGGGTCAGATGCTCAACCGACTAAGCCACCCAGGTGCTCCTCATCCGGTAACCAATTCTTGCCATGTTTTCTAGTTCATAAGAACTTGGTGGATTATCAGGGAAGCTTGTTAGTATTCAGTTTCAAGTTTAAGTATAGTTTTCTTATGTGAAAACATGTCAGACTTCTTTGAAGAAACATTCCCCTCTGCAGTATAGTTTTTAGAAGCATTATATTTGATCAACTAAACAGTCTTTTTTATTTTTATTTTTTTGTTTTTTTTTCTCTTTTTTTAAATTTTTATTTATTTATGATAGTCACACAGAGAGAGAGAGAGAGGTAGAGACACAGGCAGAGGGAGAAGCAGGCTCCATGCACCGGGAGCCCGACATGGGATTTGATCCCGGGTCTCCAGGATCACGCCCTAGGCCAAAGGCAGGCGCCAAACCGCTGCGCCACCCAGGGATCCCTATTTTTTTGGTTTTTAAAACTTTATTCACTTCAAAACGTTTATCAGAGACATAATTCTGTCCTGGGGTAAGTCATCCTTTTTTAAAAAAGTTAAATAAAATCTTACATCAAGGGATATATATATTCTATGTTTGCACTGTAGAAAGTATATACACATAAATATTCATTATTATATATTTAAAAACCCAAGTCAAAATTTCCAGGAATTGTTTCTTGCGAACAATAGTATTATTAATGAGTTGACATTGACCAGACACATACATAAATTATATTAAAAAGAATATTTCCTTTCCTTATGATTGAGGTTCTTTTACTTAAAGAAATGAAACATGAATAAGAAATCTGAAGTAAGACACATTTTGGGGAAAGTCTTTGTTTTTTTCCTTTTTTAGTTTCTTTTTTTAATTTTGCCTTTTGTTTTCATATTCCCTCTGTGGCTCTCACCTCTTTTTATCTGCTTTTGTCCATTTGCTTCTTTCCCTTTGTTTTAGTGATATTAAACAAGTCCCCCAAATTCTAGCATTTGCTGAAAACAAACTGCATTTTTTTTCTTTCCTGGTAATCAGATCCAAATAGCCTAGATAAGAGTCATATTTTTCTCACATGTTGGTATAACTGCTGCCCAACAATTCCACGACCTGGGGATTCTCTTCCAGAAGAAAGATACTCTAGGGCTCCTATCTAAAGCTCATAGCAGATAACTCAGTAAATCAAAGCCATCACTGTGCTCTGTAAAGACTGTTTTTCTCACTCCCACCTATAGACATAAAAATATCCTTTAGGGGTACCAAGTAGAATAAATGACAAGTGTACAGCTCTTTCGAAAATATTTTTCATGCATGATCTCATTTAATTCTTTCAACAAACCTGTGAGCCAGATATTATTATCATTCCATTTTACATAAAAGGAAACTGAAGTTCAGAGTGATAAAATGACTTTTCCAAGATTACTCCCCTAGTAACTGCCAGAATTACAACTCCAAGTAGGACCTCAATTCTATAACTTCTGGTCTTTTTCCCACATCAAAAATAAATCTGCATAAGAAGAGTTAAGAATAGGAATAGAAACAGTAACAATTAAAGAAATATGATCCAAACTTAGGGAACCTTATAAAACCATATGTTTTGAGGAATCCTTTATGGAACTTCCTACTGCCTCATTCTACCTACCCTTCTCCTTCAAAGCTTATGTGCATAAACATCTTACATAGTAGAATTTGTCCTAGTGGGAAGAGTCATCAAATACTCACAGGCCACTCTATCCACAGGTAATCTGTCTTCTTACTGAATAGCAGTCTGAAAGTAGGCTCTCTAATTCAAGCCCTTATCAGCTCTTGTTGAGATAACTCCAAAGCCTCCTAATAAGCTTTTATACCTTTATAGTCTTATCCTTCTTCAGTCCATCTTCCATACTATTACCAGTAACGTTGCTGAAGTAGAGATCTGTTCATGCCCTTCTCTCTCTCTTTTTTAAAGATTGTATTTATTTATTAATGAGAGACACACACACACAGAGAGGCAGAGACACAGGCAGAGGGAGAAGCCTGTGGGACTGACGTGGGACTCGATCCCTAGTCTCCAGGATCAGGCCCTGGGCTGAAGGCATCACTAAACCGCTGAGCCACCCGGGCTGCCCATGTTCATGCCCTTCTCTACTTAAAATCTTTCAATGGCTTCTTAAGGGCTGAATTCTGTCCCCTAAAAATTCACATGTTGAAATACCAACCTCTAGTACCTCTGAATATGACTGTATTTGAGACAGGTCTTTAAAGAAGTAATTAAGTTAAAATTAGGCCCTAATGCGATCTGACTTATGTCCTTACAAAACGGGGAAATTTAGGGGTACCTGAATGGCTCAGTCAGTTGGGCCTCTGCCTTCAGCTCAGGTTATAATCCTGGGGCCCTGGGAATGAGCCCTGCCTAGAGCTCCCTGCTCAGTGGGGGGCCTATTTTCCCCCTCTCCTCCTGCTTGTTCTCTGTCAAATAGATAAATGAAATATTCTTTTTAAGTGAGAAATTTAGACACAAACACAAGTAGAGGGAGGACCATATGAAGACAGAGAGGGGAAAGACAGCCAACTGCAAGCCAAAGAAAGGTCTCAGAAGAAACCAAACCTGTCAATACCTTGATCTTGGACCTCTAGCCTCTAGAATTGTGAGAAAATAAACTTCCTGTTGTTTAAGTCCCCCAGTCTGTGGTACTTTGTTATGGCATCTCTCTCTCTCTCTTTTTTAAAAGATTTTATCCATTTATTCATGAGAGACACAGAAAGAGAAGCAGGCTCCATGCAGGGAGCCCAATGCGGCATTTGATCCCAGGTCCCCAGGATCACACCCTGGGCCTAAGGCAGGTGCTAAACCACTGAGCCACCCAGTCGTCCCTGTTATGGCATCTTTCTTTTTTTTTTTTTTTTTGTTATGGCATCTTTCAAAAATGAATACAACTTCCCAATGCCTACAACATAAAATGGAAACTTTTTGGTGTGGCATTCAGGATCCTTTATGACCCAACTCCTTCTCCAGCATTATTTCTGGCTACTCCCCTTTGACCATATACTCTAGAACACTAAATGTTTCTTGTCTCTATACCTCTGCCTGTAGCACTCTTATATCTTTTTCATTTTATTCTCTAAGATTTGGCTCCTTACTGCCCTCACTTCTAGGCTGAAGTTATCCCTCCTTTACTAATGTGAGGTCTTGTGAAGGGAGAGAGTGTATATTTATGTCCCCAAACTCCATCATACTAGTCCATTCACAGGCAGATGTTAATACATATCTGTTGAGGGGCACTCGGGTGGCTCAGTTGATTGAGTATCTGACTTGATTTTAGCTTGGGTCATGATCTCAGGGTTATGCAATGTACTCCATGTTGGGCTCTGTGCTCAGCAGGGAGCCTACTAGAGATTCTCTCTCTCCCTCTTCCTCTCCCCTTCCCCCTACTTCTCTCAAATCAATCAATCAATCTTAAAAATATATACATATCTGTTTAACTGAATTGAGGATGGGTGGAGAGGAGAGTGGTAGGGAAACACCTCCCCTGTCTTAGTGATCTCCTTACTTCACAGTGAGAAGTCGATTTATCCCTCTGTGTCAAGGCCTCTGGCTGGCAGTTTTCATGTCTAATTTCAAAGAAAAGGCTGACACTATGGAATTCAGGACACTGAGAACATGATTAATGAATTTCAGTTGTCTCCACTGTGTCCTTCTCTAGCCTCCATTTCCTTCTTTATTAGGTTCTGACAAGTTCCAATTCTGTCTAAATGTGTGTGTTCCTATCAGGCATAAGTAATTCCTGGAGTATGTAGGGATTCTCTTTCTCTCTCCCCCTGTTCCCATTTCTCCCTATGCTTTTTTCTTAATCTCTTCTATCATAGAAGGACTTCCTCTATGCCACCAGGGGAGAAAGGTGCAGCATCTTCAAGCTTACATAGTCTCAGTTTTACATCCCAAAGGGAAAAAAAAGATTATCTTTCTTCTGAGAAAAAAAAACCAAAACCCTATACACAAATATATACAGCAGCTTTGTAATAGCCAGAAACTGGAAAGTATTCAAATGTCTACCAATATGTGACTACATAAACAAATTGTGGGATATAAATGAAATCTCAGCAATAAAAAAGATTAACTACTTTTATAAATAATAACATGGGTGAATCTCAAAACATCGTGCTGAACAAAAGGAGCTGGACACAAAAGCATATATTATGTGATTCTATTTAATTAAAACTTTAGAAAAGATCCTAATTTATAGTGAAAGAAATCTATAGTGGATGCTCCTGAGAAGGGGGCACAAAGAAATTTTTTGAGGTAATAGTAAAATTCTATAGATTGAGTAGTGGTAGTTAAAGAAGTGTATATATTTGTCAAGTCACCAAGATGTGTACTTTACTATATATAAATTATGCCTTGAAAAAGGTGAGATTAAAAAAAAAGAAAGAAAAAGGTGAGATTAAAAAAATATAGAAGGGCAGAGCTGCTATGATAATAGTCAAAATGTTGATCTTTCAGTACTAAACCCAAGATCCTTGGATCCCCAACTCCTCTTTAGTCAGACCTCTGACTGTACCTGCAGTCCTGTCTCATTGTGTTCCTCTCCTGTATTATGTTTTGGTATCTCAAATTAATTGCAGTTTCCTATATATTCCAAACTGTCTTCCCACTTCTGAATCTTTACACATGCAACCCCTCTGTCCCTATTAATTCAGCAGGTGAACAGCTTTTCTCTTAGGGCTCAGGTCCAGCATTACCTGCGCTCCCTTTCTAGGTTGCTTTAGGTAGCATGTATCGTTAGGACATCCTTTTCTCTGCACATACAACAGACACATATTTGTGTGGAATAGTGTGTGGACACTTTCATTTGTTAGTACATGGACTCCTCTTCTAGACTCTTAACTCCAAAGGGGAGGTGTTTTTTTTTTTTTTCAAAGGGGAAGTATGAAGAAGTTTCTTCCATCAAAATAAGTTTAGGGTGTTTTATAGTTTTCAGAGTACAGGTCTTTCACCTCCTTAGTTAAGTTTATTCCTAGGTATTTTATTTTCTTTGGTGAAATTGTAAATGGGATTGTTTTTTAAATTTATCTTTCTGTTACTTATTAGTATCTAAAAATAACATGGATTTCTGTACATTGATTTTGTATCCTGCAACCTTACTGAATTCATTTATCAGTTCTAGTAGTTCTTTAGTGGGGTCTTTGGGGTTTTCTATGTATAGTATCATGTCTACAAAGAGTGAAAGTTTTACTTCTTCCTTATCAATTTGGATGCCTTCTATTCCTTCCTTTTGTCTGATGCTGTGGCTAGGATTTCCAGTACAATATTGAATAACAGTGATAAGAGTGAACATTCCTGTCTTGTTCCTGACCTTAGGAGAAACACTGTTTTTCACCATGGAGAATTATGATAGCTGTGGGTATTCATATATGGCCTTTATTATGTTGAAGTGTATTCCCTCTAATGCTACTTTGTTGAGGGTTTTTTGTTGTTGTTGTTGTTATTGTTGAGGCTTTTTATCATGAATGGATATTGTACTTTGCCAAATGCTTTTTCTGCATCTATTAAAATGATCATATGGTCTTTATCCCTTCTTTATCCCAGTGTGATGTATCACACTGACTGACTTGTGAATATTGAACCACCTTTGCATCCCAGGAATAAATCCCACTTGACAGTGGTGAATGATTTTTTTAATGTATTGTTGGATTTGGTTTGCTAATACTTTGTTGAGGATTTTTGCATCTATGTTCATCGAATATATTGGCCTGTCATTTTCTTTTTTTGTAGTGTCTTTATCTGGTTTTGGAATCAGTGTACTTTTGGCTTCATAGGATGAATTAGGAAGCTTTCTTTCCTTTCCTATTTTTTTGCAACAGTTTGAGAAGAATAGATACTAACTGTTCTTTAAATGTTTGGTAGGGGCAGCCCTGGTGGCCCAGTGGTTTAGGGCCACTTTCAGCAGGGGTGTGGTCCTGGAGACCCAGGATCAAGTCCCATGTCGGGCTCCCTGCATGGAGCCTACTTCTCCCTCTGCCGCTCTCTCTCTCTCTGTCATGAATAAATAAATAAAATCTTTAAAAATTTTTTTTGGTAGAATTCACCTGTGAATTCCAATTCCAAGTGGCCCTAGACTTTTGTCTTCTGGGAGTTTTTTTTTTTTTTTAAGATTTATTTATTCATGAAAGACACAGAGAGAGAGGCAGAGACATAGGCAGAGGGAGAAGCAGACTCCTTGCAGGGAGCCCAATGTGGGACTCTATCCTAGGACTCCAGGATCATGACCTGAGCTGAAAGCAGATGCTCAACCACTGAGCCACCCAGGTGCCCCTGCTGGGAGGTTTTTGATTACTGATTCAATTTCATTGCTGGTAATCAGTCTGTCCAAATTTTCTATTTCTTTCCAATTCACTTTTGGGTGGTTATATGTTTCTAGGAATTTACCCAATTCTTCTAAGTTGTCCAATTTCTTGGCATATAATTTTTCATAATATTCTTTTTTATAAAAGATTTTATTTATTTATTCATGAGAGACACAGAGAGAGAGAGGGAGAGAGAGAGAGAAAGGCAGAGACACAGGCAAAGGCAGAAGCAGGCTCCATGCAGGGAGCCCGACGTGAGACTCGATCCCGGGTCTCCAGGATCAGGCCTTGGGCTGAAGGTGGCATTAAACTGCTGAGCCACCTGGGCTACCCTTAATTTTTCATAATATTCTTACAATCTTTTATATTTCTGTGGTGTGAGTTGTTATTTCTCACCTTTCATTTCTTTTTTTTTTTTTTAACATTTTATTTATTTATTAGAGACATACAGAGAGAGAGAGAGAGAGAGAGAGAGAGGCAGAGACACAGGCAGAGGGGGAAGCAGGCTCCATGCAGGGAGCCTGACGTGGGACTCGATCCCAGGTCTCCAAGATCACGCCCTGGGCTGAAGGCGGCACTAAACCACTAAGCCACTGGGGCTGCCCTCACCTTTCATTTCTGATTTTATTTATTTGCATCCTCTTTTTTTTATGAGTCTGGCTAAAGGCTCATTGATATTGTTGATCTTTTCAAAGAACTGACTCCTGGTTTCATTGTTCTGTTCTACTGTGTTTTTTTTTTTTAGTTCCTATTTTGCTTATTTCTGCTCTAATATTTATTGTTTCATCTATTAGTTTTGGGTTTTGTTTGCTGTTCTTTTTCTAGTTCCATTAGATGTCAGGTTAGATTATTTATTTGGGGATTTTCTTGCTTCTCAAGGTATGCCTGTATTGCTATAACCTTCCCTCTTAGAATAGCATTGCTGCATCCCAAAGATTTTAGTCAATTGTGTTCTCATTTTCATGTAACATTTTAATTTGTCTCCATGTTTTTTTTTTTTTTTTTTTTTTTTTTTTTTTTTTTTACTTCTTGGTTGACTCATTCTTTGTTTAGTAGCATGTTATTTAACCTCCATCTGTCTGTGCACTTTCCAGGTTTGTTTGTTTGTTTTTTGTAATTGATTTCTAGTTTCATAGCATTGTGGTCAGAAAAGATATATGGTATGACTTCGATCTTTTTCAATTTGTTGAGACTTGGTGTGTGGCCTAATATATGATCTATTCTAGATAATGTTTCATGTACACTTGAAAAGAATGTATATTCTGCTGTCTTAGGATGGAATGTTCTGAATATAACTGTTAGATCCATCTGGTCCAATGTGTCCTTCAAAGCTACTGTTTCCAGGGCACCTGGATGGCTCAGTGGTTGAGCATCTGCCTTTGGCTCAGGTCGTGATCCTGGGGTCCTGGGGTCAAGTTCTGCACTGAGCTCCCCGCAGGGAGCCGGCTTATTCCTCTGCCTATGTCTCTGCCTCTCTCTGTCTCTCATAAATAAATAAATAAATAAATAAATAAAATCTTTAAAAAAAGTGCTACTGTTTCCTTGCTGATTTTCTGTTTGGATAATCTGTCCACTGATCAAAGTAGGGTGTTAAAGTCCCCTGCTATTATTGTATTACTATTGATTAGTTTATGCTCATCATTAACTGCTTTATGTATCTGGATGCTCCCATGTTGGGTGTGCAAATATTTACAATTGTTGTATCTTCTTGTTGGATTGTACTGTTTATGATTATACACTGTCCTTCTTTGTTTTAAAGTCTATTTTTACTATACAAGTATTGCTACTCTGGCTTTCTTTTCACTTCCATTTGCATGATAAATGTTTCTCGATCCCCTCACTTTCAATCTGGAGGTGACTTTAGGTCTGAAATGAGTCTCTAATAAGCAGCATATAGATTCTTATTTTCTTATCCATTCCATCACCCTATGTCTTTTCTTCTTTCTTTATTTTTTCATGAGAGACAGAGAGAGAGAGAGAGAGGTAGAGACACAGGCAGAGGGAGAAGCAGGCTCCTCCCAAGGATCCCAATGCAGGACTCAATCCTGGACCCTGGGATCATGCCCTGAGCTGAAGGCAGACACTCAGCTGCTGAGCCACCCAGGTGTCCCATCCTATGTCTTTTGATTGGAGCATTTAGTCCATTTACATTCAGATGCAATTCTTGATATGTGTGTATTTATTGGCATTTTGTTACTTTAATGGTTGTTTTCCTAGTTCCTCTCTGTTCCTTCTCTTGCTCTCTTCTCTTATGATTAGTTGGCTTTCTTTAGCAAAATATTTGGATTCCTTACTCCATTTTTTGCGTACCTATTTCTGTTTTTTGATTTGTGGTTACCATACAGTTTATATATAACATCTTCTGCAGTCTATGTTAACCTGATAGTCACCTAATTTTGAACTCATTATTTACTCCTCTCTCCTCCATGTTTCAGATATTTGGTATCATATTTTACATCTTTTTATTCCACACTTCTCTTGGCTGATTCATACAGATATACTTTTTTTTTTTCTTTTATGCTTCTTGTTTTCCTTACTTATGGCTTTTCCTTTGCACTCACAGAGTCCCCTTAGCATTCTTGTAGGGCTGGTTTAGTGATTATGAATTCTTTTAACTTTTGTTTGTCTGGAAAACTCTTTATCTCTCCTCTATTCTAAATGATAGACTTGCTGGATAGATTACTCTTGGTTGCTGATTTTTCCCTTTCAACACTTTGAATATATTGTGCCACTCTCTTAGGACCTGCAAAATTTCTGCTGAAAAATCAGCTGATAGCCATATGGGGTTTCCTTTGTATGTTACTGTCTTTTTTTTTTTTTGTAACCTTTAAAATTCTTTATCACTATTTTATTTTATGGATTTATTTATTTTTCTTTACCACTATTTTTTGCCACTTTAATTACTATGTATCCTGGTGTGGCTCTCTTTGGGTTGAATTTGTTATGGGATCTCTGTGCCTCCTGAATCTGGATCTCTGTTTCCCTCCCCAGATTCAGGAAGTTTTCAGTTATTATCTCTTCAAATATTTTCTGCTCACCTTTCTCTCTCTTCTCCTTCTGAGATCCCTATAATGTGAATGTTATTATGCTTGATGGAGTCACTGAGTTCTCTAAGTCTATTCCCATTTGTTTGTTTCTCACCTGTTCATCTTGATTGCTTTTCATTACTCTATCCTTCAGGTCACTTATATATTCCCCTACTTCCTGTAGCCTATTATTATTTCACCGTGTGTATTTTTAATTTCACTTATTGAGTTCTTTATCTCTGATATGTTCTTTTTTATGTCTTTGTTAAGGGTCTCACTGATGTCTTCCACTCTTGTCTGAAGTCTAATGAGTATCTTTATGATCATTACTTTATTTATTATTATTTTTTTTTAATTTATTTATTTTTTTTTTTTTAATTTATGATAGGAACACAGTGAGAGAGAGAGGCAGAGACACAGGCAGAGGGAGAAGCAGGCTCCATGCACCGGGAGCCTGACGTGGGATTCGATCCCGGATCTCCAGGATCGCGCCCTGGGCCAAAGGCAGGCGCCAAACCGCTGCGCCACCCAGGGATCCCTGATCATTACTTTAAATTCTTTATCAGGCATATTACCTATTTCTGTTTCACTTAGATCTCCTGATATGATTTTGTCCTGTAGTTTCATTTGGGACACATTCCTCTGTCTCATTTTGTCTGCCTCTGTGTGTTTTTTTCTGTTAGGTAAGTCAGCTATATCCTTTGCTCTTGAAAGTAGTGGCTTAATGAAGAAGAGATCCTGTAGTGCCCTGCAGTGCAGTGTCCCCTGTTCACCAGAACCTGGCACTTCAGAGGAGTCTCCTATATGTGTTGCTTGTGTCTCTTGTGTCTGAGTTGCTTTTTCTTTCAGTTCAGATATCTGTGCTGACTTTCTGCCTATTGTGGGCTGTGCTTGCTCTCTGTGGTGTTAATGAGAACTGAGCAGGCCAGCTCTGAAGGAGCATGACTGCAGCAGGGTTCAGGAGCAGGGCAAGAGTATTAGCAAAATTTGTACTGAGTCAATAGTCCTAAGCCAGTCCCCTGAAGCACAGTGGCTGTGGTGGTCTGGGGTGCAGTGTGTGGTGGTGGCTGGGGTACACACACCATGTGCGCAGGGTGCACACACATTAAAATTTGCACTTAGCCCAGGGCTGAAGCCAGTAGGCTTGGAGTGGGCAAGTCCTCAGGAGAACACATGGGTGGGGCACATCGCTAGCAGGTCAGGTAGCAAGTGTCTGTGCAGTGTAGCCTCCTGCAAGTGGCTCTGTGTTCATGCTGGGGGTGGGGGAGGAAAATGGCATCTGACAACTCCTTTGGTCCCAGAGAAGTCCCCCAACACAGTCTGAAATCAGTATAAACAGATTTCTTCCCATATGCTCTAGGCATTGTGTAAATGATCACTTCTATGTTGTTTCTCTCTAGACTGCTATCTCTTTAAGGTGGGGTCACAGCAACCACTTACCCTCCTGGCTTGCCCAATGCTGAGCCAGCTGACTTCTAAAGCTCCAGGTTCCAAGTCCCACTGGTTATACAAACTCACATAATTCAGCCCCTTTAGTTTTCAAAGCCTTATGTTACAGGAATTCATCTTTTCTGTGTGGGCTCCCTGGTGCAAGGGATTGTTTGTTTCCCCTTTCCATGCCACAGCTCCTTCCCTCCTGAGGGGAGCTCCTGACTACCATTTCTGTCCTTCTTAACCTCTTGGGTGCAGTTTCTTCTCTACATTTAGTTGTGGAGTTTGTTCTACCAGTCTTCAGATTGCTCTCCAGTTTATTTGCACAGATGTTAGTAATATCTAGTTGTAAATGTGGGTGGAGGTGAACTTAAGGTCCTCCTACTCTGCTATCTTCCCAAGCTCCTTCTATGAACATAACTTTATTTTATTTTAACTTTTTAAGAAAAGATTTTATTTATTCATGAGAGGAAGAGAGAGAGAAAGAGAAAGAGAAAGAGGAAGAGAAAGAGAAAGAGAGAGAGAGAGAGAGAGAGACAGAAGCGGAGGCATAGGCAGAGGGAGAAGCAGACTCCCTGCAGGGAACTTGATGTGAGACTCAATCCCAGGACCCCAGGATCACAACCTGAGCCAAAGGCAGACATTCAACCACTGAGCCACTCAGGTACCCTTTATTTTAACTTTTTTTAAAAAAAATTATTTATTTATTTGGGGGAGAGAGAGAGAGAGAGAGAGTACACAAGCAGCAGGGAAGGGCAAATGGAGAAGCAGACTCCACGCAGAGCAGGAAGTCTGACACAGGGCTTAATCCCAGGACCTTGAGATCATGACCTGAGCCGAAGGCAGCTACCCAACTGACCGAGCCACCTAGGCACCCCCCAATGAACATTATTTTAAATATACATTTGAGCTCCTATGAAAGTAAAAGTCCAGGGACTCTTCCTCCCCAGCCCCCAAGTCCTGGAACCAAAAAAAAAAAAAAAAAGAGAGAGATGTAAAGTAGAGGAGATTGCTTGCTTACCTTGGTAATCAAGGATCTGTTCATGTGTTTTAAAAGACACATGAACAGAAAATGAAGCAGGATGCTCAGGAAAAACTGGGACCTTTAGTCAAGGAATGAACCAGAGTTCTTTCACATTAACAGAGAAATAACAAGAAAGTATATCTGTTTTAGCCTTGCTCTGCATGAAAAAAAGTCTCCCTCAAGAATTTGTAACAACAGACCCACCCTCACTTAGGTTTGAGATCACATTTACCCTAACTGCATGTCTTTAGGACCTTAAAGCCAAATATTAAGGTAAAAAACAGGTCCAATATTGAGCATTTAACAAGAGCAAATACTAAGCCTCTCCAGAGAGGACAATCTCAACTTAGATCACACAAAATTCACACAGATAAAGAAAGGCCTGCCAAAAATGAGCTCTTAAAAATTACAAAATGTACAGTGAAATATCCCACAATAAGCAAGATTCAGTCCAATGAGCTCATCAACAGAAACTATTAGGAAAGTGAAAAGGCAAGCCACAGACTAGGAAAAAAACATTTCCAAAACACATACCTGTTAAAGGACTTGTATCCAGAATATGCAGCAAAATAAAAAATGGGAGATCAGAGCTTGCTTTGGCAGTACATATGCTAAAATTGAAATGATACAGAGAAGATTTAACATGGCCCCTGCACAAGGATGACATGCAAATTCATGAAGTGTTCCATATATTTTTTAAGACTTTTAATGAAATGAACAAACAAACAGCAAATGAACAAAAAATAATGATCATATGAAACATTCTATTTTGAGGGTAATTCAGTTTTATGGATGCTGAAATATTAGGTGAAATACAATTAAATCTTAAAAAAGATTTTTAAAACTATAAACCAATGGGAGACCAGCCCTGAAAATTCTCTGAGCAGACAAAACCAGTTTAGTCATACCACAGAGCTTAATTTAGCTTATTTTACAAGATTAACTTGACCTGGGTCATTTCTTGCTTATGCCTTCAAAAATCATAAGCAAAACTTAAACTATTTCTCAAGATTGAGATAAGGTAACCACTAATCAATTTTCTGTCATTAAAAAAAAAATCTAAAAAAAAAAAAAATCTAATATTATAACCAGTCACTGTGAAGAATAAACAGTCACTGCTTTCTCCCTATATAAGCTACTTTATACACCCCTGAGCTTCATTCCATGCTTTGGTTTCAGTGCTCCCGGTTTGCAAACTGTTTCTGGTATATGCACAATAAACTTTTATTATTTACTATACTTCAATAATTCACTGGTTTTACTTCTGTTATTTCTGAACTTTTCATAATAAAAAGCATTTCTACTAATCTACTTAAAAAAGAGAAACAAAAACTCAATTGAAAAACAGCACAAAAAAAAAGAAAGAAAAACAGCACAAAGTCTGAAAATGTCATAGAAGATATCCAAATGGCCAACAAATATATGAAAAGGTACTTATTAACAACATTACTGATGTAGGTAATGTAAATAAGAACCAAAATGAGATATCACTACATGTTTGCCAGATTGGCTACAATTAAATTGACAATACCAATCACTGATGAATATATAGAATCACTGGAATGCTCGTACATTGTGAATGGGAGTGCAAAATTATGCAACCATTTTAGAAAACTGATTGGAATTTCTAATGAAATTAAACATTTTTCAAAATTGGTATAGTAAACAAAAACCTCAGATGTAGGAAGCATAATGGATACTGAGCATATTAATAAACCTAAGTCCATACCTAGACACATTAAAGTGAAATTATCAAAACTAAGGGAAGATATTAACACGACTAGAGAAGATCTGGAAACAATGATCTATCCAGTAGTAATAAGAATCCCTAATGCCCAGGGGTGCTTGGGTGGCTCAGTCAGTTGGTTGTCTGCCTTCAGCTCAGGTCATGATCTCAGCATCCTGGGATCAAGCCCCATGTCGGGCTCTCCACTCAGCAGGGAGTCTGCTTCCTCCTCTCTGTGTGCATGCTCTAATAAATAAATAAAATAAAACCTAAAAAAAAAAAAGAATCCCTAATGCCCAGATTGTAATCTTAAAATACCATTTCCCAATAAAAGAAACTATGATATCTTAGAGAAATAGTTGATTCTAGATCTGGTTCTAGAAAAGTACAAGGTGAATCTAGAACATTTTGTTATACCATCTGGCAAGAAAGGCATCAAAGACTACTGGTTGGGGCATCTGGGTGGTTCAGTGGTTGTGCCTTGGGCGTGATCCTGGGGTTCTGGGATTGAGTGTTGTATCAGGCTCCCTACAGGGGCCTGCTTCTCCCTCTGCCTGTATCTCTGCTCTCTCCCTGTGTCTCTCATGAATAAATAAATAAATAAAATCTTAAAACAAAATCAACAACAAAAACCCGAAGACTACTGGTCATGACAAAAGGACTCAAGAAACAACTTAAAGCTCTCTATGGGCAAAAATGGGACACATAGAATATCACCATAAGTAATACATACAATGCAATACGCTCGATTAAAAATGCTTAAATCATTGAGCTCATAATGACATTTTTTAAAAAGCTGGTAGAGCGCCTGGGTGGCTCAGTTGGTTAAGCATCTGCCTTCAGCTCAGGTCATGATCCCAGGGTCCCGGCATTGAGCCCTGCATTGCGCTCTCTGCTCAGTAGGGAGCCTGCTTCTCCCTCTCCCACTCTCCTGCTTGCACTCTCTCTCTCTTTGTGTCAGATAAATAAATAAAATCTTAAAAAAAAAAACTAGTCATATTTGGAGTATGATTAGGGAACCAATTGATTATCCTGAATACTGGCAAATAAAGGAAACGAATCAAGTGTTTTTCCTGCCTGTCTTTTATGAACTATACCACTGGGGAAGTAAATTGATTTTTGAAAGCATCTTTTTACAAAAGTATTTCAGAAAATAAATAAAAAAGGAAGGATTAGAAAATCACGTTTCTAGTCCTCAATGAATTAATGACTCTAGAGAAAAAGCATCAATGTCTGCTATCACAAAAAAAGGGGACAATCAGGCAACCACATAATGAGTAGTGTTGTCAAAGGTATCAAACCTGAGTCTGATCAAGCCTCTGCATCCAGCTGCTAATTTTTAGCAATACAGAGGATAAAGTCGATGTTGAACTGCACCCTGAATATGCAAGTAGTAAGATCCAAATTGTGGGAATTCTAGAAGTCAAATAGACCAGGTTCTTCAACAGATAAACTCTAAGAAAAAGAGAAGGGTGGAGGAAAAAGCTATAAATTAAAAGAGATTTAAAACACAGATCAAAGAATAAAAACATTGTTAGTTCCTTAGAAGCCTTCCTTGTGGGCAGCCCCAGTGGCGCAGCAGTTTGATGCCACCTGCAGCCCCGGGTGTGATCCTGGGGATCTGGGATCGAGTCCCATGTCGGGCTTCCTGCAGGGAGCCTGCTTCTCCCTCTGCCTGTGTCTCTGCCTCTCTCTCTCTCTGAATAAATAAATAAATAAATAAATAAATAAATAAATAAATAAATCTTAAGGGAAAAAAAAAAAAAAAGAAGCCTTCCCAATCATAGGCACCTGACCTCTCAAAAATAACTACTCTCCTGATTTTATAGTAGTCACTTCCTTGAATTTTTATAGGCTTATTACTGTGTGTGATACTACAGTTTAGTCTTGCCCTTTAAAAAATTAATATATATTTTTCCTTGACCTGGGTACTAATTAAAAATGAGTTCACTTTATAATAATTCATTAAGCTATATATTTAAGGGGGGGAAGTTTCTGCCTCTGTGTTTTATCTTATTATAAAAACCACTAAAAATAAATATAAAACAACCAGAGATGGTTGTACAACATAGTAAATATACTAAAATCACTGAAGGGCAGCCTTGGTGGCGCAGCTGTTTAGTGCCGCCTGCAGCCCGGGGTTTGATCCTGGGGACCCTGGATCGAGTCCCACGTCGGGCTCCCTGCGTGGAGCCTGCTTCTCCCTCTGCCTGTGCCTCTGCCCCTCTCTCTCTCTGTGTCTCTATGAATAAATAAATAAAATCTTTAAAAAAATAAATAAAACCACTGAAATATAAGTACTAAAATAGAAATTTTATGTTATGTGAATTATATCTCTTTTTTTTGTGAATTATATCTCAAAAAAGTTTTTATAAAGGAATAAAAATTAGATAATTTTCTTTAAAAAAAGGAACAAGAGAGAAGAACATCAATCAGCTGATAATGGAATAATATCTTCAAAGGACTGAATTAAAAGAACTGTCAATTTTAAAAGCTAAATTATCATACAAAAATGAAGGTAAAGTAGACATTTTTCGATAAAAAAAATGAAGAGAGTTTACTACTATCAGACATTTGTTGAGGAACTTTCAAAAGATAAACTTTATGCAAAAGGGAAATCGACCTAGGAGTAAATGCAAGAGGAAATGGTAAGCAGAAGTAGATGGCACTGAGCCCATGGGTGGCTCAGTGGTTGAGCATCTGCCTTCAGCTCAGGTCATGATCCCGGAGTTTTGGGATCAAGTTCCACATCAGGTTCCCCGCAGGGAGCCTGCTTCTCTCTCTGGCTATGTCTCTGCCTCTCTGTGTGTCTCTCATGAATAAATAAATAATATCTTTTAAAAAAAAGTAGATTCCATATTTAATTTATATAGAAAGTAGAGTAAAAGGAATGAGGAACAAAAACTCTTGGTCATATTATTTAAACCTGAACAATGATACAAATACTATAAGCCATAGAGGAAGAGATTGACAGATTTGGATACAGAAAAAAATTCTGGGTGGAAAAATGTACCTTAACAGCATTAAAAATTTTTTTGTTTAAAGTAGGCTCCATGCCCAACATGCATGGAGCTCAATGGAGGGCTTGAACTCACAACCCTGAGACCAAGACCTGAATAAGATAAAAAGTTGGATGTTTAACCAACTGAGCCACACAGGCACCCTTAAAAAAATTTTAAACTATGGAAAATACCTGCAACATGTATATAGGTAAATGGTTACTGCAATGATCTATAAGAAATTCCCTAAATCACTAAGAAAATAAATTGAATCAGGATGCCTGAGTGGCTCATTTGGTTAAGCATTTGCCTTCGGCTTAGGTCATGCATGATCCCAGGGTCTTGGGATCAAGTCCTGCATCGGACTCCTTGCTCAGCTGGACAGCCTGCCCCTCTCTCTGACAAATAAATAAATATTTTTTTAAAAAGAGAGGGGGGCTGGGTGGCTCAGTTGGTTAAGTGCGTGCCTTCCGTTAGGTCATGATCTCAGGGTCCTGGGATTGTGCCCCGATTTGGGATCCCTGCTCAGCGGGGAGCCTGCTTCTCCCCGTCTCTCTGCTGTTCCCCCTGCTTGTACTCTCTATTGCTCTAAGTAAATAAATAAGATCTTTAAAAAAAGAAAGAAAAAGAAATTGAACTTTAAAATTGAAAAACACATTTTATGACCAAGTAATATTCCATTGTATGTGTATATATATATATATACACACACACACACACACACACACACACACACACAACATATCTTCTTTATTCATTCATCTATTGATGGACATTTGGGCTGCTTCCATATCTTGGCTATTGTAAGCAATGCTGCAATAAACATAGGGGTGCATATATCTTTTTGAATTAGTATTTTTGGCTTATTTGGATAAATACCCAGTAGCAGAATTGCTGGATCATGTGACATTTCTATTTTTAATTTTTTGAGGACCCTATATACTCTTTTCCACAGTGATTGCACCAATTTACATTTCCACCAACAGTGCAAGAGGATTCCCTTTTCTTTTTTCTTTTTTTTTATTTTATTTTATTTATGATAGTCACAGAGAGAGAGAGAGAGAGAGAGAGAGAGAGGCAGAGACACAGGCAGAGGGAGAAGCAGGCTCCATGCACCAGGAGCCCGATGTGGGATTCGATCCCGGGTCTCCAGGATCGCGCCCTGGGCCAAAGACAGGCGCCAAACCGCTGCGCCACCCAGGGATCCCGAGGATTCCCTTTTCTCCACATCTTTGTCAATATTTGTTATTTATTTTTTAAAATATATTAGCCACTTTGAGTTAAGGTTATATTTCATGGTGGTTGTGATTTGTACTTTCCTGATGATAAGTGGTGTTGAGCATCTTTTCATCTGTCTGTTGGCTATTGGTATGTCTTCTTTGGAAAAATGTTTACCCAGGTCCTCTATTTTTTTTTCCTCTGTCCATTTTAAATCAAATTATTTGTTTGTTTGGTGTTGAGAACAAACTGGTGGTTGCCAGAGGAGAGGTAGGTGGGATGATGGGCGAAATAGGTGAAGAGGATTAAGAGGTATAAATTTCTAGTTATAAAATAAGTAAGTCATAGAGATGAAAAGCATAGCATGGGAAATATAATCAAGAACATTGAATAACACTGTATGGTGACTACACTTATGGTGAGCACTGAGTAATGTACAGGACTGTTGAATCAATATGTTGTATATCTGAAACTAATATACCATTGTATGCTAATTATACTTCAATTTAAAAAAATCTCAGAATTGAATTGAAGGTTGTAGTGAACTCTAAAATTAAGTTAAAATGAGAACAAGTGAAATGAAGCATAAAATATGATTACAAATTATCCTTGCAAACTAAATATTTATTTTTAATTAAATGTTTTCTGTTGAGTTAAAAAGAAAAGGATTGATTAAACTACAATATACCTACACAATGACATAGAGAGTGGCCACGGAGTCTAGAAACACAGATTTATAAAAAAAATCAGACACTTACCTTACCCCCTTGGTTACTTCTAGTTTAACAACAGAGAGGACAGGCTCATTTGGTGAAACCAATGACACAATTAACTGAGGCAACATGCTTCAGATGCATATGTAGGGATTGATGGAAATACTGCATTTATGAACCATGTTCATTGCAGTTTATACAGCTCACTGAACTGTGTACCTTGCTAATGAAAGACAACACACTGAATGAATCCTGTTATGATACTGTAATGTATCAAAAAATCAATTGTTATGTGCATTTGCCTATTTTCCAGAATTTAAAAAAATATTTATTTATTCATGAGAGACACACAGAGAGAGAGAGAGAGAGAGAGAGAGAGAGAGAGAGAGGCAGGGAGATAGGCAGAGGGAGAAGCAGACTCCTCACAGGGAACCTGATGTCGGACTCGATCCCGGATCCCAGGATCATGCCCTGAGCTGAAAGCAGGCACTCAACCTCTGAGCCACCCAGGTATCCCTATTTTTCCAGAATTTATAGCCCTTCTTTATTATGCAGTTTTAATAATAAGAAGAAAGATTGTTAGTACTGACATAGAAAAACTACAATTAAAAAAAAAAAAGAAAAACTACAATTTATTAATGGAAAAAATTATACAGTAGAATGCATATTATGATGCCAATTTTATAAAAACGTGTGTGTGTGTGTGTGTGTGTGTGTGTGTGTGTTTGTAGATGCATAATAAAAATTCTGGAGGGCTTTCGTATTTTATTTCCAAATTGTTTCATTTTTATTGAGCCTTTATTTCCTTTATAACCAGAAAACCAATAAAAATTTCCATTCTGAAAAGCTTGAACAAACAATAGCCAAAGCCATGCTTGAGGTTGAGAATTTTCAATGTCTGGAAACCAGCCATTCCTTTCCTTATTCCAAGCTGTCTCTGTGTCAATGCTGGGACTAGGCAGAAAGGAATGAGGTATTAGTGAAAAATCCTGAAAGTGAGGATGAAGGACTCCAGGTCTTGAGATAGGAAAAGAGAAGAGTAGCTCTCTTTTTAAAATTGAGTGGTAGAGTCAGGATATAAAAAACTTAGATCTACCTGGAGGGAAGGTAAGGTTACCAGGGTATTGGATCCCATTTTTTTCACCTCTCTCTCTGACCTTTAATTGTATACAACCCCAATGAAGGGTAGAGGAGATAATGGTGGTATGAATTCTTCACCTTCCTTTCACTTTTCAGAGCCAGACTCAGGACTAATCAAGCATAAGTGAAAGGAATAAGAGAGCAGTGTATTTCTGTGGGCCCTAGCCAGTGATCATCTCAACTAATGCTATATAGTCTTCAAGGCTCTCATCCTAGAATCCAGGTCTGTAGGAACTTTTTCAACCTGTCACACTGGGAATACATAAGGTTTACTTACTATCCCTAGATTACCCCTTGTTGGAGGGTTAGGTTTTATTACTGTCATTCTTTCCAGATTCCATTTGCAATTTCAGAGCTTAGGGTTTCGTATGTTTGTTTTTTATATAATTGCCTGTCTATCTTCCTAACTTCTCTCTGTACCTTCCTGAGCAACTTCTCCAGTGTTTTTGGTCCTCTACTTGTCCACCACAAATGTAGTCAATATGAGTTCTGTTATTAAATAGAGATATAATTTCTATAACATGATCAGTTGTTTCTATATACCTCCATATCACATATAAAGAAATTTAAGATTATTGATACATTCAATAATACATAAAACTGCAATCACATTATAGATCCAATTAGGTATTGAAAGGGCCTGGTATATTATAGGCCCATATTAAAGGTTAGCTTCCTTCTAAAGAGACATTTAAAATATATATTGCTAACTCTAAAAGGAAATGTTGCAATCTTGATATTTCCAAAGATTTCTGAAGACATAAAAGCACTAACTATAAGAGAAAAAATTGATAAATTGGACTTTATAAAAGGATAAATCTTTCTGCTTTCCAAAAGATACACTTAAGAAAGTGAAAAGGCAAGCTAGAAACTGGAAGAAGGTATCTGCAACACATATATTTCACAAATGACTTCTATCTAGAACACATTACAAAAACTTTTACACCTCAATTTTAAGAAGATGGACAAAACAACTGAATAGACATTTCACAACATAAAATATATGAATGGCCAAAAGAACATAAGAAAAGATACTCAACTAATACTCTATTAGCCAATAGGAAAATATAAATTAAAACCACAATGACATATCATTTCACACTCACTAGAATATCTAAAACTAAAACAATGCAATACCATACAGATGGCCAGAATGCCAGGAAGCCAATCTGAGAAATAACAACAGTGTTAGAAAACCACTGATGGGGATCCCTGGGTGGCGCAGCGGTTTGGCGCCTGCCTTTGGCCCAGGGCGCGATCCTGAAGACCCAGGATCGAATCCCACATCAGGCTCCCAGTGCATGGAGCCTGCTTCTCCCTCTGCCTGTGTCTCTGCGCCTCTCTCTCTCTCTCTGTGACTATCATAAATAAATAAAAATTAAAAAAAAAAAAAAGAAAACCACTGATGTGAAAGATGAGGAAAAGGCAATGGTTTACTGCAATCTAGAGACTAGGTTTGAACAATAAAAGTAAAAAGGCTTGCTTGGGACTAAGGAGGGATCAAAAGCAAGAAGAGTGGACTGTGACAACCCTCTAACTTTAGGAATTAGAGGGGGGAAGGGAGTAGGAAGTACGTATCAGATCCCAGACTTAAAATATCCCTTTATTTGCTGATTTTGGAATTTACTGGACAACAGAATAGTGAAAAGAGAGCAAATATGCAGAGGTGATAAGATTTATTCCTTGTTTCAGATATTTGTCTAATAAACAGGCAGAGTATTGGATTTTAATATTTTGGCTACTGTGGTAGGTTATTACTATTCACCAGTCAGTCTCTCCTCCTACTGTATCCCTCTCTGCAGGATTATACATTCTGCCTGTTGAACACAGAGGGGGCCACATATATGAGTTATCTACTGCTGTATGACAAATTACTCCAAAATGTAGCAGTTAAAAACAATAGATATTTATTTTCTTGCAGTTTCTGTGGGTCAAGAATTTGGGAGTAGTTTAGCTCGTGGAGTTGCAGTCAAAAGATTTTCTAGGGCTGCAATCTGAAAGCTCAATTGGAGCAGGAAGATCTTCTTCCGAGAGGGCTTATTCACATGACTGTTGGCAGGAGATCTCTGATCCTCACTGACTGTTGGTGAAGGGCCTGAGTCCCTCCCCATATGGGTCTAACTGCTGGGTTACTTGAGAGTCTCATGACATGGCAGCTGGTTTCCTCTAGAGTGAGTAAACCAGGAAAGAGATCAAGGGAGAAGCTGCACACTGCCTTTTATGACTCTATCTGAGAAGGAACATATTGTTACTTCTGCCATTATGTGTTTGTTAGAATCAAGTGACTAAGTCTAGCACTCAAGGGGAGAGGAATCGGGCTCTACTTTCTGAGGGAGGACTGACTTCCTTCCTTCCCTCCTTTCCTTCCTTCTTTCCTTCCTTCCTTCCTTCCTTCCTTCCTTCCTTCCTTCCTTCCTTCCTTCCTTCCTTCCTTCCTCTTTCTTTTTCTTTCTTTCTAAAGATTTTATTTATTCATGAGAGACACACAGAGAGAGGCAGAGACATAGGAAGAGGAAGAAGCAGGCTCCCTGTGGGGCGCTCGATGTGAGACTCAATCCCAGGACTCTAGGATCATGACCTGAGCCAAAGGCAGATGCTCAACCCCTGAGCCACCCAGGTGCCCCTCTGAGGGAGGAATTTCAAAGAGTTTGTGGACATATTTTGAAAACCACCATACCTTCTGATTTGCCTTTGTTGAAGGTACCAGGTAACTTTTTCTACTGCTCTGTATATATTAAACAAGAGCTGAAGTATAAGACAGAACATAATGTCCAGTATTCCTGCTGACCCAACTCAATTATGATCCTCAGTGTTAGTTTCACTTCCTGCATTCTCTGAATCTCTACTTTTATAAAAGCATTATATCATACTATTATTTATGAACGTTAGATGAGATACAGCCACGTGAAGATGATATAAATCAAAATACATAAGTTCAATCATAGAGTGGTCTTTAAGGTGTATAAAATTAAGATTTATCTAGTAATATCCCAGGGCACGACACAAAGTATTATACATAAATCATACTATACTGGGATCCCTGGGTGGCGCAGCGGTTTAGTGCCTGCCTTTGGCCCAGGGCACGGTCCTGGAGACCCAGGATCGAATCCCACGTCAGGCTCCCAGTGCATGAAGCCTGCTTCTCCCTCTGCCTGTGTCTCTGCCTCTCTCTCTCTCTCTCTGTGCGACTATCATAAAAAAAAAAAATCATACTATACTAACTTCAAATGTCCCTAATAGATATGCATACACATATTAGTATGGCTGGTCTGGCTCTGTTTTGGTTACTATTTGCATAAAATGGCTCTTTTCATCCTTTCACTGTATTTGGGTCTAATGTGAGTCTCTTATGGAAAGAATATAGATGAATAATTTTTAAAATAAGTTCTACCAGTCTCTACCTTCTTATTGGAGTATTTTGTTCATGTACACTTACAGTCATTACTGATAATCTGTGGTGAGGATAGCATAACATATAGTTATCAAACCACTGCTGTATATCTGAAAATAATGTAACATTGTGTGTCAACTATACTTCAATTAAAAAAGAAATTTAGGGATGCCTGGGTGGCTCAGCAGTTGAGCGCCTGTCTTTGGTCCAGGGCGTGATCCTGGAATCCTGGGATCAAGTCCCACATTGGGCTCCCTGCATGGAGCCTGCTTCTCCCTCTGCCTGTGTCTCTGTCTCTCTCTCTGTGTATCTCTCATGAATAAATAAATAAAATCTTTTATAAAAAAGAGAAATTTAAAAATCATAATTAATGATCTAAAAAAGAAGAAAACCACCACACCATATGATTTGCTCTAATAAAATTGGTAGTATGTATTAGTTCTGGGTAGAAGCTTTAAGAGCTTGTGAGTCCTGGAGTAAATATGGTATAGAATAAAGCTGCAGCCAGTTCACAGTATTGGGGTGAGAAATAAATCTTGCTACTGTGAATCATTAAAATTTGGGTGTTGTTTGTCATCACAGCCCAGCCCATCATAACCCAGCCCATCATGATTAATACATTCACTTTTTATTGACCACTGCCAAGTATATTAGGCATAGTACAAAGTACTTAACAGGTAGTAAGTATCCCATTCAATATTTGAAACCATGATAGGTATTATTATCCTCACTGTATAGAAGGTATAGAGATATCAGGGTGGCCTTTTCCCCATATTCCCCTTAATCTCTCCAAATCTTTAATCTATGTAGAAAGTTTCTTTGGAGTTCAAATAAACAAAAAAATCCCCCCAGAACCTACCAGATTCAGAAAGTTTCAAGGTTGGAAGAGATATTATAGATCATTTAATAAAAGTATCCTTTAAGAATCTTGAGTTCAACATCTTTCCTAATTGTGCAGCTTCTGATTGAAACACCACCTATGATAAGAATTTATTACCTAGTAGGACAGTCCACTCTATCTTTGTACTATTGAGATTATGAAAAAATTCTTCTTTACATTCAGCTAATCCTGATTCATTGTAAATTTTACCCACTGGTCCTCGTCTTGGGGACACATAGACTGTCTAAATTCTTTTCTATTTGTTTTTTTTAAATTTTTATTTATTTATTATCTCTCACAGAGAGAGAGGCAGAGACATAGGCAGAGGGAGAAGCAGGCTCCATGCACCGGGAGCCCAACGTGGGATTCGATCCTGGGTCTCCAGGATCGCGCCCTGGGCCAAAGGCAGGCGCCAAACCGCTGCGCCACCCAGGGATCCCTTCTTTTCTATTTGATTGTCTTTCAGATACTTAGAGACAATTTTACATTATCTTTGATCTCTCTTTAATCACCTATATCCTATCAAAGTCACAAAATATTTGTTTTTATTGCTCTAAAATTCTAATAATGGTCTTTTGTGCATTTTCTCCTACATAACATTTGCACATTTTATTGATTTTATTTATTTATTTGAGAGAGAGAGCATGTGCAAGGGGAAAGGCAGAGGGGGAAGGAGAGAATCCCACACAGACTCTGCGCTAAGCACAGAGCCTGATGAGGGGCTCAATCTCATGACCCTGAGATCATGACCTGACCTGAAACTAAGAGATACTTAACCAACCGAGCCACCCACGTGCCCCACATTTCTGTATTTTAACAAACACCTTGATTCCAGATAGTCAAACTAATGGTGGGAATTTTAGAAAACAAGGGAGATCAGTGAAGAAGATATTATATGCCACTGTGGAAGAAACAAAATTGTTGCAGCCTGGTATTCCCAATCATTCTTGGGAAGTATGCAATAAAAGTTTACAAACTTCTTAAGCTTCATGTGGTAAGTTTTAATGAAATGAAATCTCTTTTTATTCAATAAAACAATGTTTATATGTTTTAACTGGCCAATAAAGAAACATTAAAGGCAAAACCTTTTTTCTTAGCCTAACAGGAACAGGATCTGCTATTTCTCCAAAAACAAATGTGTTAAACTGCCTGCAAAAGAAACAAAAGGAAAGAGAAAGCTGTATTCTGTTCACTGACACCCTTAAAAATGATCATGTTTAGAACAATACGTATGGCCTTATTTGGGGTTATACCAAGGAACAAAGCAAGGAAAAACAACATAAAAATGAAGTCAATGTGGTAGCATAAAAAGAAGAAATGATTAGGAGACTGCAGAACAGGAATCTAGTTTCACCTTTGCCACTACTTAGGTGACATGCACAAACTGCTTCACTTCTTGGACCTCAATTTCTTTATCTGTAAAATGTTGGAACTGGAATAGATGGCTTAGAAAGTCTATTGGCTTTTTTTCATAATAAGTTTAAGGGTTTTTTTTTTAAAGTTTTATTTATTTAAGTAACCTCCACACCCAACATGGACCTCAAACTCACGACCGACCCCAAGATCAGGAGTCACATGCTCTTCCAACTGAGCCAGCCAGGTGCCTCATAAATAAGTTTAATTTTAACACAGAGAGGTATATAGTGTTTTCCACTACAGAGGGAAGGGACCAGTGGCATACTAGTAAATGTTTGCTAATAATATAAATTTTTAATAATAATTGGCTCTCTAGGGGGAAAAAGTGCTCTATTGCCCCCCAACAAAACACTGGTGTAAATAGTTCAATTTTCAAGCTACCAACTATTGAACAGCCTCTAGCAAAATTTCTGAAAATTTAACAATTAGCACTCCAAAGCCTATATAAGAGCAAGCTCCAGCACACCAGCGGATAGGACTCCATTCATTCATTTGTCCATTCCATTCATTCAACAAACACTCCCTGAGCATTTATTACATGCAGGCATTAAATTAAATGGAATACACAAAGATGTGTAAAATTTGGTTCTTGTCTTAGAGGTTTAGATTCTAGTAAATAGGAAATGAATGCAGATAACTCTAATGTTAGGAAGAACATGACAAATAATATAAAGAAGGCAGACATAAGTTACTATAAAGTTTCAGAGAAGAAAGAGACTATTGCTTTCTGAGACTACTGGGTAGAAGGGACCTTGCAGAAGGAAAACAGATTTCTCAAAAAGAATAGGTCTACTTAAAGATATATTTTTAAAAAATTAAAAAATATTTTTGAGAGATTATTTTTCATTTTCGAGAGAGAGAGAGCGCACACATGCGCATGGGGGGAGAGGGAGAGAGAGAGAATCTCCAGGAGACTTTCCACTAAGCTTGGAGCCCAATAAGGGGCTCAGTCTCACGACCCTGAGATCATGACCTGAGCCGAAATTAAGAGTCAGAGGCGGGATCCCTGGGTGGCGCAGCGGTTTGGCGCCTGCCTTTGGCCCAGGGCGCGATCCTGGAGACCCGGGATCGAATCCCACATCGGGCTCCCGGTGCACGGAGCCTGCTTCTCCCTCTGCCTGTGTCTCTGCCTCTCTCTCTCTCTCTCTGTGTGACTATCATAAATAAATAAAAAATTAAAATAAAAAAAAAAGAGTCAGAGGCTTAAGCCAACTGAGCCACCCAGGTGCCCCAAAGATATTTTTTGTTTAGAAGGGTTATCTAATAGGAAAGAAGTAGCAATGTATGTTGAGAAAGTAGGAACCTAAAAAGAAATACTTAGAGGAATCTAGAAACAAAGAGGCCAAGAAGTGATTATATAGGTGGAAGAATAATGAAAGCCACCAAATCAGATGGCTCCAACAAGAAGAACAATCTTCAAATGGAAAGAGTATCATATCACTCTGAGGAAACTGAAGTACAAGTTAGGAAAGAAGATAGTAAGAAAGCCTTGGGTCATTTCTAAGGAGCACAATTCCTCTAGTTTAGAATTTCATTCCAAAGTTCTTAAAAATTTTACCAGTGAGAATGTAGAATTTACTGCCAGTAATCACTGGGAATCAAGGACAATAAGGAATCTAGAAAAATGTAAAGGTGGCCTAAACTGTTATACATAGGGAAAAAGCGATTTCTAGAAATGACAGCCCAGTGACTTTAATTCTTTGCAATATTCTAAAATTAAACAGATGATTTGTGAATATTTGGAGGAAGGTAACAGAGAAATGAGCATGAGTTAATTAAAACAAATCATACCAAATGAATTACATTTCTTTCATGGATATGGCTAGCAAACAGATAAAGCACATCCTCCCTTAATTATGTATGATGTAGCCTGATTTCAAGTTTGTATTTGACAGATTATCTCATGATGACAATGGTGATACAAAGGAGAAATAGGTATTACTTGAGATGTACACTTAGTCAAATTTGCAACTGCCTAAATAGAAGGACCATGTGACCTGGACAAAAGTCTATAATAATGGACCACACTTGACCTTGTTCCTTCAACATTTTTATCAACAAATTAGGGAAAAGCATATAATCCATGTCTACAAAATTAACGTATAACATGAAGACAGGAAATATAACTAAAATGGTGTTAGAACCAGACTGAAAAAAAAATCTTCAAAAGCTGAACTAGCAATATAACATAGCTGTTGTACAAAGAAAAAAGTTCTCATGTTAAAAGGATGTACAGGTATACCTGGGTGGCTCAGTGGTTGAGCATCTGCCTTTGGCTCAGAGTGTGATCCTGGGATCCTGGAATTGAGCCCTGCATCAAACTCCCCATGGGGAGCTTGCTTCTCCCTCTGCCTATGTCTCTGCCTCTCTCTACATCTCTCTCATGAATAAATAAATAAAATCTTTATTAAAAAAAGGATGTACAAAAATCGAGGAACTGATTAGATCGTATCTGGAAGATATTTAATTACTTCATCTTTTTTTAAAAAAGATTTTATTTAAAAAAAGATTTTATTTATTTATTCATGAGAGACACAAAGAGAGAGAGGGAGAGACACAGGCAGAGGGAGAAGTAGGCTCCCTGCAAGAAGCCCAATGTAGGATTTGATCCCAGATCTCGGGATCACACCATGAGCTGAAGGCAGATGCGCAACCACTGAGCCAGCCAGGCATCCCATTACTTCATCTTGTGAGTACATTTTCCTATTTGTAAAAATGGGGATAATTATAATACCTATTTAACAGGGTTGTTTGTGATAAAAAAAATATATCAAGGATCTTAGGAGAGTATTCAAAAGGAAGCATTCAATAAATATTACCCATAATAATATAGCCTTAATTGAAAAATTATAATGTTCTAAAATATATGAATAGATATTATAGTATTATAATAGTATTATAAATTTATTTATATTTATTTTATTTTTACTTTTCTAAAGTATATTTTAAATTTCCAAAGGTGATCTAAAGTTCTAATACTCTAGGCATTGTTGAACACATTGAGTCTCACTCTGTTTATACTTTTCCAGATCATAAAAAGTCTTTTTATATATGCCTCATCAGGGTTCATCTTTCCATGCCATAGTTTTATTTGTATAGATGTTTCATAAATTCTTCTGTTAATACTTGTAAGAACTGGATAGATGTAAGAATAGGAATTAAGTTTACCAAATCTGTGGAGTATTCCTGTGTTTTAGATAAAATCTTTTTATTTTTTTATTTTTACTTTTTATTTTAAAAAAAATTTTTTTTTAATTTATTTAAGATAGGCAGACAGTGAGAGAGAGAGGCAGAGACATAGGCAGAGGGAGAAGCAGGCTCCATGCACCGGGAGCCTGACGTGGGATTCGATCCCGGGTCTCCAGGATCGCGCCTTGGGCCAAAGGCAGGCGCCAAACTGCTGCGCCACCCAGGGATCCCTAGATAAAATTTTTTTAAAATTAGATTAAATTTATTTTTAATTTTAAAGTTTTAATTTAAATCAATTAATTAACATAATAGCATATTATTAGTTTCAGAGACAGAGTTCAGTGATTCATCAGCTGTATATAATACCCAGTGCTCATTCCATCACATGCCCTCCTTAATGCTCATCACTCAGTTCCTCATCCCCCACCCTCCTCCCCTCCAGTGACCCTTGATTTGTTTCCTATGATTCCAAGTTTCTTATGGTTGGATAAAATCTTTCTTATAAAAATGCAAATCATTAAGGAACTCTTTCTTTGGAAGAAAACAGATTGTTGGTTTTACTTTATTGTTTAGCTCCAATTTAAGCCTAAATTTAACAATGAAAATGGATTTTTCCTGAAGCATATGGAACTTTCTGTCCTTTCTAAATAGGAAATTACAGGAACATTTAATGACAAACATTTTCCTCACAATACCAGCCAACAAATCTGTGGAAACACTGATTTGTTGCCTATTAGAAGCAGAGAACAGGGACACCTGGGTGGCTCAGCAGTTGAGCATCTGCCTTTGGCCCAGGGAGTGATCCCTGAGTCCTGGGATCGAGTCCCACATTGGGCTTCCTTCATGGAGCCTGCTTCTCCGTCTACCCTTGTCTCTGCCTCTCTCTGTGTGTCTCTCATGAATAAATAAATAAAACCTTACACACACAAAAAAAAAAGAAGCAGAGAACAGTAATAATAGGATATGGGGAAATTTCAGAGGCAAAGATATATAGTTGACTTTTGAACAACACAGTTTGAACTGTGTGGGTCCACTGACACATGAATTTTTTCAATAAACATGCTGGAAAAGTTTTTTGGTATTTTTGACAATTTGAAAAAACTTGTAGATGAACCATGTAGCCTAAAAATATTTTTAAAAATTAAAAAGTATGTCATGGGGCAGCACGGGTGGCTCAGCAGTTTAGCGTCGCCTTCAGGCCAGGGCATGATCCTGGAGACCTGGAATCGAGTCCCACATCAGGCTCCCTGCATGGAGCCTGCTTCTCCCTCTGCCTGTGTCTCTGACTCTCTCTGTGTGTCTCTCATGAATAAATAAATAAAATCTTAAATAAATAAATAAAAAGTATGTCATAAATGTATAAAATATACGCAGATATTAGTCTATATTACCATTTACTACCATAAAATATACATAAATCTTTTATAAAAAGTTAAAATTTATCAAAACTTACACACATACAGACTATACATGATGCTATCCACAGTCAAGAAATGTAAGCAAACATAAAGTTGCAGTATTATAACACCATAAAGTAACTGTAGTACAAACTGTACTGCTATAATAGTTTTGTAGCCATCTTCTGTTGATATTCAATAACTCAAGTGTTGCAAGGATCCACTTAAAATGCCAGATGATGCTAATAAACTCTGCATGCACAGTTCATCTCTCTAGTAAATAAAGAGTGATCTATCACAGCTCTTGTGTATTTTTCACTGTGTTTAGTGCAATACTGTCAACTTTTTGAGTAACACCATAGGACCCATACAAAGTGCCACTAGTGATGCTGGAAGTGCTCCCCCAAGAAGCAGAGAAAAGTCATGACATTATAAGAAAAGTTGAATTGCTTAATACATGCCATAGACTGAAGTCTGCAGCTACAGTTGCTGCCATTTCAAGAAAAATGAATTCAGTATAAAGATATTGTAAAAAAAGAAAAGGAAATTTGTTATGCCAGCAGTTATGCCAGCAGGCATGAAAATCTTACATTTTTTGCAAAATATCTTTTTTAAAAAAGATTGAATCTATTTATTTGAGAGAGAAAGAGGGCATGAGCTGGAGGGAGAGGGAGAGAGAATCTGAAGCAGATTCCGTGAAGAGCACAGAGCCCAACAGGGGGCTCGATCTCATGACCTTGAGATCATGACCTGAAACAAAACCAAGTTGGCTGCTTAACCGAGCCATCCAGGTGTCCTGAAAAAATATCTTTTCATCTTGTATTGAAAATGTAGTTCTGGGCAGCCCAGGTGGCTCAGCGGTTTAGCACCGCCTTCAGCCCGGGGTGTGATCCTGGAGACCCAGGATCGAGTCCCACATCAGGCTCCCTGCGTGGAGCCTGCTTCTCTCTGTGTCTTCATGAATAAATAAATAAAATCTATAAAAAAGAAAAGAATAAACTACTTAAAAAAAGAAAATGTAGTTTTATGTGGGTACAGGATTGCTATAAGAAAGGCACTTATCTATAGACTCTGATCTGAGAAAAAGCAGTCATTATATGACAACTTAAAGCAAAAGGAAGGGATCCCTGGGTGGCGCAGCGGTTTGGCGCCTGTCTTTGGCCCAGGGCGCGATCCTGGAGACCCGGGATCGAATCCCACATCAGGCTCCCGGCGCATGGAGCCTGCTTCTCCCTCCGCCTGTGTCTCTGCCTCTCTCTCTTTCTCTCTGTATGACTATCATAAATAAAAAATAAAAAAAAAATTAAAAAAAAAATAAAGCAAAAGGAAGCTGAAGAATATAAAGCTGGAGAATTCAATGTCAGTAAAGGATGGTTTGATAATTTTAGAAAGAGATTTGGCCTAAAAAATGTCAAGATAACAGGAAAAGCAGCTTCTGCTGACCAAGAAACAGCAGACAAGTTCCCAGATACCATTAAGAAAATTATTGAGGAGAAAGGATATCTGCCATATCAGGTTAATGAAAATGCTCTATTCTGGGGACAGAAATACCACAAAGGACATTTATTAGTAAGGAAAAGAAGTGAGCACCAGTATTTAAGGCAGGAAGGAGGAGGTTAATTCTACCGTTTTGTGCAAACACAAGTGGGTTTATGATGAGGACTGCCCTTATCTATAAGGTTGCTAGTCTGCAATCCTTGAAGGGAAAAGATAAAGAACATTGTCAGTCTTCTGGTTATACAATAAGAGGGCCTAGGCAACAAGAACTCTTTCTCTGGATTGGTTCCATCAATGCTTTGTCCCTAAAGTCAGGAAGTACCTTGCTACTAAGGGACTGCCTTTTAAGGTTCTTTTGAAATTGAACAATAATGCTGGCCACCCAGAATCCCATGAGTTCAACACCTGATGCCTTGAAGTATTCTACTTGCCCCTTAATACAACATCTCTAATTCAGCCTCTAGATCAGAATGTCATAAGGACTTTTAAGGCTCATTACACACAGTACTCTATAGAAAGTATTGTCAACAGTATGAAAGAGAACCCCAATAAAAAGAACATCATGAAAGTCTGAAGAATTACACCACTGAAGATGCCACTGTTGTTATAGAAAAAGCCATGAAAGTCATTAAAGCCCCAAAGAATAAATTCCTGCTAGAGAAAACTGTGTCCAGGTGTTGTGTGTGACTTCAAAGGTCAAGGAAATCATGAAAGAGATTGTGAATGTGGCAAAAAAGGTGGGGGTTTCAAGAAACGAATCTTGGAGAAATTCAAGAGTTAACAGATACCACCCCAGAGGAATTAACAGAGACAACTTGATGGAGATGAGTCCTTCTGTACCTGTATCAGACAATGAGGAAGAAGATGTAGAGTAAGCAGTGCCTAACACCAAATTGACATTAGACAATATGGCAGAAGGGTTCTGATTATTCATGACTGCTTTCAACTTCTTTTATGACATGGGCCCTTCTATGATATGGGAACTGAAATCAAAGCAAAGGAGGAAGAATTGGTACCATATAGAAACATTTTCCAGAGAAATAGAAAAGCAAAAAAGTCAAGATAGAAATTACAATGTAGTTCCATAAAGTTACACCAAGTGTGCCTGCCTCTCCTGCCTCCCCTTCCATCTCCTCTACCACTTCCACCTTTGCCACTCCTGACACAGCAAAACCAATTCTTCCTCTCCTTCCTCCTCTTTAGCCTATTCAACATGAAGACAATGAGGATGAATACCTTTATGATGGTCTACTTCTACTTAATAAATAGTAAATAATCATCCTGCTGTGCAGTTAATAAACTCATCCGGTATGTATGTGTGTATCTTTGTGTGAACATATAACTGCAGATAAGAACTGTGAGATGTTTTTGTGTCATCATCATTATTGACTAAGTAGTCATCATGTAGGTTATCATGTGCAAGATTTGTATGGAAGTAGATAGCCTATCCTTACACAGGCATGAAGTAAGTGATATTTAATATAAAATTAATAATATTTGTTTTCTTATCATAACTTTGCTTTCAAAAAATTGTATTACTGAACAGTATGCCTCTCTTGCTCACAACTGCGTGTCAGCCTGTCATGGTAAGTGACAGCCTAACTTACCTGTCAGGTAAGTTTTTTTTAAACAATATTTCTAAAAAAAAAAAAAAAAAAAAGAAAAGAAAAAAAACAATTTTTCTAATACTTTATTGTGAATACGACTGTAATACTGCATGCCATACAAAATTTTTTAAATTTATGGGGAGCCTGAGTGGCTCAATTGGCTAAGCATCCAGCTCAGGTCATGATCAGGTAATGATTTCAGGTTGAGAGATCAAGCCCTGCCTCAGGTTCCGCACTGAGCATGGAGCCTGCCTAAGATTATCTCTCTCCCTCTCCCCGCCCCCCCTAAAAAAAAAGAAAAAAAATTATAACAATTTATTCATTAGTATATAGACTAGGTTACCATGAAGCAATCATATTGTTGCTTCTTCATTATCAATGCATGAATTGTTATACCTGTAAATAAATATGAATTTTTCACATTATCTTTTCATTTTGATGTCTAGTGTTACTAATACATATAACATCTACAGTGTTTTATATAAGACAAAATTGATGTAGGTACTGACAGATGACATCTTATGAACAGACAACATAAGCTACAGTATAAAAAATACAGTATAGAGGTACCTAGGTGGCTCAGTTGGTTAAGCACCTGACTTTCGATTTTGGCTCAGTCATGATTTCAGGGTTATGAGTTCTATCCCGGTGTTAGGCTCCATGCCCAACATGGAGCCTGCTTAAGATTCTCGATCTTCCCCTGCTCCACTCCTTTCCCCCTCTGAAAAAAAAAAAATACAGTATAGTACTATAAATGTATTTTTTCTTATGATCTTCTTAGTAACATTTTCTTTTCTGAGCTTACTTTATTATAAAACTACAGTCTGTAACACATATACAAAATATGTGTTAATCAACTGTTTATATTATTGTTAAAGCTTCCAGTAAACAGTAGGTTATTAGTAGTTAAGTATTTGAAGTCATATACACATTTCTGACTGCATATGTAATCAGCACCCCAACACCCTGCCATGTTAAAAGGTTAATTGTGGTTGGTACTTTTGAAGTTCATACAGTTCAATAGAGAGACTGAATAATCCCTAATCAATACACCAGAGCATGTTTAGTCTTAGAGGGACTTAACATGAAGCAGTTCTTTTTGAACGTCATTCATTGTAATTAACTTTCCAGAGTAAGCAGAAGAAATAGGAGTACCAGAAACAGTATTGTAGCCAGTAAGTCATAAAAAGGGGACTTAAACATAGATCTTGGGATGCCTGGGTGGCTCAGCGGCTGAGCATCTGCCTTCGGCTCAGGGCCTGATCCTGGAGTCCTGGGATCAAGTCCCGCATCAGGCTCCCTGTGGAGAGCCTGCTTCTCCCTCTGCCTGTGTCTCTCTCTCTCTCTTTCAATGTCTCTCATGAATAAATAAAAATCTTAAAAAAAAACAAAACATAGATCTCCTAATTCCACATATAACACTTATGTATCATGACATTAATCTTGGGGATAACATCTTTTTGAGATTCCAGATGATCTATGATAGTCATTGAACTCATAATTTTAAAAAATCAACCAGGAACACTGATAAGAACTCAGAAGATAGCAATGGGGATCCCTGGGTGGCGCAGCGGTTTGGCGCCTGCCTTTGGCCCAGGGCGTGATCCTGAAGACCCGGGATCGAATCCCACGTCGGGCTCCCGGTGCATAGAGCCTGCTTCTCCCTCTGCCTGTGTCTCTGCCTCTCTCTCTCTGTGACTATCATAAATAAATAAAAAAAAAAAAATTAAAAAAAAAAAAAGAAGATAGCAATGTTCTAGCATTCCATCTTATTTCTCTCATTTTGGGAAGAGTAGCATCTGTGACACCCCAAACTAAATCTGATACCTCAAGGAAAATGGCCTAAATAGTTAGGGTTTTATTCTTCTCAAATATCTTTTTGTTTTCTAATTTCCTCTAGGATTTCTTGATAAAGAAAATTTATAATGCATTTTATGTAACAGGTCTGAATAGACCCTAAATCTTTTCTCCTTTCTCTCTGATATTTTATTTTATTTTTAAATTTTTTTAAAAATTTATTTATGATAGGCACACAGTGAGAGAGAGAGAGAGAGGCAGAGACACAGGCAGAGGGAGAAGCAGGCTCCATGCACTGGGAGCCTGATGTGGGATTCAATCCCGGGTCTCCAGGATCGCGCCCTGGGCCAAAGGCAGGGGCTAAACCGCTGCGCCACCCAGGGATCCCCTCTCTCTGATATTTTAAATGATTACCAAGGTAATAGAAATTGTGTAGCTTAAAAAAAAAACATGTGTAACTACAAGACTCAGAACAAAACAAAGAAGATTTTTTTTTTTTTAAGATTTTATTTATTTTAGGAATGCCTGGGTGGCTCAGTGGTTGAGCCTTTGGTCCAGGGTGTGATCCTGGAGTCCCGGGATCGAGTCCCACATCGGGGTCCCTGCATGCAGCCAGCTTCTCTCTCTGCCTATGTCTCTGCCTCTCTCTCTCTGTATCTCTCATGAATAAATAAATAAAATCTTTTAAAAAATTATTTATTTATTTATTTATTTGAGAGAGAGAGAGAGAGAGAGAGCACATGCACAAGTGGTAGGGAGGGGCAGAGAGAGGAGAAGCAGACTCCCTGCTGACCAGGGAACCCAAAGCAGGGTTGGATCCCAGGACCCTGAGATCATGACCTGAGCTGAAGACAGATGCTTAGCCGGCTAAGCCACTGAGACACCGTTATCACCAAGATTTTTTTTTTTAATTTTTTTTTTTTAATTTTTATTTACTTATGATAGTCACAGAGAGAGAGAGAGGCAGAGACACAGGCAGAGGGAGAAGCAGGCTCCATGCACCAGGAGCCCGATGTGGGATTCGATCCCGGGTCTCCAGGATCGCGCCCTGGGCCGAAGGCAGGCGCCAAACCGCTGTGCCACCCAGAGATCCCCTCACCAAGATTTTTTTATCTTCTTTTCAACTCTTGTGTTAAGAAATTTCATGATGATGTGCCATAGTGGCTTTGGTTTTGGGTTTTTCCCTACATTATGCTGGTACTTAGCAAGTTCTGTCAATCTGGCAACTCATGTCCTTCAGTTATCAGAGATCTTCTTGTAATTTCTTTGATAATTTTCTTCCCTGCACCTCTCTGTTTCTAGAGCTCATATTAGCCTCATGACCCTATGAATTCATCTTTCAGTTATCTTTTCTCTCTTATTTTCCATTTCTGTCTGTTCTCTTTTCCAGGAGACTCCTCAATTTTATATATTAATACTACTTTGAATTGTTTATTTTTGCTATAATAACTTAATTTCCCAGTCTATTACTCTGCTTGCTCTTTTTTGGAATATCCTGCTTTTGCTTTCTGGACACACTATCTTATAATTATCTCTCAGAGGATGCTTATTATTTTTAAAAATATATTCTTCTGCTCTCTACATTGTCTCTGCTATCTTCTGAGTTTCTGTTTTTTCTCTTCCATTTCTATTTGATGCTGTCTTTCTTGGTGAAGGTTTATCTCAACTATCTGAATGGTGATCCTTTGCTGTCCCTTCATATTTAAGAGTCACTACAAAGATATTTGGAAGCTCACTGTTAATAGGAAAAGTTTGTCAGTTGGTGGGCATTATTGTAGGATGATAAAGTGAGAACCTATTTGTTATGTTGGGGAATCCTCAAGTATCAGTATCTATAGATTTTCATTCTGGATTTATTCATTTTAAGTTTCTCTCAAAATTAAATCTCTACCCTCCTGCCTAGAGAATATAAGCTTTGCTGTCAGTATTCCTGTAGTGAAATAGATTTAGCAATAGGGTTTAGCAAGGCTCATCATTCAACAGATAGACATTCATCTGATCTCTGTTTTCAGATTATAGCTTCCCCAGCTATAATCATTAGCAGTGCCTCAGTCTGGAGCTTCTCTAGTTCATTTTTTTCACAGAATAAACCCCAGGGTTTTGCCAAAGAAATGGAGGGGTAGTGCTTAACTGAGCAGGATGAGGAAAGCACCCGGTAATTTAACTTCTTATATAAACCTTCAATCTCTCTCTTTTCTGCCCCTCACATATCTCTGCTGCTGTGATATTTGCTCCTTCCAATTCCTGACAATCTAGTGCTCTGCAATATGAGCCTGCTTACCTATCATTAGTAAATATCTCTCAAGCATTTGGAATCTAGTTTTTTTTTCAACGATTTTATTTATTTATTCAGGAGACACACACACAGAGAAGCAGGTTCCATGCAGGGAGCCCGATACAGAACTTGATCCCAGAGATCCGGGATCAATGCCCTAAGCCAAAGGCAGACACTCAACTGCCAAGCCACCCAGGCGTCCCTGGAATCTAGTTTTCTTAGCTCAAATTTCCATCTTCCAAAAAACTGTTAATATTGCTTATCTGCTATCTTTATTATTCTTGTGGACTTTATCTTTGTGGGTTGACAACTTTAAAAATATTAATTTACTGTAGTTTTAGTGATTTGAGAATAGGGATGAATTTAATCTGTCCATGTGTAATGAGAATTGTCAAGCTGTCAAGATGCTCACTCTTTTGCTTCCATAAAAAATGTCAGAACCAGAAAATTCAGATATAAAATTCCGTGCTCATGAGACTGATGTGGAAAAAGCATATGTCTGAGAATTGTAGTACCTACTTTCAAGTGCTGTTATAGTCATTAATTGGTTGATTTATGTTAGGAAGTTAAATTTTCTGTTTCATTATCTGTAAAGTAGTGACAATTATCCCTACGCAGCCAACCATACTTGTGATGACCAAGTAAGATAATTGACATAAATGTACAAATAAACAATAAACAAGTATCATTTATTGTTAACTATATTACTAATATCTATACTCAAACATATTTTGAGAGGCAGTGTAACAAAGTAGAAAGACTATGAGCTTCAGTCATACAGATGTTTATCATTCATTGTATGATTTTGCATAAATGACTTAACCTCTCTGAGCTTCATTTTCCCTGTTTATAAAATAAGTACTATATTATTAACCCAACAAGGCTTTTGTGAAGATTAAATGAGATCTTCCATGTAACAAAACTGCTCCAGAGACTGGATGGATGCTTAGTAGCTACTTGACAGATGTTACCCTTCTATCTCCCTAATTTGTGACCAGCTTTCTTATGCTCACATGAAAATCCTGAGCTTGTATTTCCCCAATAAATGCTAAACAACATTGGTAATTAGCATCTTAGGTCTTCAATAGTCCTCATAAAGGCTGTTTATTTGTTGTGTTCCTGGAACTAAATTATAAGGTGAGCAGCCCAAATTGTAAGAGTTCAGTATACACATCCTTTCAAGTGATACAAAGTTATTGCTGAGGCATCTTTAGGAATATTTTGTTACAAAATAGGATGCAAAAACTTGTGATGAATATTAAAAGAGATCAGGGACACTGGAATACTGGAAAAACTACTGTTGAAAAAATTATCTTTAGAGTCAGTGGTTTTGTTTTATTTTTTCTGTTTGGTCCTCACACAAACCCAGAAGCCAAGCAGGCTTTATTTTCCTGTTTAAAGATGAAGAAATCAAGGCACAAGTTAAAAAGCCACTTGCACGAGATTCACTGGTCATTGGGTAACAACTAAGAATAATCTTGGTCTTTTGACTTCCTGCTCAGTGCTCTATTTCTTTTTAATAACATAAATTTTGCAGTGTTAGCCTTTTTTTAAAAAAAAGATTTGATTGATTGATTGGTTTGATAGAGAGAAAGAGAGCATGTGCACAAGCATGGGGAATGGCAGACAGAACAGAAAAGCAGGCTCTCCTCCAAGCAGGGAGCCAGATACAGGGCTCGATCCCAGGACTCTGGGATCATGACTTAAGCTTAAGTAGATACATAACCAACTGAGCCACCCAGGTGCCTCAATGTTAACCATTTTTAAGTGTACAGTTAAGTACATTCACATTGTTGTGCAACCAGTCTCCAGAACTCTTTTCCTCTTGCAAAACTGAAACTCTACTCCCATTAAACAACTCCCTATCCTTCTTCCCCCAGCCCCAGGCAACCATCATTCTACTTTCTGTTTCTATGAGAGTGACTATTCTAGGTACTCATATAAATGGAAGCATATAGTATGTCTTTTTGTGACTGGCTTATTTAGCGTAATGCCCTCAAGGTTCATCCATGTTGCAAAATGTGTCAGAACTGCCTTCCTTTTTAAAACACATTTTGTTTTTCCATCCATCTACCAACAGACTCTCGGGGTTGCTTCCACTCTTGACTATTGTGAATAATGCTGTTATAAACATGGGTGTTTAAAATCTCTTTGAAATTCTCCTTTCAACTCTTTCAGGGTATACACCCAGAAGTGGAATTGTTAGATGATATGATGATATGGTCATTTTAATTTTTTGAGGGACATCATACTGTTTTGAAGAACAGCTATGTATAGCAGCTGCACCATTTTACATTAGTGCACAAAGGTTCAAATTTCTCCACATCCTCACTAACACTTGTCCTTTTCTGTTTTTTGTTTTGCTTTGTTTTTATAATAGCTATCCTAATGGGTGTGAGATGGTCTCACTCTGTAATTATCTTCAGAGTTTTGCAGTCTTCTGAGATGACAAGACACTAGTGACACTGGATACCATAGTGTTGGACATCACCAACAACTTACAGCATTAAAATCCTACCAGATTTAAGAAACTACTATAGGATGCAACAGTACACAAAGTCCCTGCTCTCAAGGATTTTACAATCTATCTGGAAAGAAAGGATATATGCACTTAAAAATAAATAAAAATGCAAGATAGAATAGTCTAAATAATATAGACTCAGTTGGAAGAGCACGCAACTCTTGATCTCAAGATAGTGAGTTTGAGACCCACACTCGGTTAGAAATTGCTTAAAAAATAAAATTAAACTCTTTAAATAATATATGCTACATAAAATTACAGCAGAGCATGATTAGAAAAGGCTTTAAAGAGCAAGTGGCAACTCAGACATTTTTAAAAAAGATTTTATTTATTTATTCATGAGAGACAGAGAGAGAGGCAGAGACACAGGCAGAGAGAGAAGCAGGCTCCATGCAGGGAGCCCAATGTGGGACTTGATCCCGGGTCTCCAGGATCATGCCCTGGGCTGCACGCAGATGCTCAACTGCTGAGCCACCCAGGCGTCCCTCTTAAACATTTTTTTAAAGATTTTATTTATTTATTCACGAGAGAGAGAGAGCATGGCAGAGACACAGGCAGAGACACAGGCAGAGGGAGAAGCAGGCCCCATGCAGGGATGGTCTCCAGGATCAGGCCCTGGGCTGAAGGTGGAGCTAAACCCCTGAGCCACCCGGGCTGCCCCGCTCATAAACATTTTTATTTTTATTTATTTTTTATTTTTATTTTTTTCTCATAAACATTTTTAAAGGGAAGGTTTAAGTTATCCAAGAGAAGAGAGGAGGAAATTAACTTTTAAAAATCATTTATTAATTCATACATTCTTTCAATACATATTTATTGTGCTTCCTATCTATAAGTGCTAGACACTGTGCCACATATTGGGGTTACAAAATCTCTCAAGAGCAAGAAAGTAAGATATGCAATGAGTAATGAAAATTCAAGGTGCTGAGTGTATACATAGTGTACTGAGTCAGTCCTTTCTAAGAGCCAGCTGATATGTCAAGAAGCCTGATAATCTCCTTTATGGTGACTCACAAAGAGAGTGTGTAAAGCATATTTTTTTTCCAGACTATGCTCATACCCAAGTGTTTCAAATAGAATACAGTTGAGAAGTTCCCATTTTCCCTTCGGAAGGAGATTATGTTTAAGAAACTAAAGCTCTTGCAAGCTAGTTATTAGCACTCATACTTACCACTCCATATGGGTCCTTTCATTCACAAACATGTCCGAAGCATTGAGGAAGCAAGGAAAGATGAATAGACATAGATCCTGCCCTCCAGGATTTCAAAGATAGCTACAATATATAAGGACTGTAGTAATGAGAGAAGATAAGTAGAAAATAAGAAATTGCTTTTACCCTCTAGAGAAGTCATGAGCTTCTTTCATCTTTTTGAAAAGATTTATTTATTTATTTTAGAGAGAGAAAGACAGAGAGAGAACAGGGGAGACAAGGGAGCCAGGGGAGCCAGAGAAGCTGGGGAAGCTGGGGGAGCTAGGGGAGGGGCAGAGGGAGAGAAACAGACTCCCTGCTGAGTGGGGAGCCTGACTATAGGCATGATCTCAAGACCCTGAGATCACAACTGGAGCTGAAATCAAGAGCTGGACACTCAACAAACCATATATTGGGACACCCCAATAAGCTGCTTTTTTTTTTTCAGATTTTATTTATTTATTCTTGAAAGACACAAAGAGAGAGGCAGAGACATAGGCGGAGGTAGAGGCAGGCTCCCTCTGGGGAGCCTGATGCAGGACTCAATCCCAGGCCCTAGGAGCGGGACCTCAGCCAAAGGCGGATGCTCAACCACTGAGTCACCCAGGTGCCCTAAGCTTCTTTTTAAAAGTAACATCTAGGGGTACCTGAGTGTCTCAGTTGACTGGGTGTCTGCCTTCAGCTCCAGTCGCGGTCCCAGGGTAATGGGATCTAGCCCCACATCAGGCTCCTACTCAGCAAGTGGGGGGGTCAGCTTCTCCCTCTCCCTCTGCCCTGCTCCTGGACTCTTGTGCTCTCTCTCTCTCTCTCTCTCTCTCTGTCTTGCTCTTTCTCTCAAGTAAATAAATAAAATCTTTAAAAAAAAAAGTAACATCTAAGCTAGATCTTAAAGGATGGCAGGAGCTCACTGGGAAGAGGAATGGACATTCCAGCCAGAGGAGCAGCATCTTCAGGAGATAAAAAGTAATTTAGTGTGGCTGGAACTTATAACACATGATAGGGAGTAGTAAGAAAGGTAGAGACAGAGAGTGGAGTAGTAGAAGAGCTGGAGAGGTAGACTGTAGATAGCTATTAATCTGAAGGTAACAGAGAATTAATTGATGTTTAAGCAGGGAAGCAATAAGACGGAATTTTAAAAAATAAAAGTAGAGGCTAGATGGAGGATGAACTGGAGTCAAAGAGAACCAAGAAGGAGACATATAAGGCGGTCAGTTGGTTAACCAAAATAGAGTCTTACAGACACTTGTGGTAAAGCACTAGAGTTCAAGATCTCATATTTGGTCTTCAAGCCCAGAAATCTGATATTTTTAAAAGGATTTTATTCACTCATTTGAGGCAGAGAGAAAGAGCATAAGCAGTAGGGAGGTGCAGAGGAAGAAGGAGAAGCAAACCCCCTGCTGAGCAAGGAGCCCAATATGGGGCTCAATCCCAGGACCCTGGGATCACGACCTGAGCCAAAAGCAGATGCTTAACCACTGAGCGCCACCCAGGTGCCCCAGAAATCTGATTTTCCTAATGCATCTCTCATGGAACAAATACTTGAGGATTGACTCACAATAACCAAGTTCACAAGAAAATGTGGTATAAAATGTAATTCTAATTTACTAATATTCATTTATTCATCAAATAGAACAAATCTACTTTGTATTAAGCAATGTTCTAGGTTGTAGGGACACAAATGTGATTAACAATTTCCTGCCCTCACAGAGTTAAATTCTAGCATGGAATATATTTTCTCGGTGACTAAAATATATTTATGTTTGCTATCCAGAGCAATTCATTACCAGGAAATTTAAGTTGATAATCAAAATATTGTTTGGTGAATGACCAGAAAATAAAGAGTCAGATGATTTTAAAATCCATTTCATTCCAGCCACAGGTAAGCCTAAGAAAGTATTTGTGCTCTAGAACAAGTGTGCCTTATAATAGCTAGCTAAACAATATTTTTTGGATTTATGATTTCTCTATCCTGAACATTGCTGGAGGAAAACAAGCATGGCCATCAAGTATACTACAAAACTGTAGTAATCAAAACAGCATGGTACTGGCACAAAAACAGACACATAGGTCAATGAAACAGAATAGGAAGCCCAGAAATAAACTCATGCTTATATGGTCAATTAGTCTTCAACAAAGGAGGCAAGAATATACAATGGAAAAAACACAAGTCTCTTCAACAAATGATGCTGGGAAAACTGGACAGCTACATGCAAAAAAATGAAATTGGACCACTTTCTTACACAATACACAAAAATATACTCAAAATGGATTAAAGTCCTAAGTGTGAGACCTAAAACCATAAAACTCCTAGAAGAAAACATAGGCAGTAATTTCTTTAACAATACATTAATTCTTGGGGATTAAAATCTTTTTTGAGATTCAGTTGAGCTATGAATAGTCATTGAACTCAGAATTTTAAAAAAATCAACCAGGAACATGTTAGGAACTCAGAAGAAGCAATGGGGATCCCTGGGTGGCGCAGCGGTTTTGGCGCCTGCCTTTGGCCCAGGGCGTGATCCTGAAGACCCGGGATCGAATCCCACGTCGGGCTCCCGGTGCATAGAGCCTGCTTCTCCCTCTGCCTGTGTCTCTGCCTCTCTCTCTCTGTGACTATCATAAATAAATAAAAAAAAAAAAATTAAAAAAAAAAAAAGAAGATAGCAATGTTCTAGCATTCCATCTTATTTCTCTCATTTTGGGAAGAGTAGCATCTGTGACACCCCAAACTAAATCTGATACCTCAAGGAAAATGGCCTAAATAGTTAGGGTTTTATTCTTCTCAAATATCTTTTTGTTTTCTAATTTCCTCTAGGATTTCTTGATAAAGAAAATTTATAATGCATTTTATGTAACAGGTCTGAATAGACCCTAAATCTTTTCTCCTTTCTCTCTGATATTTTATTTTATTTTATTTTTAAATTTTTTTTTAAATTTATTTATGATAGGCACACAGTGAGAGAGAGAGAGAGAGGCAGAGACACAGGCAGAGGGAGAAGCAGGCTCCATGCACCGGGAGCCTGATGTGGGATTCGATCCCGGGTCTCCAGGATCGCGCCCTGGGCCAAAGGCAGGGGCTAAACCGCTGCGCCACCCAGGGATCCCCTCTCTCTGATATTTTAAATGATTACCAAGGTAATAGAAATTGTGTAGCTTAAAAAAAAACATGTGTAACTACAAGACTCAGAACAAAACAAAGAAGATTTTTTTTTTTTTTAAGATTTTATTTATTTTAGGAATGCCTGGGTGGCTCAGTGGTTGAGCCTTTGGTCCAGGGTGTGATCCTGGAGTCCCGGGATTGAGTCCCACATCGGGGTCCCTGCATGCAGCCAGCTTCTCTCTCTGCCTATGTCTCTGCCTCTCTCTCTCTGTATCTCTCATGAATAAATAAATAAAATCTTTTAAAAAATTATTTATTTATTTATTTGAGAGAGAGAGAGAGAGAGAGAGCACATGCACAAGTGGTAGGGAGGGGCAGAGAGAGGGAAGCAGACTCCCTGCTGACCAGGGAACCCAAAGCAGGGTTGGATCCCAGGACCCTGAGATCATGACCTGAGCTGAAGACAGATGCTTAGCCGGCTAAGCCACTGAGACACCGTTATCACCAAGATTTTTTTTTTTTAAATTTTTTTTTTTAATTTTTATTTACTTATGATAGTCACAGAGAGAGAGAGAGGCAGAGACACAGGCAGAGGGAGAAGCAGGCTCCATGCACCAGGAGCCCGATGTGGGATTCGATCCCGGGTCTCCAGGATCGCGCCCTGGGCCGAAGGCAGGCGCCAAACCGCTGTGCCACCCAGAGATCCCCTCACCAAGATTTTTTTATCTTCTTTTCAACTCTTGTGTTAAGAAATTTCATGATGATGTGCCATAGTGGCTTTGGTTTTGGGTTTTTCCCTACATTATGCTGGTACTTAGCAAGTTCTGTCAATCTGGCAACTCATGTCCTTCAGTTATCAGAGATCTTCTTGTAATTTCTTTGATAATTTTCTTCCCTGCACCTCTCTGTTTCTAGAGCTCATATTAGCCTCATGACCCTATGAATTCATCTTTCAATTATCTTTTCTCTCTTATTTTCCATTTCTGTCTGTTCTCTTTTCCAGGAGACTCCTCAATTTTATATATTAATACTACTTTGAATTGTTTATTTTTGCTATAATAACTTAATTTCCCAGTCTATTACTCTGCTTGCTCTTTTTTGGAATATCCTGCTTTTGCTTTCTGGACACACTATCTTATAATTATCTCTCAGAGGATGCTTATTATTTTTAAAAATATATTCTTCTGCTCTCTACATTGTCTCTGCTATCTTCTGAGTTTCTGTTTTTTCTCTTCCATTTCTATTTGATGCTGTCTTTCTTGGTGAAGGTTTATCTCAACTATCTGAATGGTGATCCTTTGCTGTCCCTTCATATTTAAGAGTCACTACAAAGATATTTGGAAGCTCACTGTTAATAGGAAAAGTTTGTCAGTTGGTGGGCATTATTGTAGGATGATAAAGTGAGAACCTATTTGTTATGTTGGGGAATCCTCAAGTATCAGTATCTATAGATTTTCATTCTGGATTTATTCATTTTAAGTTTCTCTCAAAATTAAATCTCTACCCTCCTGCCTAGAGAATATAAGCTTTGCTGTCAGTATTCCTGTAGTGAAATAGATTTAGCAATAGGGTTTAGCAAGGCTCATCATTCAACAGATAGACATTCATCTGATCTCTGTTTTCAGATTATAGCTTCCCCAGCTATAATCATTAGCAGTGCCTCAGTCTGGAGCTTCTCTAGTTCATTTTTTTCACAGAATAAACCCCAGGGTTTTGCCAAAGAAATGGAGGGGTAGTGCTTAACTGAGCAGGATGAGGAAAGCACCCGGTAATTTAACTTCTTATATAAACCTTCAATCTCTCTCTTTTCTGCCCCTCACATATCTCTGCTGCTGTGATATTTGCTCCTTCCAATTCCTGACAATCTAGTGCTCTGCAATATGAGCCTGCTTACCTATCATTAGTAAATATCTCTCAAGCATTTGGAATCTAGTTTTTTTTTCAACGATTTTATTTATTTATTCAGGAGACACACACACAGAGAAGCAGGTTCCATGCAGGGAGCCCGATACAGAACTTGATCCCAGAGATCCGGGATCAATGCCCTAAGCCAAAGGCAGACACTCAACTGCCAAGCCACCCAGGCGTCCCTGGAATCTAGTTTTCTTAGCTCAAATTTCCATCTTCCAAAAAACTGTTAATATTGCTTATCTGCTATCTTTATTATTCTTGTGGACTTTATCTTTGTGGGTTGACAACTTTAAAAATATTAATTTACTGTAGTTTTAGTGATTTGAGAATAGGGATGAATTTAATCTGTCCATGTGTAATGAGAATTGTCAAGCTGTCAAGATGCTCACTCTTTTGCTTCCATAAAAAATGTCAGAACCAGAAAATTCAGATATAAAATTCCGTGCTCATGAGACTGATGTGGAAAAAGCATATGTCTGAGAATTGTAGTACCTACTTTCAAGTGCTGTTATAGTCATTAATTGGTTGATTTATGTTAGGAAGTTAAATTTTCTGTTTCATTATCTGTAAAGTAGTGACAATTATCCCTACGCAGCCAACCATACTTGTGATGACCAAGTAAGATAATTGACATAAATGTACAAATAAACAATAAACAAGTATCATTTATTGTTAACTATATTACTAATATCTATACTCAAACATATTTTGAGAGGCAGTGTAACAAAGTAGAAAGACTATGAGCTTCAGTCATACAGATGTTTATCATTCATTGTATGATTTTGCATAAATGACTTAACCTCTCTGAGCTTCATTTTCCCTGTTTATAAAATAAGTACTATATTATTAACCCAACAAGGCTTTTGTGAAGATTAAATGAGATCTTCCATGTAACAAAACTGCTCCAGAGACTGGATGGATGCTTAGTAGCTACTTGACAGATGTTACCCTTCTATCTCCCTAATTTGTGACCAGCTTTCTTATGCTCACATGAAAATCCTGAGCTTGTATTTCCCCAATAAATGCTAAACAACATTGGTAATTAGCATCTTAGGTCTTCAATAGTCCTCATAAAGGCTGTTTATTTGTTGTGTTCCTGGAACTAAATTATAAGGTGAGCAGCCCAAATTGTAAGAGTTCAGTATACACATCCTTTCAAGTGATACAAAGTTATTGCTGAGGCATCTTTAGGAATATTTTGTTACAAAATAGGATGCAAAAACTTGTGATGAATATTAAAAGAGATCAGGGACACTGGAATACTGGAAAAACTACTGTTGAAAAAATTATCTTTAGAGTCAGTGGTTTTGTTTTATTTTTTCTGTTTGGTCCTCACACAAACCCAGAAGCCAAGCAGGCTTTATTTTCCTGTTTAAAGATGAAGAAATCAAGGCACAAGTTAAAAAGCCACTTGCACGAGATTCACTGGTCATTGGGTAACAACTAAGAATAATCTTGGTCTTTTGACTTCCTGCTCAGTGCTCTATTTCTTTTTAATAACATAAATTTTGCAGTGTTAGCCTTTTTTTAAAAAAAAGATTTGATTGATTGATTGGTTTGATAGAGAGAAAGAGAGCATGTGCACAAGCATGGGGAATGGCAGACAGAACAGAAAAGCAGGCTCTCCTCCAAGCAGGGAGCCAGATACAGGGCTCGATCCCAGGACTCTGGGATCATGACTTAAGCTTAAGTAGATACATAACCAACTGAGCCACCCAGGTGCCTCAATGTTAACCATTTTTAAGTGTACAGTTAAGTACATTCACATTGTTGTGCAACCAGTCTCCAGAACTCTTTTCCTCTTGCAAAACTGAAACTCTACTCCCATTAAACAACTCCCTATCCTTCTTCCCCCAGCCCCAGGCAACCATCATTCTACTTTCTGTTTCTATGAGAGTGACTATTCTAGGTACTCATATAAATGGAAGCATATAGTATGTCTTTTTGTGACTGGCTTATTTAGCGTAATGCCCTCAAGGTTCATCCATGTTGCAAAATGTGTCAGAACTGCCTTCCTTTTTAAAACACATTTTGTTTTTCCATCCATCTACCAACAGACTCTCGGGGTTGCTTCCACTCTTGACTATTGTGAATAATGCTGTTATAAACATGGGTGTTTAAAATCTCTTTGAAATTCTCCTTTCAACTCTTTCAGGTATACACCCAGAAGTGGAATTGTTAGATGATATGATGATATGGTCATTTTAATTTTTTGAGGGACATCATACTGTTTTGAAGAACAGCTATGTATAGCAGCTGCACCATTTTACATTAGTGCACAAAGGTTCCAATTTCTCCACATCCTCACTAACACTTGTCCTTTTCTGTTTTTTGTTTTGCTTTGTTTTTATAATAGCTATCCTAATGGGTGTGAGATGGTCTCACTCTGTAATTATCTTCAGAGTTTTGCAGTCTTCTGAGATGACAAGACACTAGTGACACTGGATACCATAGTGTTGGACATCACCAACAACTTACAGCATTAAAATCCTACCAGATTTAAGAAACTACTATAGGATGCAACAGTACACAAAGTCCCTGCTCTCAAGGATTTTACAATCTATCTGGAAAGAAAGGATATATGCACTTAAAAATAAATAAAAATGCAAGATAGAATAGTCTAAATAATATAGACTCAGTTGGAAGAGCACGCAACTCTTGATCTCAAGATAGTGAGTTTGAGACCCACACTCGGTTAGAAATTGCTTAAAAAATAAAATTAAACTCTTTAAATAATATATGCTACATAAAATTACAGCAGAGCATGATTAGAAAAGGCTTTAAAGAGCAAGTGGCAACTCAGACATTTTTAAAAAAGATTTTATTTATTTATTCATGAGAGACAGAGAGAGAGGCAGAGACACAGGCAGAGAGAGAAGCAGGCTCCATGCAGGGAGCCCAATGTGGGACTTGATCCCGGGTCTCCAGGATCATGCCCTGGGCTGCACGCAGATGCTCAACTGCTGAGCCACCCAGGCGTCCCTCTTAAACATTTTTTTAAAGATTTTATTTATTTATTCACGAGAGAGAGAGAGCATGGCAGAGACACAGGCAGAGACACAGGCAGAGGGAGAAGCAGGCCCCATGCAGGGATGGTCTCCAGGATCAGGCCCTGGGCTGAAGGTGGAGCTAAACCCCTGAGCCACCCGGGCTGCCCCGCTCATAAACATTTTTATTTTTATTTATTTTTTATTTTTATTTTTTTCTCATAAACATTTTTAAAGGGAAGGTTTAAGTTATCCAAGAGAAGAGAGGAGGAAATTAACTTTTAAAAATCATTTATTAATTCATACATTCTTTCAATACATATTTATTGTGCTTCCTATCTATAAGTGCTAGACACTGTGCCACATATTGGGGTTACAAAATCTCTCAAGAGCAAGAAAGTAAGATATGCAATGAGTAATGAAAATTCAAGGTGCTGAGTGTATACATAGTGTACTGAGTCAGTCCTTTCTAAGAGCCAGCTGATATGTCAAGAAGCCTGATAATCTCCTTTATGGTGACTCACAAAGAGAGTGTGTAAAGCATATTTTTTTTCCAGACTATGCTCATACCCAAGTGTTTCAAATAGAATACAGTTGAGAAGTTCCCATTTTCCCTTCGGAAGGAGATTATGTTTAAGAAACTAAAGCTCTTGCAAGCTAGTTATTAGCACTCATACTTACCACTCCATATGGGTCCTTTCATTCACAAACATGTCCGAAGCATTGAGGAAGCAAGGAAAGATGAATAGACATAGATCCTGCCCTCCAGGATTTCAAAGATAGCTACAATATATAAGGACTGTAGTAATGAGAGAAGATAAGTAGAAAATAAGAAATTGCTTTTACCCTCTAGAGAAGTCATGAGCTTCTTTCATCTTTTTGAAAAGATTTATTTATTTATTTTAGAGAGAGAAAGACAGAGAGAGAACAGGGGAGACAAGGGAGCCAGGGGAGCCAGAGAAGCTGGGGAAGCTGGGGGAGCTAGGGGAGGGGCAGAGGGAGAGAAACAGACTCCCTGCTGAGTGGGGAGCCTGACTATAGGCATGATCTCAAGACCCTGAGATCACAACTGGAGCTGAAATCAAGAGCTGGACACTCAACAAACCATATATTGGGACACCCCAATAAGCTGCTTTTTTTTTTTTCAGATTTTATTTATTTATTCTTGAAAGACACAAAGAGAGAGGCAGAGACATAGGCGGAGGTAGAGGCAGGCTCCCTCTGGGGAGCCTGATGCAGGACTCAATCCCAGGCCCTAGGAGCGGGACCTCAGCCAAAGGCGGATGCTCAACCACTGAGTCACCCAGGTGCCCTAAGCTTCTTTTTAAAAGTAACATCTAGGGGTACCTGAGTGTCTCAGTTGACTGGGTGTCTGCCTTCAGCTCCAGTCGCGGTCCCAGGGTAATGGGATCTAGCCCCACATCAGGCTCCTACTCAGCAAGTGGGGGGGTCAGCTTCTCCCTCTCCCTCTGCCCTGCTCCTGGACTCTTGTGCTCTCTCTCTCTCTCTCTCTCTGTCTTGCTCTTTCTCTCAAGTAAATAAATAAAATCTTTAAAAAAAAAAGTAACATCTAAGCTAGATCTTAAAGGATGGCAGGAGCTCACTGGGAAGAGGAATGGACATTCCAGCCAGAGGAGCAGCATCTTCAGGAGATAAAAAGTAATTTAGTGTGGCTGGAACTTATAACACATGATAGGGAGTAGTAAGAAAGGTAGAGACAGAGAGTGGAGTAGTAGAAGAGCTGGAGAGGTAGACTGTAGATAGCTATTAATCTGAAGGTAACAGAGAATTAATTGATGTTTAAGCAGGGAAGCAATAAGACGGAATTTTAAAAAATAAAAGTAGAGGCTAGATGGAGGATGAACTGGAGTCAAAGAGAACCAAGAAGGAGACATATAAGGCGGTCAGTTGGTTAACCAAAATAGAGTCTTACAGACACTTGTGGTAAAGCACTAGAGTTCAAGATCTCATATTTGGTCTTCAAGCCCAGAAATCTGATATTTTTAAAAGGATTTTATTCACTCATTTGAGGCAGAGAGAAAGAGCATAAGCAGTAGGGAGGTGCAGAGGAAGAAGGAGAAGCAAACCCCCTGCTGAGCAAGGAGCCCAATATGGGGCTCAATCCCAGGACCCTGGGATCACGACCTGAGCCAAAAGCAGATGCTTAACCACTGAGCGCCACCCAGGTGCCCCAGAAATCTGATTTTCCTAATGCATCTCTCATGGAACAAATACTTGAGGATTGACTCACAATAACCAAGTTCACAAGAAAATGTGGTATAAAATGTAATTCTAATTTACTAATATTCATTTATTCATCAAATAGAACAAATCTACTTTGTATTAAGCAATGTTCTAGGTTGTAGGGACACAAATGTGATTAACAATTTCCTGCCCTCACAGAGTTAAATTCTAGCATGGAATATATTTTCTCGGTGACTAAAATATATTTATGTTTGCTATCCAGAGCAATTCATTACCAGGAAATTTAAGTTGATAATCAAAATATTGTTTGGTGAATGACCAGAAAATAAAGAGTCAGATGATTTTAAAATCCATTTCATTCCAGCCACAGGTAAGCCTAAGAAAGTATTTGTGCTCTAGAACAAGTGTGCCTTATAATAGCTAGCTAAACAATATTTTTTGGATTTATGATTTCTCTATCCTGAACATTGCTGGAGGAAAACAAGCATGGCCATCAAGTATACTACAAAACTGTAGTAATCAAAACAGCATGGTACTGGCACAAAAACAGACACATAGGTCAATGAAACAGAATAGGAAGCCCAGAAATAAACTCATGCTTATATGGTCAATTAGTCTTCAACAAAGGAGGCAAGAATATACAATGGAAAAAACACAAGTCTCTTCAACAAATGATGCTGGGAAAACTGGACAGCTACATGCAAAAAAATGAAATTGGACCACTTTCTTACACAATACACAAAAATATACTCAAAATGGATTAAAGTCCTAAGTGTGAGACCTAAAACCATAAAACTCCTAGAAGAAAACATAGGCAGTAATTTCTTTAACAATGAACACAGAAACATTTTTCTAAGTATTCAGATGAGGGAAACAAAAGCAAAATTAAACCATGGAGACTAAACCAAAATAAAAAGGTTTTGCACAGTGAAGGAAACCATCAACAAAATGGCGAGAAAACCTACTGAATGGGAGAAGATATTTGCAAATAATATATCCTATAAAGCATTAATATCCAAAATACATAAAGAACTTATACAACTCAACACCAAAAAAACAAAACAAAAAAAAACCCAAAACAAATAAACTGATTTAAAAATGAACAGAGGGATTCCTGGGTGGCGCAGCGGTTTGGCGCCTGCCTTTGGCCCAGGGCGCGATCCTGGAGACCTGGGATCGAATCCCACGTCGGGCTCCCGGTGCATGGAGCCTGCTTCTCCCTCTGCCTGTGTCTCTGCCTCTCTCTCTCTCTGTGTGTGACTATCATAAATAAATAAAAATTTAAAAAAATAAATAAATAAAAATGAACAGAGTGGGGCACCTGGGTGGCTCAGTTGGTTAAGCATCCAACTCTTGATTTTGGCTCAGGTCCAGATCCCACGGTTGTGTGAGATCAAGCCCTGCATCAGGCTCTGTGATAGATGTGCAGCCTGCTTAAGATTCTATCTCTCCCTCTGCCCTTCCCACCCCTTAAAAAAAATGAGCAGAGGAGCTGAACAGACATTTTTCCAAAGAAGACAAATGACCAACAGACATATGAAAAGATGCTCAACATCACTAATCATCAGGGAAATGCAAATCAAAACCACAAAGAAATATCACCTTACATCTTCCAGAATAGCTAGAATTAAAAACACAAGAAACAACAAGTATTGGTGAAGATATAAAGAAAAAGGAACTGGGGCACCTGGGTGGCTCAGCGTTTGAGCGTCTGCCTTTGGCTCAGGTCGTGATCCCGGGGTCTTGGGATCAAGTCCTGCATTAGGCTCCCCGCAGGAAGCCTGCTTCTCCCTCTGCCTATGTCTCTGCCTGCCTCTCTCTCTGTGTCTGTCATGAATAAATAAAAAAATCTTAAAAAAAAAAAGAAAAAGAAAAAGGAACCCTTGTGCACTGTTAGTGAGAATACAAATTGGTACACCTGCTGTAGAAAACAATATTAAAATATTAATATATTAAATATTAGTATTAAATATTAAAAAAGAATTATCACATGATCCAGTAATTTCACCACTAGGTATTTACCTAAAGAAAACAAAAATACAAATTCCAAAAGTTATATGCACCCATATGTTTACTGCAATATTACTTATAACAGCCAAGCTATGGAAGCAGCTGAAGTGTCCATCCATACATGAATGGAAAAAAAAAAGATGTGGTATTTATCTGGAATTAAAATACATAAAGTTATAAATCAAGCTAAAAAAATGACATGGTATATACAATGGAATAGTAGCCATAGAAAGGAATGAGATCTTGCTGTTTGCAATAACATGGTTGGCCGTAGAGTGTATAATGCCAAATGAAATAAGTCAGACAAAGACATATACCACATGATTTCACTCATAGGTGAAATTTAAGAAACTAAATGAAATAACAAAAAAAAAATGAGACAAAAAACCAAACTCTTAAATACAGAGGACAAACTGGTGGGTGGGGGTGGTAAACAGGTAAAATAGATAAAAGGGATTAAGAGTACACTTATCATGATAATCACTGAGTTATGTATAGAATTGTCAAATTATTACATTGTACACCTGAAACTAACATAACACTTTATACTAATTATACTTCAATAACAATAATAAAAAAGATTATTTCTCCTTTGTACGAAAAGAAGAAAAAAAAACCAATCCAATCCAATCCAAGCAGAGTCTTCTCTTTCTAGGTTCCAGGTAAACCATTTCAATTCTAATAAACTTTTTCAGACATATTGTAATATAATTGGTTTTAATTATGTTAGCTTCAGTAATTTTTTTTACCATATATGACTAAATAAAGGCTCCAACTTCAACTACACCACTGTAAGCAATTACATTAAAAATTTAACACTGGGCAGCCCTGGTGGCGCAGCGGTTTAGCGCTGCCTGCAGCCAGGGGTGTGATCCTGGAGACCTGGGATTGAGTCCCACTTTGGGCTCCCTGCATGGAACCTGCTTCTCCCTCTGCCTGTATCTCTGCCTCTCTCTTTCTTTGTCTCTCATGAATAAATAAATAAAATATTTTTTAAAAAAATTAACACTATTGGACTTTCATCCATTAATTCAACAAATTATCAAGGAATTTATATACATTCTAGAAGTGAAGTGAGATTATGAAAATCACAAGTAAACAACTGACCAATAAATTAGACAAATTGTGTTAAGTGTAATGAAAGAAAAGGTCAAGAGGAAAATGTTGTAGTATCCAAGAAAGACCTGACAGTCACCTAGACCAAACTAGTGTGGCAGTGGAGATAGAAAGAAGTGGTTGGATTTGAGATTTATTTTCTACATGTAATCAACCAGACTTGATAATGAACTGGAGGAAGAAGATGAAGAAAAGGAAGGAATCAAGTCGACCCCTAGGTTTCTGACTTCAGCAACTGGGTAGACAGCAGTGCCCTTAATTTATGAGATGAGGAAGACATGCAGTAAGAAATATGCAGAATTCTGTTTTAAATACAGTGACTTTGAGATTTCTATAAGATAAGCAAATGTAGAAAAGTAGGTACTTGGATATGTGAGGCCGGAACTCAGTAGAGAGGTTTGGGTTGGAAATATAATTTGGGAATCATTACTATAACGACAGTATGTAGAGATAGTATTTTCATTATACTATAGCCTGGTCAAATTGCTTATAATTGGTGATTCCTAAATCTCAGTGACATATTATCTCATACATCATTTTTACATATGGCTAAATAATTAAGAATTCATTCCTACTAATTTAGTTCCTAAAGGTTAACTCTATTTAAGGCTTCTTTAGTGGGAGCCTCACTATGCCTTCTGCCTACTATATCAATCTAAAGATTAATTTAATTTCAGAGTTACCAGATGCTTCATTAATATCTCAGTGACTTTTCTCTTTCTTCACCAAAGCCAACCCTTAAAAGATCCCACATAATGGACTACCAACAGATGAAAGGGCTGCATAGGTTTGGATTTCTATGCAGATTAGAATATCTTATGTTCTCGAGGCACCTGGGTGGCTCAGTGGGTGAGCATCTGCCTTCAGCTCAGGTCGTGATCCCAGAATCCTGGGATTGAGTCCAGCATCGGGCTCCCTGTGAGAAGCCTGCTTTTCCCTCTGCCTATGTCTCTGCCTCTGTGTGTCTCTCATGAATAAATAAATAAAATCTTTAAAAAAAATAATATTTTATGTTCTCTGTAAATTAAGTATCACTACAAGGATATATGGGCTTGCCTACCAAGTAGAAAGAGTACTGGACTAAGAATCATGAGATCTAGGTTCCAGTCCAAATACTATCACCACTATTTAATTTTATTTAATTCATAGCCTATATAGGCCTGCTATTTTATTGGTCAAGAGAAGAAACTATGGATTATTTTAAAGCCCATGAGAACATAAAATTTAGTATATTCTTCTGTAAAGAATTATCATTACTTACTATTGAGCAGCGGAAGATCAGGACTGGTGCTGAGCTTCAAGAATGGCCCCAAATGAAGATTCCAATAGTTTATTTCTGGATTTCTTACCATTTTTTTGTGGATTCCATAACTTGCCTTCTGTATGTATTAAACAGAAAAATCAATGATTTCTCTCACTGTAATGAGAAGAAAATTAATAGATGACTATGTATTTTGCAGAAGTTCCTAATGAAAGAGGTTAGGAAGATACAAATGATTGTGTCGATGTTCTTATTAGTTTAGTCTAAGTAAAACTATCTCTTGGAAAATCTAGAAAAACTTAGCTATCAAAGCTTTGTAATTTCTGCCAGCTTCCCAGGGGATCTTGGCTTTCCTGGAAAACAAACTACTACCTTGGGGGATGTCTAAAATCTCTGAAGAGTCTCTTGCAAGTAGCCAGTTCAGGGAGGTCAGACCTGGGACCATGCTGTAAAGGAAAAGCTTTTGCAGAAAAGTGACCAAGACTATTTACTAAGCATAATAGCATTTCTCAAACAGGAAGCAGAGGTACTATAAGGCTGCATTAAGATTTTTTGTGTCTGGGGCAGCCTGGGTGGCTCAGCGGTTTAGCGCCACCTTCAGTCCAGGTCCTGATCCTGGAGACTAGGGATCGAGTCCCACGTCTGGCGCCTGGCATGGAGCCTGCTTCTCCCTCTGCCAGTGTCTCTGCCTCTCTCTGTGTCTCTCATGGATAAATAAAATCTTGGAAAAAAAAAAAAGGCTTTTTGTGTTTTTGTGTGAGCTAAATAACTTAAGGGTGATTTCCTAAGTGATTTCTCCACTTTGATCTGTTCTCATCTCCTTTTGTTTCTCCCCATTTCATTTGTCTATGCTTTGTTTTAGTCTTCATTTTTCTAGTTGAACAGGCTTTTCAGAACCTGAGAAATAGGCCACACTATTTCTCTCTTTAAGATTTCCCCAAAGTGATTTAGGGATTCTCATGCCCCCAAAATTTGTTACCTCTCAAAGACCCAAGATATAAATGGTATATACCAGTGACTCTCAAACATGGGCGATATGGTAATGTCTGGAGACATATTTGATTGTCAAAATGAGGGTAAGGTGCCACTGACATGATAGGCCAAGGATGCTGCTAAACATCCTAAAAGGCACAAAATAGCCCCCAAGAACAAAGAATTAACTGGCCCCAAATGTCAATAATGCTGCTGTTGAGAAACCCAGGTATAAACAGATATCAATAGCCGAAGATTACTGAGGAGGCACTAGAGCCTCCTTAAGGATGCAAACTCTCAAGGTGGTAAAGTGGCAGACACTGACATCAGAATTGTCTGGAGTTAGATCCCCAAAACAAGGTTCCTTGTTTTGCTAGCTGTATGATTTTAGACTAATTACTCCACACCATGAAAGCACAGTTTCCTCATTTAGAAAAAGGGGCAATAAAGTATTCTCATAACCTGTAAATTCCTTGGAGGCAGGGACCTAATTTTACCTACCATGTTTAGATTAGGGACTAGTATCTAATGGGGAGTACTAAATATCTGTGGATTGTCTCACATAGCTGTTTTGAGGCCTAAAGCATAGCACATTTTTAGGTGATATGAATCACAGTGAAAAGGAGAAAAACAGCCTCTGATAGTGGGAATTAGGCTGGTACCATCAACTGGTAGGTGTTGCCTGTTGATCATAAACAATTTCATGCAACACCAACATCAAAGACACTGACCAGGATGGATTAAGACAAAACCACCACTCCATAATCATGTCTGAATACAAAGAACCAGGTCCCAATCACATGCACATAAAACAAATTTCTTCCTTCCTAGCTAACATGAGGTACTGTTGCTTCATAATCAATCATAGCTTTAGCTTGGTTCTTGTCCTTTTGTAGATAAGAATCAAAGGGGCACCTGGGTGGGGCAGGTAGTAAAGCCTGACTCTCGATTTCCACTCAGGTCATGATCTCAGAGTCCTGAAATGGATCTAGGCATCAGGATGTGCACTCAGCAGAGTCTGCTTCTTTCTTTCTGCTCCTCCTCCATGCTCGCCCGCTCAGTCTCTCTCTAAAATAAATAAATCTTTAAGAAGAATTATTAAAATGTCCCATCATAGAATTACCTCCATTTCCTAACAGCATCCAGTCTAGTGAAAAGGCCTGCTTCCTTGAACACTCCTAGAAGTTACTTAACATAAGCCCAAATCCTGTAAATTCTCTCCGCACCCTCTTCTTGAAATGTCTCTGTCCTTCATGGTGTGTCTCCCACCTTGTGAGGAGACAATAAGCCCAACTTTGTTAAACTCTATAGCAGTGTTTAAGGTGGTCTTCAGCTGGAAGCCACCCACACTTGTGAGAGTCCCTTAAGTGGTAACTGCTATTACTATATATGCTTCACGGGGATTTAATTGCATGGTGCACCCACAGTGTTCAAGCAGAGATTTCATGAACATGTATTTTCAGGCTTCCTGACAGACTGCTGGCAGGCCATTTCTTCTCAGGGGACATGTCTCCTTAAGACTACTGAGAGGACATTTTTGGTTTCGGACCTCCTAGGCCTGAATCCAGCATATCACATTAAATTTCTCATTAAGTAAAACCTCTTAGTGACGTGCGCGCCTCCACTTCCAGCTTTTGAGTTCCTCAAGCACTAGAGCATCACAAGGGCGCGAGGTAGTAGCAAGGAAACTAACGCCCTAACGGGTTCATATCATATCACTGAGCGTCTCACCCACCACCCTAACCCAGTAGAAATGGCCCCGAATTCACACCACAAGCCGTGTATATCAGCGCGGGAACCTCTGCGCCACGAAAGACTGAGGTAACAGCAGCCACCGGCACAAACCAGCCCTCTGTCCGATTTCCTCAGACGTCGCACACGCGCACGGACAGCTGGGCGGCCGTCCCCTAAATGCCCGCCTCTTCCAGGCGGACTACAAGTCCCGGCTTGCCTGGCGTCGCGCCGCGCCGTCGCCTGGTAACTCGCGCCAGACGGAGCGCTCCAGGTCGCCTCCTCCGCGCGCCTGCGCCTAGGCACGCTCTGCGCAGGCGTATTTCCAACGCTTGGGAGGAGAGGGCGGGGTGTCGTTCCCTTTCGCTGATGCAAGAGTCTAGTGCGGTGGTAGGAGAGGTGTCGGCAGGAGTAGCGCTGCCACCGGGGCCTGGGGCTGTCCCGTCCGACTTCCCGTCCGTGCCGAGCCCACTCGAGCCGCAGCCATGTCCGGGGACGAGGTGAGGGCCTGAGCCTGGCTGTAGGGCCAAGGACTGAGGCGGAGAGCCGAACCCACCCTGGTGTGGGAGATCGGGCCTGCGGCCTAGCGGCCGGCTGCCGCCATGTGGGGCAGCCGGGCCTAGGCGGCTGGGAGCGGTAGAGCTGGTGAGGACTTCAGGGCCGCGGGCCTGGCCGCGCCCGGCTCTGCTCGGGGCCACGCCGAGGCCTGCGACCTCCTGTGGCCGGCGTTTCCGGAATTGAGAGCTCGTTGAGTCGCCCTCCCAGAAGGGGGCTTGAATGCCGGTATAATGCCCCAAAAGAACGAGATTGGGGCCGGTGACCCCTGCGTTCCTTTCGTTTTGACAGTGCGGCTCTAACTCTCTTCACTAGGCGCCGGGAGTGCTGAGACGTGCCTTCCTCAGCTCCGGCGGAGCGCCTCGTTAAAAACTTTGCAGGCTGGCTTGTCCTGGTCGGTATCCACCCTTATCCTCATCCTGAGCATTATTTCTTACGACCGAGGGGTGAGGGAGATAGGACAGAGGAAAAAGATCCTTCAGCCTCAGAAAGTGACTCACCTCGGAAAGTTTCAGGGCGGGGGACCCTGAGCCTTCCTGAACAGAGAGCTCACAGAGACCTGAGCGGGAAGATCGGGCTGCGGCTGGCTGGGTCTTTTTCCACCATCGTGCTTGTACCTCAGGAAATTTTCTCAAGTCCTTTGTAGACAGATTTGCTCAGTTTATGTAAAATCAAACGGTTTAAAATGAAACTTGATTTTAAATCCACGAGGCTTTCCCGAGCGTTGGTTTTTCTGGGGTAGACCCTGAATGATGCTTAGAAGTTCCACAGTAGTGGAAGGGCCTGATCAGGGTAAAGGGAGTGGTTAAGAAGGCGAGTACATGTGCTCACGGGAAGGACATTCTTCAATTTGGTTAGAGTTGAAATGGAGGTGGCGGCTAATAAATGGGAGGATTTTGAAGACCAAATTAAGGAATTTGGATTTTTTTTCTGGAGGAGGAGATTTAAATCTCAACATTGAATTTTCGTAACAATGGTATAAAATTGATATCATTTGTTATTATTCCCGTTTTAAAGATGAGAGAACTGAGGCTTAGAGAGTTGTATGATGCCCGTGATTAAAGATTAAGTGGCAGAGCCAGTAGTAGAATTCCAGATCTATGCAGTATTGCCTCCATCTAGGTAACTAGGAGGCCCTAGCTCTGTTCGGAGAGAAACCCAGAGTCTAAATGAAGTGGGTGGTTCTTGCTTAGGGGTCATGCTCTGACCTCGAAGACATTACTCTGGCTACTGTATTTCAAAATTTCCGAGAGTGGCAGTGTTTCGTGTTTGTTTTTTCTCTCCCATTTTGTAAGCCTTTAACAGTGCCCATGTAATAGTACTATTCTGTGTATAGGGTTTATGGTAAAGTACAACTGTTGTAAGGGAGATTTACTAATAGCTACAGGGGTTAGAAGAAATAGGACCATTTCAACGTAGTGATTTGGGAAGCTGGAGGATTCAGTTTTAGCAGTGAGACCAGGTTTTGAAGGAAATGGAATGTGAATAAATTATTGAAGGTTGAACAAGATTTTGTCAAGCAAAAATGGCAGGACCAGCATTCCAACAGAGGGCTTTGGAAGCCAGTAAAGTATTAAGCAGCTTAGCACTTCACAGGTCTGTCAGTCCAACTTCATCTTACAGGCAGGAAACTAGCTGACTACTTTATAGACTTGTAAGAATCAAGTGAAAAGTTGTACGTGGAAATGATTTATAAACTGCCAAATCTCCCCAAGAGTGGAAGTTCTAGGCTAAGATAGAGGGTTAAGGAACCTACTGTTATTTTTTTCTATTTTCTTCACATTTCCTTTTTTCTTGAAATACTTTATTGGTGTGTAGTTGACATAAAATAAATTGCATGCATTTCTTTTTAAACCTGGTAATTAAGCCAGAAACTCGCCAAAATATAACTTTCTTTAAACTAGTGGAATCATGACCTTTAAAAAGCAGTGTTCTTGAAGTATGGAAAAATTCCCTAATCTGCAGGCATTCATTATTTTTCCGACCATTTTAAGTGCTGTCAATAGCTAAGATTACTGTTCATTACCAGGCCCCATTTATTTACAAGGTGTCAGAACCATTAGGTTTTCACGCAACATGGTAGGATGTTTTACAAAAGAATCTTTAAAAAAAAATTTTTTTCTGATTAAAAATGGAATGTGTGTTGTACAAAATTTACATAACAGAATAATACAAAAAGAAATAAAAATCTCCCAGGATCCCATCACCCAGAGATGGCCATGTTTAGCATTTGTTCTCACCTTGCCTCCTGGGTGTGGTGTGGCCATAAAGTTACCGTCTAGGGTAAATTTTGATGGAGGAGAATAGGTTACTACTTTCATGAAGCATTTTGGCATTCTCCAACCCAACCCAGCCTGGGAAGTGGAAAGTGGAAAACTGTTTTTGAAAGCTTTGTTGAGGGCTTAGGAAAAAAAAAAAAAAAGCTTAAGAGATTCTGTGGTTTTTCATAAATGTGCTGTCAGCAACTGACATAAAATGTCATAAACAATGTCATAAAACATTTTGAATATAATAATTTGTAAATTGGACGTTTTAATTTTTACTCAGGACTGACCTGGCCTTTATTTTGGGGAGAGTCCTGCTCTGGGCACTACTTTGGGATCCCTGGTTTCCTTATTTTTAGATTCTACTTTGGTATGTGGTGTGAGTGTATGAGGCAATGACTTTGTCTTAAGTACCCAGACACAGTAATTGAGAGAGATGTTAATTATTTCAGTGTATAATTCTTGTGTGTTTATTACTCTTACAAGGCTACAACCAGACTGTTTCCCTGTAGACTTAAGTACAAATGGTTTTTCAGAGGATAAGAAGACAGTTGTGAGGCTGTCCTCTGATTTGAGAATCCCTCCTATCTTTGGTCTGTCTTGCTGAACAATAGTCAAAAGGTAATTAATATTCCAGAGAACTTGCTACTTGAAAAAAAATTCAATAAATTTTAAGTCCTGCCAGACAACCAGATTTCTAGTGCCTAGTGTGCTTTCTGTCCTTTTGCCAAATCTCCATATTTCAGAAATGAGGATAAACTAGATAACATCCCTGAAATAGATTGTAACATTCCATGTACAGTGACCCAAGACCTAGTAGGTTAGCAGTGGGGAACTTCCTCCTGTCTTTTATCCTCTTTATTTTTTTATATATACTCTTTAAGTTTGCTCAGTAATGTTCTTCAGACTGACTGCATTTCAGAATTATTCATTTGATATGCAATTAAATTTATGTTAAGGTAGGAGAGGAAATCTTTGAAATGAGGCTATATCAATTTCTAGTATGTCTTGCAGATCCTTTATTGGGTAAGAATGATAACTACCCTACTTGATTACAGACCCTAGTTTGGTTTCAGTGTAGCTCAATTTCTCTAATGTACTTGAGTCATAAGGAAATTTAAGTTAATTAGAATTAATTTGGGGAATCTTTTTTAGAGTTTCATGTCTTGGAAATTTGATCACCCTGATTTAATGAAATTTCAGTGATAGGAATGAAGAGATACCATGCTTTGTGAACTATAAAGCATTATATAAATCATAATAATTGCTAACATTTATTGAGTACTTTTGTGTCAGGCGCTGTGCCAAGTGTTTTATATTTAATCACTCATTTAATCCCAGTAACCCTGTGAGGTTGGTTTTTGGTTCTGCTGCTGCTATCTTTTTTACACATGAGGCATGCAGAAGGCAAGAGCTTATCTGGAGTAACGCAAGTAAGTGCCAGAGTCAGGATTTGAATTCAGTCAGTTGGGCTCGAGACCTGTGCTTTTAAGTACTTCTCTGCCACAGCAGATCATTGGACAAAATGCTAAGTTTAAGCGTGGTAGAATTTGGACAAAGATTGGTAAGGGGCTTAGAGAAAAATACTTGGGATTTGAATCCAATTCTATTTAAAAAGACCTCTTTCCATTCTACCAGGAATCTACCCTATATGTTGTTAAACTGTTGTGTCTGAATTAATAATCTTTATTTTTTTCCAAATGATCAGTGTATACAAGTTGTCTAAAACAAGTTATAAGTTGGTTTTTCATTTATTCTCTAGAGGATGTCTCTAGTGGATGTTAGATTTAAAATAAGAAAACTTTTGGGCAGCCCTGGTGGCCCAGCAGTTTAGTGCCACCTTCAGCCTGGGGTGTGATCCTGGAGACCTGGGATCGAGTCCCACGTCAGGCTCCCTGCACGGAGCCTGCTTCTCCCTCTGCCTTTCTCTATTTCTCCCTCTCTCTCTGTCATGAATAAATAAATAAAATATTTTTTAAAAATTTAAAAAAATAAAATATGAAAACTTTTAATGTTCCCAAAACAAAAAGCAAAGGAAAAGGTTGTATGGAAGTTTCTCTTACTCGGAGATTTGCTATAGGAAGGATTGCTGATGGATTTTCTTAAAGACTTGTCTGAACTTCAGCGGGGGCCAAGAGAAGTTTTTGTTTCTGTTTTAATTTTTTATCAGGTCAAGTCTCCTGGCATAGCAACCCCAAGTTACCAGCCTTAAATAAAACGTGTAACCTGGGCAGCCCCGGTGGTGCAGCGGTTTAGTGCCACCTGCAGCCCAGGGCGTGATCCTGGAGACCCTGGATCGAGTCCCACATCAGGCTCTCTGCATGGAGTCTGCTTCTCCCTCTGCCTGTGTCTCTGCCTCTCTCTCTTTGTGTGTGTGTCTCTATGAATAAATAAATAAAATCTTTAAAAAAAAAAGTGTAACCTGCCAAGGCATTGGTTTTTTCATCCATAAAGTGGGGGACATGGTGTAAGATATTGCTAAGGTCCCTTCCCAAGTTCCATGATGCATATATAAAGTCTCCAAATTTGCTCATGAAATTTAAAAGTGAAGTTGCTGTATCTCGTGAGAACTTACAAATTTAAAGGCATGTGCATGATTCCAAACCACACCCATCTTCCCCGTCCCTTTAATAATATAAGGAAGTTTGTTGGATGGCCTTTTTGTGTGTGTGTGTGTGTGTGTGTGTGTGTAAGATCCTCTTTGGGACTTTAGTGCATCATACACTTTTACTTTCAAATGTATACTTTTTGAGGATACAACATATTTGGAACATGAGTATCTTTAAAAACAATCACTTGGTTCCTTTTTGTTTTTTATTGTCCTTTAAACAGATGATTTTTGATCCTACTATGAGCAAGAAGAAAAAGAAGAAGAAGAAGCCTTTTATGTTAGATGAGGAAGGGGATGCCCAGACGGAAGAAACCCAGCCCTCAGAAACAAAAGAAGTAGAACCAGAGCCAACTGAGGACAAAGATGTAGAAGCTGATGAAGAGGACAGTAGGAAAAAGGGTGAGTTGTAGATACGGAAGAGTCACTGTGGTCCTGTGAGACCTGGTTCTCTTCCATGAGTGTTTTGGATTTTGTGCATACAGTGACCTCTCAGCCTGGTAAGTGAAGTTGAGGCTATTAACAGGCTGTGTGCATTGGATCTTGCCAGATTTATGACAGACTTATTCCAGAGAAATTCCTACCAAATCCACAAGTTGCAGAGATGACCAAACCTCATCATTCCAGGCCTGGTTATTCAAGTTTGACCTGTCAGATCTCTTCTCTAGTTTTAATTGTGGTTGTATTTGAGTGTAAGCAGAAAGACATAGGAGTAAAATAGGCAGTTTTATGTCTTAGCAAATCTGAAAATCTGTAATAAAAGAGATTAAAATTAGAGCCTAAAATGTTTGGATTTAGATACCAGCATTAGTATTCCGTCTTGTGCTCTAACATAGACACCATTTGATTACTAGAAGTAAATGATTTAGTAAATATTATTTATGTCTGTTGAACATAAGACACTGCTGGTGATCGGGAGAACTGACATTGAGCATCTACCATATGCTAAGTGTCTTGTACCTGTTAAACTTGAAAAGTAAATTATTATTGTAATAAGATAAATTGAGTTCATAAATAGCTCCTTGAAAAATGTAGCAGAAGGATCCTAAAATATCCCTAGTGTACAATAGGGCAGGACAAATGGAGGACTTAACTGAATAAACCCATTATTACTAATGGTGGATAAATTTTCAAAATGTAGGCTTATTTTAACAAATGTCATATACTTTAATAAGGCCTTTTTTTTTTTTTAAGATTTGTTTATTTATTCGGAGAGAGAGAGAGAGAGAGAGAAGCAGGCTCCATGCAGGGAGCTCGATGTGGGACTCGATCCAGGGTCTCCAGGATCATACCCCGGGCTGCAGGCGGTGCTAAACTGCTGCGCCACCAGGGCTGCCCTAATAAGGCCTTTTGTTGATTGAATGATTTTAGTAACACTGAGCTAAACATTAAGTTTTAGATGAAAAAAGTATAGCACTTTAGTAGCCAGTAGGGAGATAGACAAGCCAGTAAATACCTCTATTGGAGTAACAGAGGTTATATCAATATACTTGGGGGCAGCTAACCTAGTTGGAGGATAAGCTTAGAAAAGGCTTCTTGTAGAAGTTACTTCTAACCAAGATCCAGTGAGCTGAAGATACGAGCCATATGAGAAGGCCCATGGGAGGCTTAGGTAAGAGACCACACATACTAACTAAGAAGTGGAAGTATTTTAGTTGGACTGGAACCAGGAATTAGAGTTGGTAGATGAGAAGGTAGACAGAAATGGAGAGATAAAACTAGAGAGCTTTGGAAATTGTGTTAGAACTCTTACGTTGCCATGGGAACAGTGAGGCATGGTATGGTCAGATTACTAAATAAATATTCCCAACATGTTGCCCTAACCATGTTTTTCCTATAAAGCCTTGACTTGGCCTGCCATCGTGTTCTTCAGAACTGTATAACCTTGGGTTGTAGAGAGACCACTGTACTGATTTCTAAACTCTCTATTCTGATGACTTGACTAATTAATAGCTGAATTGTTGGTTTAACTCGATTCGATGCTGTACCTTCTGCTAGTTGTTAATTTTTATGCTTAACTATCTTTTTAGATGCTTCTGATGATTTAGATGACTTGAACTTCTTTAATCAGAAGAAAAAGAAGAAAAAAACAAAAAAGATATTTGATATTGATGAAGCTGAAGAAGGTGTAAAGGTAGTATTGCTTTCTTATTGAAGGTAAAATTTGACCTCTTGAAAGGTTGCTAATGGCTGATGTTTCTCTTTGTGTCTTGTCTCTTAACAGTTTTGCTTTTGTTATTGAGTACTTGATCAGGGTTAAGATCATTTTCTTGGGATTGTGTCTGACTAGGTGTCTTAAAGGGATTATGGTTTAAAGGAATATAAATGAGATTTTACACATTGTATTGCATGCCATTATGATGACATTAACCACACTCAGATTGGGTGAGGAGAGATATTTCTATAAGTGAGAAATCCTATGGAGCATATATTCTTACAGTTTCTTCTGTTAAACTTTTGGTAGTATGTTGAAGGTATACAGACTTATGCGTGTTCCTCTGAGCAGCAAAAAATGAACCCCAGCTTATGATGGTTTGTGGCTGATGATTTTTTGGCTTGTAGTAGAACGGGAGCACGTAGGCTGGTTTTATGGGGTTCTCTGGTCTTTTAGGGACATGAAGCCCTGCAGTTGTCCTGTTACTGGATCAGTTTCCTATATAAATATCTCAAAATTCTTTTGAACAAGGATAGGTAACTAGATGGTAGGTGGGTAAATAGGATGGATCAGGAAGGAGCTAAAGTCTGTTATTGCCTTACTTAGAGCTACTATTTTAAAAACTCTGCCCAGTAATCTTGAGCAGAGCCCACACATCTATTTTTAAAATCCAGGATAGGGGCACCCCAGGTGGCTCAGTGGTTTAGCGCCTGCCTTCGGCCTAGGGCATGATCCTGGAGACCCAGGATCGAGTCCCATGTTGGGCTCCCTACATGGAGCCTGCCTCTCCCTCTGCCTGTGTCTCTGCCCCCCCCCTCTCTCTCTCACTCTCTCACTCTCTCTCTCTCTCTCTCTCTCTCTCTGTGTGTGTGTGTGTGTCTCTCATGAATGAATAAATAAAATCTTAAAAAAAAAAAATCCAGGATAATAGCAATTTTATGTGTATACAAGTGGGAAGGAGTAAGCATGAGAACATACATACACATGTACTTAGTATCCCATTTTATGCCCTCTACCCCAGTTTTTCTTTGATAAATAATTTGCTCAAACTCCAGTAAATAAGGTGTATCGCACATGTAACAGGAAATGTATATAGTAATTCATTCAGTTTTGGAAACAATGTCATAATGTTGATAGCTTGGTTAATTCAGCAGATATGTATTGATAATTGCAGTGAGTCAGGCATTGTGTGTTAATTGCTAAGGTACTGAAATGAATGAGATGTTTTTCCTGTTTTCAGAGATTATTTTAGTTCAGGGATAATTTAGAGTCCTTTAGAAGAAAATGATTTTACCTGGATTTATCTTACTCTCTCCCTGTTTGGAGATTCTCTTCTCTTACTACTATTGTAAGGAAATTGAGAAAGACATGTTCGGATTATACTGAATAAATGAGGTTTAAATATCCTGGGTAACAAGGTGACGTATCAGAGATACGCTACACAAGGTCTTGGTTAGCAAGGTTTTATTGGTCAGTTCCTCTAGTAGCTTTTGTCGAAGTGTCACTTATAAGCTCTGCTCTTAGAAGTGCTTACTTTTTTTTTTCTCTATTGAAGTCATAACATAAGAGCTTGTACCACAGACTAAGTTAATACCTGCTTTCTTGTTTATGTGTTATCCAGCTAATACACAAGTTAATTGGTTTCTGATGGCCAAATGTGGTATTGGCCACATAGCTGGATTTGGGATCTCAAGGCTGAGCGTCATTTACTCCTAGCTTATTCCAGTTTTCCTGCTAAGATTTATGAATTTACAGAGTAATTCAGGATTTCTCTGCATGTCCATAGGCACGCAAAAACAGATGTTGATAGGTAATAGTGACTTCAGGGTGGGAAAGAATGGAGAAATTAGAAGACTGGAGACTGAGACTGGACCTTTCTGATCTTCTGGGGTGTGTATGAATCATTTTAATGCCCTATTTACATCCATAACTATAGCAACTAATCTTGAGATCAAGCTTTACCTTGTCTCCATCTGTTCATCAGATGATTGTAATTCTCTGGGTTCTACCTTTTCCCTCTTCCGTGACATCATCTATTGAAATGATGCCCAAAGACCTCTTCACCGTCTGGTGCCAGGCTGACTGGTACAATAAAAAATAAATACTTGGTCTTTGTTCTCAGTTCCTGGCACACAGCTCCTAAAACCCTTGGCATCTTGAGTGATAAAAGTGCCTTTTGAGATGACTAGTGGCTGGGAGCTCTTGGATAGCTGGCTTCAGGGTGGAAGTTGTTTGTCAGAAAGATCAAGCCATGATTAGAGGATTGGAACTTTCAGGTATGCACTCCTCCAGGGAAAGGGACTGGAGATTGGGTTCAGACACCAATGGGCAATGATTTAATTAATCATACCTACCTAATGAAACCTTCATCAAAACCCTCCAACAATGAGGGTTAGAGAGCTTCAGGGTTAGTGAACACATTGGGCTGTTGGGAGAGTGGTATAACCAGAGAGAGAAGCCTTTGCACCTGCCTCCCTCTCTTTTCTTCTGTGCATCTTTTCCATTTGGCTGTTACTGAATTGCATCCTTTATAATAAACTGGTAATAGTTAAGTGCTTTTCCAAGTCTCAGGCGTTCTAGCAGATTATTAAATGACGGTGGGGGTGGGAGGGGTGTTCTGAATTTGTAGTCAAGTCAGACTAAGTATGGGTAAAACATGGAGACCCTGTACTTGCATTGACCCCTAAAGAAGGACAGTCTTACAAGACTGAGCCATTAAACCGGCGGTCTGTCACTGAGCCCGGGTAGTGTCAGAATTGAGTTGAATTGTAAGCCACCTAGTTAGTATGAGAATTGGACAATAGCTTTGGAAAAATACCACATATTTGGTGTCAGGAAGAAAAAAACGTTTCCATTTATTGCATCAGAATACTTAGAAACATCCTTAAAATATTCCTGAATCCTGTTCCTACTAAAAATTGTCAATCAGAAGATAAAGGAATCTTTTTTTAAAAAAACTTTATTTTAGAGAAAGAGCACCTACACGAGCAGGAGAGACAGGGAGAAGAAGAGAGAATCTCAAGCAGACACTGCACTGAGTGCAGAGCCCAACGCAGGGCTCGATCTCATGACCCCAGAGTCCCAACCTGAGCCAAACCAAGAGTCAGATGCTCACCCAGGTGCCCCGATATGGGAATCTTTTAAAGATTCCCAGGTGATTTTGACCAGTGGCTTGGTCTGGAAACATGGGCAGTAACTATAAGATCTCAAGGTTGATGGATTCAAGAAAGGAAAAGATGACACAAAAGTGTCCCAAAGAGGGGTACCTGGCTGGCTCAGTCAGAACACGTGACTCAGTCTCAGAGTTGTGAGTTCAAGCCCCATGTTGGGCATAGAGCCTACTTAAAAAAAAGTGTCTTAAAGAATTTCTAGTTTAGTTTTTAAATTTTTTTTATTTTAATTTATTTATTTATTCATGAATGGCACAGAGAGGCAGAGACACAGGCAGAGGGAGAAGCAAGCTCCATGCAGGGAGCCCAATGTGGGACTGATCCCAGATCCCGGGATCACCACCTGAGCTGAAGGCAGATGCCCAACCGCTGAGCCACCGAGGAGCGCTCCAAGAATTTCTAGTTTAAATGACAGACTTGGTGCACCTGGGTGGCTCAACTGGGTAAGTATCTGCCTTCGTTCTCCTTCTCCCCCTGCTACTCCTCCTGCTTGTGCTCTCTCTCTCTCACACTGTCTCTCAAATAAAATCTTTAAGAAGGAGGGGGTACCGGGGTGGCTCATTCGATTAAGTGCCTGCCTTCGGCTCAGGTCATGATCTCAGGGTCCTGGGATCGAGTCCTGAGTCAGGCTCCTTGCTCAGTGAGAAGTCTGCTTCTTCCTCTCTGCTGTTCCTCCTGCTTGTGCTCTCTCTCTGTCTCATAAATAAATAAAATCTTTGAAAAAAATGACTTTATTTTTTAAAAATTTTAAAGATTTTATTTTACTTGAGAGACAGAGCACAGAGGAAGTAGGAGAAGCAGACTCCCTGCTGAGCAGGGAGCCTGACATGGGGCTCAATCCCAGGACCCTGAGAATCATGACTTGACCCGAAGGCAGACCCTTGACCAACTGAGCCACCCAGGTACCCCTATTTATTTATTTTCTGAAAATATTTTATTTATTTATGTGAGAGAGAGAGAGGGCATGAACAGGGGGAGGGGCAGAAGGAAAGGGACAAGCAGACTCCCCCCACCCCAGCACAGAGCCTGATGCGGGGCTTGATACTGGGACCCCAAGATCATCATCTAAGCCAAAGTCAGACACTTAACTGAGCCACGTGCTCCTAAATGACAGACTTTCTGAGCCAGTTTGGTTCTCATGTGAGAGACACTGCTGATCTATAATTGTGAATATGTTTTCCTCCAAAATTATGTCAGCCCATGTCATTTAAAACATAGTTGTAGTATCAAAATGTTGATTCTTATCTCAATTTTTTAGGATCTTAAGATCGAAAGTGATATCCAAGAACCAGCTGAACCAGAGGATGACCTTGACATTATGCTTGGCAATAAAAAGAAGAAAAAGAAGAACGTTAAGTTCCCAGATGAGGATGAAATACTAGAGAAAGATGAAGGTAATATGGGGGCTCATCAGCTCATTTCTAGGTTACTCAAGACTTTGGCCTAGTCTCTTTGAACAGGCTCCTTTCTTATTTTTTCCTTCTTATTTTTACTGCCTGATAATGGAAGCTGAAAGGAAAAGGTATCTAATTTGATAATGACAGTTCAAGATTTCATGGAGGAAGAATTTGGCAATCATGATTACACTAAAAACATGATAATTAAGGCTTTTGGGGAAATTACTGTAACTGGATTTTAAATAGTTTAATTTTTTTTTTCTTTTTCTTTTTTTTTTTTTTTGTTAAAAGTGCTGTTTTATTAGCTCTGAGTTAGAAAACTAGTGTAATCAACAGATGGATTTTTATGGACATTGATGTTTAAGTGCTTCAGAATAGCTGGGCTTTTTTCTGCTAATTATGTTAAACATTATGTTACCTTGTGTTTCTTAAATCAAGAAATAACTCAGTGTATCCGTTATCACAAATTCCTAGAGAGGTCTCTGTTAAGGGTTATTTATGAAAGTTGTAACATCCCTGTCTTGAGGCAGTAACAGGTTGTTTGTGAGCCTTAATGCTATTATGCGGGAGGGACGACAGATGTCTTTGAAGCTTTCATTTCTTTAGATCTGCCTCCTCCCACTTTGTTACTGCCTACCCCTCATTCTTACAGTCTTTGTTATCTGTAGCTTTAGAAGATGAAGACAGCAAAAAAGATGATGGTATTTCATTCAGTAACCAGACAGGTCCTGCTTGGGCAGGCTCCGAAAGAGACTACACGTATGAGGAGGTAAGACAAATTCTCTTATGAAAAATGACTAAGGTGTTCACTAGAATTCAAAGAAGAGCAAGATCTTTATGTATTTTTTAATATATTTACTTGTTAGAGTGTGTACACGGTGTAGGGGAGGAGCAGAGGGAGAAAGAGTCTCAAGCAGACTCCCTGTTGAGTGCAGAACCTGACACAGGGCTTGATCTCATGACCCTGAGATTATGACCTGAGCTTGAAATCAAATCAGATGCTTAACCAACTGAGCCACCCAGACACCCCTGAAAAGCATGATCTTTATACTGAATTGGAAGGGCCATTAAAGAACAGATAGTGAAACAGACCCAGAGAGGTAACATAGTCAGTGCACAGTATTGCCTGATACCCCTAAGTGGGGCAGCCTGCCCAGAGTTTAGCAGTCATTATGGTATTCAGTATTCCATCTGAGTCGATGATCTTCTGAGGACCTGGAGCCTCTTCGAATTGGGAGAGCAATAGAGGAAGGGAGCAACTAATTTAGGGTGAGAGTAAGTCAAGTTAGTTTGGGCTGTCCTGAATCTTACTTTTCCACGTATCATATACTTTCCCATAGAAACAGCAAAATTAGTAGAACTCATTCATTCATTCATTCATTCATTGAACTTTGAACTGGGTATCTGTAAGTATCCATAATGGACCAGATCCTGGTTGAGGATTGAGTCCTGCTCTTCAGGTGCTGCCAGAACATACAATGATCGGTGTGTGTGTGTTTAGTAAAAAGTATATACATGCTGCTGAAGTGATTACTGTTTAGTAAAATATTATGTTTGCTTTGCTTGAAGGTAAAACAGAGTGACTCAAGTGGGAACTTTATACTCCTATTAATAAGAATGTATGTGAATATCAATTGTTTTTCTATAGCTACTGAATCGAGTGTTCAACATTATGAGGGAAAAGAATCCAGATATGGTTGCTGGAGAAAAAAGGAAATTTGTCATGAAACCTCCACAGGTTGTCCGAGTAGGAACAAAGAAAACTTCTTTTGTCAACTTTACAGATATCTGTAAACTGTAAGTTGGTTAATGGAGAATCCTCCATCCCAAATACCAGATTGTCAGTGCAGTATATGTGAAATATCCTTATTGTGCACTTTGTTGCAGGTAGAAAGAAAGAATACACAAGTGGCAGGGTTGGTTTGAGTGAGGTCGTAGTTCAAGTATGTCAGTTCTTTCTATTCGTAGGTCTTAGGGCTTGTTTTATCAGGCATCCAGAAGTGAGAGAAGCCAACTCATGCTGACCCAGGAGAGTGGATCCTAACCAGATGGAGTGAAGAGGGAGGAGGTTGAATGCAGTCCTCAGACAGGAGCCTAGAGAGCCTGGGGAGGTGGAAAAGCTCATCAGGCTGCGGTGGGCCTGCCAAACAAGTGCAAAAGGGAGCTCCAGGAAAGCAGCTGAATTTGGTGTGCCTCTTCCTTGGATGCTCATTGCCAAGACATGATCGATGAGATTTCAGCTTTCTTAATGACCATCACATTCCATGTGTATCTTACTCCTAGGTCACTCTCTAGGCCTAGCACTTCTTACAGCTCAGCTGCATCTTTACTGACAGGCTCTTTAAGGCAACTCACCTTCTCTCTCTACTGTTTGTTACTCAGTTTCATAAATGATACATGCTTATTGCAGATAAAAGGCAAGACATTGATGAACAAAGAAGAGTAATCACTAAAAATTCAGCCACCTTGAGATAATCACTTTTTCATTTTAGGCATTACTTAAAAGGTTTTAGATTTTTTGGCTGATGACAACAGTAGTATATTCTTATTTTAGAAAAACTAGAAAATAGAGACATGTTAAAGAAAATGAAAGCTCTGTAAGTCCACATTCTTATCATAGTTTAATACTTTTATGTTTAGGTAGTTTTATGCATGTAGATATTTGTAAATAAATTGGAATCATACTGGTTTTTAATCTGATTTTTTCAATATATCACAAAACTTTTACCCATGTTATTAAATAGTCTTCAGAAATGTTTTTAGTACTCTAACAGTTCCTTAGTTCGATATAGTTGCTTCCGTGTTTTCATGATTAGTGCCAGAGCTTCAGAAAACATCCTGATACATGTATCTTGACAGTAACTCAGAATAGAGCCTTAGGGCAAAAATTCCCAGAATGGAATTGCTGAGTTAAAAGGAATGGGTTATTTTTGTGGCAAACTGCTTTCCAACAAACTTGTACGTACCAACTTATACTCCCACTAGCAATGTAGGAGCTTACCTGTTCTATTATATTTTCACCAATCCTCACTCACTACACTTTGGGAAAGAATAACTTTAAGATTGTAATAGTAGTGCCTAGTTATTAGAACAAGTTCAAACAATGCCAAGTGATTAGAATTATTTTTTTTTAAAGATTTATTAGCAAGCACAAGCTTGGGGGAGGAGTAAAGGGATGGGGGAAGCAGACTCCCTGACAATACCAGGCTTGATCCAGGACCCTGAGATCATGACCAGAGCCAAAAGCAGGAGTCAGGTGCTTAACCAACTAAGCCACCCAAGCACCCCCCATGTGAATAGAATTCAAAAGTGAAAATACTGGGATGCCTGGGTGGTTCAGTGGTTAAGCATCTGCCTTTGGCCCAGGTTGTGATCCCAAAGATCTGGGATCAAGTCCTGCATCAGGCTCCCCACAGGGAGCCTGCTTCTCCCTCTGCCTATGTCCCTGCCTCTCTCTGTGTGTCTCATGAATAAATCAATCTTTAAAAAAAAAAAAAAAAAAAGTTGAAAATAATGAATGGTATTGCTTTGTATTTGTTTTTTCCTGTATACTTTTTTTTTGTGTGTATATAGAGACCTGCCTTTTTCTAAAAGCAGGATAGACTGGATAACTGTTTCCCAGTTGGTGAATATTTAAGCTGTTTGCAATTTTCCTGCTCTTGTACTACCATGAAGTATTTCTCTATTGTTCCTTTTTGTTAATGAAAATTTTCAAAAGGGAAATCTGTAGGGATTAGAACAAACAGCTAAATGTCCCATTGCCTAGGTTTGGTGTGTTTTGACCTTTTGACAAATATGCTTCAGATATCTTTCTTCTTTAAAGAGAGTTTTACAGTTACAATCAAGGACATCCATGTATCTCTTTCTGATCCCTTCACCACCGTCCTTGTCAGAAAAAGAGGGTAACCTCTAAGGTTGGTGTTTACCTTTTCTGAACATGTTTCTAGGGATCCCTGGGTGGCGCAGCGGTTTAGCGCCTGCCTTTGGCCCAGGGCGCGATCCTGGAGACCCGGGATCGAATCCCATGTCAGGCTCCCGGGGCATGGAGCCTGCTTCTCCTCTGCCTGTGTCTCTGCCTCTCTCTCTCTCTCTCTCTCTCTGTGACTATCATAAATTTAAAAAAAAAAAAAAAAAAAGTGTTCTGAACATGTTTCTAGATACTTACACATATGCATTTATAAATAATATGTTGCTTTATAGGCTTTAAAATGTAAATAAATGGTATCTATATATCTTTATTTCAGGGTTTGATGAACTAGGCACTAAAATTCACCAAATAGTTGAGTAATTACAGATAAAAACAGTGAACAGGATTTCTCTGACATTTGGTGAGATATCTAATGAAGGATAGTTTATATATTCCACTTTCTTTTTAGATTACATCGTCAGCCCAAACATCTTCTTGCATTTTTATTGGCTGAATTGGGTACAAGGTAAGAAACTATTCACATTTATATAAAATTATACATAGTAGTACTGGATGTTTCAGAGGAACTTCTCATAACTTGAAAAGGATACATCACACCCTTAGAAAAAAATTCACATAATGATAACAGTAACTTTTGGCCAGGGAGGGAAATCATTCCTGAGAGATTAGGTGCTAGGAATAGTGAACAGCATTGACAGTGGCTTGTCTAAACACCTGCTGGTGTTCCTGTCATTAATTAGAATTCTTGTGTCTTTTTATGGAGCAGATATTAGATTTTGGAGGAAACCATTTTCTTATGTCAGAATTTATCTTCTAAATTGTGAATAGGCTATCAAAGAAATAGGCTGAGTGACTCAGGAGAAAACATTGGAAACAGATTGATAATTAGTTATTTCCCTGTCTTCAGGGCTCACATGTTGAAGGCATTGAACCAGTCCATCCCCATTCAGGGAGACCAGTATCCCATAGAGCCCATTCCAATGAATATGGCCATAAGTACTAGGAATCCAGAAGTCAGAAGTCCCTTTAAAAATAACGTAGACTTGGAGCATGATGATGACGACTAACACATAATTAGTGCGTACTGTATGTCAGGTTCTGTGCCAAGCACTTTTTTGGGTACTATCTCAGTCTTTAAAATAGTTCTATGAATTTTAAATAGAAATTAATACCACCCATCTAACAGGTTCATTGAGTTGTAGTTGGTCACATAAGCTAGTTAATAATATAGTCAAGATAGTAAACTCAGCTACTTTTCTCTAGAGCTTGAGCTCTTAAAAGGCTTATAGAGATAACTAAGGTGTTCTGGTCTCTCCCTACTCAAGTCTACTTAAAACTCAGTTTGTTGGAATTGGCTACACTTCCTATGGGGTTAAGTAGTGATTTGACTAGTGGTAGATATGTAGGTTCTGTTGTAGAAGAATTGTTTTAAATGTAAATTATTATATTATTTTTAACTTGCATTAACCGAAGGAATAAAAGCTAGCAGTGTCCTGCTTCTGAGAATAATTTAGTTTTTGTAGAGGTGGGGTATTATAACAGGTTGTGACCAGTGAACTTTATGGTCAGTGGGCTAAATATTATGGGGTTGTTGAGAAAATTCAATTTGTTTTGACAGTGAATGGAAAAAATTTCCTACATCAAGCATTGGAGTCACCATAGCCTGGAGATTAAGGGTTACAGTCCATGGAGGATAATAAAGCCTTATAGTTAAAGGAGAATCACAGGAGAGGTTCTTAACAAAACAAAAGTCGGTTTTATAATGAGATACAAAACAAATATAAATTTAATGCTACCTGGATGAATTTTGTTGTTTCACTGTGATTTGTAACAAATGATAATGTCTAGCCCAGAGGTTTACCTTATCAAAAGTGCTTGTCAGCAGCTTCTTTTCAAAGTTTTTAAGCACCATTGATCAATATGTGACCTGGGATTTCATCTGTTCTTCTTTGTTGGTAATAGCTTTATAGGATAAATTCACACATTTAAATGTACAAATGGTTTTTAATACGTTGGCATAGTTGAACAACTACTACCACAACCCATTTTAGGATATTTTAATCAACCATGTGACTGAATCAAGACATTTGGTGCTTGGAATTTTTAGAGATACAGCTCCCTTCCTATTTTTATATTTATAGACCCCCTCCCCATATCTGCCTTGTACATAGTATACATTCAGGAGAAGTGTGTTTTTCCTTTGTTCAATGAATGAACCATCTCACAGTTAAGGAATCAATTTGTTTTAGATTTAATCATAAATCTGTCACTGCAAACTTAATTGGTTGAAATTGGATTTAATGTTAGGAAATACGGGTAGGTTATCAGGCACCAACTACTTAAATTTTGAAAAAACAGGTAATATAGCACTACTCCTAGAACTTGACCTATGCCATTGAATATATTTGAAATTTAAATGTATAAAAATCCTGGAATTTGTTTTTTTATAGGAAACAATAACAGATACTCTTTTTTTTCTCATAGTGGTTCTATAGATGGTAATAATCAACTTGTAATCAAAGGAAGATTCCAACAAAAACAGATAGAAAATGTTTTGAGAAGATATATCAGTAAGTGTATAATTATGTTACATCACTCTAAAATGTTCTCAATGATACTGTAATATTTAGGGGGAGACCCACAGGTTTTTAATGAAGCTAGAAAGGCTGGCCTTCAGAGTTGAGGGAAAATGATGGGAGGATTGGACAGCAAGGGGACTCTTGGAAGCTGCTTAGGGGTAGAGAGAAGGGTTTGGATTTAAAGCCCAGCAGATCAAGCTGCTGGTTAGTTCTAGGCTGAAGGCCAAGTCAGAGACATCTGTTTGCATTCAGGCCTCGCCTGCCTTTATCATCTTCCCAATCACTTAAAATTGGCCAGTCTATTCCCAACTAGGAAAGTTAATGAGTTCTGAGTGGCTCTCCTGTAGAACCAGGAATGGCATCTGGCAAGCATCCCTGCCTCCAGGATATCTGGGTCTTTTTTTCAACCTGTGGTTTAGTACGTAAAGCATTATAGCAAACAGTTTGTCTTTTTACCCCTAGAATATCTAAGTTAAGCTAAAGCTTTCCCTGGTCTGGGTGCCAGACTGGGCTTGTGGAGTTCATTATAGAAGATGTTTTAGAGGGAAGAAACCTCTGGTGCACTGCAACCACCAGGTAATTCTGTATGTTTTCCTGCAGAGGAATACGTTACCTGTCATACGTGCCGATCACCGGACACAATCCTGCAAAAGGACACCCGACTCTATTTCTTACAGTGCGAAACTTGTCATTCTCGATGCTCTGTTGCCAGCATCAAAACCGGCTTCCAGGCTGTCACAGGCAAGCGAGCACAGCTCCGTGCCAAAGCTAACTAATTGGCTAACCACCACTGATTTTGCAAAGTGTGTTGTGGAGATTTGGCTGGACAGGTTTACCATCAGAATGGATATACCACTGTATTAAAAACAAGATAGAAAAGCTGCCAGGTTCTTTGGCGTGTGGCTGGTTGGTCTGAAATCCTTGCAAGATGCTGATGCTCAAGCTGTTGACATACTCATTGCCTACTTTAACAACTGTCAGAAAAACATGATGGGGTAAGGCGGTGCTTTTTTAAAATCGTTCATAGACTTATGTAAAATGCAAGATAAATTAAAGTTATTATAACAGTGATTCTTTCAATTTGGTTTGTCCTTCAGTTTTCTATAAAAATTGTGCTTAATGAATTCAGGAAGAAGATTGTGCCTGGGCTCTGGAGAGGTCTATCCTCATCCTGAGAAACTGGACATTGGCAGGTTCAGCTGGGCAGCTATTTTTCTTCTCAGCTTCTCTTGAGATAAAGTGTCACATAAGGGGGTGGTTAGAGCTTGAGATCTGGGAGGACAGCCTGTTTTCAGTGTCCAGCAAACGACTGCATAGATTTGAATTCTTTTCATTATGTGAGGATTGTTGCTGCTACCTCACTGCCAAGTCCTCTAGCTGTTACCACGTGAAGGAATACAAGGTGCTAGGTACTCTCCCCTCCTCAGAATCTTCTTATTGGCCACTAAGAAAATCTTAGAAACATAATAGCTTTTAAGTAAGTCTTATAACCAGCATTCAGTGAACTGAGTATAAACTATGATGCTAGAGAAAGCAGTTCTTTTTCCCAACTTCTGGATTTGAAAAACACCCACTACAAATGTTTCTGTTTTCTATATTAAAAGTAGCTTTTCAGCCTGACCATGAGAAACCCAGAGATGATGGTGCCTGTGGTACTCTTGGTGCCTCCAGTTCTGCCTCCTGAGGATTTGGCTGAAAGGTTATTTCTCCGCTCAGCACAGGGAGAAAGATCATTTCATGTGTCTGCTGTGATCTCCCTTGTACACACTTGAGGATAAGAGCATAATGCTGTTCTCCTCGTGGTCTTGAAGCCCCAGGAGCAGTCAACTCAGCCCTGAATATCTTAACCATGTTGTTTTCAATCACTGTGACCCTTAATTTTTAAAGGACAGGCCTAGTGTTGTAAAACACCTTGGCCATGAAGTGGTGGAGGGAGCAGAGTATTCCCTTAACCCAGTAGGGCCCAAGGAGACCACATTGGCTGAGCTGCCACCACTGCCCTGATGAGCTCAACTGTTTATGATGCCATCTTCCTTTTGTATCTACGCCCACAGTTCCCAATGTCCAATGTTACTGCGTGAATAAAGCAAGGATTAGTGCCTCTTGTGTTAATAGTGCTCCATTGCTTTTGTGTGTATGTATGTGTTTCATTCGTTTCTTTTTAGTTTAGTGGGATTCCTTAGGGAAGACAGGATTTTACCATCACCTGTGTGACAGGTTGGTACACAGCTGCAGTTTCAACCCAATTTTAATTTCATTCTCAAAAAGTCTCTGGACCAAAAAAACCCTTTAAGACTGATTAAAACTGAATTCAAAACTTTGGGCTGCCCTAAGTTACCCATTCACACAGTAGCATCAGCTTCATCCATCTCTACTACCTTACACCAACCAGCTCAGCTGCAGGGAACCTTCTAGAGGGTGACAAAGCAAAGTGCAACTGAGGGTTTTTGATCAAGAGCCAGGTTTTGGTTGTGAGAAGGGAACAAGAACACCATTTTCAAAGTGTGTATGAGGATAGTCTTGAGAAGTGTTCCTAATTATGTAAGGGAAAAAAGAAGGGTTCCATTGGTGGTTTTAAAAAAAAGTTTGAGACTAAATAGGTTCCACAACCACCTATATTAAGCTTTTAGTAGGTTGATGTGCATGTTCATGAGCACTGAAATGTGCAGTTGTATCTCTAGTCTTCAGAAAACCCTCTTCTGGCCACATTGTGGCTTACTCCCACTTTTCCACCTGCCTACTACATGTAAAAGTTTCCCCTCCCAGCCCACCATAGTACTTGGCACTGAGAACAAAGGTTTTTATTCACTTATGCACCCCTAACAACTGAGAGCAACCAGTGCCTAGCAAGTTGTGTATTCTAATACTTGAATGGGTTTCTTTAAAGATTTTTTGAGAGAGAGCAAGTGAGCACAGGTGAGCAGAGGGACAATCAGACTCCTTGCTGAGTGGAACTCGATGCAGGGCTCCATCCTGGTACCCCAAGATCACAACCTGAGTTGAAGTGAGACACCTAACCGGCTGAACTGCTCAGCTGCCCTCTGAATGAGTTTCTTCAAAAGCAGCATAGAATGGGGGTACCTGGATGGCTCAGTCGGTTAAGTGTCCGAAGTTTTGATTTCGACTCAGATCATGATCAGGTCATAAGATCAAGCCCTATGCTGGGCTTCATGCTGGGTGTGGAGCCTGTGTAAGTTTCTCTCCTTTTCCTCCCTTCCCCATGCTTGTTCTCTCTCTTGCTCTTTAAAGAAGGAGGGGGGGGGAGGCATGGAATATGCAGATTTCTAGCTCCTTGGTAAGTGTTCTACAGAAAAAAAAAATGTGTGGCAGGACATCTTGAAAGAAATGCTGCTGCAGTATTCAAGGCCCCAGTTCTGACCTGACCTCCCCCACCCAGATCCTTTGCCCTGGCAATTCTTAAGGTTTCACATTTCAACAGAACGTTAGATTTTGCAATGTGTTTTTAGAATTTGGGCTTTGTAGCATGTAGACTTATAAATTAAAAACTTAATTCCCATAATCCTACCAACATTTTAGTATCAAGAACATTCTTCCAAGTTAGTACAGTCTTCATAATTTTTTAAAACTGCAAAGAAGTCCATCCATGTTATGCCATAGTTTTATCAGTGCTTGGATGAGTGCTAATTCTTAATACTGCTAGAAGTATGGACTCAACAGGTTAGATTGGCAGTCCTCTGCTAATGATTATATTCTCATCTATAAAACAGGAAAATGTCCATCTCAAAGATGGTGATATATATAAAGTGCTTAACCCTGCCTGGCACCTGAAACTATTTTCCTTTTGTTGAATACTTCCTTTAGACTGAATTTCCAGGGTCCGTGGGCATAGGGACGTTAGGGTAGCCAAGAGTACAAATCGTGAAAATTGTAGGTATCCCTTCTATTTTTGTGGTGGTGGGTTTATTACTGCCTTCCTATTGAAGATTGATTGCTCTTAGACAACCATCCTGTCTCAGATCTGTAATCTCTGCCACCCTTGGCCATAAGGGCATCAAACTCTCCCAGCAATGTGCAGCATAGTTATTGGAGCTTTGGTCACATTAATGGTGCTTCTGAGAAGAAAGGACCAAACACTTGCTGGGTCCCCTGTGGCTGCCATGGCTCCTGTCCTATCAAACCTTCCCTGATAAAATATTCCTGAACTCTTCTCATTACTGCCTCTTGGTTTAAGCTTGGGTTCTGTTTTATTAATACAACATTAGAAGCATAAGTATTAATGGATATTCTTCATATTAAACACTAGCATTTCAATAGCCGTCTTTAAAAAGTATCCTCATCAGCTGCAGATTTTCATAAGCTTTTTAAATGAACCAGAAACAAGATCAAAACCAAAATCTTATATGGGAAGCTGGCCAAACCTACTATCATAGTGAGCAATAGCTTCAGTATTCTGCTTTAGCCTTATAATTATTAATGATTTTTCAGTCCCAGATATATCTGTACACTATGACTACTGTGGCCCAGAATCTAGGGTATTCTATTTTTTTTTAATGTAGGCTCCATGCCCAACATGAGCTTGAACTCAAGCCCCTGAGACTGAGAATCAATCTACCAACTGAGCCAGCCAAGCCAGACACCCCTATTCTTTTTAAAAATTTTATATCCTTAAATAATCCTGAGCTCTTCCTAAATATTCTTAAATAATCCTTTATGTAAGTGGCTAGTACTACCAAAGTCCCAACTTTGTGCCAGGTCCTGTTCTAGTGCTTTTCTTTTCATTCATTCAATTAGCACAGAAACTCTTTGAGGAAGTTATACTATTCTCCCCATTTTACTGATGAGGAAATACTCAGGATAAGCAACTTGCCCAAGAAGGGCAGAGCTGAGAAGTGAGGAGCCACAGTTGCAGGAGCAGGCATTTTGGCTCCAAGCCCGTGCTCTGCCTCTAAACACTACTCAGGGACAGTATCATATGTTCAAAAAGTAATGTTACCTGAATGCCTGTAGCAAAAGACAGCTCCCTACCCTCCAGGAGCTTATAGCTTAATGAAGATGACAGGTGAGTGAGCAAACCAATTCTAAATATAATCTAGTAAGAGAGGTAGTAATAGAATCCGTATTACTGGAAGAGCCAGTGCTAACTCAGGTCCGGGAGGTGTCTGAACTACAAATAAGCCAGGTGGAGAAGACAGCATTCCAGTAGAGGAATTACAGCAGCAGGTGTAAAGGCATAGAAGCCAGATAATTCTTTCCACAATTAGTTCATGTGCCTTGACAATCGAAGTCAGACTGGAAGATGGGAGATGCTGAGCTGTAAAGGGGAAGGAAGGGGCCTGGAAATCTACCTACTGGGCAATGAATAACATGGTGGTAAAGACAGGTGGGAAGCAAGCATCAGGGAGACTAGTTGGAGGTTACTGTAAAAGAGAGAGAGTGGGATGGAAAAATGAATATGACTTGATCAGAAGATGCCGACATGGGCAATAGGTGGACAGTGGTGCCATTTCCCCAAAGTAAGGACTCCTGAAGAAAAAGACGGGTGGCCTGATAGGGCAGGGCTTGACGGAGGTCCTTGTAGACATCCAAGTGCAGCTATCAGATGGACAACTATGTATCCCCTGGTGCTCCAGGGGAGGACTGAGTTAGAGGTGGAGATGGGAAGGCATTACTGTAGAGTCTGAAGCCAAATACTAGGTTAGCCAGGAAGCTGTACAGAAAGAGAGGGTGGAAAGGTACTGGCTTAATAGGAAGAATCGGCAAAGGAAACCGTGTACAGATGAGGAAAAAGCTGGGAGACTGTTGACCCAAGAATCAGGAATTTCAAAATCAGTTTATGACAGGCATGTGGGAAAGGACTGCCCAGGTTTGCATTCTGCCTCTACCTTTTCAAAGGGGACATGATCTTAGGCAAATTGTTCAATCAGAGGTCTCAATTTCCCAAATTGTAACATGGGATGAGTATCTCTAACTCTGGGGGGACTATTGTGAGGGTCAAATAAGATAATGCAATTCCTGTTAACTCAGCAAAACACCTAGGAAATACTAACATCTATGTATTATATCCCTCTTTCTACAGTCAAATGCTGCAGGCAGGGAGGGGGCATATAATTAAGAACACAAAGATAGGGATGCCTAGGTGGTTCAGCGGTTGAGCATCTGCTTTCTGCTCAGGACATAATCCCTAGATACTGGGCTCAAGTTCTGCATTGGGCTCCCCACAGGCAGCCTGCTTCTCCCTCTGCCTGTGTCTCATGAATAAATAATAAAAAAATAAAAGAACACAAAGGTAGGGGTGCCTGACTGGCTTGGTCAGAAAAGCATGTGCCTCTTGATCTTGGGGTCAGGACTTTGAGCCCCACACTGGGTGTAGAGATTACTAAAAAATAAAATTGACAAAGGTAGTAGGTGCTGGAGTGAATTGTTTGCATATCCTCCAGAGTTATTTAATTGACCAAGTCACACATTCCTTTTTAAAACCCTTATGGGCAAGAATGAATAAGACAGTCTCTGGCCTTAGCTTCCTCCGTGGTTAGGGAACTGGACACTGGGCTGTGCAGGGGGTAGAGGAAACACTGCAGGTAGGTTTTAGAGGTAAGAGGGGGCTTATAATTAGAAGGGACTGGAGGATGGGCAAGAAATGGGGTCCAGGTCAGAAAATGGGAACAGGTAACCCTGTTTCTGTTCTGTGCACCTGGAAAAGCCAAACCCATGCACTTGCCCAAGACTTGGCTGCTGGACCTTTATAGGAGGACACTATGATCATCTGAGCTTCGTCAGGACGTAGACTGAGGCAAGGGTGCAAGGAAAGGGATGTGTGCACCAGGGGCCCACTCACCAGTCAGAAGAGGCAGGTGTCCCAGGCGTCCACTCATTCATATACACAGTCCCACAGGTTTAGTGACCAGACAGGCACACTACTTTTGATGGCATTAACTCTTAGGGAAAAAAAGGCTTACCAATGTCTTCCTTACTTCCGTTTTATAATATTCTATTGACTTTCTCTTTGTAAGCTGTCTGAAACATTTTGGAACAAAGTGAATATAAAGGGAGTAGGAAAAAAAGGAAAAATTATAGTCTTACTTTTTAAGAGAAAAATCACCTGTATCTGGATTAGGTAATAATAAATGAACTCCTTTATTAAGTATTGTCATAATAACAATGTGGTCTTTTCTGCTTCTCGGAGGAGGAGGAAGATGAGGCTCAGAGAGGTTAACTAACTTGCCTGAAGTCATACAACATATAATCCAGATTAGAACTCAGTACAACACAAAGTCTATACTCTTAACCCAGTCCCCCTAAAATAGAGCAAACTACTTAACCTCTTTAAGCCTCAGTTTGTGTTCTGGTTATCTACTGACATAGTCCAAAATTTAGTAGCTTAAAAACAACGACAATCATGGTTTATTCCCCTCATGGTGCTAGGCTTTGACTGGCATGAGCTAGGGTCTTACTTTGTTCTCAGTCAGTGGCTGGGCTGGAGTTGTCTAAGAGGCTTCCTCACTCATGTCTGACAATTGACACTGGCGGTCAGCTAGAAGATGGGGTTGTCAAGACCTTTCTGTGGTCTGGGCTTCTTCACAGCATGGTGGCTGGGTCTTAAGACACAGAAGTGGAAACTGTTAGTTCTTAAGAACAGAACTGTTAGACGGGCACAACGTCACCATCATCACTGTATTCTGCTCATCAAACAGCCAGAGTCCAGATAAAGGGGAGAAGGTATAGATACCAGCTGTCAATGGGGCCAAGTTTTAGAACCTTCACATCTATAAAAAAAATATATACAAAACGGGCACAACTACACAATGGAGACCTGTTGTTTGTGTCAACCCAAGCCTCCCTTCTTCCAGCAACAGAACTCCTGTTTTCCTTCTGGAGATCCTTTCTTTCTGGAAGATCCACTCATAAACCCACATTTCAACTCCTCATCCATAAAAACACATGATTGAATTATGCTACTATTTCCTAATAGTCTAAAAGTTCCAAATCTTCAAAAAGCATGCTACTAACCATTCTGAATGGCAAATGAAACAAGGCTGGAGAAGGATTAAAAACAAATTATGGCCCTATTTTGAAGCTCCTCAAGTTAAGAGGACTTTAGACTTAACCACATGACTTGCTTTTGCCAATAGAACCTGACAGACATGGCACCAGCAGGAACTTAAAGAGCACTTGCATGTTGGGGCTTACCTGGTCCTGCCTACTAGATGCTGGCAACATGCAGCCCAGCTGCCCCATTGGCTGGCCAACCACCTGACAAGTGGGTGAGGTTATCCCAAGGGCTCCTAGCCAATCTGCCAACTCACCTCAGCCACATCAAAGCCCAGATGAAATGAAGTAGAACTACCCAGCTGAGCATGGCCCAATTGCCAAGCCACCCCTTCAGAAGCTAATAAATGTTTATTAAAGGTACTAAATTTTGGAGTGGGTTTGTTATACAAGTTAATGACTGATAAAAGGCCCATTTACTATCCCTGACCTAGGCCAACCCCTCATACAGATAAGTAAACAGAGACCTAGCAAGGAACAAGACTTGCCCAGGGTCACAAACCTTATCGGCAACAGTACAAGGAAGAAAGCCTTGCTTCACAATCCAATAAACCCACTGGCTGTGATATTCCTTCAAGGAGCTGCCAGGATCACAAATGAGGCTCCAGATCTTTAAAACACCTAGGGAATATCAGTCCTTTGGGCAAAATCTGATATATTTTTTCATCTCTTTTTGGTTTTCAGAGGTTAAACAAATACACAAAACCTGATCAGAATGGAATGGGAGAGGTCTTTCCTGCCCTAGATATGGAGAGGATGGGCAGGGGTAAGCAGGGTTCTGTGGATACGAATTCCCTCTCAAGCCAGTTTAGGAGCTTTTCTGGGGTGCCAGGATGGGAATCTCAATCTGTCCAGCATATGTCCTGGTGCCAGGGTGATCAGCAAGGGCCTCGGGGGGGGGGGGGGGGGGCAGCTCCTTCTTGCCCTGGAAGGGATCTTCCCTGCTCTTCTGCCTAGCATACTACAGAAGCCCAGAACCTCTCCTTTCTACCCATCGCCCAAGCACCAAAAAGTGAGTGCCTCAGTCAAGCACTACTGAGTAGGGCCTTGTAGAGTCTGAAAATGTTATTACAGTGCAATGGGCACAGAGCACTGGGCTCTGGGGGCACAGGAACATGGTGCTGGCCCTCAGGATGAAGTCCACCAAGGTCCAACAATCTCTTCTTTGGACTCTGCCCAAGTTCCAGTCCAGGGCAGTGTACAAGGTAGGGACACAAAGACCTGTACACGTATGCAAGGGAGTCTGCTAGAACTGGGCTCTGGCCTTCCGGACAGCAAGCATACACTGGGAGTACAGGGACTAGAGGGCTCTTTGGGAGAGTGTGATATTCCCTGTGGACCTAGCCCTTTTTGCTGGACACCTTCTTGCTCTAGACTGAAGCCTTTTGAGTAATCTGGGCCAGGGCCCAGTCCAGTTCCAAGGGCTGTTTTTCACCCGAGGTCTGATCTCTCAGAGACTGAAGGTCTTAGCCTCTACACTCTCTCTCCCTACTGCCTAGGATCTCTGGCAGGCACATATATGGGGACTGTGATACCACTGGGCAGCTATAGCTCCAAATGGGCAGTAACTGCTCCACGGCACAGAAGAGGCAACAGCCAAGCAGGGATGGGGGCATCTGGCACAGCGTGGGTCCAGAACTCTGGCAGTCTTAATGGCTGGCTTATCAGTCCCCTGCACAGCTTGGGAATGTATACCCATACTCAGTCTTCAGACTGCTAGCCTGTCAATGGCAGGCAGGAAGACTGCTCAAGGAGGGAGCCATGAGACAACAAAGACTTCCCTGGATGATTCCATACCCAGAGTAACCTAGCCTGAGTGCTATCTCAAGCCCATCCTCTATCCAAAACCTGGAGCCAAAGCCCAGAGGAGGTTTGATGGAGGCTGTGTTGTAGAACTGCTTGTCCAAAAAGGTATTTTTAGTAAGGATTCCAGCAGGCCTGAGACTTTGAAGAACATGTAAAGATGGAGGAAGAACCCAAAATCCTTTGTGATAATGGGACCAAATTTCCAGTGTTGGGGAAGGCTGCCTAGAAGACAGAATAAACAACTTGTGAAGAGCAGTAGGCTGATCAGAAATACTTCTCAAGGGTACCTTGGTGACTTATCTGCCTTTGGCTCAGGTCATGATCCTGGGGGTCCTGGGATCGAGTCCCGCATTGGGCTCCCCACAGGGTGTCTGCTTCTGTCTCTGCCTCTCTCTCTGTCTCTCATGAATAAATAAAATCTTTAAAAAGAAAGACCGAGAGACTTCTCAAAGGTATCAACACTAGAAAAGCAGTTTAATTATGAGTGGTAATTTCTTAGGGGGAAAAAGTAGGAGCAAGAGTACGTGCCAGACTCTGGAACAAAGCCCCACACCAGAGACCAGCCCAAGTGGCCACACCTTAATCACCCAGTTCACAGGTCCGGAGAAGGCACTCGGAACCCATGAGTTACTCAAAAAGATCTGCTATGGCAGGTGACCTCTCCTGGGAATTTGAACACAGGGGAATTGGTCAACTTGTAAGGTGAAGTTAGGACAGAAATGGAAATTTGAAGGAATATCGCCAGAGAACAGAACAAACACCTGGATAGATGGCCTAAGACTGGCAGAGGCAGGCACAGGTACTCCGACGCCAACTTCCTACTGCTTGAGGTAACTGGAGTGGGGCTCAATTTCTTGCTGCCTAGGAGAATGAAGGACCTGTTTTGAGTGGGCCAGGAAAGAGGTGGGAAGAACAAGAGGCAGGAGAGGCCAGGGCATACACGATCACGTGCAGGAGTAAGGGTATTGTCCTGATAGTGAGCAGTCAGGTAAGGGTTTCACAGGGAAGAGACAGGACTCAGAAAAAGCACTGTGGTGGCCAGTGGGAAATGGGGGAGGGAGAAGCCAGAGACTGGGAGGCTGGTGAGAGGACAAGCCCGAGTAAAAAAAACATAATGTCCTCAACTATGACAGGGAAAGAGAGGAAGAGGTGGATTCTAAAATCATCTCAGAGCAGGGAAAAACGAGACTGAGTGAGAAGCTGAAACCTGGACCTACCACTGCCTAAGTGGGTCACAACTGCTTGACATTTCAGCCACCAGGGACATCTGACCCTCCCCAACAACCCTACTGGCCATTTTTATCCCCATTTTAGTTGTGGAAACTAAGGCCCAGATAGACCAGTAAAACTCACCATGGACAGCTGCTCCCTAGACAGGAGTGAGGGAGGAAAAAGAATAGGGTGAGGGCAGCCCTGGTGGCTCAGCGGTTTAGCGCCACCTGCAGCCCAGGGTGTGATCCTGGAGACCCAGGATCAAGTCCCATGTCGGGCTCCCTGCATGGAGCCTGCTTCTCCCTCTGCCTGTGTCTTTGCCTCTCTCTGTGTATCTCTCATGAATAAATAAATAAAATCTTAAAAAAAGGAAAAAAAAAGAAAAATAGGGTGAAACAGACTAGACCAGACTCTGGCTAGGCAGGAGGGCCCAGGTACTTTGAGAAAACACAAACCATCCCATCTCAGAGCAAGTTGGGATCCAATCTCTTTATTGTCCGGGTACCCTCCCAACTCCAAACCTATAGAAAAACTCCAAGCCTGGGAGTGTTCTGGGAGGGGAGGTAGAGTGTGGGGAAACCTCTGTGTTCTGCCCTCTGGCCTGGGCAGTGCCAACAGGGAGGCTGTGTGGGGACGGGAGGCTGATAACTCCACCTGCAGAGGATGTGGCACTGGCTGGGATGTGTGGGGGAGGAGGTGCCTGCTGCCAGCTCTCCTGGGACCTGCCGGGGGTGGTCTCCAGGGTTGGGTGCCCAGCTTTAGGCCTGGTACAGTGCACGCCCTTCTCCTGCCGGTGGCCATCGCTCCTGTCAGGCTGAGAAAGAGAGAGACAAAGGAGAGACTGAGGCTGGGAGGAAGAGCCCCTGGTACTCTTGATAATTGGGGTTGGGAAGACAAAAGGGAATGGTGTTTGCTATCTGCAGACAGAGATATACCTACACTCTGGCTCTGGCCTTCTAATTTTCTGGCCATGCAACCTTGGGTCAGTCTCTCTCTCCCTGAGTCTCCATTTCTTCACCTGAGCCCTGCACATCATCTGTGAACTGGCTTCATGAGGTAAAACTTAGCCTCCCTGGTAAAACCAACCAGGAAGCTCCCAGAGGACAGACTGCAGATACAGAATTTCCGAAACTGGGACAATCTTGCTGGTGGAGCAGCTCATAGCATGGAGGTGTCATATGTAGCTGTGCTGTTTTGAGGCCTTCCTCTACCCACGCCTGTCTTACTCTGAACAGAGTCCCCCAAGGAAAGGGGCAGAGCAGGGTGGTGAACACCAGCCAGGGAGTAGGCTTTGAGTCCACATAACACTGGACTCAAATTTAGGCTCCACCAATCACCACGTTGGGACTGGTGGGATACTACCAGGGGGATGCTACCCCCCCCCCCCCCCGCCCCACTTTGGTGCCTTTGTTCCCACCTCCATGATGCTAGCATAATCACAACTTTGCAGGGCTGGGATAGTTTCTGGCACAGAGGGCATTTCTTCTGGCTGGATCATGTCCCAGCCCCTAAGCCCAGCACAACCATCACCCTCTGATGATGAACAGCAGGCAAGGAATTCTCTTACCATGCAGAATGGGGGCTATGGCCACAGGAGGCTCCTGGCCATCTCCCACAGACTGAGGACCACCAGAGCCCTGTGCTTTGCTAAGCGGTTCCCTTGTATGCCTCTTCCTCAATCCTGAACAGACTTAGCTACATACTATCAACTCTTCCATCACACCCCTCTTTGACTACCCAGTTCTCCAGCCCATCATCAGGTTCATGCTGATGGTCTGTATCTTCTTCCATCAGACTCACAGCTCCTCAAGGGTGGAGGAGATGGGCAACACGGCTCAGAGTGCGCCAAGGGAACCCCTGCAGGGCTGGCCCGGCTAGCCCATCCATGACTCCTGCTTTTACTACAAAGAAACGTGGGAGAATGGCTTAGGATAGAGGGGCCTTCCTTGTTGGGCATAGTATGACCCATGCCAGGTCTGCTTCACGGCATGCCTGCCATTTCACTTCACCCGCTGACCACCAGGACCCCCGTACCTGCTTATTGCAAGGCCCCATCCTCCGCGTCTGTGTCCTGGCTGTGCTCCTGATAGGGAGGAGGCAACAAGAGATCATATATCATTCACTACCAACTCTGTGTTGTCCCTGAGGCCCTGAGCACATCTGGAGACCATACTCCAAAAGAGGGATAGACAGCCAAGGGGAATGATTATGGGAACAGTTTCCATATAGCTGGCTTGGGATCCTGAAAAGAAAGACCCTCTGTGTAGAAACATGTCCCCCGCTATACCTAGAATGTCCTTGACTGGTCCCTTCTCTTTTTTGGGGGGCCCTCAGACCAGCTCCCCATCTTTGGGGCATCTAAGCCTTTGTTAGAAGACTACTATGCCTAAGAGAGTAATTGGATCAAAAAAGGAGAGATGAGCTGGGGGCATGAGGAGGACCTCTTAACTATGGTGGCCATGAGCCCTTATGTTTTAGTGCCAAAACCCAGTTATCAATGAAAAGGAAAAAGTTCCAGATCTGGTAAAGAAGTCTTGGCTCTAATTCTGGCTCAGCCTCTATGAGTTATAAAGCTCCAAACAAGTTACTCTACTCCTCTGAGCCTCAGTTTCCTCACTGAGTAAAAAGGTGGGAAGAATAATACTTTGCACAGTGCAAGGCTGTTGTTATGGTTACATTAAGTTAAAAACTACAAGGCCTAGTGCTCATTAGGTGCCCATTAGGTAATGCATAGTAAGCACACAACAGTTATCTCACATACTGAGTCTGGTCTACCTTCCTACTTACACGCTCCTACCAACAGCTTCCTGGTTCCAATACCAGACAGAGAGATCCTTCCAGGCCTCCCTCAAGAGAACCTGTTTCCTACTTAAGCAGTAATGGCTTTTAGAAAAGCCTCAGGTAGAGTGGACAGCCAAACTTCCTGTGGCTTTCCCAGGCAATTCCAGTCCTGGCCCCCCGGAACTCTACAGACTATGTGTGCTCCCTTGAGCCACTGACTCTTCCCTCCTCCAGATTATGTAGAAAGTGAATCTAGAATGGGCTCTGGACTAAAGACAGGTTTACTTCAGTGGGAATTCTGACTGGCAGCTGAAGCAGACATGCCCCTGCTCTTCCTCACAGGGCTAGAATCTCAAGAGAAAGAGGGAGGAAGAGACTCACAGGGCCACTGTCCAGCTTGTTCCCCCTACCACTGCTGCCCTCCTGCAAGCCCCTCCCCAGCTGTGCCCTCACCAGCTCTTCCTCACTGTGCGTCAGCAGCCCCTCCTCATCGCCGTCGTCTCGAGCCTGTGCTTCTCCCTGGGGTGTGCCTGCTTCAGAAGCTGTGTCCTCCTGGGGGGCAGGTGGCCGGCTGCTGCCACCACTACTGCCCCCACCACTGCCACTGCTGCTGTCGCCCTTCTTCTTGCCATCTTGGGGGAAAAGGGGTAGGAAGAAGGGAATAAAACTCAGCCTAGGGCAGCTGCCCAGGGTAATAGCAGAAGGTAAGCCTCACCATGGTGGATCCATGGACAATCTATACCCTGTGCACTGTCCTCGCCCCATGCTCTGTCCTGTACCCATGGTCACTGAGCTAGGCAAGGACCCTTGGAAGCTGACCTGGGTTAGCCTTCTGCTCCTCGGCAATCTGCTCCAAGCGGCCCAGTAGAGCGTCGATGTTGGACTTGATCTGTGTCAGCTCTGTCTTGATGGTCTGCAGCTCACTGCTCTTTACTGGGAGCGAAAGGAGCATAGGGCTGTCACCCAGGGACTGGGAACTTGACACTAACATAAGACCCTAGCCCCCTTCTGCCAACTCAGAAGGCAGGCCAGTGGTAGGAACTGTCTCATCTGTGGTTCTTTGGCAGAGAAAAAGGTTGGAGCTGGCCATGGCCTTCACTCCAAGACTTCTGAGGCCACGTGCATAGTAACCAGCCCACCTTTCTGAACTTGGGGACTTTCCCCCTTTGATCTCAACTCCTGAAAGGGACTAGAGATGGTAAGAATGCAGGTGTGATATGCACTTGAGCAAGCATATGTGTTTTGTTTTTCCTAGTGTTATAGATAGGATTATGCCTAGATTTCAGGTACATAAATGTGTTTTATCATCAGATTTCCTGGGTGCCTGACTGCAGCATGTGTACACCAGAGTGAACATGGAGTAGTGGGCCTGGGCAAATTTGCCCTTACTAGAGAAAAAAGGACACCTTGTCCCTACTGGGTTCCATGGGACAGCACTGGACATTTCTGTGTCCAACCCAAGCCCCTCCTCATCAAATGTCAGGCTTTTCCTCTTAGAAATGCATAAAAATACTCACTTGGTTGTGGCAGAGCTGCGCGACTGTGGGAGATTTGTTCCTTCATCTATTTTCCAATGTAAAAATATGTGATTCTATTATTTTGCTAATGAGAAAAATAAAAATGATCTATGAAGAAGTTCTAGTCACTCACACTTGATCTTGGCTGAGCCGGCAGTAATGGCTGTGGAGCGGGCAAAGAGCTTGACAGGTATGGTGGTTTTGACGCGCCGGACCAAGGGGACTGTGACCCGTGGTCGCTTCACAGGGACCGCCCTGGGCACTGGCACAGGTGACAGGCGGCCCCTATAGTCGAAGAGCCTGTAGGGGCAAATGGGCCAGAGGCTGGAGCATGGCCTGTGGCCACCAGAGGGCACTGCGACTCTAGACCAACATGCGGCTGGTGGGCAGCCTACACTCTACACCTCTACCGACCTAACAAGCCACCTGAGGGTAAAGAGGAAAGGCTTTCCAGGCCTTAAAAGCCACTGAGACTCTCATTACATCCACCTTTCCTACCAGCCAGGTTGGGTAAGGGCAGGTGAGTGGTAATGGTTATAGTCCCGGTTCACAAAAGGAGCCAACAGACCAGCCCCAGAAAGGAGCTTTCCCTAGATCCCCCTGATACCCAGGCCTGCTATTACCTGACCTGTCTTCTGCTGAGTCAACTGCCACCCCAACCTCTGGTCAGAGATTGCAAATGTCCCTAAAGCAATGCAAATTGCCAACTCAGAACAAAAAGATGTAGGAATGGACAATCCCTAAACCTGCCTGAGCCTCAGTTGGTTTTTTTTTTGTTTTTGTTTTGTTTTGTTTTTTGAGCCTCAGTTTTTATTTGCTTCATGAGGACGGTTACCTTAAATTCTGTGCCAACTCCCCCCCCAAGCCCCCCCCCCCGCCCCCAAGGCTGCTGTGCAGGCAAAGAATGAGAAACTTGGTTAAAAACACACATGTTAAAAGATGTGACAGGTAGGCCAGGGTACTAAGACTGTCAAACCGGGAGCCTATGACCTCAGAGGCATGAGGCTAGAGTCCAAGCCCTCATCCTCATTCTGGGCCCCCTTAATTACCCCATTCCTCTTAGTCCACTTCACAGATGGACAGGAAGAAATCCAGCAGAATATCAAGGTTAGGCAGCTCAATCAGAACCTTGGGCTCTCCAACTGTATGCTGCCCTCAATTTCAACACCCAGCCCTCTCCAAGAGGGCTTCTTTTCCTGCTCATTAGGCAGAAGCTCATAGGCTGAGGAAGGGTCTTTCATACCACATCTGCTATTATTGCCTTTCTGCAGGGAACAGCAGCCTTAGGGGTACACTATGGGATCACTTTGGTGACAGCCAGGAAACATGCCAACACTGGGCAATTCAATGCCCCATGGCTTGGCACTCCTTTGTTCAGAGAGCCCCTGCCCTAGGGTGGTGATGGCTGGAGATGAAGAGTCTCTGGGAATGGATCCAGTCCCAGACCCTGCATTTCTGCCCCTAAGGGGAGGGGGCGGCTCTGGCCTGGGTCAGAATCACTGAACCACAGAACCCCAGAGCTGGAGGAGCCCTGAGGGATCACTTGGTGCAAGCCCATTTCATAGAATGGGAGGGGATCTGCCCAAAGACACATGATCCATTCAGTGGCAGAGCTGAGATTAGCACCCAGGTCTTCTCACTCCCAGGCTAGGGAACATTCCACTACACCACACTGTCTCCTAAAACCATTCAGTGGTAAGAAAACCAAGGCTCAGAGAGGTTCTGTTCTTCCTTCCCATAGGCCAAGCAGGAGGGAGAGAAGAAGTTTGGAACAGCCCCATCATGATTTTCACTCAAGAATGTGGCTGGTGCCATGGAATGGAGTTCAGAGCTCAAGGCTGCAATCTGATGAAGAAGGGGGCCACAGACTACCAAGGTCTAATTCAGACCTCCAAAGGATCGCTGACCTCTTAGCTATAAATGAAAGGCCAAGAGGCTCACAGTGAGCTCTGAGGTCCCTTCTACCTGGCTGAGCACCTCCAAAAGGTAAGGAGACTGAACAGCAGGAGTGGGAGGACTCAAACTCCCTGTGCCTAGTAACCTCTAATTCAATTTGCTATTTTTAAATGTTTCTTGCTACCTAGTCCTGTTGAGCCCCACCCTCAGATTAGGAGGAGGAAGGGCAGAGAGTGGGAGACAGTGTGGAGTGGGGGAAACTCTGACCTGGGGACCTGAAGAACTAGACCCTAGTTCCAGCTCTGCCACCAATTGGTGGAGCAGCCTTGGGCAGATGCCTGTCCACACCTCTGGGCTCTGGTTCACACTTGGGAGGACCGAGTGGGCTGCACCAGCAATCTCTCAGGACCCTTCCAGCTTGGCTGTTTCATGCCTGGGCACGCCCCTCCTCCTGCTCACCTGTCGTAGAAGTCGTCCCGGTAGTAATCATAGTCAAAGCTGTAGCCACTGGGGAAACAAAGGGGAGAGGGCCAGGGCTTAGGGACAGCCACTCAGCCCGCTCTCCATAGGTCCTCATCTCCAAATGCCTCCCCAGACTCTAGGCTCGCCACACTGTCACCAACCAGTGTTCACTCCCTCTGTGGAAAGAGGGACCAATCCCACCCAGATGGAGAGAGACAAGACAGAGCGCCCCACCTGTATATGGCAGATGCTGCTCTCTTTAGCCCCTTGGGTCTGTTGGGCTTGGGCTCTCCAGCCATGTTGATATCTGCGTAGAGGGAGGGAGGAGGCACAGTCAGATGCAGGCAGAACAGTAGGGTATCCAAACACGTATCACACACACGTGAGCAGCAATTTCTATGTGTTTATGTGAGGTACACATGGACTTTCCTAACTAAAACAACCAACAGAGGTCTTTACACATTAGATTCATACCCGCACATCACAGAGATACACCTATTTACAAATTTACATTCAGACACCTGCATGCATGCTCACAAACCTCTCACTCATGCACACATGCCATGGGCATCACACATATATATGCATTCTCAAGTACACTCATGTAAATAAATACTGCAAATACATATCTTCACACACATGTTCATGCATCCAAGTAATCAAATAACATAGCTGACTCCAACGTCCATATACATAACTGCCCATACACAAATGAGCCACTGCACATTCAAGCAAATGTCCTACCAAATATCTTTATACCTAGAATGATGCTCAGCATATGACAGATGTGTGTATATAAATATGCATATCTGCTTATATGCACTAGTATATTCTGACACACATTTGCATATATATACATACTAAAGATGTGTCTACATGTTCTCCACACGCTTAGCTATATCTGCATATCACATATACAAATATCTCTTCTTGAACACAAGATACACAGAAGTAGGTGCACTGTACACCCTCCAAGGTAGACTGCCACATGGCCACATCGTATATACACAGCACCAAGGCCAAAGGCACCGCTTTACCTTGTGCTCCCAGCCCCTCCTCCTGGCTCTCATAAAGAGTTCTAACCTAAGCCATCTGTAGCCCAATGTAATAGGCTATGCTAGTTCAACCTTCCTTTTCTCTTAGGAATCTGCATTTTAACTGGAACTATAAGGCTTGTCACTAAGAGTCACTGTGAAAGCAAAGACAAGACAGAAGCATTTTTAAGAAGCTCCTAAAATACTCCCATACAGGCAGATTTTATAACTACTTCATTTATAACTTAAATATAATTTCAGATAGAGGTAGTGGGTAGTAGTAAGGGAAACAGAAAAGTGCCTAGGGAGGAGCTAGAAAGTGAAGGCTGGAACCTGCTCAGAAAAATACTAGAAGCAGGGCCAAGGAGAGACACTTACCCAGAGTCTGCCCGGCCAGCACCCGCCCATTCTCTCCCAGCACAGCTGCCCGGGCATGACGCTCGTTGGCATACTGCACAAAGGCATAGCCTTTGTGCACAGAACAGCCGGCCACACGGCCATACTTGGAGAAGATGGTCTCCACATCTGACTTCTTCACCACAGCTGTGTTGAGGTTTCCGATGAAGACCCGAGAGTTGATAGACTTGGGGTCATTCTTGTTGGTTACATTGCTTGTCTGGATCTTCAAGGACATGGTGGCCACCTGAAGAGAGAGAGCCACCATGAGAGAGAAGCTGGGTCCCCCAGATGGGCTTAAGGGCTATCCATGGCCCACATCCTGGCTAAACTGGATTGCTTTGTGCCCTGCTACACATTCACCCCCACAGTATCCAGCCTCTCCATTTTACATCTTGCTGGGCTGCTGACCTCATGGCCAGGTGCTTTATACACGTTCCCTCATTTGGTACTGATATGATAAGCAGAACCAGGACATTTCACAAGGGAAAAAATGCACATTCAGAGGCCACAGTGCTAATGAGCAACAGAGTTATAATTTGAACTCTGGTTGGCTTGAGTCTAATTATTTTAACCCCATTCCTTCTTTAATGTTTATCTGAAACGTTACCCCATGCAGGATCTAAATTTGAAGACCTTCCACTGTTTTTCTTCTGTTCTTTCCATGTAGAAGAAGGCAAAGAAGTCACGTGGGAACTGCAACTAGTATCAACTAGAACAATGACCACATTATGAAAATTGCTTGGGTCTGATCCAGACATCAACCTAGCCTTTTGGCTTTCTTTACTGGTACCAGCTATTTTTAAAAAGGTGTGCTAAACAAGCCTCACTGAGCACTCTCTGCCGGCTAGGGATGGCATGCAATATTGAATAATCACAAGACCCTCTAAACACTACTATTGTTCATATTTTACCAGAAACAGACCCCAATAAGTTCTTCAACTTGACAGGAATGAGCACTCAAACTCAGGTCAGTTGGTCCTTACACACCCCCTTTTTTCCCCAGCTTTATCACTCTCCTTTCCCAGAGCTAAAGCCAATGTAATAGTTAAGTCAGCATATTTTACCTAAGAATTGTTTTTAATAAATTAATTTTTTAGAATTACTCATTTTTATACTGACTCAAATTTTACTGTTTGCTTAGAGAGCATAATATATCTACCCTTTGCTCTCTACACTCTGGCAATGTCTTTTACCCCAAGGGGCTGTACAAATCTCTCCTACCCCAGCCCCTTTTGTAACTCCCTTTTGTAACACTATTTCAATACCCTGCCGTAGAGCTATTACAGAAGGTGCTAAAGACCCTAAGCAGTATGTATAAAAACTCTCATCAGCCTAGGTTAATAGTAAACACTTGCCTACTAACCTAATATTTTTGGGCGGAGGGAGCTTCTTTTCAGGGAATTAGAGCAGAGTGGAGGATAAGCTGGGAAAGGCATATCTTTTGTTCCGCCAGGTAAGAGACTCTTCTTCAATCCCTCCAACCTGGAAAAGGGCATCTTCTGACCAGCAGGTGGCACTGATCACAAAGAAACTAAAAGCTGGGGCCTGAGAGTAATTGCAGAGGAAGAAACCCACTCCTATGGTGGGCTTGCAGTAGCTCCACAGATATACTGGGGGCAAGTGTGCACCATCCTAGGTTAAAAAAAGGGGGGGTGCTGAGAGGGTATTGCTATTGATGAAAGAGTTGGTGCTAAGCTTTGGAAAGGGCCTAGAAGGGACAAACTCTTTGTTAACTCAGTTTACTTTTGTATCCAATCATTTGTCAAGCAGTATGGAACACAAAAGATATCACACCCATGAAAACACTTAATACTGTCCATGAGCAACAGAAAATGCTCAATGAATATGGGTTCCCCTGAGCCCTCCATTCCTCACAGTCCTCTCAGATAATCCCCCTATCTAGATGACAAGCCATTCAAAAGCTAATTCCTTAGCCATCCATGGACATTAAAAAAAGTTTGTGGGGCTTCTCCATGGGCATCAGATAACTCTCCTGGTTGGTTCAGCTCAGAGCCATGAAGTTTTGGCTCAGGGAGGGGCTACCTACTTCGGCTGAAGGGAACCAACCACTGGCCTGGGATGCAGACCAAGACAAAAAGGGGGGGGTGGGGATGATGGTTCAGACCTGTTGAGGACTACTAGGCTCTGCCACTGACCTGGCAGGGACATGATAGATGCTGGGTTCCCTCAGATCTCTGGCTGGAGCCTCTAAAACCACTGAGCAGGAAGCATTTGTTGAGCAATCTCTGGTGATACAGCAGAATCAGCACTCACTCCTTGGCTGGTGAGTAAAGTTCTTCAAAGTTTGGCCATACCCAGTCTTTTCTCTCATCACTTGGGGTTTAGGACAATGCACACAGGACTTTGTAAATGGTGAAGCTCTTTATAGGATCTAATATTACTCAGACTGGTTGAACTTCTTGTTAACACTGCCATTGGTGAGACCCATTCTAAATGAAGGTCAAGGTCAGACTGGAGCACATTCTGAACAATGCCCAGAAAAGGTAGTCAGAAGCCACATCACACAAAGGCTAATACAGAGAAGCGACCAGGGGAAATGTATGCCTATGGCCATTCTCGGTGAGGCATTCGCAGGGCCATGAAGAAATGTCCACCTGAAGCATGAAGCATGCTCCAGCACCAACTCCTCCCTATACTCCCTATCTAATCAGCCCCTCAATCACTTTCAAGGCCCGTACATTCATCCTAAGGGCAGTCTGTGCTGCTACTGTGTGTACTCCCTAAGCCCAAAGGGATAGTTATTGTAGAGTATGGAAAGGCTTCTGTGTTTAAATGCATTTTATGAGACTCCTGAAAGTGAGGGATCAAGTTAGGGGTAGGAAATGAAAAGTGTGCCCAGGCTAGCTCTTCTGGAACTGCTAGGTTCAAGTACAGAATCCCAAAGAGTCAAGAATTCTAAATTCAGACATGGTCTTCCAGGTTGTTATGAACCTAAAAATTTGTTAGCTTCACTTTATAACCTTCAAATAGTTAGACATATGGTATGTGAGTCTCCATCTGTACTCTTTGTTCTGCCCTGCTAATGTCAGAGGCAAGCCTGATGAAGCCTGGGACACAATAAGTACCCAATGAATATTAAGAGATATGAGGGAGGAAGCAGTGAGAATAATATCCCAGGAGCATAGCCCTACTTTGGGGGGGTGGGCAGGGTGAACACCACTGGGGGCTGAGGTCCCAGGCACCACAGAAGACTAGAATCTCTAACCCAAACACCCCTTCTGCCCCCCATAGACCAACCATTCCCAATTCAATCTTCCCCAAACAATTCATTTTTGGTTTTTGCAGGTTTCCCCCTGGCTTAGAGTAGGAGCCCTAGAAAATATTGACATCCTATTCAGCAGAAGCTGCTTGACTTGATAAGCTATTTCCCCCTGGGCCAAGCTCTGCCTCACAGATTAGCTGTGTAATTGAGAGCAAGGTGTCTGCAGCCCCTAGAGGCCCCATGCTTAGCAATGAACCAAGGAGAGGTGGGTAGAGGAACTGTTCTTGGTGGGAGGAAGGGGGAGGAGAAAGAACCAGACTTATTTCCAGAGATTTCTGCAATGTCGGATTAGCAGAGACTTCAGTGAACATGGAGTTTATATGTCCTCACTCTCAGGAACAGAGGACAATGGACTTGGCCACAATGCTCCAGCCCACGAGTAGCAGGGCCAAGAACCCCATGAGTCCTCCAAGTCTAGGGTTCTTATATTCCATTTTTCCTTTTGGGCTGGTGAGAGACAAGCCCTCGGGACAGTGCGGGGCTGGGAGGGGGTAATCCAGACATGATATTTTTGAGGAAAACTAGGGGACTAGCTCCCAAGTGTCTTCACCTTTACCTGCTGGAGAAACAATTGCTGCATAAAAGGGGGCCCCTAAAGCTAATTAAAACCCACCAGTGACACAGGCTTTGAAATGCTTTGAAATGCAATTTACAGCTCGAAAGGATGGGCTTATTTCTCCAAGCTAATAAGAATGAGGAAATTTGGCAAAAACAAATCATTTTTCCCAGTTGAAACATTTCAGATGGAATCCAAGAGCCAAGCCTGAACATGTGGTAAAGTGACAGGGCTTTCTAAAGGTAGAAAAATCCTAAGACATGACCAGCCCTGAACTCTGGGTAAATGAGACCCCCAGAGAACTATCAAGGGAAAAAGAGCCTCTAATTATTCAGTGTCAGACTTTACATACCCCAACTTATTTAATCTTTTGTTTTTAAGTTTTTTTATTATTATTATTTATTTATTCATGATAGAGAGAAAGAGGCAGAGAGAAGCAGGCTCCATGCCGGGAGCCCGACACGGGACTCGATCCCGGAGCCCCAGGATTGCACCCTGGGCCAAAGGCAGGCGTGAAACCACTAAGCCACCCAGGGATCCCCACCCCAACTTATTTAATTCTCACAACAGCCCTGTGCAGAGGTATTTTAAATAGGGGAATAAAGACTCAGAGAGGCTACGTTATTGGTTGGTTAATACAGCAAAGCCAGAACTCAGATCTGTTCAACTCCATAAAGCCTATTCACAGAGATGCCTTGGGTACTGAATGCCAAGGTGACAGAATGTGTCATCCCAAGTCAATGACAGCCTCTTCTTGGTCATTGCCCCTTCCCCTTTCTACTACAATGTTTGCACAGGATTTTAGTGAACAAAACCAGTTTATATCCTTGATCCTGACATTATCAGTCTGATAATGAAAAGCTGAGGATCAGCAAAGGTAAGTGGCTTACTTAAGGCCATTCAGCCTAGTAAAGGGGAGTAGCTAGGGGACTTGAATCCAGGCTTCTACACACCACTGTTTCAGCAACTGTCCCAAGCCTCTGACTCTGCCATGTCAGCCCTTATGCCCTCCCAACCATAGCTATCGGGATCAAGTCTATCTTCAGCACAACCTCTGACACACTTGCCCTCAGAATGCCTACTGCTCCAACTCCATAGTTCCTCCCTGGTACTGAATCTCTTCTTCTTAAAACACTAATTTCAAAAGAAGAGCTGCTGCTCTTGGTCCTGATGCCCCGCAATGCTATGTAGGGCCTCTGTCTAGGCCAATCCCGCTGAGCACCTCTGGCCTTATTCTCCAGTGTACAGATGAGGAGCACACCAGCTTGTGGTCAGATCTCTGCCCTTAGATAACCCTGGAGATACTGGGCGGTTTTGAAGGAAAATAGCTATCAGTGATGGCAAGGCTATTTCTGGACAAAGCCAAGCAATTAGACTGATCAGTGCCCAGGGCTTCCTTGGTCCAGAGGCTCCTGGTTAACAGGCGGCCAAGGATGACAGAACATCTATTAATCTCATTAAACTCACCAGGCCCCAGCTCATTAGCATTGTCCAAATGATCATTACTGGCCAGACAGGACTAATTTCCTAAGGAATGCTCTTAAGTTCCTGACAATTCCCACTCACATGAGAAACCCCACCTCCCAATATGTGAATACTGAGGTCTCCTAGGAGTGTAAGGAGTACGGACTACAGGTTCAGGAGGCTTGATCTTGGTTCTGATGTGTGACCTGCAACAAGTTACACAGTTTATCTGAGCCTTATCACCTTATTCTGAGAAGAGAAATAATCTTTGCCTAATTACCTTTCAGATCTGATACAAAATCAAATAGGCTAATCATTGTTTAAGTGCTCTGCTGCATCTGTAACATACTATAAAAGGATAGAGGATTATAGATATTATTACCCAACTCCTATCCCCTTCACTCACTCAACAAACATTTCTTAAGTATTCCCCTCTGTGCTGGCACTGTGGAGATTCTGGGAACAAGTGCTCACAGGCCTTGTCTTCTACTTGCTTTGACCTGTTTCTTAACTATTTCCTAACAATAAAGGGAAAAATTCACCAAAAATATAAGTATGATATATAAACTTAGAATATGCCCCTTAAACTCACTAAGCTTCAGATTCCTCAATTGCAAAATGGGAATTATACCAATCCCAGAATTATTAGAAATAACAGGTATAAAGTGCCTGGTATAATGACTAGGACCAGTCATTCTTACATACAAGAAACTCAAATGCCCTGGGCCTATGAAAACAGATGTATCTAGCCCAGCACTCTAGATCATCCACATTCCAGCCCTATATTCTTTACCCCTGTCATTTCCCAGTGCTCCATACTCTGCCTAAGAATAGAGGAGTCAGGAGCAGAGGGCCTACACACACTCTCTCCCTTGTCCTAGTGTCTGGAACCAAACCTAGAAATTTAATAAAGATCCCCCCAGCCTATGCCTGATTTGACAGGTACTACTATAAGGAGCTAGGAGAGGAAAGAACATTAGCTGGGAGAGGTGTCAAGCCTTCTGAGCCAGTGACTCACTCCTCAGCTATACCATGAAATTCTATTTCTATAACACTGTTATCAGCATCTGATAGGCCCTGAGGGGAGGCCCCAAAGCAGAGGCAGGGCTGGGGCCTCAGTCACCTTTCCCCACAGTGTAGTTTGGGTATATACCTTATCTTCCCTGTATCTTGCACCCTAACTCTACCCCTGATTGTGGCCTTAGGCTGAGGCTAGCATCTGTAACAAGCAGCCCTTCTAGCTATGAGGGGAAAGGCAGCAAGGACTGAGTAGGTACAACTTTGGCCCTATAATCCCCAATACTAAATTACATTTAGGGACCTAAAAATTGGGCTTGCTTCGGCAGCACAAATACTAAAACTAGAAAGATACAGTGAAGATTAGCATGGCCCCTGCACAAGATGACACACAAATTTGTGAAGTGTTCCATGTTTTTAAGAAAACAAAAAATAAAATAAAAATAATTGTCAACCTCTTTATTTTTGTCAAAGGAAACCATCCAAACACACATTCAATTATAGTTATAGCTATCCAAATACTCACTGGGCCAACTCATTCATCCAGCAATTGGTCTGGTACTTGATTCTCAAGGAACTCCCAGTACATCAAGAGGACATCCACCATGACTACAAAGCACTTGTGCCTGGGCTGGTGTCCACAGTCCCAGAAGTTGCCCAAAGCATTCCAGGATATTAGAATGGGAAGGAGCATTACAGAAGGCTCCACAAAAAAAAAAAGAGTATGTTTAAGTCGAATTCCTACCAGGCGATGATGTAGGGAGAGAGGTCATGCCTGGCAGGAAGGACTGTGGTACAATGCACAAAACATACCCTTCTCCTTTGTTCCCTGCTCTACCCTCCCTCCTGCAAGTATATGCACAGTAGGGCTGGAAAAAAAATGTCTCAAGATAAAAGAATTTCTTCAGTGCTGCCTCTTCTCTTGATAGCTACATACTAATTCTTATCCTGAGGAAGAAAAAAAGGGAACACAGTTCAATATGCAGAAGCTTTGTACCAGGCACTGTGTTGGAAGCTTTATAAGACTTATCTTTCACAATCCTGACCACAACCCAATGAGGTTAAGTACTATCATCTTCACTCTTCAGATGAAGAAACTGAGGCTCAGAGAGAGCTTAAATAATTTTGTCCACAGTAACATTAAATGGCATGACTAGGATAAAAAGACCCTAAGCTTATCTGGTTCTAAAGGCCGTGCTCTTCTACTCCACTAGATTGTTCCCACTGACCTCCCCTCTTCCCACAGAAAGACTGATTCTGGCTTTGCTGCTGATGTGCCACACGACCTCAGGCTCTGGAGCATGTGACCATAAAGAGCTCTTTCAGGGTTAACCATGTGACTGTGATAATCATTACCAACACTTACTGAGCACTTACTACTGCACTCAGTCTTCTGCTGTGGGGCAGGTGATGGTATGTATTGTCCTCACTTCACATATGAGGAGCCTAAGGGTGGGAGCTTAGTCAGGCAAGCCAGGAAATGGCAGAGTTGCAATCAATTTGAGACCAGAGCTAGTGCTCTGGCCCAAAATGGCTTCCATGCTAAGCACACCCTGTACCAGCCAGGAGGTCAGCTTCTAACACTTTCTAATCCTTTGGGCATAAATGCATGGGGTCTTGCTGAGGGCATTCTCTCACATCCAAGAGCCAATAAGCACTTGCTGTGAGCTTGGAGGATGGCCCTCCCTCCCCCTTCCTATACCTTAAGGGGCCGGCTCCTCACAGTGATAATGTGGCAAGATTAGTCACTGCTTGCTGTTGGTTGATTATAGCTATTCTTTTCTGTAAATGAAGTTTAAAAGTCATCAAAGGGTCTGTCAGCTGTGACTTATGAGCCTCTTTCCCGCAGGGAAGTCAGGCAGTGACAAATGCCCCTCTCATTCTGCCATCCATTATGAGTCGGAAGGTGCCATGTTCCAATTATTGGAGACCCCGATGGAGCTCATGGAAAACCCTGTTCCAAGCTGTGGCCATTATTCAGGCCTGGCAGCACTGTGCCGGCAGGGTTACCCTAGGTCCAGACCCCACCGGGTAAGAATGGAATAAGAGCAGGTTTCTGATTTTGTGAGCCAGCCCTTACCATCCCTTACGTGTGTTATCTCTGGTGGATTTGTCCTACACGTATTTCACAAACCAGTAAAAACAAAGGCACCATGAGGGCTGCCCCAAAGTACCCAGGATTAAGACTGCCTAAACAAACAGACATGAGGAAATAAGGTCATGCTGCCATGTGGAGAAGGTGAATATGATGCTCAGGAGAACAGAAGATAAGATACTTAGGATGTTCAAAGAAGGTAGTGACTGAAAGGGCCCTTACAGATCATCTAGTGTGATCATCTGCCTCAGTACTCAATACTCATTATGGCACATCCTGTCCAGCTAAATGCTGAGGAACCAAAGATGAATGAAATATAGGCCCTGTTACTGAAGGTAGATGAGATAATTAAGGTCTGAAGAAGTGACTTGCCCAAGGTCACAAAAATAAGTTAGGATCAGTGATGGAATGAGAAAGCAGGTCTCCAGAACTCTTGTGAAGTAGAAAAAGTAGAGAGACAAGGAGCTCTCTTGTGTGCCAGGTTCTTCATGCAGAAAATGGCATAATAGTTAAGAATGCAAGCTCCTGGCGCACCTAGCTGGCTCAGAGGAGCTCTTGACCTTGGGTCATGAGTTTTGAGTCCCATGTGGGGTGTAGAGACTATTTTTTAAAAAACAAATTTTTTTTTTGAGAGAGAAAGAGCACATGTGCACACGCACAAGCTGGGGAGAGAGGCAGAGGGAGAAGCAGACTTCCTGTTGAGCAGGCAGCCTGATTCAGGGCTCCATCCCAGGACCTATGGATCATGACCCAAGCCGAAGGCAGACACAACAACTGAGACCATCCAGGCACCCCTTAAATAAATTTTTTAAAAACTTAAAAATATATATATAAATAAAATAAAAGAGTACCAGCTTCTATTCAAATCCCACCTACACACTTACTAGAGGTTTGACTTCTGGCAAGTGCCTTAACTTAACCAAGTCTCAGAAAAATGGGGATTCAGAGCTGTGGTGAGGCTTAAATAGGATAATACTAGTTATGATAACAGGCACATATTAAGTATTTCAAAATATTATTTATCATCAAGTAATTCCTGAAACAACCCTTTGAGGTAGGTATTATTAATCTCATTTTACAGACAAGAAAACCAAAGCAAGAAATAAGTTTATTCCATTTCTTTCAAGTCCTTTAGCCCAATTCTTTTAGACTCTGGTGTTAGACCAATTAACAAAAACTATCCTAAATCTTTTTCCTTTTTGCTTCTTTCAAGAAAGAGAGAACAGGATAAGTAGGCCAAGGATAGGAAGTTCAAGGACTTGCCACTCAACACTTTAGGAAGTGATATATCTACTCTAGGTCATGCTAGATCCTGCAAGGAACAATGATCCAGGCTGAGACTGCAACAATCTTCCTGAGGCCTGGGCATCTGAGAGGAGGGTATATTCCTGAAGAGGCTGGTATTCCTGGACCCTCTCTCCTTGACATTGGACGACATTAGGAAACTAGCCAGGAAGTTGTAAGTTTCGCAGTCTTGTCTCATGGTTGCTTACAGTAGTCTTCCCTATCCTAGGGAGTTTCTTAAAAGTAAGGTGGACAGAAATATCAGAAAGGGAGACAGAACATGAGAGACTCGTAACTCTGGGAAACGAACTAAGGGGGGTGGAAGGGGAGGTGGGCGGGGGGTGGGGGTGACTGGGTGACCGGCACTGAGGGGAGTACTTGATGGGATGAGCACTGGGTGTTATTCTATATGCTGGCAAATTGAACACCAATAAAAAATAAATCAATATAAAAAAAAAGTAAGGTGGACAGATTGATTCTCGAATAATACAGTATACCCAAGAGCGTGACTGGCTGAAGCAGATGAGCAGCCAAGACATAACAGTGCACTTGAATCTTCCAGGTGCACAGCCAAATTATCACTGTACAAAATTTTACATTCTAATTGAGCCTATGAGGTGCTATCTTTCCAAAGTAGAGTGGGTCATATGATACAGCATAGAGAGGAGTATAATCTGCTGTGAGAAGAGGCCTGTCACCAAGCAGGAGCCGAAGCCTACATGTTTATTCCCACATAAGAGGCCATGTAATCAGGTCAGGAGAGCAGCCTCTGAGGCCAAAATGCCTTCACTCTGTCACTGAACTAGCTGTGTGACATGACCTTTGGGTAGTGTCTTAAGTTCTTAATGCTTCAGTTACCTTATCTGTAAAATGGGCACAGCAATAAATATCTCTGGGGCTGCTAGAGTATAAAATTTAATTCAATTCATGTGTTAAGATCAGTGTCTGGTACATTACAAAGTATGTAAATACTAGCTACTGCTGCCACTATTGTTATTGCTGGAAACTGCAAGAACTTTTCCTTAGGAGTATCAAAGGGAAGGTGGTGAATCCTGCTGTAATAATGTCACCCAGAACTGAATTGTGATGAAGGAAAGAACACTAGAACTGTGGATACAATAATCTCTTCAAGTGTGTCACCAAAATTCTAGTATTTGGAAATGTGTCTTGAACATAAAAGGAATCACAAGAGTAGGCACTTATTAAGTGTTGAATAAGGGGCGCCTGGATCGCACAGCTGACTAAGCACCCAACTCTGATTTCGGCTCAGGTCATGATCTCAGCGTCCTAGGATCGAGCCCGAAGGTGGGCTCCACGCTCAGCACAGTCTGCTTGAGATTCTCTCATACTCCTGCTCATTCTCTCACTCTCTAATAAATAAATCTTTAAAAAACAAAAAGTGTTGTATGAACAAATGAGTATCTAGAGTAAAGCAGTACCCTACAAGAGAAAACAACTTGAGAAGGGGGTCAAGAAGACGCCCTTTCCTAAGTACAATTTCCAAAAGGCCTCTCTGTACCTGAAGGATCCAGAAGGCAGGCTGGGCTTCTCTTCTGGGCAATGGGGACCCAGGGCCCAATACTGCAAGAAACCTTTGTTTGCTGCTCACTGTTCTGTGTCTCTGACATGACCTCCACATCCTGTGGCTAGTCTATTCTGAACAAGGCAGCAGAAGGCTGTGCCATTGTGGTGCAGATATCCCCATTTTCCAGACTATCTTAGAAGAAATAAGGGACTCTGAGGGACACAGAGAGGGAGGCCTAACCTCTCTCAAGAGTGAGCTTGCCCTAAATTACAATAGCAATAGGGGATTACTAGCTTTGGATTTCTGCTCGCCTGTGGAGCCCTGGGTCCTAAATTCCACCTCTACTAGCTGTATGAACTTGGGAAGGCACTTCACTTCTTTGAGGTTCAAGGTTCTCCATCTCTAACATGGGTTAAAAAAAAAAAAATCCCTCTCTGTCCACTTGCAATGCAGGCTGTTGTGAGGGTCAAAGAGATAATAATACATGGGAGTATACTCTTTTACACGAGATATGCTTCATAAATATGGAAGGAAAGTTGCCTGGATGGACTGCTGTTGCAGGTCTTCCTAGACAGAGGCACCTGGGCAGGAAACCAGTTGGCTGGAAGTAGGCGGTGGATGGTGCACAACTTGGCAACACAGCCAAGCACTGTGCCCCTCGGGTGTAAGGGCAGTTGATTAAAATCCTTTCATGTGGAATCAACATTTTGCTCATTACAATAATTTTTCTCCTTGAAAATACATGAATGCTACCCCTCACGGCCCCACAAAAGCTTGATCCTGCAGAGAGCATATGCATTGACATATATGTTTTTCTAATTTCCTACATTCAGACCTCTCTCCAGAGTGCCGATCTAAACATATCTTAGAGCTCACTCAAGGCATGACCCTACAGTACCATATGTTTGGCCCAAAGGGGACCACTGAGAATGATGTCACAGTCATAGCCACTCTGCCTTTGTCCCCCTGGTAACAAATTAACTCCACAAACATTATGAAGCATCTGTCTCTTGAGTGATGAAGCATGTTCCTGCCACCTCCTGTTTAAGACTCTTAAGATTTGAGTCCAACTCCTTTAATGGGGCTTAGAAGCCCCTTCATGAGTTAAAGCTATCAAATCCATACACAACAATACTCTAAGGGGTTGTAAGTCACACTCACTTTACCAATCAGTGAACCCCAGTTCAGACAGGCAAGTTGCCCATGGTCATACAGTGAGCAAGTTGACATGAACTGGGTTCTTCTGAAGGACTGGATATCAGACTCCAAAGTACTGAATCGAGTTTGAAACCACCTTTTAGGGGATCCTTGGGTGGCTCAGCGGTTTGGTGTCTGCCTTCGGCCCAGGGCCTGATCCTGGAGTCCCGGGATTGAGTCCCACATCGGATTCCCTGCATGGAGCCTGCTTCTCCCTCTGCCTGTGTCTCTGCCTCTCTCTCTGTGTCTCTCAGGAATAAATGAATAAAATATTAAAAAAAAAAAAAAAAAGAAACCACCTTTTCTTGGACAAGACTATATGAGACAGGTGTGGGGACGGAGCATCATCTGGTTCAGGCAAACCCTTCCTTTCAGGGTGCTGCTTAAACACCGTCCCTTAGTGGAGACTGCCAATCTGACTTCTTCCACCCTCAGAGCTGCAGAATTGCTCATAAATTTGGCATAATGACCAAAATGTTCATTTGCATGTAATACGGTACATATTTGCATATCTAAGCTCAAGGGGGCAGTAATGTCACCAGCATCAAATAAAAGCCAACCAATGAACCACAACAACTTAGGAGGGGGAAAATCCCCCAAGACAGCAAACATAACATACCCAATGAACTTCTAAACTAGTCAGTTAACTGATCATACAGAAAGAAGCAGCTGTGGTATCTGTGGTCTTTCCCCCTGTCAACATCTTAGAAAGAATTAATCAACCCTTTCTGGTCTCTTTTCCCTCAGAAAAAAAGAGACACTAGGGGCACCTGGGTGGCTCAGTGGTTGAGTGTCTGCCTTTGGCTCAGGTTGTGATCCCAGGACCCTGGGATGGAGTCCTGCATCAGGCTCCCTGCAGGGAGCCTGCTTCTCCCTCTGCTTGTGTCTCTGCCTCTGTCTCTCTCTCATGAATAAATAAAATCTTTATAAAAAGAAAGACAGAGACAGACACAACACTACACAAGTTTCTACACTCCAAAAGCTGGTCAAAAAAACTTTCCTTAAAACTTTAATACAGGTCTCAGCTGTGGGAGCAAGAGCACAAGCCATGGAACAGAAAGACCAGGATTTAAATCCATGATCAACTACTTACTTATTAGTCCTATAACTCTGGACAAGTAATTAAACTCCCTGAGCCAATATTCTCTATTAAGCATGTACTGTGCCATATACTCAATCATCCATCCTTTCATTCACATAGTAAACCAAGGCCTATGAATTTGGCCTCCTAAAGATTTTAAAATGTAGCTCTCTCTATTCTTATTACCACTTCCCCAATTCATCCTCCACACAGTCATTGGAATAATATCACCATATCATTCCTCTGCTTAAAACTGAAATTAGGGGGATCCCTGGGTGGCTCAGTGGTTTAGCACCTGCCTTCGGCCCAGGGCGTGATCCTGGAGTCCCAGGAATTGAGTCCTGTGTTGGGCTCCCTGCATGGGGCCTGCTTCTCTCACTGCTGTGTCTCTGCCTCTCTCTGTGTCTCTCATGAATATATAAAATAAACAACAACAACAACAACTCAGGCAGCCCAGGTGGCTCAGCGGTTTAGAACCGCCTTTAGCCCAGGGCCTGATCCTGGAGACCCAGGACTGAGTCCCGCATCAGGCTCCCTGCATGGAGCCTGCTTCTCCCTCTGCCTGTGTCTCTGCCTCTCTCTCTCTCTCTCTCTCTCTGTGTGTGTGTGTGTGTGTCTCTCATGAATAAATAAATAAAATCTTTAAAGAAAAAAAAATGAAGTTAAAGTTTTGCTTTATTATTTCAAAATTTGTAGCCAATAATTTAGGTATTTGTATTCCTTAGTGTATTTATTTAGTGTATTTATTTTTTGAAATTACAAGGAAAAAAAAAAGGAAATTACCATAAGAAATCACCTAAACCCCTACTCCACTCTAGGATGGAACTCCTGTTGGCACCTTGGTATAGTTCCTTCCAGTGTTTTTTTCTTTTGCATTGTATTTAGATTACACAGTAAAATCATGTATCCAATTCTGTAGCCTAATTTTTTTCAATTATTTTAATATATATATATAACATATTTGTCTTTATTGCTGCATAGTTTTCAATAAGCCCCATTTTTTAGAACTACTGTTTTTAGTAACTCAAAGTTTTCTACATGAACTTATAGTTTAGACTGGTTGTAGTCAGGTGGTCATTTATGCTTCTCCCATTTTCTCATGATTATAAATAACATCTAAGGTAAGGTTTATTCTAATATTTGATTATTTCCCTAGGACAGATTCCCAGAAGTAGAATTACTGTGTCAAGATCTATAAACATGGGGAACCTGGGTGGCTCAGCGGTTGAGCGTCTGTCTTCAGCTCAATGCGTCCCACATCAAGCTCCCTGCATGGAGCCTCTTTTCTCCCTCTGCCTTTCTCTGTGTCTCTCATGAATAAATAAAATCTTTAAAAAAAGAATCTATAAACACTTTTAAGACTCTTGAGATACATTAATTGCTTTCCAAAAATGCTATACCAATTTATACTGCTATCACCAATGAATGCCACTTTCATGACAACCTCACCAGAACTGTATTAAAATGGGGGGAAGGGTGCCTGGGTGACTCAGTCGGTTAAGGGTCTGCCTTCAGCTCAGGTCCAGGATCTTAGGGTCCTGGGATCAAACCCCATGTCAGGCTCCCTGCTCAGCAGGGAGTCTGGCCCTCCTCTCACTTGTGTGACTTGTGTGCGCATGTGTGTGCTCTCTCTCAAAATAAATAAATAAAATCTTTTAAAAATAAGTGAATAAAATGGGGGTCAGGGGAGTGTAGAAAACTGGGGTTAATTAGGAGGGAAAAGACAAATCTTCATTGTTGTTTTCTTTTTTTTTTTTTTTAATTAATTTGTTTATTTATGATAGTCACAGAGAGAGAGAGAGGCAGAGACACAGGCAGAGGGAGAAGCAGGCTCCATGCACCGGGAGCCCGACGTGGGACTCGATCCCGGGTCTCCAGGATCGCGCCCTGGGCCAAAGGCAGGCGCCAAACCGCTGTGCCACCCAGGGATCCCCTCATTGTTGTTTTCATGTGTATGTGAAGATAATAGTGTCTTATTAAGTTTTTGAGTCTACAGAGTTTTGAATACCATAAAGAAGTAATTATAGGTTCCTAGGCAGAGGGATAATATGCTGAAAATTTCATTTATCAAAAACTATTTATTGAACATGTATTACTGTCAGACATCTTACAAAATATAGACATAAACAAAGTACAATCTCTGCCCTGGAGGAATTTGCAGTCCATTGGTAGAGATCTCAGAAAAACCAGGACTTCTATTTCATCTTGGTAAGGGCTAGGACAGGAAGACTTAGGAACTCAAAGGACAGGAAAGAAGAAAGAAGTCAGGAAGGACTCAACAAGATCTGATTCTGTCCAGAGGGAGAAGATGAAATTAGCCCACACACAAATGAGAGGGAGAACACTGTGGTAAGAGGAAAGAGCATGAGCAAAGCCGTGGAAGGAAGCTAAAGAGAGTTAACCATATTTAGGGAACAATAATATGTATTGTGGTTTGACTGGAATGCAAGGAAAGAAAAAGGGCCTGGCAGAGGCCATATCAGAAAGGGCCGCTAAAGAACCTGGACTTCATGGAACCCATGACCTACTCCTCTGTGACAAGCAGGTTAGTAAGGAGGCACTTCTAAGTCCCTACAGCTCAGGAGTCTGAACCACACAAGTCAACCTCTTGGTCATCCCACCAGGGTTGGATCCTTTTTGTCTTATGTGTTAATCTTCTCTCACGAAGCACCAAATAACTTTGAGTACTTTTCACATTTCCAATAATGCTCATGGATCAATTAATAGATACTTCATGCAATAATATACACAACTCACAATGCCCTTGCTTCCCTGGCATAACCTGCCAATCTCAGCAGATGCTCAGTAACTGCCTCTCTTGGCAGATATCCTGTCTCAGAAAACTACCTCCCCCTTCTTACTCATTCTGCCAAATAAAAAAAATGTGCCTGGGTTCAAGAAGCTATAAAGTATGTAATAACTAAGCAGCACACTGGGTGGCCAGGAGGAAGGCCTGGGGGATATAAATCCTTCCCCACTGTACATTCCTCAAGCCAAGGACTCCCTCAGCTCTACTGGCAGTTTTGGAACAGCACCACCTCCCCCTTCATAAAAATAAAATAGGTTTTTCCAATTGAGCATGTTAAAAGTCTCCTTTGAGTAGCTGCTGACCCTTCTCTAAGGTATTACCTACTTTCTACATTAATAACAGCTGCTTTAATGATGACAAGGATATTAATAGGATGACTATTTCAACAATTAAAATAATAGTAAGTCATTCTCACCCTGCTAGTTGTGTTATGAGCCATGGGCAGTGGGATCTGTTGTGCTGCCTAACCTCCATCTGAGGAGACTGTATTAAAATGGTCTATTTTCTGTGTTATCTCCTTTTGTACGCTGTGACTTCCTCATGGCAGGTCCATATTCTTTCATCTCCACATCCCCTCTGCCTTTCAGGATAGGCTCTGGCCCAGAGTGGGAACTCAAGGAGTATCTGCTGAAATGAACTCCATGTACCATTGCCCCTGCCATCCCCAGTGTCAATGCCTCTTAAAGAAGCAGGCTGTACAGAGAACACAGCCAGAAGAGACTCGAGAGAGAGAAAAAGGAGGCATTTCTGCAGAAGCCTAATCCAACCCAGCCTTTAGGAAAGTCTGTTTTATAATGTAATAAATGATCATTGTGATTTATTAATTGATTATATGACTGATGCACTGCTTAGTATTTTACTTCTCATTCTTACAAATCTTTGAGGTAAGAATTATACCAAGGTCAAAAGAGCCCTTTCTGAGGCCCTTTCAGAAAAATGACTCTGGAGTCAGACAACCTGGGTTCACATCTCAGCTCTCCAATAGATCAGCTAAATGATCCCGGGTAAATGACTTAACTTCTCTGGGCCTTAATTTTCTCATTTGTAAAATGGAAATTAATATCACAGTATTTTCTCCATAAGGTTGTTTCCCCATAAGGATTCAATGAGATAATGTATCATCCAGTCAAGCATTCAGGAATTTTATAAATTAAGAAAATTAAAGTACTATTGGCCCCATTGTTCCAAATATCACACTCTTATTGTTGAATAAAGTTAAGAGAGATACTGCTTCCTCAATAAAGCAAGACCAGAGCCAATTTCTGATTTGGTGATGGGAGGCTAAGGCAAGGAGGAGTTCGTTCTCTGAGCACAAATCCACTGATATGATGCCCATGATGAAAACTCTTCAGAAAAGGCTTCGTTTCCTATCCCCCAGGCAGATCCAGTCATTTCCTCCTCTGAAATCCAATATCCTCCATAGATCTCTGTTGCAGCAACTTTTGCTGCACTTTTGTATTCACATACGTGTCTCTCTCCAGGAGACCCTGAACTTCTTGAAGACAGAGACTCTCGTTAATCTTTGCAATCCTGGCCCTCCAGCACTGCCCTGGCAACCAGTAGATAGATCCTCAGTGAATTTCTGCTAATGAACAAGTGAGTGCTGTTTCAGTAAGTGGGTTTCCCAGTGTTCCTGACAAGGCAACTCCTTAAAAGTAAACTGTACAGTTGGTGTTCATGAAATGAGCCCAAGTTGCCATACCCACTAGTATGGCAGAACAGGCCAAGACAGTTATGGGACAGAAAACAAAGAAGAGACCGAGAAAGAAGCTGGGGATCACTGTGTCTTTGTTTGACTCTTTGACTCTAAAGAGAAGTTGAGGGGCGCCAGGCTGGCTTGGTCAGTAGAGTATCCAACTCTCAATCTTGGGGTCATGAATTCAAGCCCTACATTGGGTATATATATTAATTTTTAAAAAAGGAGGAGGGTGAGAGGGACGGAGGGAGAGGAGGAGGGAAGGTGGGGGGGGGAGGGAGAGAGAGACAGAGACAGAGACAGAGACACTGAAGCTGCAGCCCAGAGACGGACGAATCTGGGCTTTCTGTGGGGAAAAATGTACTAGGTCATCAACAAGCAAGGAAAAGCAAAGGATAGAAACCTCCATCCCTGTCAGGAATCAATACAGTGAGGAAGACCCAGCCTCCTCTTTCTCTGAATTATCTGGTGACACTGAGTAAACCCATCCACTGGGTCCCATTATGCTGGCTTGTTGGAAAGAATACTGCTCAAACAGTTTGAGGCCGAGTTCATTCCTGAGAATGTACTAATTTTTCATCTAATAAATATTTGAGGATCTACTGTGTTAGGCTTGGACTAGACATCTATAATGCAAACATGAATATATCACTAATTTGCTATCAAACCTTGGGCAAGTCACTATCCCTTCTGTGAGTCATAATGTCCTCACATACACATGGAAGATAACCTCTGTCATAGGATTGAGTATCGGATGTGGTCCGAAAAGTCTACTGTACAACTTTGCAAATATAAAGGTGATGTTTTTAACTAGATCTGAACTAGAAGACTTAGCAGAATGCAAGGATAGTAGTGCCCACTAAATGTCAAGGACAACTCCCTCTGCCAGTCTAGATAGAAATCCAGTAGACAGTTCTACCCATTCTGTGGTGATGGTGGTGATGGAACAGAAATTTAACACATTCTCTTCAGACCTCTCTCAGAATCTTCCCCATAGTTACTGGTATCAGAGTGTTCATCATTGAGAACTCTACCGTGAGCCTCTTGAATGAGCTTGTGGATACAATGGAAACTTCTTAAAGCCAAGAACAGGCTTAAAACCTTTTGGGTTAGAGGAACCTTTCCAGACACTAAGCTAATTACTCAACCCCTGGTCCTTCAACTGTTTGGAAAAATTTGTTGGCCTGTGGTTTCCTAATCTTTCTGTTTATTGAGATGAACACATCAAAACTGAAACCTCTATGTTCTAACAATATTCTGATCAGTGGTTTGCAGAATCCTCTGTAATTTTATGATTTGCTGGCTAAAAGAGGAAGAATGGTGGAATACAAGTAGTAGTGGGGCCCGAGAGGGAATCAGGCATCTGGAACTTCATACTTGATTCCACTGTGGAGTGGCTCTGGAAAACTTGGTTACAGATCTCAATTATCTTATCCAGAAAATAGAGGAACTGGATCATCTCAGTGATGCATGCATGACCTCTTCCATGGAAGACCAGTGTTCCTCAAAATGTTTAGGAGAGTTCCTCACAAAAGGTGCTCTGAGGTCAAATACAAATAGGAAAGCTGGCATATTCCATCTCCTCCCAACACACCGCTCCACCTAGAGTCGCACACATACTATGGCTCTGAGAAGTCAGCAAAAAAGAAATATGCTTTGCATTATTCAGTCTGACTTCTCCCAGTTTATTAACATCTCCTCTGAGAAAGACACCCTGAAACATTCTTCTGGGGTCCCTATCCACTCTAACCTACTGTGGTTTGTATCAGAAGTACTTACCCAGTGTGCCCCAGCACCCCTGCCTTCCTACTAATTTAGTTCTCTTAACCCGGTGAGACTCTCAAAGGATACCTTGGTTAATAGAAATGTATTACATATAGCTCATTTTACTGTAACAAGAGTACTAATTTTCAAAGACTCAGAATACAAGAACTTAAAACACTGAGATGGAAAACCTGCAGTTACTGAGCTTGTAATACTTGTTCTACATCCTGTTGGCATTTTTCATTCATTATACCATTTAATCCTTAGACAACCATAAGACATAAATATCTTTATCCTATTACAGAGAAGGAAACTGAGGCTTGGAGAGGCTAAGTAACTTGCCCAGTTATGCAGCTAGCAAGTAGTGAGCACTAGATTTCAAACCCAGAACTACTGGTCTCTCAAGTCTTGGTTCTGTTTAGAGCTCTGCCACCATGACTACCAGTCACTAACTATCTGGTCTCAACTATCAAGTGGAAATGGTAATCCTTGCACTGCTTCCCTCACAAAGTTTCTCTAAAACTCAAAGGCAGTAACATGCCCGAAAAGAGCTCTGTAAGGGACATTTGAAACATTGTGAATAAACATTGATATTTCCTTCCATGATTTATAAGGTAGCTGAGGTTATTATGGGCTTCCCATCATGGAAATCAACTGTCCTAATCCCACTCACTACCCTACAGTGTTCCTTAAAATTCTCCAGTTAAGATTTTGAAGAAAATAACACCACCACCAATAACAACAACTTAAAAAAAAAAAAAAAAAAAAAAAAGACTGGATAAATAGGAAACATTAATTTCTCAGTATTGACTACTATTTAGAGTCTGTCTGTCAAAGTCACATTAAGCAGCCAATCTGCTTAGGAAGTCAGGAGTAAAAACAGCAGGGTAGGCGGGAGTCTGATAGAAGGCCTGTAGAGAGAGGAGATGCCAGAATGGCTGTGGGACAAGATTTCTTAACCTCATTTTGGAACATCTCTGGGAAAAACAGATCCAAAGGGTCATTTGGAACAGCAGGTCCTAGAAACCTTTGTAAGAATTATATACAGGACGGGGATCCCTGGGTGGCTCAGTGATTTGGTGCCTGCCTTTGGCCCAGGGCACGATCCTGGAGTCCTGGGATCAAGTCCCACGTTGGGCTCCCGGCATGGAGCCTGCTTCTCCCTCTGCCTATGTCTCTGCCTCTCTCTCTGTGTCTATCATAAATAAATAAATCTTTAAAAAAAAATAAAGAAAAGAAAGAAAGGAAAGAAAGGAAAGAAAGGAAAGAAAGGAAAGAAAAGAAAGGAAAGAAAAGAAAGGAAAGAAAGGAAAGAAAGGAAAGAAAGGAAAGAAAGGAAAGAAAGGAAAGAAAGGAAAGAAAGGAAAGAAAGGAAAGAAAGGAAAGAAAGAAAGAAAGAAAGAAAGAAAGAAAGAAAGAAAGAAATATATCCAGGAGATCAAGAAGTATGTTGGGGAAGGGGGTGAAGGCAGATGGGAGCTTCACTTTGGGTTGGCCAGCTTCACTTTGTGCTGGGATAGCAAAATACCTTGGCAAGGGTCTAGGCACAAAAACAGCAATGTATGGGTGTAGGGCTCTCAACTCATCCTCTAGCCCTGCCTGGGATCACACCCTCTTGATCCACATTGCTATAGCCAACTGTTCCCTCCAGCTTATGACAGACAAAGGTCAAAACAATAGCAAAGCATTCTTGGAACTAGGCCCTGGCTAAGGCCAGAGAAGTAAACAAAACTCCCTGCTCTTAAGGAAAGCACTGCACCAAGATGTTTTGAGCCTAACAATAGGCTCTCTTGTATAGCAAACTCAAGAATTTTATAAACTGAGCTGAATCAAAGGAGCCTACTTTCTATGACTTAAGAGTACCTATCTGGTATCAGGAGCCCTGGATTCCAGTCCTCATTCTGGCATGAATAATTCAGTGAAGTCTTAACTTCTGTGACCTCAGTTTACCCGTCTGTACAGCAGGCTCTGTCTATCTCCATAAGGTGGTATGTGTAGCTAATTAGACAATGGTTAAGACACACCTCTGTAAATGGCATGGCATGGAACAGCAGGAAATGAAGGAACAAGAACTGAACTGGAACATACGGTCTTAAAAATTCAGTGCCCAATCTGGGAAAGATCTGAAATAAACTCTCTTTCTCCCAGCCAACTTAGGTCAGTCTTTCTCACAATGGAGATGTTCTTTGCATTTCTAGTGATGGGAAGAGGAAATGTGCCACACAAGTAGGGGATAGAAAGGTTGCCATCTCTCTACTTTCAAAAGTTTATTTGGATCTACTATACTTGGATTTATAATCATAGCTTTTGTTAAATAAAAGCTGTGAAACCATGAACAAGCCTCAATATCTCTGTTTTAGTTTCCTCATCTGTAAATCAGGGAGAAGTTTCCTAAGTGATGATTGTAGTTAAGATTAATTAACGATGGAAAAGTGTTTTGTAACCCACAAAAAGGCACACAAATGCCAGCTGTTACAAGGCTGTCTTCTCATCAGCTCATGAGGCAAACAGTGGTTATCATCACTTGACAGGTGAGATAATCAAAGCCCAAGACAGACAGTAACATTCAGCTCTACTCCAACTTCCCCCAGCAAAGGTAATTATTTCACTAATTTATTATAGGAGTGGTTTATTAATTTGTTTGCCTCATTAAACTGACATATCTCTGAAAAGGATGACTACATACATCTTATGCATTTTTGTGCCTCCATGTTCAGCATGGCACGTTAAATAAATGTTACCTGAATGATGACTGATATTGGTAGCAGAAACACATCTAGAACCCAGGATGCCTTGCCTAAGGTTCTTATTATAACCAAAGAGAAAGTAACCTAAACCTCATAGATTTGACTCCTCTTAATTTCTCCTCTCTTCAATTCCCCTACTCTCTAGCAAGACGCAACTTTCCATTTCTGGAGAGCCTTTAGACCTTTGTACACACTGGTCTCCTGGCCTTAAACACTCTTCATCTGCTTCTTTGTTAATTCCTATTCACCCCTCAGATTTGGAGGCCTTTCTAATCTAATACTTGGTCAGGTATTCCCTCTCCTCCCAGGACTATTTTTCACAGAATCCTGGCACATAGATATGTCAAAAATATCTGCTGAAGGTAAATACTTGAATGAATGAAAGAGTGGATCTAGAAATTCAAAGGTGATGCAGGGAAGATTCCTGGCCAGGAAGTCAGGAAGCCTAACTGACTGTAACTTTAGCTCTACTACTACTGTGCTCAGTGATCTTGGGCAAGCAAGACCCAGTCCTTCTTTGGGTGATCCATAAATAAGCTATTATCATCTATTAATCATCTCAAAAGGTCCTTTAGGCACTGAGAGCATACAAGTCTTAGACTCATGCTTAGTCCTGGGGGTGAGGAACTTCAGAGGCCAACTCCATAATATGGGAAGCTCAACATCCCCATTCCACAAGCAGACTCTGCTGTCAGCAGCCTCCAAGCCTGTTGGTTTACCTCCTGATGAAGTGCCAAGAATAAATCGTAGGTAAGCAGCAGAGCATTTTAATGAGTCCAGAGCCTAATGAATCTTTTCCTTCCTGTGTCAATTAGAATTTCAAAGCTAGGATCCCCAAGGACCAATTTATTGGGAACAGAGAGAAGCCTTTTTGTTCAGCTGCTGCCTGAGCTACCTGCCCTGGCCTGCTATGTCTGCTATGTAACAATCCTGCTTACTCATATATACCACCTAGAAGATAGAGACTAGCCTGAGAGGCTCCTTCTTACCCAACATTTCTGGGGCCAGAACTTAAGGGAGGAAAGAAGGGATCCAGGGCATTGGGGATGGCAGGTAGGCAATCAGAGAGTAAGAGAAGCCCTGACTTTAATGCCACCTCTTAAAGATACTGGTCTTAACAGAGCTAATCATTAAGATCAACTTGCCATTTGCTCAGTTAGTATTAGGTATTAAGTGACCCTTATTTACCTAAGGAATTCTGAATCCTCAAACAACCCCAAAACAGGGGGTTGGGCTGGGCAGACAGAGATTTGAACTCACATCTATGTGATTCCAGAGACTGGGCTCTAACAAACCATAGCAGTCTTTTACAGGCTTACACAAGGTCAGTGGCTAATGTCATGAATGGCAGAAACGGTCTGTGGGCAGTCACAGCCATGTTGGGACACTTGCCACCAACACAAGCAAGTGTGGCTAGGTATTGTTGGTCTTCTCATCCAATGCGGCTGGCAGAACTCTCCAAGCAGAGTCATCATCAACACTGCACACCAATGCTTCGATCCTAGAAATCTTTTGAGGGCAGCCTGGGCGGCTCAGCGGTTTAGGGCTGCCTTCGGCCCAGGGAGTGATCCTGGAGACCCGGGATCGAGTCCTACGTCAGGCTCCCTGTATGGAGCCTGCTTTCTCCCTCTGCCTGTGTCTGCCTCTCTGTGTCTCTCATGAATAAATAAATAAAAATCTTAAAAAAAAAAAAAAAAAAAAGAACTCTTTTGATTGATTTGGTTTGAGAGGAGTGCCAATCCCTGATCTAATGGCTCCTAGGCATCCAGTAGTACCATGCCTCCCCATCTGGTCCTCTCCAAGTCCTACAGGGCCAGCCCAGTTACTACTGCTCAGTTAGCCATCAACACAGGCACATTTTCCAAGGTGAGCAGGTAAGCATGTCAGGTTTCCAAATGGTTACAGGATGAAATCTTAGGGCTCTGGTGGGAAAAACATTTAACAGCAAGGTCAAGAGTCTTGTCCAGGTTTACACAACTAGAAAACAGCAACACTAGAACGTAGGTATACACTGAATCCTAACCTGACATCTATACACACAAAAAGAAAATAGAAAAAATGGCATTAATGCCTTCTACAATTTTTTTAATTTTGAGAGAATTATAGATTAACATGCTGTAATTATTTTTTTAAAGCACTTAGCACGTCCACAAAAAAAAAAAAAAAAAAAAAAAAAAAGCACTTAGCACAGAGCCTGGCACATAGAAAAAAACCCTAAGCATTAGCTATTAGATAATTAGAAAAAAGGGAGGGCATCTAGGATGGACCATAGAGAAAGTTTCTCTTTATACAATCCTTGAGGTGTACATATAATACTGTAAATAATCTTTCCAATGGCTCCATTAAGCAGGTATTAACATCCCCATTTTATAAGTAAGAAAACTGCTCTCAAGGGTCAAGTGACTTGTCCAAGACTACTTTGTCCCAGTATGTGCCAAAGCCAGGATTCAAATCCAGATATATTCAACTCCAAACCCTATGTTCTTTCCACAGTGCTTCTCTGAATATAAGACTGGGGCTGGACTTCAGAGACAAGTTTGGATATAGACTGGAGGATAAAAGCAGGATGCTTATTCAAGCCTGGGGATATCATGAACATGGGTGCAGAATTTAGCAACATGCTGTCTTTGCAAAGTGTGGTAGTTCAAAGGCAATTACCAGAACAGTTAGTTCACAAGACAAAGGCCAAATAAAAAGCTAAGGTAAGGGCACACAGCAGAGAGCCATTAAATGCTAGCTCTTCTTGCCACATACATGGGTCACAACTTGATTCCCTGTAGTTGGACACTAAGAAAGGGAGGCAGCATGCATAAAGTAAAGAGCAAGAGACTGGGTAGCAAAGGAAAATCAAGCTCTGCCGCTAACCAGATTGCTTGGCTTTAGGCAAATCATTGGTCTTCTCTGGGTTTCTAATATCAGGGGTTAAAACAAAAGGATGTCCAAGGACCTCTGTAACTTTGACCTTCCAGGAATCAAGCTATTACCAGGTCATGTGTGCAGAGGTGGGTCTGAGAAATGCTAATTATGCAATGAAGAAAAGTAGCCTGAAATGGAACACCACAATGGTGTGACAGGAGCCACAGGCACATGAGGAGGGAAAGAGAGCTAAAATGAGGGAGAGGAGAAGGGGATTAAATGAGATTCAAGTTCATCTTGGGTCAAAGTAGAGAGGCAAAGGCAGGGAAGCTGAACCAGGATAGCAATCCTGGCCTTGTAGCTAACTTGCTGTATGGCCCTGGCTATTGATTAGTCAGCCTCATTTTCTCACTGGCCAAATGGACCTCAGGGCCCTTTATGTTCTGGCCTCAGCTGTTCTCTCTCCAACCTGATCTCCTGCTTCTTCCCCCCTCAGGGTGCCAGCCAAACTGTCTGCCTTCTAGTTTTTCTACAAATAAGCCCTTGCCTTGGGGACTTTTCACTTGTTCTTCTATCAGCTAAAAATGATCTTCCCTCAAAAAGGGCTTCCCCAGCCATTTTTTAAACCCTTTACTCCTGCTTTTCTTCACAACACATACAAAATTAGAAAAAAAAAAAAAAACTAATGATTTTATTCATTCTGTTTCCCCCACTACAACAAGTTCCACAAAGGCAGTTTGTTTTGTTCACTACCATATCCCAGCTCTAAGAGTATTATCAGGAATTTGCTGAATAGAGAACTGAATGGATGGATGAACTACTGGTCCCAAAAGTCCATTCCAATTCTGGCATGCTATGATTAACATATGGGCTTGTGGAACTGGAGAACATCTAAGAAGTTCAAGCCCGAGTAAGCTTAGGTCTAACCTGTCCTTCTGGCTCCATTTTTTTAACATTTGCTTTGCCTCAGTGGATCTTCACAAATGATCTCCAAATGTAATACACACACCCTAACACACAGCTACACACAGACAAATACACAGCACTTAATTCAAAGATAATTATCACATGCTATGTATAAAACACAACATATACACAGTATTTCCTTAACCTGGAATATCAGACCTTACAGAGTTTAGCCAACTTACTGTTAACTTCAACCCTAACCACACTCCATTCCTGAAATCCTATACTCTGGCCATCCTGGGCTGTTTACCCTTCTCTGAGACATACATGAAAGCTTCTGTATCTTTGTCCTCACCAGTCTCATTGCTTAGAAGCTGCAGAATCCCCTTCACAATTACCAAATACTTCTTTCCCAACAGTCAAATACCTCATCTTTGAAGTCCACCTCAAATATCAGCTTCCTCGAAGCCTCCCTTATCTGTGAAGCAGTTAGCACCCCCCTCCTCCAAAGCACACCACAGTAAGACCTGTGCAATTATATGCTTCTACTATAGAGACCATCACTGTAATCTACTTACTTTACTTGCCAGTCCTCTTTAATCGACTATAGGCTCCCAAAGCCTTGACCATGTTGTTTGCCTTCTCCGAATCCCTCAGGACTTAGATCCCTGTGCCTGTCCAAAATGTCTACTGGATTGGGTGTTCCCATGGCATCAAAACTAAGCACACTTCCTAACCTTTGGCAGACTCGATCAGGCAGTTCTCCCTTTATACTGGCCAAAGTTGGTTTCCCTACTATCTTTACCCACTAGTAAACTCCTTTGGAACAAAGAGCCTGAGAAAGAAGGGGATAGAGAAGTGGCTGGAAAGGAAGGGAAGAAACAGTCTTTGCAGAGCCCTGAATGTCATCCTAAGGAGATTGGATTTATTCTACTAGAGGTTTTATGAGCGGGAAGTGATAGGAATAAGAAATGTATTTTAAAAACCTATGGGAGAAAAAGGAGGTTATACTTCAGGGGCAAAGACGGGAAGTGGAAAGAGGAGTTAATTGACAACTATAATGAGAGAGGATTAAGATTTGGCCTTTAGTAGTAACAATGAGAAGTGGGCAATATTACATGTTCAGAGACAAAACCACATAATGAAAGCAAGTTACTTACTTCACCTGAATACAACTCTGTGCTCAAAACTAACGTCCTCCAGATGGAACTATGTAACCTCTTTGCATCCAAGATGGCCCTGAGGAAAACCAGAAGCAAGGAAAAAGCCTCCCTGACCAGGTGAAGAAGCAGGTGAAGACCAGGTGAAGACCAGGTGAAGAAGCAAATTTAGGATTAGCAAAGGCCAGGGTCCAAGCCAGTGAGACCTCAAGGTCTTGCAGGAGAGACCTCAAGATCTTGCTGATGGCTGCTACCACAAACTTCAGCAAGGAAATTGTGTCTGTGCCCTGAGCAGAAAGGTGCCTTGCTGGGTTTGGACAGCTCTAGCCTGCTTTAAAATTTTTTTTTTTTAATTTTATTTATTTATGATAGGCACACTGTGAGAGAGAGAGAGAGGCAGAGACACAGGCAGAGGGAGAAGCAGGCTCCATGCACCGGGAGCCCGACGTGGGATTTGATCCCGGGTCTCCAGGATCGCGCCCTGGGCCAAAGGCAGGCGCCAAACCGCTGCGCCACCCAGGGATCCCTCTAGCCTGCTTTAAATACAAGAGGCTCTGGTAGTTTTCAGTGGTGGGAAGTTAAGGAAAATTATCCAAAACTTAGAAATAAGGCAAAAGATGATTGTGAGATCTTTTAAAGTCACATTAGAACATTTTTTAATATATATCTGAGTCATCTGATACTTTTGGAGAATGGAATTTTTTTTAAAGATTTTATTTATTTATTCATGAGAGATACACACACACACACACACACACACACAGAGAGAGAGAGAGAGAGAGAGAGAGAGAGAGAGAGAGAGAGGCAGAGACACAGGCAGAGGGAGAAGCAGGCTTCATGCAGGGAGCCCAACGTGGGACTCGATCCCAGATCCCCAGGATCACACCCCAGGCTGAAGGTGGCGCTAAACTGCTGAGCCACCCGGGCTGCCCTGGAGAATGGAATTTTAACTTCCCATTCACAAATGGTTAGAGCCCAAATGTTCTGAAACTGCAAAGTTAGAGGTTAATGTGTAGAAAACAGAGAAGGTACACTTCTAAGCAGAGAAGATAATGCCGAAGTGTACGTTGTTCATTAGGACATTAATCAATTTTGAATCTAATTTAGCAATCTAATTTCAGCAATCCTTTTTTCCACTGACAACATGAAATTCAGTTTCTCAGCTATTTTCTTTCTGCTGGTTTCCACACTCACGAGTTAAACAAAACTTGACACTTGCTCACCATGTGTATGAGAATTATGCCCTGATAAAATACAAAAACCCATTGCCTGGCTATCTCAAAAGAACCAGATGCAAGTAGGCAAGAAGCCTGATATCTAGGTACAGGATGTTAGTCAAGAACAACAGGTGGTGGGCAGCCCGGGTGGCTCAGTGGTTTAAGCACCACCTTCAGCCCAGGGCCTGGTCCTAGAGTCCCGTGTCGGGCTCCCTGCGTGGAGCCTGCTTCTCCTTCTGCCTGTGTCTCTGCCTCTCTCTCTCTCTCTCTCTCTCTCTGTGTGGGTCTCTCATGAATAAATAAATAAAAATCTTAAAAAAAACCCACAAAAACAGGTGGTCACTTATGAAATGACATAAAGCTCAGTGTAGTAGAAATGGCACCAGGCTGAGAATCAGGAGCCTTGCTATTAATTGTGTGACCCTGGGCATGTCACTTATTGCCTCTTGCTGGGCCTCAACTTCACTTCACTTCAATTATAAAGAGTTCCCCTGTAAATTTGATGTCTGTTAGGTCTCTTCTCACTCTGACATCCTAAAATTCCATCATTTTATGGCAAATGATCCTGGGGAAAATGCAGAGCCAAAAATAGATCCTCTTATGCTATTTCTAAAAAAATATATTATTAAGAGGTAGTCTCATTAAGAAGCTCTAGCAGTTGAGTAGCTTTGGGTGAAGAAGGCGACAAACAGCAAAGGACTCAGAAAAGGCAAAGATTAAGACTAATGATCTGCCCCTTTTGCAAATGCAGACTGAGTGGGGTCCAGGGCCAGGGGCAAAACTCTTTCGGGAAGGGCTTAGACTCACTGGCCTTATCAAGACTGGATTTGGATTCTAGCTTCTGGCTCTGCCACATAAAGGCAGGTGTGTTCAGTTTCCTCATAGTAAGATCTCTGCAAGTAAAGTGCTTTGTAACTGAAAAGTTGTAAGTGAAAAGTTCTAGAACACTAGAACAATCATTCCTAAATCTCTTCTATGTCTCTTCTCCTGCCAGGTCCTCTGAAGGAGGCCTATCAAACTTGAGATGTACAGACCCTTTCTCTCCTTCCCTACATTTCAGAGTTGCTGTTACAAGTGCTTGAAATATTCCCCTCCTTCAATTCTGAAAATTACAACTACACTCTTTACAAGGGATTCAGTGTTCCATGCTGAAGATGGAAACGTGGCTTCTTGCTTATTAGTGCTTGGATTCTGGGCCATACACCTGGGTCTTGGAGAAGCTGGTTTGAACAAAGAAGAAACTCACGGGAAAATGGCACTGAAAGTACAGAAGATATTCCCATTACGCTAAAGTCACTAAATGCCTGTTCCTGGGCCCTACTGAATAGTCTACCCTCAGGGAGAGCTGAAGCCAGAGAGGCAGTATGAGACTCAGGAAAGAGCTTACTATGGGATCTATGGGGTTAGGAGAACCGGAGTTCAAACCCAGCTCCTCCACAAACTTGACATGTGACTGCAAGCAAATTCATGTACTTCCCTGAGCCTCAGCTCTTCCCTTGGGGCTATTATAACTTAATGAATTACAAAGATTAAAGGACATAACCAATTTAAAGTACCTATCACAATATCTGGCACATAGTAGACACCTCAATAAATAAACACCTCTTCCATCAAGAGTTAAAGGGCAGGATCCCTGGGTGGCGCAACGGTTTAGCGCCTGCCTTTGGCTCAGGGCGTGATCCTGGAGACCCGGGATTGAATCCCACGTCGGGCTCCTGGTGCATGGAGCCTGCTTCTCCCTCTGCCTATGTCTCCGCCTCTCTCTCTCTCTCTCTCTCTCTCTGTGTGTGTGTGTGACTATCGTAAATAAATAATTAATTTTAAAAAAAAGAGAAAGAGTTAAAGGGCAAATAGCAAAAGACAATGAATGTGATTCGCACGACAGGTAGGGAGGACTTGGGGACAAACCCCAGTCAGAGCTGCAAGTTGCTCAGAATGGGAATGGGCTGATTTGGAGAGTCTGATGTGCTATTCTAAGAGCATCTGGATCCTGTACCAGCCAAAGCAAATCAAAGAGAAGTGCTTATGGAGCTCTTGTTTCTAAAACAAGTGCAGGCTGTGTTATTGACACACGCCACAGGGGAGTTGAGAAGGCTGTTGGCAAATGTGTTAAGAAAGCTGACATGCTTTCAAGTTCTAATCTCTGCTACAACATATACATGGGCACAACTGACCTTGGCTCTAGAGAAGAAAACTCTGAACGGAGTTGCAAAAGACCTAGGTTCTGGTCTGAGTTCAACCCTGAGCAGGTGACTTTCTCTGTCCTCAGTTTTTTCTTTTCTCCTCTGAATAATGTAATTCTCTATGTGCCTTCTACTCTACTGTCACTCTCTCATCATTTTCAGATAATGATACTATGGCTCTGGAAGATTAAATAAACTAGTACTGGTAGAAATTTGAATTCAAAGTCTGCTGTCAAAGCCTATAGTCTTTCCATTCTGCTGTATTACCTCCCAATGTTAAATGAGGGGTTGGACCAGGTGGACCAAAGCATTTCTCAACTTGAAAATGTAGGATTCTGGGATCCCTGGGTGGCGCAGCGGTTTGGTGCCTGCCTTTGGCCCAGGGCGCGATCCTGGAGACCTGGGATCGAATCCCACGTCGGGCTCCCTGCATGGAGCCTGCTTCTCCCTCTGCCTATGTCTCTGCCTCTCTCTCTGTGACTATCATAAATAAATAAAAATTAAAAAAAAAAAGAAAGAAAGAAAATGTATGATTCTTAGTGACCTGAAATTGTGGTTTCAAGAGCATTCTAAATACTCTAGGGCTAGATGAAGCCTGGCTTGTTAAGCCTCTGCATATAAATGAAATCGTCAACACCAAGGAGAGCTAGAACAAAGTGAACAATGAAATTTTAGAGAGCCCTAAAGAAGTCCTTGGAGAATAGATCGCCTAATTTGTTTTATAGATGGGGTATGAAGACTGCAAAAAGAGAAAGAGCTTGCTTGACTGGGAACACTCAGAAAAAGTTAGGTAACAGAGCACAAATTGGTTCCTATGCCTCATGGTCTCTCTCATACTAGTTATCTACTCAGTCTCCAATCTTCTGGGCCATTCTGATCCACTCTTTGATATTTCTTTTCCAAATGCTGGGTGACAAGCAGGTCACTGCCCCTGCAGCAGACTCCCAGACGCTTCCAACACCTGCTCATTGTAGATAATGGCTCTTTCTCTGTAATATCTTTGCTCAGCCTTGAGCAGGACTGAAACTGAAGTTTCTTTGACCCTTCTTGACTTTCTGTTTCATCCTGACTCTCTGATGCCTTTGAACCACAGACCACTGTACCTTTAGAGGCAAAGAACTAGAAGGAACATCAGCAATTATAGGTCAACTTTCTACCTCATTGCTTCTTTTTCAAGCAGAAGAAACTGAGAACCAGAGATTAAATGCATTCCCAAGGTTGAGTTAGTAAAACAGGGTTAAGAGCGTGAGTTGGGATATTCACTTTCTATTATAATCTGACACTGAACACATGGTATCAGAATTTATTTCAATCACTAGTGACCAAATACCAATCCAGGCCAGGCATGTTTTTCATCATCTATTAGCACCACAATAACCATACAGGCATTTTTGTTTCTCATTTTGCAGATGAGGAAACTACAACTCAGAGGTACACAGAAAAGGTGTAGTCAATTAAACTTCCAAAAACCGGTAACTTCTGTCTATTGCCCTAAGCACTAAGTGCAGTAACTCTTGACGTGTTATCCTAATTGGGAAAATGGGGCAGGGGGAAGTAATGAGGGAAGGAGAACAGAGAAGATTCAGCCAATACAAAAATGACAATTCAAAAGAAGTGTTTTCTGCTTTTGTGTTAACATGGGGCTTTTGTAGGATAGTTTTATTAGTTTTCTGCATATCTGCCCCATTAAATCCTAAAGTCCCCTCAGTCCATGTCCTTTTCACCTCAAGGTTCTAGTACACAACTGCTGACAGACCTTGGTTTCCTGATCTACTGTTTCCCAGTTTCACAGCTTAGATTTTTGATCTCTTGGCCTAAGTCTCAGGCTCAGGAGCCTGCCTCTCCACATTCTTAGAACTGTCCTCTAGCTAATCCGACCTATAGGACCTGTCAGTCCCCCTTCTGTCTGGCCTGCTGCTCCAGTGGGACAGAAAGATCCTCTTTAGTTTTAATGAAAACTGGGGAAGGAGGGAGACACAGAGCCCAATATAATCCGGAGCCCTTTACACACTATTCCTACCCCCCAAGTAAGCAAGATCTTATTGCTTTCTTGTGACAGCAACCTTCAAGAAAGCCAGCTGTTTCTAGAACCAAAGTAACAGAATGTGGGCAAAATTCCTAGATGGGGAAAGAACAGGGACAGCTGCTTCTTATATGAATTGCTCTGGCGGCCTCCCTCAGATTTTCTCCACAGAATTCTCTAGGAGCCATCTGATTATTACACTGGTAGACTAGGAACCTCCTGCCTTACTAAGTTATAATATCCACTGTGTCATTCATCCCACACCTTGAAGGATAATAATGCACTGCTACTGCCCCTGGACCTTCTCAGACTCTGTCCCTGGTCCATACCACCACAAACTACTAACAATAATAGTCCCTTTAACTTGAACAGTATCTAACAGTTTTATACAGCACTTATTTGACATGTGCTGGATGGTAGACAGTGTTATTCTTTGTTTATAGATGAAGGAAATAAAGGCTACAAATAAATAACCAACAAGCCCAGGCATTGCTTAGAGCTTTTCCACCTCAATGTTACCTAAGGGATCTGGATTTAAGGCTTATTTTTGTTAACAGAATTAAATTTCTCTTTAGAATCTGTCATTATTAGCTAATAGAGATATTCTGCAAGGTATCGAAAGCCATCTTGAACCTTTGAAGTCTGTGAGGTGGGCAGCTATCCCCACCAGCTCTGTGTATCAGGCAAAAATCTCCTCAGCACTCTGAGGAACTCTGACTTTCCAGGTCTGTCATCTGACCTCCTGCCACACCACCTTCATCTCCTAAGTGAAAAAGTTCAGGCCTGACCCAAGTCCTGGCTTGGGACAGGCAGGATCAAGGCTGCCCAGCACTATGGGTCTAGCCCTGGCCCCCTCCCTCTCAGCTGGTAACACATACAATGCAGACAACTTGTCTACCCCACTGTTCCTGAGTTAGGCCCTCTCTGAAGCATCACATAATTCTGCAGACTACCACATCAGGGGCACACTGACAGCCCACACATTACTCAAGCCTGAAGACTTTTCATTTGGGATGCAAAGCCAATTTAAAACAAAACAAAACAAAACAGGGGATCCCTGGGTGGCTCAGCGGTTTAGCGCCTGCCTTTGGCCCATGGTGTGATCCTGGAGACCCCGGATCGAGTCCCATGTCGGCCTCTCTGCATGGAGCCTGCTTCTCCCTCTGCCTGTGTCTCTGCCTCTCTCTCTCTGTGTGTCTCTCATGAATAAATAAACAACAACAACAAAAAACTTAAAAAAACAAAAAGAACCCAAGTCTTAAGAAACTAGAAAAAGAAGAGCAAATTAGCCCCTACGAAAGTTAGAAAGTAAGAAAGATAGGAAGAAATCAATGGAATAGAAAATGCAACCAAAAGTTGGTTCTTTGAAAACATCAACATAATTGGCAAACACATAACAAGACTGACCAAGAAAAAAAAGAAATTGCCAAAACCAGGGTTTAAAAAGGGGTTATCATTACTGATCTAATAGAAGTTAAAGGGATTATAAAGGAATACCATGAACAATTTTTATTGTTTATTTATTTATTGAGAGAGAAACCAAGAACAATCTTAAACCAAGAAGTTAGTCAATCTAGGGGTCCCTGGGTGGCTCAGCAGTTTAGCGCCTGCCTTTGGCCCAGGGCGTGATCCTGGAGTCCCGGGATCGAGTCCCACGTCGGGTTCCCGGCATGGAGCCTGCTTCTCCCTCCTCCTGTGTCTCTGCCTCTCTCTCTCTATGTCTATCATAAATAAATAAATAAATAAATAAATCTTTAAAGAAAAGTCAATCTAGATGAAAACATTTCAAGAAAGGCACAATTATCAAATGTGACTGAAAAAGAAACAAAATCTGGCAGATGCTCAAGTGGTTGAGTATCTGCCTTTGGCTCAGGTCATGATCCCAAGGTCCTGGGACTGAGTCCCGCATCAGGCTCCACACAGCCTGCTTCTCCCTCTGTGCCTCTACCTCTATCTTTCATGAAGAGAAGAGAAGAGAAGAGAAGAGAGAGAAGAGAAGAGAAGAGAAGAGAAGAGAAGAGAAGAGAAGAGAAGAGAAGAGAAGAGAAGAGAGAAGAGAAGGAACCTGAGTAGACCTACAAGAAGCAAAAAACAAAGAACAAAATTAAATTAGTAATGAAAAATCTTCCCAAAGAGTAAAGCCTCTGGTAAAGGCTGGCTTCCCTGGTAAATTCTATCACACAATCAAAAAGAAAATAATACCTAACCTTCACAAATTCTTCCAGAAAACAAAGGAGGGGGAAACACTCTCCAACTCAATCTATAATGCCAGTATTACTATGATACCAAAACCAAACACATTCCAAGAAAAACAACACAATCAATATGTCTCATGAATACAGATGCAAAAATCTTCAACGAAATAGCAACACAAATCCAACACCATTTAAAAAGGATAATTGAACTCCAATAAAAAATAAAAAATAAAAGAGCAAAAAAAAATTAAAAATAAAAAATAAAAACTACTTTTAGAAGAAAAAAATAAAACAAAAAGATCATATACCCTGGCAAAGTGGGATTTTCCTCTGGAATACAAGGTTGGTTTGATATCCAAAAATCAATTAACGTAATGCCATGTTATGAACAACAAAAAATACGGAATCTACAAAATCCAACACCTATCCATAGTAAAACCTCTCAGTAAATTAAGAATAGAAGGGAACTTAGCCTGATAAAAATCATCTATAAAAAACTCTACAGCCAATACCATACTTAATGTGAAAGAACACTTTCTTCCTAAAATTGGGAACAAGGTAAGAGTGTCTGCTCTCACCAATTCTATTCAACCTTGTGCAGGAGGTCTTATCTGATACAATTAGGCAGAGGGATTTTTATTTTTATTTTATTTTTTTACTGGGTGTCAGATTACATCATTCCTCTAAACACAATCCAATGGCTTCCTATTTCACTCAGAATAAAGCCCTGCATGATCTGGGTCCCTGTCTATCTTTATGACTTCTCCATACTCCATTTTCCCTCTTGATTACTCCACTTGCAGCCACTTGGCTTCCTTTTGCTCCTCAAACACAATAAGCTTGCTATAGTTTCAGGTTCTCTGAATTTGCTGAATTCTATGCCTGGAATGTTATTCCCCCAAGATATACACAGAGCTCACTACTTTAGTTCCTATGTATTTTTTGCACAGATTTACTTTCTCACAGAGGCCTTTTTTCATCACAAAGAACCTCTCTGTTCCCTTACCCTGCTTTATTTTTCTACATACATATTCATTTGTTTATGTTTTCCTCCACCAGAATGTAAACTACAAAAGAGCAAAATTTTTTTTCAAGATTTTATTTATTCATGAGAGACAGAAAGAGAGAAAGAGAGGCAGAGACACAGGCAGGGGGAGAAGCAGGCTTTGCGCAGGGAGCCTGACGCGGGACTTAATCCCGGGTCTCCAGGATCACTCCCTGGGCTGAAGGCGGCGCTAAACCACTGAGCCACCCAGGCTGCCCAAAGTATTTTCTTCATTGCTATATTTCAAAGCTGTATCTGGCACAGGGCTGACACTCAATAAAAACTCACTGTATCAATGTCTTAAAAAATAAAGTTTTATATAGGAGAATGAATAAAAAGAAGGCATAGGGAAACCACTGGAAACCACTGGCTGAAGAGGCTGAGAAAGACCAGGAGTTTAGGTCACAGGGAAAGAGCCAAAATAGGATAATAGAAAAAACTTAGTTGTCTAGAGCTGGATTCTTCTGGGTTCTAAGCTTAGCTCTTCCTCACTGTTTGTCTCTCTTGAAACCTCAGTAATTTCTAAAATGAGAATATCACCACCTACCTCCCAAGCTGCTATGAAAATAAAACCAACTTATACAGAGCATTCAGTATAGCATCTGATAATATAGTAGACATGATAAATAATTTAGTGTTTTCTGATACCTCTGGCCTCAAGAGGAACTTAGAACTACCTTAAAAATTACCAACTCTGCTTCACTGAAGCACACAGAGGTCTATAGGACTGCTGCCCCTAAACTGAAGGCCTCCATACTTGTTTTCTCTTTCTATTCTTCTTTCATTCTTCCCTTACTATTAGCTTTCAGCTCTCACCTCTAGCTGCTAATACAGCAGCTCCTCCTCCCTTTTTGATATGCTTTTTGAATCTTATACGAGTTTAGAAACTAGATTGCTAAACCTATTACAACATATAAAAATAGAGATAAATTAGTGCTGTGCAAAGGCTTAAGAATGACAATGCTTTGCCTCCTTTTTAGATCAAATTTGTTTTTAGTAGAAACTTCAATATGTTAAATAGACACTACATGGAATCATTCATATTTTGAAACAATCAATAATGGAACTTCTTCACAAGGCGCTGGTACAAAAAGAGTAAGGTCCAAACTTGGCACCCAGGCCACAGGAAAGCCAGCAACTACAGAACTTAGGTTAACTAGACAAAAAGAGATGACAGAGCCTGGAGATTCAGAGTAGGATGGAAGATTGGCTAATGCAGATTCCAAGAACACCAGGTTGGGGAGAGACCCCTCTGTACACACTCAGGCGGAGAGAAGAACAAAATGTCCAGTTACAGAATGTGAAGAAAGTGGCCTATATCACTGGCCAATGGCAAAAGAGATATGGTGGGAAAACTGGATGACCATGGCCTCTGACAAGATTATGAGGCTATAGCATAAATGCCTTTTCCACTAGTAGTTGGAGGTAAGGGGTGGGGATGGGCAGGGTACTTGAAGCCGGAATAGGAACAGCCTTCCTTTTCTGAGCAAGATAGTAGGAAACAAGGCAACATCTATGTGGAATTAGTGAGTGAAAACACATGCTGGGGATGGGTCCTTGAAAAGTGCTTTAATATCTGTGCTAGCAGTGGCCTTGAAGCCAGACTGTGTGAGTGCATTTAAACCTGCACTCTGCAGCCCAACTGCTGCAAATCATGCTGCTGATACTGCCTGGCTAGGTCTCTGTACTTTGGAAAATCCCTTCCCTTGTGGAAAGATTGAGCTTTAGGTAGAATCTACCCAAGAGGAGGAAGAGAAGAGCATGGGAAAAGATTTACAACACAAATATCCAAAGGAAAACCTCTTTTCCCTTTGGGGAGTGGAATGCCAAATAGGTCAGGGACTGAGGTGCCAGGGTACTTATGCTCTCTTCTCACTTTCTCTCATTCAGTCATGCTGCTTTACAATTCAAAAATATCCAACTTGCATTTCTCATTTGACTCCCTACAACATCCTGCAGACTGGCATACACACATTAGATATGTAGGGGTGCAAGGAAGCACTCCGATTTTACAAGTAGGGGAAGGGAGACTGTCCAAGGACAAATGCTGAGAGAGATGATGGTAACCCAGGTTTCCAACCCCAATCCAATTGTCCAGGTCCCTATCTCTGCTGGCCAAGTCTTTATACAGTATCTCATGTGTTACAGGTGCTTTCTTCTTCTAGTTATATTGAGCCTAGGCCTCTAACTACTAGAAGATCCTATCTTTTAGGCTCTTGGCTCCCTCACTAGAAATGCCACTGCCTCAGAAGGAATCCCAACTCCTACCTGCTGGGCCCTCAAATAACTAGATCTCCCTTCCTGAATCCCTAAGGAGGTCTGTCTTCCTGAACTTCATTTAAAAAAAATCAGGATTCCAGAGAAATTAACAAGGAAAGCCTGCCAAGTCAGGGAGAACAATGGTATTTACAATTAGACTGAGGAGGTTCTAATATCAGCTTTATAGATTCTCAGATGTGAACCCCAGGCAAATTATTTCAGCTTCCAGAGCCTCAATTCCCTCAGTCATAAAATGGAGTTTTGTCTGGATTAAATGAGACACATAACACCACTAGTTCTTTTATATATATATATATATATATATATATATATATATATATATATATATTTATATTTATATATTTTTATATTATATAAAATATAATATATATTTTTAATTAATATAAAAATATAAATATATATAAATATATTTTTATATTATATAAAATATATATTAAAAAATATTATATATTTTTATATATATATATATATATATATTTTTTTTTTTTTTTTTTTTTTTTTTTTTTAAATTAGAGAGCACACATGAGTGAGAGAGTGAGCAAGCAGGAGTAGAGGGAGAAGGAGAAGCAAACTCCCTGCTGAGCAGAGAGCCTGATGCAGGGTTTAATCCCAGGACCCTGAGATCATGACCTGAGCTGAAGGCAAAATGCTTAACCAACTATGCCACTCAGGCGCCCCACACAATTGGTTCTTAATGTGTTGATTTCCCTTCTTGTCTCACCATCTGTGGTTTTCCCTCTAGGCTTCCCCTGACGTTCTCTTCACAGAGCCCCAACTCTTTTACTCATCCTCACCACCATTCATAATCACATTTTCCAGGACTGATAAAACTAGCTTCTGAAGCTGACCTATGGACTTGGTAGGTCACAGTCAAGACTGAAATCTGGAAAGTTTCTAAGGGCTATGAGGAGAATGGGTTTAGCTGCCAGGTTCAAGATAACCTCCAAGACAAAGCAGCTAACAGAAGCCAAAAGGAACTAAGCTTGCTTTTGCCTTATTCACCACAAATGATCCCAAACCATTTTACAACAGTTCTAAGAAAACCAGGTTCAATTCTCCTCTCAGTACAGAAAGCTGCCTATGCCAATTTCTCAGACATGGAGTAGGAGAATAACTGTCCATAAGTTAGTTACCTGTACTAAAGATAAAAATAAGCCCCAAACTAATTACCCTGATCTTGGCCCAAGCTTGCCCAGGGTTTACCCAAGACCCTCACTCACCAATACCAAGGCTGAGCTCAGCCTGCAATTAACTCTTCTGGGTAACAGGGTCAGCACCTCTGCGAACAGGGCTCACCTAAAACAGAGAGAAGTCAGTCAGTGTCCTGCTCAGAACAGGCATAAACTTAGGTCAGTACAGGCATCCCAGGTTCCTGCTCTCACATGTCCTGCATCTTTGCAAAAGATAGGTTAATAATTAAACACATTATTTCAGGTTATGCTAAGTGTCTTAAAGAAAAATAAACCAGAGTAAGGGAGGAAAGAATGACGAGTGAGAATGAGGCCTATTTTAGATAAAATGATCAAGGAAACTTCTCCAAGGGCTGACCACCAGAAAGAGACCTGAATAAAGTGAAGGAGTAAGATCTGCAAAGATCTGAAGGAAGACTTTCAGAAAGAGAGAATACCAAGTGCTAAGACCCTGCAGCAATAATAGGTAAGAATAAGCTTGTTATGCTTAAAGGAACAAGAAAGTCAATATAACTAGAATGTAGTGATGGAAAGAATGAGATACTAAATATATATGGAGAAAATAATTATGCTCCCTATTTTATATGTGAGAAAACAGAGGCTCAGAGTTAGATGACTTGCTCAAGGTCAAAGTACATCAGTGGCAGAACTAGGAATGGAGGGGCACCTGGCTGGCTCAGTCAGTAGAGCCTGCAACTCTTGATTTAAGGGTCAAGAGTTCAAGCTCCACATTGATGTAGAAACCTTAAAGAAAAAAAAAAAAAACTGGGAATGGAATTCAGGTCATCTAGACAACTCTCTATATCAATCTTGGGCCAGGTTCCTCCAGGCTTAGATAACCTGGACCCCAGCTGGGACAAATTTTCAAGCACTCTAAAACTGGTTTCAGGAAAAAAAAAAAAAAAAAAAAAAACTGGTTTCAGGTTTCTTTACTTCTCCCCTCCGCTGCTGGTGAGGATGGTTGAAGAACAGAGAAATAGCTGTATTTACCTGGAATGTGGAATAGAGAGGACTCCAGGATTAAGGAGAACAGTAGCTCATGCCAAGCAACGTTGTAAACCCTTTATCTGCATTAACTCTTTAATCTGTACAACAACCCTATAAGGTTGCTGTGTTATTTCCCCATTTTTACTATTAGGGAAATTGAGGCACAGTTAAGTAAATTTGCCCAAGTCACACAGCTAACAGAAGGTAGAGCTAAGACTTGAACCAGGGAGTCCAACCTCCAAGGCTTGCCCTGCCCTCTTAACCATATCATACAATACCAACTTTGGGGCAGGGGTGGGTGATGGACAGTAAACATTCTCTAGTTCTACCCAATATGGCTCAGAGCCTCATTTATACCCAGCCTGAAATTTATTCCATTTACTTGCAGTTCAGGCTTCTTACTGAATACCAGGTGAATGACTCGAGTCCTTCACTCAGTTGGTTCCAGATGTTTCTCTAATTTCTAGCTACTATGATCAGAAAGCAATGATAACCACAACAACCATTTAACAGCTACTATCACCGAATGTACACTTTGAAACAGACTAGGTACCAGGTTAAGAATCTTACATGACTATCTTACTTCAGACAGAGTGACAGTTGTTTCAAGACATGGGTAAGGGGGTCTCTGGGGGCTCTAGGCCTGGAAGCAAAGCAGCAAATACATGGAACTGAAGGATCTCTATAGGCCCGGGTCAAAGGACAAAGACAGATAGTAGGAGGTGCACAGTAAGGGGAATGGACTATTAGCACCTCCAAATCAAAATGTCACCAAACTGAACTCATCTCCTAGTTTTCAGCCTCCATAGTTCAACAAATGGTATAATCGTTCTTCTATAAGCACTGAGACTCTCAATGTTCATCATGCCCATCTTCATTTGTACATATTCAAATCTGTCTTAGTCTTCAAGGCCTAGTAAATCTATGAAGTTATCCTGAACCCCTTCTTACCACTATCATATTCTTGAATCATCTCTGTGACTACACCTGGCTCTGGCCTCATCATCAGCTAAAGCCTCAAAACCAGTTCCTCTGTTCTCTCTTCCTTGTAAAGATTCCTGCTGGTGCCGGAGAATGAAGACCTAGTTGGTTAAAGATTTGTTTTCATTTCTGCTATTCTTACCTTACTCAGGATCTATTACCTAACAAAGGACTTGGGTTCTAATTTGAGCCTCAGATTTCTACAAAATGGAGATCCAACCCCCATCCTGATTATAGGACAGGGATTTTGTGAGAATCATTGCAGTAACAGAAGAGGAGGTAGGGGAAGAGTTAGGATGGGAGATTCCAGGCCAGATCTCTAATAGCTCTTTCTTTCACTACAGAACACTGAGCATATTTATAGAAGCCTTCTAACCAATCCATCAAAAAAATACTTTCTGGGCCTGGTTGGTCATGGTCACAGCTCTAAGTTAGGGATTATAGATGACACAGGGATGAATGAGAACAGTTCTTATCCTTGCATTCCAGGGTGGGACTATGTGAAATTCCTGCAAAGGATTACTAATAATATCAGGCAGGACCCAACAGTACAAAGAGTGCTCCACATATCGTAAAAACGGAGAAAGAGGGCAGCCCTGGTGGCGCAGCGGTTTAGCACTGCCTGCAGCCCAGGGCGTAATCCTGGAGGTCCTGGATCGAGTCCCACGTCAGGCTCTCTGTATGATGCCTGCTTCTCCCTCTGCCTGTATCTCTGCCTCTCTTTCTGTCTCTATGAATAAATAAATAAAATCTTAAAAAAAAAAAACAAACGGAGAAAGAAATCAGGCTGACTGGAGATGGCCTCAGTTTCACAGGAGCAAGGACTTTCGCCAAGCCTTGATGCAGAATGATAGAAAGATACATGCTAATATGCATCAGGCTTTGGGCTAGGTATTATGAAGCTGACCCTCATAATACCCTGTGAAGAAATGATGTCATGCCCATTTTATATCCAAGGGAACTGAATACTGGAAAGGTTAAGAGTACCATTTAAGGTCAAACAGCTAGTAGGTAGCAGAACTAGAATGTGAACCCAGGCCTGCTTTACTTTACTCCAAAGCCTATATATGTTTGCTTACTTCATGATTTAGAGGACCAGATAAACCCTAAAGTTGTTTCTACCTGAAAAATCCAGTGATTTGGCGCTGAAAGAACCTGAGAGACTCTTGATCTCAGAGTTGTGAACTTTGAGCCCCATGTTGAGTATAGAGATTATTTAAATAAAACTTTTTTTTAAAATCCAATGATTTGAATGGGGGAGTATGGGAGAAGATATATATATATATATTTTAAGATTTTATTTATTTATTCATAGAGACAGAGAGAGAGAGGCAGAGACACAAGCAGAGGGAGAAGCAGGCATCATACAGAGAGCCCAATGTGGGACTCGATCCAGGGTCTCCAGGATCACGCCCCGGGCTGCAGGCGGCGCTAAACCGCTGCGCCACCAGGGCTGCTCAGAAGATATACTTCTACTATGTCTTCCCCATAAGACTATTATTTTATTGGCAGATTTAGGGTCTTATTAACTGGAATCACCTAAGTATCTGACACATAGTCTGGCAGGTTATACTTAGGAGACACTATATATGAGTAAATGAATGAATGAATAAGCCTCTTCTCCAAGAACCTTTGTTCTGAGGTCTAGAAGTAAGGTCCAAAATCTCTAGCTCCCATGTTATGACTCTCGGCCCCATTATCTTTAATCCCAACTATCTACTAATCTGCTGTCTGAAGATTCCCTTTTCTTGTTCTCGTTTTCAGGAGTTACGGAGAGGTGAGGAGAGAAAAGAATAAGAGGGAAGCTGGGCAGGAAGAGAAAATAGAGGGAGAGGAAAGGGTAAAAGGAGAGAAGGTTAGGAAGGAGGCAAAAAGGAAGGAACTGTCTGAGGCCCAGACTTTGGGAAAGGTTTCTTTTCTGGTACCAGAACCAAGGATTTATTTGGTTTTTTTATTTTTATTTTTATTTTATTTTTTTTTAATATTCTATATTTGGTTTATTTTTTTTTTTAATTTTTTATTTACTTATGATAGTCACAGAGAGAGAGAGAGAGAGGCAGAGACACAGGCGGAGGGAGAAGCAGGCTCCATGCACCGGGAGCCTGATGTGGGATTCGATCCCGGGTCTCCAGGATCGCGCCCTGGGCCAAAGGCAGGCGCCAAACCGCTGCGCCACCCAGGGATCCCCTATTTGGTTTTTTTAAAGAGCAACAGTAGGAATTCCTCTTTATAAATTTCAAATGAAGGGAACTTGCTTGTCCCCAACCCCAAACTAAATATACCAGCAACAGATAAAATAAAACTCATTACTCAGGGCTCCCAACCTCAGTACTTACCACTACCCTGTCCCAGCCCACCTAGGTTAAGACTAAAGTTTGCAGAAGTCAAAGATACATAGATTCTTCTGATACTCCTCTGCTCCTTCTACAAGAGTTCTTGCAGGCTAGTAAGCCTTGGGAATCCAACCTTCCTTATGGATGAGGAGACAATGACACCCTCTGGATGCTTTGCCACAGCTCCTTGTCATGAAAGCTTTGTTGAACCCTAAGGGTTAAGCATTACTCCCTTTCTGCTGAGTTCCTCAAATATGTATGAAAGAACTGGTGGGAAGATGTGGATGGATGAGGCAAGGCCCCTCCCTCAGAACTCTCTAGATCCTGGGTCCTAATATAGCTTAACCTTCTTTAGGTCTCATCTGTAAATTATACATACATACCTCTCCTGCTTACTAAATTAGTAGAGAAAGCACTGGGTTCAGAGTCAGAAAACCTAACAGCTAGTTCCAGCTCTACCTCTAATTCACTGTGTGACCCTGGACAAATTCTTTCACCTTCTTGGACCTTAATTTCTTTATAAATCTGTTTTTTTTTTTTTAAGATTTTATTTATTTATTCATGACAGAGAGACAGAGAGACAGAGACAGGCAGAGGGAGAAGCAGGCTCCATGCAGGGAGCCTGATGTGGGACTCGATCCCAGGTCTTCAGGATCACACCCCAGGCCGAAGGTGGTGCTTAAACCGCTGGGCCACCGGGACTGCCCTCAATCTGTTCTTCTGAGGGATCAAAAAAAAAAACCAACTGGTAAGAACAGTAAATTTACTTAGTTTTATGTGAACGGTAAAGGAATGAGGGGATGGTCTCGAAAGCAAGCAAGCAAGCAAGGTAGCTATATCACTTTTCATTTGAAGGGTCTGCTGTGAGTGAAAGGATTAGGAAGAACTGTGGCAGACAGTGTCATTGTATCTCCATCAAAAGACAGATGCCAACCAAGACTAAAAGAAGTTCATAAGCCACATGCATGCAAATCCCAAGAGGTCCAAGTGGAGAGAAAACACACACACACACACACACACGTCACACATTGCTCAGAAAAAGTAAAAGTAGTAATGATCAATTCAGTGATGAAGAGCTCAGACTAAAATCAGACACCTGGGTTTGAATCCTAGCTCTGTCTCATAACTAGCTTTGTGACCTTAGGCAAGGTACTGACCTTCTATACCTTAGTTTCCTACATTTATTAAAAATTGCTCCTGCTTCATCAATGTTTTATTGAGAAAAATAAATGAGACAGCATGGGAAAGCCCTTATCTCAGAGCCTGGCAAAAGTGACTCAGTAATAGGTATTGTTATTCCATTTAAGTACCACAAAAGAATGAATCAGAAGCAACAAAATGGGGCAGCCCGGGTGGCTCAGCGGTTTAGCGCAGCCTTCAGCCCAGGGCCTGATCCTGGAGACCTGGGATCGAGTCCCACATTGGGCTCCCTGCATGGAGCCTGCTTCTCCCTCTGCCTGTGTCTCTGCCTCTCTCTCTCCTCTCTGTGTATTTTCATGAATAAATAAATAAAATCTTAAAAAAACAAAAAGGCAACAAAATGGTCTAGGAGGAAAAAAAGAAATGTACATTTGCCATTACTGCTATTAAATACCTATCATGTCCTATAGCCAAAGCCTTAATTATTTTCATTGATTCCTTTAAAAAAAATATTTTACTTATTTACTCATGAGAGACAGAGAGAGAGTGAGAGACAGAGACACAGGCAGAGGGAGAAGCAGGCTCCATGCAAGGAGCCCAATGTTGTGGGACTCGATTCCAGGACTCCAGGATCACACCCTGAGCCAAAGGCAGGCACTCAACCACTGAGCCACCCAGGCATCCCTATTTTCATTGATTCCTAATAACCCTTTTGAGGCCAGAAGAATTATCCCTATCTTACAGGAAAAACTGAGCCTCAGAGAAAGAACTTGTCTAATATCACACAGCTAGGAAACAGAACTTACTGGAACCACAGTCTGACTCAAAGACTGTTCTTCCTACTACATACCTGGCACTCTCTTGTGCTCAAAAAAAAAAAGAGCCCCCGCCCCCACATATAGGCACCACTGAGTTTCAGAAAATGGATCAAATTCTCCCATTTTGTATTTGATGGAGCAACTACTGGTTTTGCATACGTGGGGGAAAAATGGGCAGAGGTGGAATACAAGTGTACCATCAAGTTCCAGACTTGTAGGACTTAGCTTACCAGGCCTTCCCAAGGGGCTCTCAGCCAGTTATTGTAGTGGGAGAGGAGAGAGAGGGACTATTCCAAATTGGCTATCACCCAAAAGCACAAGATGTTCTAAGACTCTACCAAGCAGGGCACCTGAATGGCTCAAAGGCCTGCCTTTGGCTCAGGTCATGATCCCAGGGTCCTGGGATCCAATCCTGCATCGGGCTCTCTGCTCAAAGGAGAGTCTGCTTCTCCCTCCCTCTGCGCATTCCCCCAGCTCGTGATCTCACGGTCTCTCACACTCTCTAAAAATAAATAAAATATTTTTTGTATTTATTCATGAGAGACACCAAGAGAGGGGCAGAGACATAGGCAGAGGGAGAAGTAGGCTCCATGCAGGAAGCCCGATGTGGGACTCGATCTCAGGACTCCAGGATCACGCCCTGAGCCAAAGGCAGACACCCAACAGCTGAGCCACCCAGGCATCCCTAAATAAAATCTTAAAAAAAAAAAAAAAAAAAAATCAAACAGTCAAGAAGCTAAGAGAGGTTCAGCCTGGGCTGAACTCAAATACCTGATTAAAACATCTAATACTGGGAGGGAATACAATGCTATGAACACCTTTGCAAGACAACAGGTACCATGTCCTGGATGTGCATACGGACCCTATTTTGGGGAAGCACTTTACTATGGCCCAGATGACTACAATTTAGTCTGAAAAGAAGCACTCCTTCCAGAGTCAGGCCATTATTTTGTTACATTCCACCAAAATAATAATAATAATTTATTTTTTTAATAATAGTAATTTAAAAAATAATAATAATAAAGGACAAATTCTACAGGAGTACACAGAAACCAGAAACTACATATGGCAACTAGAGGAAAGGAACCAGAAGTGAGAGAAAATCTGGGAAAGAACTGAGTCCTGAACATCAAAGGCTTTTGGAAGGGTGGGGCACCAAGCAAAAGGGAGTGCTTCAGGGGGCTAAGGAAAGATTTTGACAGAAGAAATCATCTCCTATATTTGTTAAACAATTTTTTTTTTTTAAATAGTATGTCCCTATCGAACTTTTGCTGTTTAGAGAAGGATAATCTCCAGAGCCTACAAGAAGACTGACTGAAAGAGCTATTGATGAAATGGTATTTTTCTCTGGAGAGGGGAAGAAAATAGAAGCTGGTTCTTTAGGTCTCTGGGGCAGCAACCAAGGCAAGAATGAGCAGACCCAGGAAATAATCATAGCATAACAGCTCCAGACAGGGCTCAGACAGGGCTCACCTGCGGGTGGCCTCAGACCCACTTGTGATGTGATCAGCACATGAGGGTGCACAACTGCACACAACCAGCAGGGAACATAAGATTGGGCACTGAGCAAATAGCCTTTGTCCCAGGAGCCATGCTTGCCAATCTATTTGTTCTTTTCTAGCTGTCCCCTAACATCTTGGCCTCAAAACTCTGCCTCAATCTTTGTGAGGCCTGCTTTTCCCAGCCTTGACCATACCCTATGGCCCTGCAATTCTACCAGACTGCTCCCACTCACAAGGATACCTGACCTTGAATCTTATGACTGACTCTATTGTGTGGCTGCCTATGCCCAGGCATAATAAACCAACTGGCTGTGGTTTGCCATGGGGGCTAAAAAGATGACTCACTACATCATAAAAATGCAGCCAGGTCACAAAATAGCTCAGTAAAACTCTCCACTACTCCCCAACAAAGACAGGTGTCAGGATGCCCAGCGTATCACAAAAGGAGGCCCTCAAGGGCAGCTGGTGTCTTACTGACAGGTGACGTTAGGGCTCTTGAGCCTAGTCCATGTCCGTGAATGAGAACATTATTCATGCCATAAATAGGTGAAACTCAATCCAGGCAGTCTCTAGGCTGCCTGGAGGAATGTCCAGAGAATACAACAGATGTGCAAGACAATCATTCTTGCCTCTGAAATTTTCTAAACAGCTAACAGCACTTCTCCTTCCTCAGCTAAAGCTGTCTCTAGTTTCCCCCTCCTCTTTCCCTAAAAGAACCAACCCTGCAGGAATCATCAAGGGAGCCACCAGTAATTACTGTTTTCTTTTCTCCATGCTAATGAGACAGTTGGATGGTTCCCCTTCCCCCTCCCTAATTGGAAGGGAGAATCTAAGGCTTTATTATCTGTAACCCACACACCAAAGCTTGAGCCAGACAGTGCTCTGCAACTGAACTGTGTAGATGATGGCTTTCTGTCCCCAGTGAGACCAGAGTTGGAAGAGGACCCACCATTTTAGAAAGGGCAGACCAGAGTGGCAGGAGGATCTGTCCAAAGTCACAGAAGGAAGTCAGTGAAAGGGCCAGATTCCTACTCCCAGTCAGGGCACTTCTCACAACATCCAGACTTCCTACAGTACAGAATGACTATGACTTTCGTGGTGTCCTCAATGTGGAGTCAGGAACTGCAAGTTTCAAGGTCACATCCTGGTTTGGTTTTTTGTTTTGTTTCGTTTTTACAAAGAGAGTGCACCCAAACACATGTCTGGAGGTGAGGGCAACAGAGAGGACCACAGGGAGAAAGAGAATCTTTAGCAGGCTCCAAGCCCAGTACAGAGCCAGGCTCAGCACAGAGCCAGACAAAGGGCTCAATCTCACGACCCTGAGGTCATGACCTGAGCAGAAATCAAGAGTAGGATGCTTTATCAACTGAGCCACCCAGGTCCAGGTCCCCCTACACATAATGGTTTTGAATAGGTACTTAAAAAGCAACACACAATGTTCTTTAGATATAGACTCAGCCCCAAGAATCTCAGTTCTGGGATGGAAAGCTGGAATCTAAGAGATAATGATAATTTTACCCAAAAATTAAAATCGCAAGAAGATGGTCAAAAAAAAAAACAAAAAACAAAAATTAAACTGAATCCCAGCTAAAACGCACAGGTTTTTTTTTTTTTTTTTTTTAAAGTTATATGAAGGCTATAGATACCAAAAGGGTAGGATCCAAAGTTAGCCTTAAAAATGAATTTCAGGTCTAGTGGCTAAAAGAAGGTCCTGTGGATAGTACACTTGGACCTCAGTCAGCTAGTCCAATCCCCGTATGTCACAGATGAAGAAATTGAATCTAGCACTATTGGGAGCTTAAGAGGAGAGGATGCACAGTGAAGCAGCAGGACTGAAGGATGTTATAGCCTAGAGCTAGTCATGGCCTGCCTAGATAGCCAAGGTCAGAAAAAAAAGGAAGACAGAGTCTCTGGGAAAAGGAGCCAGTATTTGAAAAGCTGCACTGAGAAGAAAATGGCTCATATACTGGAATAATTTGTAGAATCTAACAAGGCTTTTTTTTTTTTTTTTTAGCCTTAATACCATCTCCTGTCAGCCTCTAAAACCTCTTCTCTTTCCTCTCACAGTCTATCCTAGCTCTATCATCTCAGGTAAGGATCAGCAACAACTCCAATCCAGTCCTTGAACTAATTCTGACTCCAGGCAGGAAATATTTAAATCAGTCTTAGCCACAACCTCTAACCTCTACCCACAGGGCCTGGATATCAATGCTTCCTCCCCATTTGCTACCAGAGTTGACGGTGGCTCCCTGTAGTATTCCAGGATACTGCCAGTGCTGACCACCGGGCTTCACCTTTTAGAGGTAACAAAATCTTGTGCTCTATTCTATGATTGGGTCCAAGTCCCTGTCATAACCTCTGCCTTAGTCGCCTAACAACTCTGGCTCTCCTAAGACTAAAGCCTACCTTTGAATCCAAGGCCAGATTTCCCCATCAGTGGCCATTCTGCAGGCCTAAGAACCTGAACTTGAGTTTACTGCCCTCCCCCCCTTCAGCAGGAAAGGTAACATAGTACAATAGAAATAGCCTGCAGACAGACCTGGAGCTGAGCCCTGACTCTGCCACCCAAACTGGGTAGGCACGGTTACTTAACTGCTATTGTGTATCCTCTTAGAGCTCCCATCACAGCTTACCTGTCTGTCTCCTCTACCACTCTCCCCTATTGGGAACAAAGAGTATTTGTTTCCCTTTATCCTCAATGAGTCAGTCACTGTCTCCTGAATGATCCTCTAATAAATTCCCACTATCTATAAAAGACAGATAATATCACCTATCTCAGAGCTGTGAGATAAATAGGAAAAAGTCTGTAAATTGCCTGGATGAACACCTTCCTCTACTGTATCATGGATGCTCAGGGCCAAATGTTTGCCCGTACTGAACAGACTGCCCATCCTAGAGACACCATGCCTTGCTGAACCTCTAGGATCACATGGACATGACCTCCACAGCCTTTTCCACTCCAGTGGAAAGTAATTAGACTGAGTGCCAGTTCCTGAAGCCTGCGGTAAAAACAGCTAAAGACAGGACTACTACTCTACTCACAGTCAAATGCAGAGAATTTCAAGTAGATCAAATGTGGGAATATACTAATATTCTAAATTGAAAGGAGAAGGGGAACATGGGGGATTGGGGAGAGCTGTGCTCTGAATCTTAGAGAAGAACTCTCAAATTCCAAGAGGTGACTATAAAGTCATTTGTATTGGAGCCTACAAAAGGACCAGAGACATGAAACAAAGGGGCTGAGGTCACATAGTAAGCTTTGAAACCCACGACTGCCATATCCCCATCTAGTGTTTTTTTGTACATCCTACAGGGCAGATGTACAATGTTCTAGGAAAAGGGGAGGCATATGGGGTTCAGTACAGTGGTATGGAGCAACTCATAAGGGATGTCAAGTGCTACTTATACAGTTTCTGGCTGGGAGAGGTGATAGAGAAATAAATCCAGTCTTTGGTTTTACAGAGGCCTAATACGCTCTGGAAGCTGAAGGGTAGTTGTTCAATGTTGGCTAGAATAAGTCTAAATGGTTAAGGAAGAAAATGGGTACACAGTGTCCTCAAAGAATGAGCCTCTTGCCCACAATGCCAGCTGCTCTAGGTATCAAAACCTTCTTGTTCACCTATCCCCAACTTCTCAAGACAAACTACGTTCCAGATTGAGGATATTTGTGTTTTCCATTAGAGGGCGCTCAGACTTATAAACTGGAAGTACAAAGTGGCATAGTAACAGCTCTGCACCATGTGGAATAATCTGAGTCCTTTCTTTGTTTTATTACTATATTCACCTGAACTTCTGACAAGTGATTTTTCCAAGGTCACAGAGCTAATAAGGGCAAATCAGGACTTACTGGCATCCTGTGTACTTTTGTGACCATGGTGACTTTCAGCAAATTTGACCTATATAAAATTTTGAGAGGTAGGCAGGGCTAGAGTCTTTGCTAAATCATGCAGTCCCTTCTGCAAAGTCTCATTTGATACCTCCAATTCATTTCAGGCTTTAGAGAACTTTCATAATTACCCTCTAACTCAGGCCAGCAAACATTTTCTGTATGGAGCCAGAAAGTATTTTTAGGTTTTGTGGGCTATAGCAGTCTCTGTAGTATTCAGCTTTGCCATTGTAGTATGAAAACACTCATACAGAAACAAACAAATGTGGCTGTACCCCAGCACAATCTTATGAAGAGAGGCCACAGACTGGATTCACCCCATAGGCCATAATCTGCTGATACCTATTTAATCTATTGGCTCCAATCACCCTGGCTCCCAATCCATCATACACACTCATTAAGACAGGCACTACACCCTCATAGATTCCCTTTGCCTACAAGATAAAAGTTTAAACTCTACCTCCACCCTCTACCATATCCTTCCCCTGCACGGTGTATTCCAATCACAGCAGACTGTCACTTGGCAACTTCCTACCTCTCCCCCATGCTATTCCCTGATACCTGCAATGCCTCCAGTGATACCTATTCAGGGACAAGTTCATATGGCAACACCTATGAAAAATGTTTGCTTGCCTTATATAATTAGTCATATGTACATGGCTGTCCCTCACCCACCAGTGCCTCCCCTACTCCCCCACAACTGTCAGCCTCACAAGGGCAAGCACTGTGTCATATTCAATTCCGTATCCCTTGCAGTACCTAACACATCAGCCAGTGTCCGCTGACTGAAAAGGCTTGGCTTCTGGGCTGAAAGGAGGTCACCAGAACATGGGGACTTTTGTTTCTAACAAAACCATGATATGACTCACAGCATCAACAGAGCCTTCAGTCTGCTTCAAGAGCTGCCTCTTCTCCTGCTACCCCCTCCTATGCCCCGTTGTGTTCCCTGGGACTGGCCAGGTAACTAGTTAAGACCCAGCATCTTACTAGGTGGTTCTAGCCTGTGCTGAGATATGGGAAGAGAAGAGACATCTTATTTTCAGACCTCCCATCCCTGACCTCAAACTATATCCTTAAAAACAGCCATAAACTGATCCCAGACCCATATTTAGTTCTAGATCAGCAGACAGCCTTCTAACAAGCACAGATCCCTGGTCCCTGAAGGCAGGGGATCTTACCCAGGAAAAGGCTCAGGGCATGCAGTCTAACCTCAACTGAAATGGAAACTCCAAGGTATGTGGTTAAAAATCCCTAGGAGTATGACCTCTGCAAAGGGATCTCCACTGAGATTAAAGGTCCTGGGCAAGCCTATAGCCCACAAGTATGGCTATCTTAGCTTGGGAAAGCTATGAAGCCAAAGACTAAATTGCTGATGGGAGAAAAAAAAACACACACACACACAACAAACACACAAAGAATTTTTCTCCTAAGCCCCGAACAGAACAACATTCCATCTGGGTATGTGAGCTTGTCAGAGGCATGGGGTACTTAGCATATCTGCCATTCCAGGATTACGGCTGTCAAGTTTTAATTAGGGTAATTAGAGTTAAAAATGTAATTTCATTTCAGGGTATTTTGAACAGATTCCATTAATTTCTTTTTCTTTTTTTTGAAAGAACATAGAACGGAGGGGTGGGCTGAGTGGAACAGAGGATTCTGCCATGGGAGAAGTGAAGCCATGTGCCTGGGCCAGATGAGCTTTCAAACCACTGCCCAGAACCCGCAGCATACACCTCTGTAGGCTCGGCCCAGACGACAAAGGGCTGCTGCTCTTCAGCTTTCTTCCTCAGTTCCCTCCCAGAAACGAAGATTCAGTCAGAGTCTGCTAATCAATCTACCTCCTTTTCCCCTCCTCCTGCTCCTGTATTACTGCCATTCAGTAGCTACTATTACAGCCCCAAGTCTAGCAAGGGACAAGAGCTTAGATGGACATTCTGATTTGCTACAAATTAGGGACTTTGTTAATGTCTACCCTTTGGTCAGGAGTTCCTAGCCACATTTTTATGCTTTTCTTTGTGCTAATCCCCTAGTCTGGAGTTACCCTCTTTGCCTTGCCTGCCTCAACTCTTCCTCTTCCTTCAAGAAGCACAGATCAAAGTTATCCTCCCTAGGAAAGCCCACCACCATGCCTGTAATCCCAGAATTTCTTGCACATGCCTCTACTACTGTGGTTCGTTTCCTTGCTGGACTCTGATGCTAGATTGTGAGGTCTTTCATGGCAGAGAATGGGTCTACACCTGGGAATCTTTAGCACTGGCACAAGCCCTGACACAGGAAATACTCAACAAATATCTGTTGAATGACCAACCACAGGGGGAATTTGACCACAACTGGTAGCTGAACATGTTAAGCCCTCAGCTACTACAATGCCTAGAAATATCAGTCATGAATCCCTTCCCCCTCCTTGCACTCGGCCAGCTCAGAAACCTGACTCTGTACTCCTTGAAGGAGGAAGTTCTCCCATTGATCCCAAATGATGATTGATCTCTCCCATTAGAGCCTGCTCATTCCTTAGGGACTGTGGAAAGGAGATGACAAAGCAAAAGCAAGCAGAGGACCCCCCCCCCAATACTCCTCATCAATGATTTTCAAGAATCTCCTTTAGTATTTGAAGGGCTCTAGGGGGAGACGGCCTGAGATCCAGTTCAATCTGTAAAAAGATAAGGTTGGGACACCTGGGTGGCTCAGTGGTTGAGCATCTGCCTTTGGCTCAGGTCGTGATCCTGGAGTCCTGGGATTGGGTCCTGCATCAGGCTCCCCGCAGGGAGACTGCTTCTCCCTCTGCCTGTGTCTCTGCCTCTCTCTAGGTCTCTCATGAATAAATAAATAAAATCTGGAAGGAAGAAAGAAAGGAAAGAAAGGAAAGAAAGGAAGGAAGAAAGGAAGAAAGGAAGAAAGGAAGAGAGGGAGGGAGGGAGGGAGGGAGGGAGGGATGGCTCTGGTAGAAAACGGTTCATCAGCTTAGAATCACTATTGCAAATGCTCAGAAATGTTATACTGTAGTACAATAAAGAACATGCTATGTGACACAAGGATAGCAAACTCGTTTCGCTTTTCTGAGCTTTAGTTTCCTCTTCAAACCTATCCCAGTAGGTTATTAGGAGGAATAAACAAACAAAAGGGCTTTAAATCAGCATTTAACACTTAGGTATTTAATAAGTGATTTTTCCATCTGAAGAGGACACCTGTACTATGTACCTAGCATCATATTATATGTAAGTTTATAGAGATGAGGAAAACATATCAAAGGGAGTACAAGTTAACCATTTCTCAGTCTGCTCAGGGCAGCCCTGCCTGTTGTTCCCAGGGGAAGAGCGCTATTCCAGCAAAACCATTGTGTTGACAAGTGTAACCAGAGCCACTTAATGGTAATCAGATTCTCCCTAGTTAGGAGCACCCCTCTAGCCTCCTCCCAGTCTCCCCAGGCCTGGCTGCAGGCCCATTATCGATCCATTTCTAATTAGGACCTGTGTCAGTGCTTCTGACAAAAGGTCAGGGCCTAGGCTGCCTCTGCTGGTTTCTGGCCAAAGCATGAAATGCTCTGCCCAGGGCAGACCCAGAGAACCAATACTTAGTTGAAGAGGATACCAGACTAAACTCATCATAAAGCAGTACAAAATTTTAGAGCTGAAAGGGTCCTTTACAAGCATGAGCTTTGTTATAAGTGAGAAAGCTGAAGTCCAAAAAAGATAATTTGTCCAAGGTGGTACAAAAAAAGATAATGCAGAACTTACTTCTATTTCTTTCCTCTTGATAACTGCTTCCCAATCTGGATACACAACAGAAGGACTCTGGGAACTTGTTAAAATAAGTTTTTGGGGGATCCCTGGGTGGCGCAGCGGTTTGGCGCCTGCCTTTGGCCCAGGGCGCGATCCTGGAGACCCGGGATCGAATCCCACATCAGGCTCCCGGTGCATGGAGCCTGCTTCTCCCTCCGCCTGTGTCTCTGCCTCTCTCTCTCTCTCTCTCTGTGACTATCATAAAAAAAAATTAAAAAAAAAAAAAAAAAAGTTTTTGGGATCCCTGGGTGGTTCAGCGGTTTAGCACCTGCCTTCGGCCCAGGGCGTGATCCTGGAGTCTCGGGATGGAGAGTCCCGCATCAGGCTCCCTGCACGGAGCCTGCTTCTTCCTCTGCCTGTGTCTCTGCCTCTCTCTCTCTCTCTCTCTCTCTCTCATGAATAAATAAATAAAATCTTAAAAAAAAAAGAGAGAGAGAGAGATACAGTTTTCTAGATTGCCTGAGTGGTTCAGTCAGTTAAGCATCTGCCTTTGGCTCAGGTCATCATATCAAGTCCTGGGATTGAGCCCCATATTGGGCTCCCTGCTCAGCAGGGAGCCTGCTTCTCCCTCTCCCAACTTGTGCTTGTTCTCTCTAGTACTCTCTCTCTCAAATAAACAAATAAAATCTTAAAAAAAAAAAAAAAGTGAACCCTGAAATCACAGGACCAGTTTGCACCTAGGTTCAAATCCACCTTGGGTCATAATAGTGCAATTTAGAAGCAACCCTCTATTGTCTGTCTGACCCAGCTTTCCCCCACCCCAAACATGACAAAGTTATTTTAGGGGCCTCAGAGGTATCTGTCATAAACAGTTCAGACTTCCTACGGTCCACTAGCATGTCTGTCAGCAAAGACATTTCCTTTCAAAACTAGTTTGAAACTAAAATGTCTTTTATTCACAGTAGAAACACTCAAGGAGGGGATATGTAGGGAATAATGGGAGATGCTGTGGTACTGAGAGACATGGGGTGTGGGAAGATGGATCTGTGTATAGGGGAGGACTTGTGTAGATATGTAAGGAAGTAGACAGTGGTGTCTGTAAGGCTTGCAGATATTGTCATAACACATACAATTCTGAGTATCTGGTTAGAAAATAATAGGACAGGGAGTATAGGAGGATAAATGTGTGGGTACATGGCAGGAGGAGGAAGTAGATAACTTGAAGGGAGATAATACGGATGTGTATGGAAGAGAAGCAATATGTGCACCTTTGTGACTGAATTTTGTGTCTATGTATTGCAAAGTATATGAACTTATAGGAACAGGGGGGAATGTGTGTGGCCTAGATACTTATATGCATGAGAAAACAGATCCATGAGCGTATCTGACTCATCCAGCCCTAGCTTTGCCTGAAGGCTCATACCACTCAAGGGCAGGCCTGTCTGCAGAAATTTCTCATTAAAACTGACAATAAATAAATAAATAAATAAATAAATAAATAAATAAATAAATAAATAAATAAAATTGACATTATGACAACAACTAAAAAAAAGAAAAGAAAAATGGTAACAACACCCCCAGCATCGTGGGAAGTTAAAAAAAGTCAATGCCAAGAAAACATGACAGACACATAAGCAATTATGCCACGATTACTTCTCAGTTTCAAAAGGGGAGGTGTTTATTTGGAGTTGAATATTGTATAAATGATTCACATCTCAACTCAAAGGACTGGATTTCCTGGGTAACTTGGGGAAGAGGGCAAGAAAGAAGAAAGTAGGTAGAGAAAGAAGGGTAAACAAAATTAAAAAGGGGAGGAGGACTGGAAACATAGGAAAGAAAGAGAGAGGACTGGGAAAAAAAACAAAAATAAAAGGAAAGGAGGTTACAAGAAATAGGGAGAAGGGAAGGAAAGAAGAAAGAAAAAAGGAAGTAAAGAAAGAATTTCCTTTAGGCTGGCCTAGAAACTTAGGATACACTCTAGAAGGAATTCTGGCTATGGGGATGAATGGAGTAAGCAGTGGAGCCTGAACTCCATACTTCCTCATTGCTTTTATTCCAACTATACCCTCCATTTAGAATATTCTTCCCACCATATTTGCCAAGTTGAACTTCTTCTAAATCTTCAAGACATATTCAAAGGCTACCAGCTTTTAGAAGCTTCCAAGATTCCTCCCAGTCAGAAGGTAGCTCTCAAGAACTCCCATAAACTTCCACAGAACTTTGTCACATTTGACCTGTAGGACGTAACATTCAATTTTATACCATGGGTTATCAGTACATGTACATTTCCGTTATTCATTCTGCAAGTACTATTTGTGCCAGGACTATTACTGAGGTACAAAAGAAACAGAGATAAGTAGTACACAGTTCCCTGGCTCATAAGATCTCAATTTCATGAATGAGAGCAGTTTTTGGGTGTGATACAACAACGGAGCACAATTATAGAAGCAAAATGTAAAGAAAAATTCTGCTTATGGAGTGATTACAGAAAGGTTCATTGAGAAGATGGCATTTGAAATGATGAAAAAATGAAACAGGAGCTTGTCTGGTAAGGAGGCTGGGAGCTGAGAGCTTTCTACTCAGAGGAACTGCCAAACAACAAAGTCATTCTGAGCTGAGCAGGAGCACAGGGAAACAGTGGGTGTTACCTTGCTGCTGACAGAAGGCAGCAAAGTGAAGTGGCACCAGACTGCATGAGCCTTGCAGCCAAGCCCAGAGTTTTTATCCTTTCCAACTGGGGTGAGGTGAACCAAAGAGGGAGCAGTTTAAAAACATCTCATCTCCTTATTTAGTTGCCCTACTTAAGAGCAAGTCCCTCAAAAACCCTGGAAACAGGTCCAATCTCAGGCTCTGCCTACTACAGAGGCATTACAAGAATTTCCCACAGAAGAAAAGGGCAACAGAGAAAACCAGAGAATAAAAGGGTGACGGTTGGGGTGGAGGAAAGTGATATACACAAGGGAGGGTAGTAGGGTTCAAGAAGAAAGGAGCTGGAGGGGAGGAAACAGAAGCAGCAGGAAAGTACAAGGAGAAACAGATCATGGCACTGAGGTTCCTTGTTGCTAAGCTGTCCTCTACATTTTTCTAGGTAGAAAAAAATAAGGTCAATCTATGCTAGTGACAGAAATAGACCCTTTGTGCTGAGACTGAGTACATTACTAACTGCCACCTCAACCCTCCCTTTGCTCAAGATGATAGAACTGTGCCAAGAAATGGAGTTTGCCCCAGCTCTACCAACCAACCCAAAGTATGCCAAAACACCTTGCCCTATCCATGCCTTAAGTGTGAGTGAGGCAGGAGCACCAAACAAAGGTCTGGACTTTGAAGCGGGGCCTGCCCAGGACCTCACAAAAGCTCTGCTTCCTTCGCTGGACCTCAATTTCATCTGCAAAACAAGAGGAGTAAAGGTGAGGCTCTTTTAAGGGCTAAGATAGCATACGAGTTTATAGAAACTGTTTCCCAAAGAGAGTGATATGTAATGTGGGAATTTTCCTAACCTATCAAGTCGTAACTTCATTCTTTCCACTCTGAGGTTAGGCCACTTTGAAGCCAAGAAGTCAGATACAGAATGGCAGCTGTCCCTGACACCATCATCATCTATATGGCCCTGTCCAAAGTCTAGTTCCTGCCCAAAGTCTAGGTCACAAACAGATGCTCAGGCCCCAGGATGTGTTTTGTCTGACCCACATAAATTTATTTAAAAACCTCTGAATTGGGGCAGCCCAGGTGGCTTAGCGGTTTAGCACTGCCTTCAGCCTAGGGCCTGATCCTGGAGACCCAGGATCGAGTCCCACGTCAGGCTCCCTACAGGGAGCCTGCTTCTCCCTCTGCCTGTGTCTCTGCCTCTCTCTCTCTCTCTGTCTCTCATGAATAAATAAAATCTTTTTTAAAAAATTAAAACTCTGAATTAACTGCTAACATTTCAAGCTTTATTTTTTTTTAAATATGGATTTTTTTTTTTTTTTTAAATTCATGATAGTCACAGAGAGAGAGAGAGGCAGAGACACAGGCCAGAGAGAGAAGCAGGCTCCATGCACCGGGAGCCCGACGTGGGATTCGATCCCGGGTCTCCAGGATCGCGCCCTGGGCCAAAGGCAGGCACCAAACCACTGCAGCACCCAGGGATCCCCTAACTGCTAACATTTCAAATCAGATCCCATGTTTTTAAAAAGTTAGTTTTCTAGCTTCTCAAAAACATCAGAGTTCTCAGGGCTCCTGGGTGGCTCAGTTAGTGGAGAATCCAACTCTTGGTTTTCTCTCTGTCTCTCAAATAAATAAAATCCTTTAACAAAAAATTAAACAAACCTCTGAATTAACTGCTAACATTTCAAATCAGATCTCATGTTTTTAAAAAGTTAGTTTTCTAGCTTCTCAAAAACATCAGAGTTCTCAGGGCTCCTGGGTGGCTCAGTTAGTGGAGAATCCAACTCTTGGTTTTCTCTCTGTCTCTCAAATAAATAAAATCCTTTAACAAAAAATTAAAAACCTCTGAATTAACTGCTAACATTTCAAATCAGATCTCATGTTTTTAAAAAGTTAGTTTTCTAGCTTCTCAAAAACATCAGAGTTCTCAGGGCGCCTGGGTGGCTCAGTTAGTGGAGAATCCAACTCTTGGTTTTGGCACTCATCAGGGAAGTCTGTTCTCTTCCTCTGCCCCTCCCCACACATGCACACTCCACCCTCCCCAATAAATAAATAAATCTTTACAAAAAAAATGTACCAGAGTTCTGGAAACCCTAGACCCTCTGCAGTAAAAGTCAAAGGGTCTACTGTAATCCCATAATTTATTTGATGCCTTCTCATTTTATCTTTAAAAAATTCATATGTGATTTATTTTGAGTAAATTTTTCAATTACTGGTTATAATATCTAAACTAATTCAACTCCAAAAAATCTGAGTACATTGACACTTTAGGAAAATAGGTTTTATACTGTGATTTTACATATCATGCAATATGCAACCAAGTATCCCACCAGTTTGGGAAACTCCAACATACTTTTTGACTCACTCAAAAATTACTTAGGTCCTATGGTAAAGCACTGAAAAAACAATAACAAAATAGACATGGTTCCTGCCTTTATGGAGCTCATGGTCCAGTGGGATATAATGGGGAAAATCCATATAGAATAGGGAGCACAAAAAACGCTAAGCTAAGGATCTCAAACAGGGACTTGTCTGTAAAAAGAAAAGGTTTAATTAGGCTTTTGCTGCTGAAAAGTTCTTTCCAGCTCAAAATTCTACTAGCATCACAAGACCTTAGCCCAATATCCCTTTTGAGTTCCTAACTTATTAGCTTCCTCCCTTTATCTAGGAAATCATGATCAGTTGTCAAGGGAATTACCATGGTGCTCCACATACAAGATGATGATGTTACAGTAATTACAAAAAGACAAAGGAAACAGGCATGTAGAAGAGTCACTCAGAAAAGTCACCTACTTTCAACACACAGGAGCTGCTGCTCACTGCAGCTGGATGGAACACCAGGAACTAACTCCTAAGTAAACCAGTTTTGTATTAGATGTCATGGTGTCTTTCACAAGACGTGGTTTCTTTCATCTTCCACACACACACACACACACACACACACACACACACCAAGCTTGTGAGTGTTAGAGACTGCAAAAAATGCTAATTTTATAAGGCCAAGATTCACTGAACCGTCACTAGTATCACAAGGACACCAAAGTTTCTAATAAAATGGAAGATAACTCATCTAGTAGGACTAAGAGCACTGTAACTGTGCAAAGTCCCTTCAATATTACAGAGATCCATAGGCCCAAAAGGACAAAGCAGGTAGCAAAAAGAGATACAGCTGACCAAATGTTTCAAAGAAAAAAGTGCTGGCCACCCTCAGCAGTTGAGCGTCTGCCTTCAGCTCAGGGCCTGATCCCAGGATCCAAGATCGAGTCCCACATCGGGCTCCCTGCTAGGAGCCTGCTTCTCCCTCTGTCTATGTCTCTGCCTCTCTCTGTGTCTCTGATGAATAAATAAATCTTAAAAAAATAAATAAATAAAATAAAAGAGCTAGTTTGGTGATAAATAGCAATAGGCACTGGACTTGGATGTCACAGAAACAATAGGAAATGATGAGGGCTTTGACAAACTTGAGAACAAATATGCCCTGTCTAAAGAAGCCAGCCAATTAGATGAACAGAAATGAAGAATGTGATTCTTCAAACACAAGCATTTTGCCAAACTGGGCTGGTAATACAGACTTGCTCAAAGATCAGAATCATATCTCTGTCCCTCAAAGATAAAAAATAAAAAAAATAAAAAGCCAAGCTATAAGTTTCTTAAACATGGACAGGCCAGTGCACAAGGAGTCATGACATAGGGAGTCCCTGGCAGAGGGCTCAGGGAGTGAAGCCTTCTACAAAATAGCTAGCTGGGCGCTATTTCCACTTCTGTGAATAGGAATACTTCCTCAAAAATCCTCCTCCCTCTTCAGGAGAAATCAGTCACCCTCATAGCCCACATGCCAGAACCTCTGATCTCATATAAGGTATCTCCACTATAAGACAGCCCCAATCTTCCCAGGCTGGGGTCCAACTCAAAACAGAAAAACACTGGTCAAGTCAAACAAAAAATATTGATGCAGGCCAGACAGACCTCAAGGAGCTGCCACTTTGCAGTCCCTGATCTAGAGGGTAAGATCCTCTGACTAGCTCTGCACAGTAAGGATTTAGGAGTCCCCTAAGGTTGCATAACTTTTGTCAGAAACTGCTTTTCCAAGGAGCTATCCAGGGTCCTAGACCACTTGGCTCCTGAGCTTTAGAACCCATGATTCCACAGCCTTCTTTGGCTTAATCCACCATCAAAGGTTCTTTAAAAAAAAAAAAAAAAAAGATTTAAGATTTAAAGGTCTTAGGTACTTTAGAAATACAAATGCCCTGAACCCTACTCTCTGGACTTTTAACTTTATAGTTAGCTGTGGGTCAGACTGGACTCAGTGCCAGCTGTCTGCCACCCAAATTACTACAGACCCAAATCACTGCTCTATATACTACATTCACTTAAATAGCTTGGCTAGCCAGTAAAATGAAGGCTCAGCAGCTTGGTTCTCTTCAAAAGGAGATCCTGAAAACTCTCATCCCTGAACTCTACAACCAGAAGTTCCTTTGCAAAGAAAAGGACAACTACCCCATTATAGTCAGATGTCCTTGGGAGTGAACACTACAATGCTAAATGTATGTTCTCCCCTGAATCAAGATAGCATTCCCGTGCTTTACTCCATCATTATTCTATCATCTCCAGACTCCTCAGCATTTCCAAAAGGTGCTAACACACCTTTGCCAAACAGAAAAGAAAAAAAGACTAGCTGCCCTTGAAATAGTAACTCAATCTAAGGAGGGAAGGTTTATTGCTGGAAGAATTTTGTTTCTTATTTACCAAGTCCCTCAAACTAGATTTATGATCGGGGAGAACATGACAAAAATGGTTTTTAGAAAAGGCACCTGGCAGCAGGGAGAAGCATGGCATGGAAGAGGCCAAGATAGGATGCAGAGAGGCTGGTTAGGAAGCTCTGATAGTCCTGACATGGCCAAAACAAGCTTCATATCTGAAACAGGGTATGGTCCTACAGTCCTTAGCTGACTACCTGCTCACTGGAGACAGTCATATTCATGAGTATCATCCACAGCATCTCGTACCTTGCCATCACATGGTAGGCACTCAAATGGTCATAGACCCATAAACCACCACTCCTGTAGAAGTTCCAGTGTATATATCAAAGAAACTAAGGCCCAGAGAACTTAAAAGTGATCTGCCCAAGGTCACAGAATGGGTGAGTGGTAAAGAACAAAGAATAAAGGCTTTGGAGGTAAGAAGGTCTGTGTTCACATCCAAGGTTGCTGTGAGGCCTTGGGCAGGTCACTCAACCCTTTTCGGTCTGTTTTCTCATCTGCAAAATAAGAATACCTACTTTCTGTAGAGTTGCCATGAGGATTAACACATACTACCCCCTTAGATACAATCACCAATTTACAGGAAATTCAGAACACAGAAAACTCTACAGGAAAAACAATGCTTTTACTTCAACAAATAAAGGTAATAACAACAAATAGAAGTGAAATAAGAAATTAAGAGACTTAAAATATGTAAAAACCAATTAAAATGTATGGATCTTATATAAATCTTAAGTCAAATAAACCGTAAAAATAAGATTGTGACATTTATGAGATAACTGGAAATGTGAACATAATCTGGATTTTGATGGTATTAAGGAATTGTTAAATTTTATAAGGTATGAAAATGGCATTGTGGTTCTGTTTGTTTTGTTTTTTAAATAAACTTTACCAGGGTGCCCGGGTGGCTGAGCCCGTTAAGCGTCTGCCTTTGACTCAGGTCATGATCCCAGGGTTCTGAGATCAAGTCTCACTTCAGGCTCCCTGCTCAGCAGGAAGCCTGATTCTCCCTCTCTCTCTGTCTTTCCCCCTGTTCATCCTCTCTCTCAAAGAAACAAAAATAAAATCTTTTTAAAATAAATAAACTTTACCCCCAATTAGAGCTGGAATTCACAACTCTGCAATCAAGAGTTACATGCTCTCCTGACTGAGCCAGCCAGGCATCCCTGTGGTTATTTTAAAGTCATCCTGTAGAGACATCTGGGTGGTTCAGTTAGTGTCAAGTGTCTGCCTTCAGCTCAAGTCATGATCCCAGGGTCCTGGAATCAAGCCTCACATCGGACACTCTGCTCACTGGGGCATCTGTTTCTCTCTTTCCCTCTGCAGCTCCTTGTTTGTGCTCTCTCTGCCAAATAATAAAATCTTTAAATAAATAAAGTCATGCCTTAGAAATACATTGTGAAATATTTAAGGGCAAAATAGGACAGTTGAAATTTTCTTCAAAGCACAGGATGAGGTAGGGGTATAAATGAAACATGACTGACTGACTTGAAGCTGAGTGATGGGTATACATCATGCTTCATTTACTCTGGTCTACTCTGTGTCTGTTTTAAAATTTCCATGTTAAAAATAATTGGTTAGGTTTCAATCCTGGCAACTCCATTTACTAGCAGTAAGACTGTAGGCATATTCTTAACCTCCTGGTGTCTCAGTTTCCCATTTATATGAGGATTAACAAAATCTACTTCTTAGGGTTGAGGGGAGAATAAATATGATTTCTATGTGTATAGGTAAATTTATATATATATATATATCATTTACATAACATGTAATATTACACATACATAACATGTAAATGATATAAATTTACACATCTTACATGATTTATAAAGATTTATATACACACACACACACAAAAAAACTTAGCACATAGTAACCTTCAATAAACATCCACTTTAGTAGAACACAAGGTACCAAGCATGGTATCTCAACACAGTGAGCACCCAATACATGGCAGCAATTATTAATATGAAACATAGACTTAGATTTAGGACCTCGTCAGATTTTTTAATCAAATATTCAACTAGTCTCTTCGACAGAAAGCCAAAAAACCCTCTGGTAAATGTCCCCAGTGGCAGCTCTAACATTCCTAGTCTCTCCTGAAAAACACAGGATGACCTGACACAGAATCAGGATCTGACTAATGTTTAACATGGAAGTGCTGCTCTCTGGAAGCTAGTAGGGAGGGCCACCTTATTTCCCCCAACCAGGTAATTTAAGGCACATTTTCTAATATTTGCTGACAGAACAAAGAGGAAAGGCTCTAAGAAATGATCAATGTTCACATCAGCCTTCAAAGTGATTTGGTAAAACTACAGAAAATAAACACCTAGCTAGGGCCCACCCAGCAGGATAAAAGCTGACAAAGAAATGGCAATTTTTCTCTGAGCAAATATACAAGTAATAGATGAGCTCTGAGAGACTACTCTTTAGTTTTGACATTCCCCTCTCACCCCCTCTCCCTTAAGAGAAGACAAACTCTCAACATACTTCAAAAGTGTGACTGTTGCTGGATTAATTTATTCCCTGAAATGATGTAATTATAGGCAAAGAGGTCGTTCTCATCCCTCTATCCAGTTTAAATACAAATTGGCTTGGGAACAGACTTTTTCCACCTGCTCCAGAAGGCTATGAGAAGGCATTATCCACCCTTTAAGAATGAGACACATCCTCCTCCCTTAGCTCATTAGCAGGAATAGCGATGCCACTCAATTTAGTCACTCATGTGTTTCTGTTCAAGATGTTCCCGTCAGACAGAATGTCCTCTCTCCATCTCTAACAGCCTAAAATCTCCTGTGACCATACTTTCTGGGGAAAAAAAGGGAGAACAGAGAGGGGCACAACACCTGAGAAGGGCTATCTGGGTGTTGCTTCTGTATAGTCTGGGAGATATCTTCCAGTCACAGAAATATTGGTTCACAATCTAAAAGTACAACCAGACAGTATTAGAAACTAAAGTGGTCCCAGATGATACATGGTCACTATCTTTATCCTATAAAACCCAGTGAAATGCTCATGCCTCCAATAAATGTTCCCGGAGTACCACATCCCCACAAATGAAGCAATCTCTCCCTCCTCTGAAACCCCATCTATTTACCTCTTTATGATACTGTTACCTGAGAGTTCATATTATGGTTCTTAAAACTCACTTCTGTAACTATGCACCAGCCAGCATGATTTAAAATGAAAAATATGGGCAGCCCGGGTGGCGCAGTGATTTAGCGCCGCCTGCAGCCCAGGGTGTGATCCTGGAGACCCGGGATTGAGTCCCCCATCAGGCTCCCTGCATGGAGCCTGCTTCTCCCTCTACCTGTGTCTCTGCCTCTCTCTCTCTCTCTCTCTGTGTCTCTCATAAATAAATAAAATCTTAAAAATAAAATAAAATGAAAAATATAAACAATGCTAAGTGTTGACACAGAGCAACAGGAATTCTCTCTCATGTACCACTGATGAGAGTGTGATCTGGTATGCCTCTGAAAACTGTTTGTCAATAATTACTAAAGCTGAACATACTCCTACCCTGTGACTTGAGACTGGAGACACTGCTCCCCCTGAAAAGTTTTTCCTAGTCTTTTGCCTCATCACTGCCCTGTCTAAATCCTTCCATCATTTTTTCTCCTGGAGGAAGAGGCTGACTAGAGGCTAACTCAGGCCACTCTTCCTGGATCACTCCAGACCAGAGAGATCTCCTCTTCTATGGAAAACTCTGCCATTTACCTATTAACTGACAAATGGCTTGTGTATTCTCCTATAAACTGCATCATCTGGTTTTATACTGTACTCTTTTTTTAACTTTTAGTAATGTTATCTAACTTGCTCACAATATTATTGTGAGGAATTTAAGTTATGGCACTCCATGGGCTCCATAAGTTTGGATGACTGATTTCAGCACTGTCTCCAATCAATAGGCACAGGCAGATTTCCTCTTCTCTAGACCTCATAAGTAATGCTACATTGTTGGAAGGGTACGCTCAACAGTCCCTCCATTTTCCATTCCTAAGGGCTCTGTGCTGCAAAGTGTTCAAAGAAGGCTAACACAGACACTGGCAGTGGGCTTCAAGAACCACAATTTAATCACAATTAGTAAATCACAAGCTGAGTAAATGCCAGAAACCACACCTCATATAATTTACTTGCAAGCAAAACAGAGAACTATTTTATTTCAAAACTGCATATAAAAAAAAACTGATATAATAAAACTTAAAATAATTCAATATGAAACTGAATTTTCTTCCTTCCTAAATAAGAAGCTAGACAGTATCAAATCTTTCTGGAAGCCAGCCAGAGAACTGATGTGAGGAGAATAGGGAAAGCACTAAGCAGATGTCTGGACACCCAAACCTGAAGGACAATGTCATCCCCTACCCAAATGTTCTTCACACACTGCATGTGAGATCAGCAATAGAGGGTAAAGGGAGGTAAAATAAAAGGGGAGGGGAGGCACACCTGGGTGGTACAGCTGATTAAGGGTCTGACTCAGGGCAGCCCGAGTGGCTCAGCAGTTTAGTGCCGCCTTCAGCCCATGGCCTGATCCTGGGGTCCTGGAATCGAGTCCCACGTTGGGCTCCCTGCATGGAGCCTGCTTCTCCCTCTGCCTGTGTCTCTGCCTCTCTCTCTCTGTCTCTCTCATGAATAAATAAATAAATTAAATTAAATTAAAATAAAGGTCTGACTCTTGGTTTTGGCTCAGGTCATGATCTCAGGGTCCTGGAATCAAGCCCCAAGTCCTGGCTCTGTGCTCAGCAGGGAGTCTACTTAAGATTTTCTCTCTCTCCCTCACTCCCTCTCTTAAATAAATCTTATATATATATATGTGCATATATATATACACACACACACATATATATATATATTTTTTTAAGTGGAAGGCAGGAATGCCTGGGTGGCTCGGTAGGTTAAGCAGCCAGCTCTTGATTTTGACTCAGGTCATGATCTCAGGGTCCTGGGATGGAACCCCATGTTGGCCATTTATTTTCTCTCCCTCTGCCCTTCCATCTGCTCATGCTCTCTAAAATAAATAAATCTTAGGCAACCGGGTGGCTAAGTCAGTTAAGCATCTATCTTCGGCTCAGGTCATGATCCGGGAGACCTGGGATCAAGCCCCACATCAGGCTCCCCTGGCTCAGTGGGGAACCTACTTCTTTCTTCTCCCTCTGCCCCTTCCACCTGCTTGCGTGCGTGCACACGCTTTTGCTTTCTCTTTCTTGTGCTCTCTCTCAAATAAATAAAATATTTTTAAATAAATAAGGGGGATCCTTGGGTGGCTCAGTGGTTTGGCGCCTGCTTTCAGCCCAGGGCGTGATCCTGGAGTCCCAGGACCGAGTCCCACATCAGGCTCCCTGCGTGGAACTTACTTTTCCCTCTGCCTGTGTCTGCATCTCTCTCTGTCTCTCATGAATAAATTAAAAATCTTAAAAAAATAAAATAAAATAAAATAAAATAAATTTTTTTAAAAAGCGGAGGCAAAACTAAAACTAAACACTGGAAGTCAGATATTCAAACAGGTCTCCTTGTGTAGTGATATATCCATCAATTCTGCTATTTCTTGTCAGAACCCTCAACCTAAATATCTGGGCCAAGGCAGGAGGAGAAAGAAGCAGCTAGGATCTATTGTACTTCTCAGTCTCCTCAAAACTGAAAGTAATTTGAGGGCAGGAATCATGTCCTGCTTGGTTTTTAATGTTCTCCATAGAGAGACCACAGCAGGTAGTCCAAATTCCTGGAAATGAATGACTGAACTTCGGGATGGAAAGCACAATCATGTTACAGTAGCTAGGTAACCTACTTAGCATGGTAACTCTACCAAGACCCTAATTTTAGTAAGAGCTTACTTTCACTGGTGTGAAAAATCAATTTAGGGGGAGTTTTTAAGTTCTGAAGAAAAGATAGGCTGTGTTGAACTGACCTAGGCATAGCTATCATTATTATACTGACAACACCGTTCCTCAGTGCCAGCTCACAGCTACCTGGAAGAACAAAGTCCCAAAGCCTTAAAATGGTCTGTTTTAAGCCAGGAACAACATCTGACTTCTCAGTGTAGCGTTATCATACTTCCAGAAAGAAACCCAGACCTAGAGAAATAATGAGTTATGAAAATTATTTTTTTATATTTACTGCTGAGCTTGCTTTCACTAGCATAAATTATTACAAAGGAAACCAGACAGACAAACAGATCAACAGACACCATGCAAACTATACCTTTAACTAGGCTTAGTAAAAGCCTTAATAAAACAAACAGGAGACTGCTAAATACCAGATAAATGCCTCTGGAATGAAGAAAACCTGGCCAATAATATTAAGCTTATAAGCCTGGCCTTCTAAAGAGAATACTTACTTGGAATAAAACAATGATTCTTATCTTGACAAATAAACAGAACTATTCACTCTCTACAGATGGCATTTCAAGGGCCAGGTAACCTCAGCAGAGGTATCTACTTCATAAAGCTAAACCTCTAAGGAAATGCAAATTTCTGGTCTAGTATTTTTCCAGCACTAGTACTGTTTGGGCATCTTATAGTGTTTTTAACATTTTCTCTTTATTCTATGATTTTAAACAGTTTGCTACATATTTAAGTATAATTTTTTATAGTCTTAGACTCCAAGTTGGTCTATGGGACAAAAACTCTCCAAGTTTATAATGGAACTAGCAGGCATTTTGATAAATTCATCTCACAAGCAATTTTTCAGCAATCTGTCCACTCTAGAATGCAATATCCATCTGTTTATATACCAAAAGGTATCTATGAACCCAGAATTTAACCCTCTGACACACTCTCAAAGCTCTAACAAAGCCCTTTCTCCTTCCAAAGATGAATTCACAAGCCACTTGTGTAAAACCAGGAAGTCACCCTATTAAGAGGTAAAAATATCATTCAAGACTATCTAGTCCAACTCTGTTGTTTTAGAAAGGAAGACTGAGATCCCAGAGAGTATCAGGTAATGACAATTTACAAGTCTTTGGCAAATATCAAATGCCTATATCCCCCAGAGGAACCACACTGGGCGTGTTGGGAGAATGGCAACTTGCACTTCGGTTAGTGGAGCACTCCTGAGCCTGAGCTTCAGAAAAATCCAAGTATTCAACCACAATCAACCCACCCTTACCCCTACACGGAGAGCAGGGGGCAGTGACCTTTTGGGGATATAAAATAGAACCTACTAATAATATTCCACCCTCCCCACCTCCTCTGAGGTAAAGCCTGCTTATTCACATGAAGGCCATTATAAAGTGACAGACAGTAAAACTAAGGAAAAAGAAAGGGTTGTAGAAACAGAAGAGATAATAAGGATACTTGGGCAGATGCCTATCTCTAGTTACTCATTTAAGCAGGGAGAAGAAAGTGAATAGAGAAGGACCTCCAAACCTTTTTTATTCCTCTCTGGCTCCGACCCTTTTGGTCTTTTACAAAATTTCAGGGAGGTCTGAGATTATGATAAAATGGGACCAGAGAAGAAAAGGAGTTGGCTAAGCCCACAAATTGAGTCAGTAGCAGGAACCAAACTGAAAAATCCTCAGGCTCATGACATGGCTTCCAGTTTATC